>NC_046344.1:8630000-9343500 GCF_000738735.6 Corvus cornix cornix | reverse complement strand
GGCATGTCTGTGAGTGCCTTGCCGTGGCCCTGCGGGCTGCCCTTGGCTCTGGGGAAGGCTGTGTGCTGAGGCTCTGCCACGCCAGGCTGCCCTCCTTCTCCCTCTGCATCCCTCGCACTCTTCAGGAACTTGGGCCAAGTCCGTGTGGAGTTGTTACGCGGTAAATAAACAGAAAGGTGAGGCAGAGGACAAAGCAGACGTTTGGAATCGGAGAGGGCTGTAGTTAGCTAATTGCAATCCTTTGCCTTCTCTTAAAAATAGACTCTAAGTACAGTGATGATTCCACTGAACAGTTTGACAGTAAGCCTGGCATCTTTGTCCAGGAGGTAGGTTAGAAAGCCCCTTTATTTCTCAGCAGAGAAAGACAATCATTCCCAGCCAAAAACAAGCCTTTCGGGGTTTTAATATTTAATTCTTAAAACCTCCACCTCATCAACATCCCCTTTCAAGTCTCCTCTGAAATCATATAATTCCTCCCTTGTGTATACTTCTCTCTGCTATTATTTATTATTTAACACTTTGTGATGCAGTTTGTGCTGAAAATACTGCACAAAATGAATCTTTTCCATACTTATTATTGCATCTAGAGACATTTAAGGTCCAGTCTGTCAAGCACTTAAGATTATGCAAGTTTCCCTGTTGATTTGACGGCTAAAAAGCTGCTTAAATATTTTGCATGATTAGTGCTATACATGTGCGGAAATAATAACATCCAAACCCGATTTATTTTAGGGGTTATTAATCCTGACTAAATATGGTACAAGTTTCTTGTTTTGCTGAGTTCCTAGGGCTTTCCTTAAGAATTCCCCTACAAAAAAAGAAGCCAGAGGGATTTAGGCTAGAACCTGACATCTGTGGGATTCAGGTTCATGAGATCAGAACTCAAACCTAAGTGGCATGTGCTTGGGAAAAGCAGCAAGGTGATCAAACCTCCTGGAGAAAAATGTTTCGTATAGCACCAAGGGACTTTGGATCAGACCCATGGAACCCAGAACCCATAAATCATGCTATCCTTAATTAATTATAAGTTACTTTAGTTGTTATGCTCTCTCTGCCTGTTAGTTGTATTAGCAGTGAAGTTATTCCAGCTGTACCATGTCTTAGAATGCCAATAGTGAACTGGAGTTGTTCTAGACTGGGGTACAAGCCCTTTTTACTAGACCTCTAGCAGTGTGCTTTAATGGCTTCATAGCATGTAGTTCTAACACCTGTATGACCAAAATATAAACCCATTAAATACTATAATGGAAATAAAACTAGTTGAGAGAAATGAGTATTACAGACAGTACTGAGGCACATCTTGGGTCATCCTGTGATTTTATACAGCTTTTCTCAATAAAGTCAGCCAATAAATGTCTATTTATTTGTTGTGCTTAACAAGTTGAGAAACATGAAAGATTTCCCAGTTTAGCACCATCATCTTCCACTTTCAAGACTTCAAGAATTTCAAGACTTCTCTTTTTGACATTGCTTTAAGGCAAGTAATAATTACCTTCTTTTCCACAGATCTATCCCATAAGGAATGCTCTTTGCCTCTGAAATAACTGAGAGGATGAATGTTTCAACCTGAACCTACAGACTTCTCTTTACTCAAGTGCATATCCATTTAATTAAGTGGAATTCTTATTTTAGGCAGCAACCTTATACAAAATTCTTGTTATATTTTCCCTCTAATTTCTTTGACTTGTTTTCACCAAGACAATGTGAATCAATGGAAATGCTTGTTGTTCAACTTTAACCTAGAAAATAGGCTCCTCTTCTGGTAAATTCAGTAGCAATGTATACTCATGTCACATGGAAGCTGCATATACACCCATACTCTGTATATTGATTTCTGTGTGGAATTGTACATAGAACTGATTCTTTCAGGGTTTTTTATGTGAATAAGAGAGTTTGAAAGAAGAGTAAAATTAGGAGAGAAAGTCAGTAAGTTAACCTGAATGTTGAGGTGGTGGCAAATATGAAGAGTATAGAACAACTAGAACATATGGAGCAATTGCAATTATTATGTTCAAAATTCTATATTTAATTTTTTTTTTATAATAACAATGTTGATGCAGCCTTTGAGTATTTCCCTGGGACTGATTACCTGCCAGAGAGAATAGTCTTCTGTTGAGCACTGAGTCAATGGAGCTTTCTAGCCAATCATTAAGTCCCAAGAAATGCCCTATAGCTCAATCACCATTATTAACAGACATTCCAAAGGTGTGAATATCTGTCAAAAAAAGCAGCTAGACGGGCCTGATCTCAGGCAGTATTGATGTGAAAGGTATTTTGTGATAAGAAATGTCATGTGGAAACTGGAATGAGGCAGTCAATGTCCATTTCCTTGGTAGTCATTTCATGCTGCAGTGGGGTGTCTGGATGTAGATACAAACTGTATCGTGGCTGGAGAACGGAGGAGGTGATGATTGTTCTGTGCCAGGCCAAGTGGCAGCAGGTTTGCAATCACTGTCTTTAAAAGAACAGTTCAGTGGTGGAAGATGTCTGCTGGGCAGCACTAGGGAAGCTTGAGGCCTGAAAGAAGTATCTTAGCAGATGTGAGTTGAAGAACTCTTTAAAAAAAGAGTTAAAGAAGTGTGTTTTAGAGGCTACAAGTGACATAATGTTTATAGATACTGAAAAAAGTCCTATGGTTCACAAATATTGTAAACACCCTGAATCACACAACACAGAAGTTTGTTTTGAATAGCTCTACGTTCTTGAATTAGCATAGATCAGACAGCCCCATTTGCATCTACCAAGTTCTGTTGCTCCTCTGTGAGCAGTGTCCTTCCCCAGTGGTATTGTCTTGCTGGATGGTTAAAATGCATTTGGTTTTAGTTACACAGCAAACACTTCATAAGCCTTTGCTCTTTTAACCAAGAACTGCAATCATTAGTATATCAATGCAGCAATGTGTGACATCCCAACCTGCATTGTGTTGACACTAAATATACTTCTGTTTTTATAAATAGTGAGCACACATCTTCTAACTAACCTGTCCCTTTTCATTAAAAAAGATGCACATACAGACTAGGACAGAAGCAGCTTGTTCTTATAATTTCATGGATTCATAGCAATTTTAACGGGAACATCTCACAAATATTGAGCACTTCTTTGTTATTGTCATCAGGTCTCAAAAAATACACTTTGCACATAGCAAAGGGATCACCATCAAGAGATTTTAGTGAGCCGAGAGGTGCTGCATGAATGAAAAACAACGAGAGACTTGGTTTTATGGCTTACTGAGAAGGAATATAATTTATTGCAGTTCTATAATGTAGAAATTACCTTTATAACCTAATATTTTTCTCTTCAGTCTTCTTGTAAAACCAAAACTGTAGTAATTACATGGTTTGGGTTTGAGGCAGGCAGTAACAGCAACCACATTTGGAGTGGATTTCATGAAATCCAGAGAGTTCTTGTAGCTTCAGCTTAATTCAAAGGACATCCAGAAAAAAAATCAGATAAATGTAGCAGGTAAATAGAGTACTTGCAAATAAATATACAAGAGGAAATACATGTATAGTGCAAATGTCTTCAGTATACAGCACTGGAAAATAGTGTCGACATGTCTAAAGCGGCTTCCAGCAGTGTAGCTAAAAAATGAGCTGTGCCCTCGGGTTTTGTTGCACAGCTACTGTTCTGATCCTGAACAAGGAAAGATGACAGCCAGTTTCTCTTTGGCAAAACTGATGTTACTTTTGAATTGTAGCAGTATTGTAAGTACCTGTGAACAAGGTATGTTTCTGCTTGTTATAAATTAGACTGACACGGAATTTAGATCTGGAATGATTGACTGGGTGTCTGAGGATTACTGCAGCTGACAAAGTAGGCTCTGCAGATCATTGCAAACTTGTGCCAACAAAATCTTTATCTTGTGAAGAAAACTAAAAAAAAGAAAAAGAAAAAAAAAAAGGCTACACAGGATCAAAAAATTGGAACTGCTTTTGTATCCTTCCAGCTGAAAAGCAAACCACCTTTGTTCCCATGAGTTCAACTTTTCAAGGCAGAAAGGAAGCCTTTCTAAACAGGCCTAAAATAGCATTAAAAATTGTCAAGGTTAAAGTGAGTATAATAGGCTGTATACTCTGCCTGAACGTAGAGAAGCTGTGCTTAGATACAGAAGAGGACACATAGGAGAGAAAATTTTCTGATCTTCTGCTGTTTGATTCTGGCATACGTTAGACCAGCTGAGGAGCTGATCTAACCAATACCTCTTCTAAAACTCCTCAGCAACTGAGATAAAGAGGTAGACAAGTTTAGCCTACAATGTGCATTCTTCAGGCCCAGAACATCCATGGATGGAAGGCAGAATAAGAAATCAAATTGATGAGTCAAAGTCTGACAGTTTCAGCACTAATAACCCTCAAGGGCTATAGAAGTGAGCTGTAAACCTCAGAAGTGAAGAATTTGCTCTTCACAGAAATGTAAATTCGCTGTATTACTTAACTAACAAAATATTTTAGCCACCATGTATTTTGCATGTCTTCCAAAATGTTCTGTCAAGCAACCAAAATCGAAAGTTCTTGCTGAAAATTAGACCTTTTTAGTGTGCTTCCCTGATAATAAGCTTTAATGATGTCTCCCTGTATCACTGTCACAACATGCCCATCAGGAGCTTGATGTATTTTGAGTCTTACATATAGTACTAATATATAGATGCAGGAACTTTCGGATTTATGAATAAGAAAATTTCACTTGGCAGTTCCATTTTTAAAGGATACTAACTGTTAAAAAGACCCTCAGGATTTTAAATGGCTAAGTCACGAGACTGATGAAATAAGAGTAATAACGGTCAGAGTTCTGTGATACCTTTTTACTTCTAAAAATCACCTGTTATCAGTGTCAGGTGATACTGTCACCAGTTGTCAGGTGGCTATCAGATTCACTTATGTGACTGTATGCCTGGCCAAGAGGATCAGATGTGCTTGCCAAAGGTTAAACATCCACAGACCAACTGAGTATCTACTAAATTCAGCAACTGTCTTCTCACTGATTTAAAATGAAAGTGGTACTGAGTGATTTTGCTCAAGAGATGCTGAATAATCACAGCTTACATGAAACCACCAGATGTCTGAGTGGTCAGTACATCTGAAAACCAGGTCACATATTTGAAAGCCCAATAATGAATTCAGAAACTAAATTTAGGCCCATATGTTGGAAAGCTGTTGACGTGCACAAATACACACACAGGTTCCAGACCGCGCTTTTAGGCAGATGGTAGCAACTGTCCCTTCTTGACTGCACTTGACAGCCAACTGTAAAGAGCAGTGCTAAAGCTGGCTCCAAAGGGATTTGCTTCTCTGTCCTTGAGCATGATAGCCAGCGAGGAGAAATAACCTATCATGTATGCTGACAGATGGGTCAAAAATCCATGAAGATTTCAAGGTGGAAGAGCAAATGCCATTATTTATGTTTTCTTTCTAGACAGCATTCTGATGCTAACAGCATTCATCATTGGTATTTCTGATCACAATGCAACTCTGTTACACCTACATAAATGCAGTATCTATCTAGAACATCTGTCTAGGTATTCTGTTATACTATCTTGAATGAAAGGGTGTCAATCTAATTTCATTGCTCTTTGCATAAAGCCAATATTAAACTGAAAAGTTAATGCTTTGAGTAAATAATGTGTAGCAGAACATTTTTAATATTTTTTGTGGTTTTATAACATATATTTGCATAAAGGTTTTTTTATTATTGTGAAAGTGCAGTGATCCCACAGCTGGACAAATAATAGGACAAATAAAAGGATTTTAACTGCAATGTGAAATGCACATCAGGGAGTTTTAGGAAGTGATGCAAAAAGATGCTGACAGCAGACTCTTGTGGTATCTTTTTGTTGTAGTGTTTACTTAAATCAGCAGATTATCTCTAACCTGCTAAATATAATCTAATGCTAATAACATATTTAGGATATCTGTTCCCTAAAACGTATTTTGGAGATTATTGCAGAGTACAGTAAGTTTTATCACAAGATGCTGGTATCTGAGAGTACAGTTTCAGAATGGATTGTTTAATCCGTAATTGATATAGGCAAGTAATTTAGGAGTAAAATGTAAAGAAGCTCTAAAAGGAATATTTCAGTGTAATATGGAAATGATACACACACATATATAGGGCCAGTTGTAACAGAATACTTGGTAAAAGGACAACTCACAATTTTCTTGTGTGTGTGTGTGAATTAGTCTGTCATTCACTCCCACACACCCAACAAAAAGCTGGCCTCTTTAAAGTCAATTTTGTCATTTCTATACACCTTGAACGCTTAAATAGGATTTTCCAGTTTAACAAATTCTCCCTGTGAATTTAGGGATTGATCTTCTTTAAAAAGAAAAAATAACAAAATTTAGAAGGAAATTGCTCATAATTTCTATGCAAACTAGAACAATTGAAGTGAGCCTTGATAATATGATGAACAAAGAGATAATTTAGATGTCTGAACAATAGGATCACTTTCCTACATAAACAATGCAAATATTTCAACACATAAAATGACCATAAGTGAAAAAGAGCAGATATCTCATAATACCCAATTATCTCACTTGTTTCTGTCATAATGTTTAGCTCAAGTTAACAAAAAAAAAAGACAACACAAAAACATTTGCACAGCAAGATCAGAAATAGATCCATGTAAAGCCTCAGCCTGGGTCCAGTTTTCAGTCTTTTTATCTCATTGCACAGGATTTTTTTAGTATTAGGTCTGTTGACTATCATTAATTAGTTATTGATTGCTGTATGCGTAGTCTTGACTCCTTATTATTAACAGGAATATTACCATTGAAGTCAGTGGAGAGAAGATTTCACTCTAAGGCTCAAGATTTTATAAGTTTCTTCTCATTGAGATGTTCTTTATAGGACATAATATTCCATTTTTTTCAATGGGGTAATTTTATAATGCAAGTGTTCTTCATAATGAAAGAAAACCCAAAATCTAACATTAAAGGCTAAAGAAGAAAACAGGAAAAGTTAAAGACAAAAATACAAAGGCCATATTCTGATACTTATTTTATGAGAAAATGTAGAAATATTTAAGCAAATAATGTTTCCACATACAATACAGCTTTAAACTCCTGTGCATCATGTTCCTGAAAATGTATTCGGCCAGCTCTCAGTCTCTCTTTGCATCAGTCCATGGAAGCCCAAGGGAGGCACGTTCTGCTGGCACAGGGGTAAGGAGAGCTCTTTGGCACATATGCTCAGGGAAGCTGCCTGCACTGCTAGGGAAAGCAAGAAAAATCAGCTGTGTATTCAACAACTCTTGTTTCCACCTTCCTGCCTCCATCCATCCTAAGCATCTTCTCTGTGCCCTGTGTAAGAGGATGAGGGCTCCTTCTCACTGACTTCATGACCTTTCACTAAATACAGCTGGAATTTTCTGGGACAAGAGAAGGGTCATCTCTATACCACGTACAGATACAATTTTCTTGGCAACTGACATACAGCTGTGGAGCTGATTCCCTGAGGAATCTCAACTCCTTAAGAATAAACTGTAAAATCCCTTATTTTCATCTGCTCGTTCAATAATAATAACAATAGCAGCAACAACAAAGCCATCCCTCCTAGGACACAAGGAGAAACTACAGATCCTTTACTGTGGTTACACTGAGAACTTGTAAAGGTGTTTTGATACCATGGTGATGAACACAGCATAAATGCCAAGATAGACGATGGATCCAGCTGGCACCTCTCCCTCCTCCCCCACATTCATGGTGTTCACCACAACAAGTTTATGATTTTGTCCTAAAAATCTGTTGAGTCCTGTTGGTCTTTAGGAATTTACTTGCAGAAATCACAAAATGCTCTCTTTACTTTGGTTTAGTCTAGACTGCATAAGAGGTGCATGATTTTTTTCAGAAATGACACCCATATGATAGATCATTCTCTTGAAAAAACCCCAACTCCTCTAAAACCCTATCTGATAAATAAATGTGAGCTCTCCTTGGGAAAAAATTATTTACCTGTCTGGTCAGTCAGTTTAGGAAAGTTTTACCCAGGATAGTATTATTATATTTGTTCAGGTGAGATTCGTTGTTCAGAAGCTCAAACAGAAAATCCTCTAAGTTAACTTCTATCTTGTACTTCTTCTGTTTACATAGGGTTTATTTAAGAATGAGGGGTTTGATTTTTTATCTAGAAGATGAGATAAATTGTTGCTAGACTAGATTATGTAAGAACCCAGAAATACTACAATTCTCTTTTCTTACAGGAAAAGTGTGAAAAAAATAGCAGTCTCATTGATTCACTAAATCTTTCTCAAGATATTTACTAAGTTTTTAATAGTAAACACTGCTATTTTAAATTTACAGTTTATTCCAGTTCCACTGTACAAGAATGCCATTGTGCTTTACACTACTTTGTGCCCTTTCTGATAGCTTCATTATAAGTCAAAGGCTGAGTGGGTATGGACCAGGTGCAAATCTTTCAGGTGCAGTAGAACAAAGTATTCTTAGGAGTAAGTAGAAGAATTTTTGTCGCAAGGAAAGCAGACATTTATAAACAAAGGTTTAAAAATCTGTCATTGAGTGTATTAAAATTAAACATTAAACATTTTTCACTGCGAAATTAATTTTGAAAGTACTTGAGCAACTGAAATATTTACATACCTGGACGCTTCCAAAACATTTACATTTCAAAAGATGAAGCACTAGGTACCGGGAGAATATTAGTAGATGAAATTCTAATGGATCTAAATGAGACCAGGGCTCCTTTCAGCCAGGGTGAATTTCATTCTTTATTTGCTTGAGTTGCAGAAATTTGATTGACCAAAGTTTATCCAGAAGCAAATTAGTGCTGAAGTGTGAACATCAGAGCTTTGAGACTACTATCATAGCCCTATGCTGGCTTTTTTTTTATCCAAAGAGTCCAATTAAGCAAACCTGGCAGAAACCTTAAAAGTATTCTCTGCTGGTTGTTAGTAAAGAATTGATCCCTCTTTTTTTAAGAGAAAGTTTACCTGTTTGCCCAATGAGGAGTTGAAGGAGAAAAAGACAGTGTAACACGAGAACTACACAGACTTCTTCTGACTGAGAAAAGACTGGAAATTCTAGTACCAGCCTGTTTATAACATAATTATTTCTGACTGACAGGGAGGTAACAGATACTTCTTCAGGTCAAGGCTTCCCAACCTGTTCCTAGGCAAGCTTTCCATTCTTTTTCACACTAGGTGGACTTCAATTATTGTGGCACATCAAGCGCATGAACAGACCACGTGCAGATCTCTCAATCCTTTAAAATGCATAGTGGGAGGGTCCCTACTCCAGTTTAACAATACTGGCTTACAAAACTGCACCTGCACAGGAAAGAAATTTAGCATTATATGAACAGTTTACTCAGCCCCAAAAAATTTTGTTGGAGAAAGCTTAGGGCAGACAAAAGTTATAGTTTACTATAGTTTGCCTGAAAATAAATATGTAAATCAACCTGGTTTTCAGTTAAGTTTGACCTTCTCTGGAGACAAATTAGTCTTGAAGGTTTCTAGAGAAGCAAATGGAATATTTGCTTTCCCACCTGCCTGTTCCAGCAAGGAATGTAATGATCTCCATCTAGGTAAGCCTGGAAATATAATAATGAATGCTATTTTGCTAGAAGTTCAGCACTGGCAAATTCTCACCAGTTCAGAATTCTTTAATACTTTTTGCAGAAATTATCATAGAATATGCTGGCAGATAAGACTAGATTACAATTGCTTGAGAACTGATGAGTTTAAAAGGAACTGTCATAAATATTGTAGTGAAGTGCAGCTTGTTGATACAGTATTACATCACATTTTGTACATCAAATAGGCATAGTAAGATCTTCACCCATTGAATCAGATTCATCAATCACGTTTTTATATATTATATACATATTTTGTATATATATACATTATATATACATAGATATGCTTTTTCCCTAAAGTCAGTTGCTCTGTTCCAAATGTCTGATTTTAAAATGTTTTTCCTTAGTGCTTGTCTTGGAGAATAAACTGAAGTGCAGATTCAGATACATTATTATATTCCTAGCATGTTGAGCTCTTATGATGTTTAGAAATACTGTGGAACTGCAAAAAAGGCACAGTCAATTAATTCCTTCATTTGAATAATTAAACATTTTAAATACTCCCTCCATACCTTATGTTCAGCTCTAGATATATTATTAATAGTAGCTTGTACTGTGTGCTGCAGAAGACTGTTAGGCACATTATTCCTAACATGATTCCTAGAACCTGGGGAGGAGAACGTTTCCTGGCACTATGAATTTACCTACCCAATGACAAAGTTATCTTGTTCTAATTCAAACATGTTTCACACTGCAGTAATTACTCCATATGAATGTTGTGCTTTTATTTTAACAAAAAATTCAGCACAGTTAATTATTCCAAAAAATTGTTATGGTTGACAAACCCATCCAATTGCATTCAACAAAAATGCTAATCACACTTCACTATTTTTGAGCTGTTTCTGGTTTACCACTCATTCCAGTACCATGGTCTATAAAGTAAGACCACAGCATAAATTCAGGATCATGGGCCAGACTCTGTGTTGTCAAGTGGGTGTTGTGAAGATGTCATGGCTAGAGAGGGTTTGTTACATCTCTGCGTGGTGAGGGCACCCCTACAGGCAAATGGCCTCCCAGTGTCTCTGCTTGGTGGGACTGGCATTGTGCCATTTGCTCACTCTCAGGCCCCCTCTGGGACACTGTGCAATGTCTCCACCATGCTTTTTGAATGAGCCTGACAAGGCTTCATAGCAGGAAGGTCTTAGTTCTGTGTGATTTTAAAGCTAGAGTCTGAAGCAGAAAAGGGTGGCACAGTTCATTTTGCAAGGACACTGGGTTAATTTGCCACAGAGCATATTTGGAAGGGTTGGATGTAGCATCTTCTCATTCGTAGCCTACTGTTGTACACAGCCTTCTGCAATTCCTTACTGTGTATTCCTGCAACCAACTGGCAAACATCAAAATGATCTTTAATGGTTCCAAGTCATCTGCAGAAAAGGCACTTGAGTTAATTTCTATATTTTGCTTGATGTACAGGGGACATATCTTTATTGTGATCATCCTGCAGCAAATGTAGGAATGGATCAATAAAACCAAGCAATATTTCCGTGAATAAAATTTTACTTCTCAATTGTTTCAAAACCAGAAGAAATTCAAAGAGTGGGAAAGCCACTTCTCTAGTGTCAATTATTCTGGATTTTTATGCTGGGACATTGGACTCTGTTACATTTGTAACAGAGATTTGAAAAATACTGGAGCATTAAAAATTTGTAAGAACACTGGGAATACAGACAGTGTTTGCTGTCATTGACTTGGTTGTTATAAATAAGTACTACTGGAAGGAATCTGAAAAAATCATTGCAAACACGGTGAAGGAAGCTGGTAGTTGAAGTGAAGGGTAGTACAGAACAGGTGGATTACATTTGCCTTGTAGGGCATGCAGTCTTGTCCTCATCTATTATTAATTTTAAAAGTAGGAGCTTTGTGGTGCATGTTATGTCTTCACTCATAAATCAGCCTCTGCGTGCCTCTACCTGTGTCCAGATTTTTCGTTATCTGTTTTTATCCAAGGCCTGTAAAACACTTACAGATTTTTAGACCAGGAATCTGAGGGAAGTGGAAAATGTAATTTATTGCTGAGATAATACTGTTGAAAAATGGACCCTTCTGGTTATCTAATACAATCATTAATGGGAAAAGAAAGGTCCTTGAAATTTGGAGAAACAAAAGTGCTAGACACAGCTGAAAGAGAGTCCATACTGAAACCTAAAAAAAAATCAAGTAATATTTAATTTTCAAATCACATTTCCTGCAAATTAAAATAAGAGGTTTGTAATAGCGATAATTACCTATTCAACATCCTTCATCAGTCTCTGAACTCATTTTCTTCAGTCATTACTTGAGTGAAAAAACCCTTAAATGGGTCACTTATGGTTAAATTAATCTGCGCTTTTCCCAGAGTACCTCCTTTGTTCATCTCCAGCTTTAATTACTGAAAAACATTTTGTTTTATAGAAATCTGTGGCAAAATAGATGCATCCTTCATAGTCATCCTATTTCAGGAAGTTCAGTGACTGCTATATTAGTGACATCACAGATGGTAAAGTCAATTTTAAGATCTACTTCACATGCAAAACCTGGCACACAATATGAGTGAATCCTAATGTGTAGAAGAGTTCTGTGAAGAGTTTAGGGAACAAATCATTCTCCAAAGCAGCAAAGATTCTCTGAACCACCGATGCAATTTATTAGGCTGTATTTGAGGGGAAAGTAGTGGCAGAATGGGACTCAGGAAGGCCAATCCACAAGAGGATTTATTTGCCTGATTGATGTACAACTACCTTTTGCACTTCAGAAAACCTATGTGGAACCTTGTCATTTCTGTGGTGTCAAACTCCACTCTAGCAGAAGCTACATCTTTGCAAAGTGGTATGACAATGGTTTCTCTTTCACAGTTTTCTTGTAGTCACTCTTTTTTTTCTCAAAGTCATCTGACGCCACTGTTTCTTTATATCAGTTTGTTATATCCTGTCAGATGGTGATGTACATGTGCTTCTGAAAAATGTATTTGGTTAAAATTTAGGTTAAAAAACAAAAATTTCCCTTTTCTGAAAGAGGATGAAATCTCTTTATAGAAGGAAAGAAAAAGGTATCAGTTTTTTTCAAAACACCCAAATTGCTTGTATGTCAGCTGAAATGTAAAAAGGAGTTTTTCCAGTCTGGAAAAAAAAAAAAATGTATGCTTTCAGTAAGGAAACAAAGAGATTCATCCAGTACATTTGCAACACCTTTTGGGTTAACCAATGTAACAGGAAAAGACAAGTGCCCTTGTTGTATGTCTAGTTGAAAAATATCGAAGTGCTCTGATTGTTTATTGAATTTTAATACTTGAAAGATTGCTGCTTCTTTGATTTTTTTGGCAGAAATAGCAAGTGTGGTTAATGATCATCAGGGGTTGTATTTTTTCTTAGTAAAATGTCATTTATCAGCAAAGGAGAAAGGAATCTCAGAGTCATGCATACAGATACATAAACTAAATATTAATTTTTCTTCCAGGTTCCAGGTTTTGCTTATACATTAATGGAAAATCTATTTGTTTAAAATAGAAAAGTCCAACAAGTCCAAATTTGAGACCAAGTTGTGAAATAAAAGCTTTTAAACCTAGATTTTCTTCTTAGACCAGGTCAGTGTATACCTGAAACCCATAGTACTCTAAAAGCATGCAGATATATATGTGTATATATATACTAAATAGTTTCTTCAAATCTATTTATATTCCTAATTCCTTTCCATTTGTAACTGGACAGGTCTTGATGAGCAGCAGGAATCATAATCTTTAGACAGAGGGCAAATGCTGCACAATTCTGACAGAAAAATTCTGGAGAACAGTTAAGTCAGGAAGTTCTTAGTTCAAGATGAGGTGGCAGTCAATCACAAATATTCTGCATCATTTTGGAAATGCACACTTCAACTAAAACCCTGATTTTTTTCACTCAGCTCCAGCCCTGATGGACTCCTAGGCAATTTTTCTGTGTCTAGCAGTTTCAATACAAACCCATGACCCAAATATCCATGATTTTTCAGGAATAGACACTGAATGTATCAAAGATAAGCACCAGATCAAAGAATTCCTCCTAGTCTGGCTCTCTCATTCACTGGAGTCTTTACTAGTCACGACTTTCAAATTTGCTGGTAGCCCAGCTCTCAATCATTCAATGAAAGGTGCAAGTTCTCAGCGTAACTGAAAATGAAATCTCAGGACAGGGAATTCTAAAGTCAGAGGCACCCTGAATAAAGTAGAATTCTTCAATATTTGGGAGCACAGAAAATGAACAAGACATCTTAAAAAATGAGCAGTAGCTCCAGATAGAACCTGTATCTGTGTCAGAAACTGGAATTCAGTGTGCAAAACAAATTGAGTTAAATAGTGTATTTAACTCATTACATCAACTTTTATATCTCTCATAGTTACAGTGATTCAAGGAATATATTACAGGTTTCTTGAACAAATGAAGCCTGCCCACACTAAATGAGTCAGATAAAAATCAATTACACTGTGGATTTTTAGCTGTGGAAATAATCAATGTCATCATTGTTCCCTTCCTAGCAACAAAATATTGGTCCTGATCAACCTATCCTTTTAAGCTGGTTTGTGCTAAACATTTTTAACATTTTTGGTATTATTTTGTGGGCCCTTTGAAAATTGAAAGCCATTTGGTATCAAGGCCGAATATTATCAGAGCCTTTTTTTTAACATTTCTAGCACTCTTCAGTGCAGTAATTCATTTTTATTGTAGTAATTATTTTTTGTTTGTATTGAACATCCATCAGACCTTAAGTTTTATCATATTCTGTAATGTTTTAGGCTCAGATTGCTAAATTTACCTATAATGGTGTAGCCATCCTGGAGTCTCACTCTCAGCAATGGAGCAGGACATAAGAGTGTACTCGTATGAGATACTACTGTAAGTTTGCAGAACCTACTGATTTTTATCCATTAGCTGTTCTTGGGGAAGGAGAGGAGCTGTATCCTATGCCAAACCTTCCAAAATGTTGCATCTGCTGTGAATGGTGTCCTGTTCAAGGACTTAAAGGGAGAAGAGATTCATGAAAAACAGACAATACATTGTATGCACCATTTATTTTCAGCATGAGTAAATTGATATTCTTTCTAAACAAATACAATTATGTGTGATCCTTTTTCTATCACCAGGTTTTATCAATTTCCATTATTTTGTCTAACTTATCCCTCAAGGACTCATATCTATCAGCAGGCACTGAAAACAGATGTTGATACTGCTGTGTATGTTGTTTACACCTCCAACTTTCATTGGATTCCCTGAATTCCAGATGGCACACAGTCATTCTATTCTATATATAAGATTAAAATGGTTTCGTTTCAAATCTGCATATCTGTCTGTGCTTTGTAATTTTAATTCCAATGTCTAGAGTAACCTTGTTATGTCCTTTTCACCTTTTGTACTCTTCAAGTTTTGCTGTCATTTGCTGAGATTAGAAAAAAGATTCCCCTTCTTCAACCACTGCTTTGACTATTTTGCTCTTTATTTGAATTGCTCAATAGAGGTAGTAAATTTTAGAATAATTTACTTGTTTTATTAGTATTATATCTGGATTTCTCAAGGTGCATAGAGTCTTACTTTAAACTGCAGTAAAAAATAAAGTAGCATGTCTATTACTGGATTTTTCGGAACTTCCAAGAACTGTAAGTGTTGGCAGCATGATCTAAAGCACGCTCGAGTTAAGTCTTACAAGATCTGGACTCCACAGATCTGCACTATTCTATTCACAGTCCTTACTAAGCTAAACCTTATATAAGAATTTTATTTTCAATGCCTGCATTTCCCACTTTTAATCTCTTATTTTCAATATACTGCATGCCCTCCCAGAATGGTACATTTCCCTCTGTATGCTCACATTAACTTTATAAAATTAGTAAAAATCTCAATTCACACTCTATAAATAAGAGGAGACACGTGCTACTGTAAAATATTTATTCAGTGCCATTATATTCATGACACTTTTTATAACAAATCAAGTCCTATGACAAAATTCTGATGCTGTATCTAGGTCTCATTTGGAATGAGTCCATGAAAATCTATAATTAAACCAACATAGATCAGTAGTAACTTTGAACGACTTAGTCATAGTAAAATGAGTTTAGCTGTATAGCGTTTGGTCCATGAGCTTGGCTTCAAAAATGCATACTTCAAATTTGGCAGAGTAAAGGAAGCAGGAGAGAGCTGAATTCCCTCTCCTGAACACACAGTCCTGATTCTCAGTTCTCACGTTTATAAGCAAATGTTCCTTTATTTCTGCAGATGAAAACACTTCTGCACTCAGGCTGTAAAATCACAAGAAAATGTGTTTAAATTACAAAATTAAAATTTCTCATGGCCTCCTCATTACAGTAAGTAATGCTCAAGGTGATCTAAGATGAAGGGATTTCATTTGAAGAGGAGGCAACATAGGCAGGCTGCACTCACCATCATAATCACCTAGAAAGAGCTGAGCACCCTGAGGCTCATCCGTGACCCATTCTGCAAAGACACCAAATACAGTACTGACAACAGAGTTTTGTAGAGGAGAGCACCCTATACATGTCTAGAAAAAAAGAGCTATGAAATTACAGATTTAGATGAATCTAGAAGATCTTACGATCCACATCTCTGCCAGGTCTGATTCAATCTTTCAGACATGCATAACTTGACAAGAAACATGGTTGCCTTTAGCAACACATCCAGGTTAAGTAAGACAAAGGTAATTCAGCTGCTGGTAACAATCTCATGTCTTTGTGCTCCAGAACCACACTATGCTGCCTTGCCAAAACAATCTACATTTTTTGGTCTGCTCTTGATGTTATTTCACTTGCAAAATTAATCCTGAGTTTAGCTGAAGTCATGCAGCAGTCATATATTCTGGTTTATAGCTGCTCAGCCCTATTAAGCAGATGAGAAGAAAATGGAAAAGAAAAATAAAAGGTAAAAAATGTCTTTGCATGACTGAGCCAATTGTTTTTATATTAGCATGAGCAGTTCTACCACGAGACTGTGATCACCTCTTCCTATGATGGTGTTGGGATATTTAGATAGGCTGCACCTGAGACTTAAAAATGCACTTTAGTTTTTATTTGCTTAATATACCACATGCTGCCTCAAAAGAGGGGAATTGACAAAAACTACTTAATAAAAAAGACTTCCCCTAGCACTTTCCATCTAATGATCATCAAGCAGTTTACAAGGAGGACTGCAGAAGCTGTTTTCACTTGTGGATAACAATACCCACATTTTACAGATGGAAAAACCATCTAGCCATAGGAATGCATTTTAGTTGACAGTATTAACCTCATCTAGCACTTTGCTGCAGATTTCACACGATGAATAGGAGCACTCAGAGCTCTGCATGTTGCACCATTCAGAATAGCGGGGTCCTGGCTGTTCAACTGGGAAACTGCAACCGTATTGTTGTTCCTGTATGGCTGGGTCAAAAAGAGATTCTAGGTCAGAAGAGATGAAGAAAACAGTGCCTTGTAAGGGTCACCCATATATTTCAGTCATCACCTCACTGTGTCGCTTGCTTCTGACAGAAACAGGAGCCACATGGGCCCCGGTCTGTGCCCGCCACAGTGCCCAGCCATGGGCAGGACAGACCGGGCTGGGGACACTGACAGCAGGGAGACGCTGGGCCTTTGCTTTTTCTGCATAATTTTGCCTTTTCTTTTTTCAGCTAGTAGTTGCTGGTGACACCTAAATTCGGGAGCACGTTTAAACGCTGAGGAAACCTGACCAGAGGAACAACCCATGAAGGAACAGAGGAAGGCTGCCAATGCTTTTAGACGACACCGGGTCGCTTCAGTTCGCAGGTCAGGAACGAGCTGAAAATGACGTAATCTATTACTTTATTATAATTCATTTAAAAGCCAGCACATCTTCGAGGCAGGTTCCACCCGAAGCCGCCCCCCGCACATGGCGGGACCGGGAGCCGCCCCGCAGCACCCCCCGTTCCCAGGGCTGCCCCAGGGGAGCCGCTCGCCCCAGAGCCGGCCGACCCCCGCTGCCCGACCCCCGCCGCCCTCACACCAGCCCCCAGCCCCCACCGCGGCCGCAGCGGCCGGGCCCGCGGGGCCTCCCGCCTGCGCCAGGCGCCGCCCCCGGCGGAGGCGGTGCCGCCCCCTCGGCGGCCGGGCCCGGCGGTGGCAGCGGCCGCGCGGGGCCGGGACGATGGCGGCGGCGGGGAATGTGTTCCTGAGAGCTCGCGGCAGGACTCTGACCGCCTTCCGCCCAGGTATGGGGGGCGCTGGCCGAGCCGCGCCATCGCCTGCGGGCTCTTCCCCCCCGCGCTGCCGGGCGGGAGGGGCGTCCGGAGGGAGGCCCGGGGCTTCCCCGGCGGCGGGAGGAGCTGCTGCCGGGGAGGGGGAGGCGTGGAGTGCCGGGGCCTGGGCCGTCTGCTGGCGCCGGGGAGCCCGTGGTGGGGAGCGGGGCTCTGGAGGCACTGGGCGGCCGCAGCGCAGACGGGTGCGGGGCTGTGGCCGCCCCGCTGCCTCCGCTGTGCCGGGGCGCGCCCGGAGCCACCCAAGTTTATCCCCACGCTCGGGCTCCCATAAAGATGCCAGCAGTGTCCAACACTGGATTCGTTTTAAAATGCTTGTCCGTGCTGCTGAACCTGGTGTCCATAGCCTGTGAAACTGTTGGCGCCAGCACTGTGCTGTCCTGTGTTGGTACCTGTAGGGTGACCTAACAGGTTACCGCTGGGTCACTGTTCATGGTGCTCAAACGAAAGGCAGCCGTAGGGTGGTTCACAAGTAGGTAGGATGCTGCTTTCCCTGGGGTGCTCAGCCTCGCTCAGGGTGAGGGTCAGCAGCGCAGGTGCTCCCCTGGCCCTGCCCCGCTGTGCAGAAGCAGCACTGCAAACCCTGGGCTGCAGCCAGCCAAGGCGGACGTGCTTCCACACCTGCCAGGTGGGTAAGGGAACGAGGCCAAAGCGAAGGCGGCGGCCGCCTGTGACTGCTGGTTTTTGCCAGTGGCTGGACACAGAGGAGCGTATTGAACGCGTTGAACATCTCAGTGTATGCACCTGTTTGTAAAATTCCTCCAAGGATGAAGGTTCTACAGTGTGCTGAAGGTGTTCAGCAGCACAGCGAGCTCTGTGTTAAGAAATCATTTCCTGTGGCCACGCGTGGAAGGTCTTTTATTTATCTGTATTTATGAATTTCAAATTGTATTGGTTTGGTGAGGTCAGCAAGGCTATTAAGTCCCAGCAATTCTGTGGTCTTTTCTTGGGTTGCACTGGAAATATTTGGCTTTGCTTGTTGCCAAATAAAGAAAAATCACCAACTCAGAGCATGTGAAGTATATGTATACAGTCATTCTGGCAACCTATTAATTGCAGATGGTTTGGTTGGTTTGGAACAGAATGCCTAGCATTTGCTGAGGGGACAGATGGCAGACAAACCATCTAGTTACATCAACTGTATAGTGAAATTTTGACAAAAAGAGTGTTCAACAGCAGTGTAAAATTTTCTGAATAAAAGCTTTATCTAAGTACTTCTTGAACATTTACTTAAACATGGCATTTGGGAATCTGTTTTCCAGGTGTGCTTCTTTCTCCTGAAGTGTCCTTGTTTGGAATTCTTTAAATATTAATTAACACTTTTCTACCAGTTGGTTGTTTTTAATCTTGTTCAGGATTCGTTAGGCTATCATAGTCCAGCTACCATCTTCGGGTGCAATACTTTTTGTAAATAATTTACTTGGCCTTTTCTCAAGAGGCTAAAGTGCAACACAACATTTTAATAACTGAATAATTGGGGGAAAAGAGAACCAAGGGCTGTTAAAACTGAGGCAAATGTTCATGCAGTGTAAGATGAACATCAGTTCTCTGTGTTTTATTGCTTTCCTCAGTCTTTGGGTTTCACTTCTGTTAAACATGTATCCACATAAAGCATTTACTGCCACTGCTATGGCTTGTCACACTGTTTCTTTTTAAAATTTGAAAGCCACTATTGAGAGCTAAATTTCCTTTTTTTCTTACTACCCTTTCTGCAAAGTCCCTCTTCCACACCCTCTCCCCTAATAGTAATTTGTTCAGTCTGCTTTTTGCTTAATGAGGAGGTTTTACCTGTAACCTGCTGTAATCTGCCCTTGGTATGGAACATGTGAATGAGAATCTGGAGGTGAGGGATTGAAATTATCCATATAATCAATGAAGCACAGTAGTAAACAGTGTATAAATACCCTACCTTATTGGCAAGAGGCCTTTATATGCTTTGGCTTTACTTTTTAAAATCAATTAGCTCCCTTTTCTACTCATGTGAAATTTTGCTTCAGCTGTCTACTCCTTCTATTTGTATTTTAGTGAAGAAACAGGACCATATGTTTGGGTGAGTGCTGTCTTCACCACTTCTCTCCAGAAGTCAGGGGGTTATTTTGTTTTGGTTTATTATATATATTTTTTTTGGTCCCAAGTATGTCAGTAGCATGCTGTGCAAAGAATTTCTGTGAAAGTGGAAGAACACTTTTTTCAAGTAACTAAACAAGTGATACTCCTGTCAGTTTAACTGGTTGAGAAGTGTCTGTTTGAACCTGTCTTTTGCTAGTTTTAGGTGATGGTTCCAAAACCTTTGTCTGGTACAGGCGAATCACCAGTATTGCATCCTCACAATCTCAGTTCCATGTGTGATTTTACGTTTCTCTGTCATGCCTCCCTCACCAATCTTTTACATATTCTCAAAGTTTATTCAGTTGTTTCTCATATTTTCATTTTGCTCTGTTCTGTATTCCTTTCCAATCTCTGATCTTTTGCCATTTTTGAATGTCGAGGTGACTTCTTGGTAGTACTTGCTAGAACTCACATGAAGTTGGTGGTGTTTTACCCATGTGCACTATCCTGTACTTTTTTGCATGAAGTTCATCCTTTTTTGAACAGTCCCTGAATAGGAAGTCTCTCCTCAGTTCTTCACAACCAGGCCTGATTCTCATGCTGCCAAATGGCTTAATTTTAGCAAATTCCACTTCCTCTCTGTTCAGTTGCTGTGACAGATTGTTTTGAGTTTGTTGAACAGTATATAGGTCCCAGTGCAGATCCAGGGGGGGCCTGTGTGTCTTGTCCATTTCTGTTTCTCTTACTAGTTTTCTGTGCATACAAGGACTTCCTTTCATATTTCCAGACAGCTTGGCTTCATTAAGAATCTTTGGCAAGTAACTGTTAGATGTGTCTTGGAGATGGGATCAAGTGGATTTCCCTTGTCCCTGTAAAAGCTGTTGATTTCTCTTTCTGAAGAATCAGTAAACACAGTGGCTGCTGTCTTGGTTAGCATTTCCATCACTTGTCTGTACAGATGCTACTTTTGCTCAGGAAACCCTTTTAAATGTTGGTGTAATAGTGACCACCTCCGTGTTCCTTTGGAGCAAGGGCAGTTTTAAGGATGAAGTAACTCCCCAGGGGTTCACTGGTTTTCACTTTTGAGGAGTTCTATGGATGCCACCTAATTGCATCCATAGAATCCCACCACATAGCACTAAACCACCTGAGTGGTTTTTTAGTGCTATGTCTATTTGTTGAATCATCTACTGGTATTTTGCTTTGAGACAGATCTGATGTGCTGTCAGGAAGAATTCTCACATTAGATCTTCACAAGTTCCCTCACAATACCTGTAGATGCAAAAATGTACCTTATTTTTCTTCTTTTCAGCCTTTATTTTTGGATGCATCTTGCATGTCTGGAACATCTGTTAACCCTAGTGAGCATCTGGCAGGCTACCTGCTCCTAATTCCCCTACAAAGTGCTTTTTTAGTTGTCAGATTTTTGCTGTTTCCAGTTCTTAACTTTTTTTAGCTTGACTTCTTGGACTTTAGTATCTAACCATCCAGCGTATAAAATCTTTCCTGTTCTTCTTATTTGGATGCTTTAGCTTCTCAAAGGATGCTGTCCTGCTCTTACTAGCCTCCTTATGGCTGTTACTTAAGTAGTTTAGACAATCTGGATTCTTTCTGATCTTTCTGAAGTTCTTAGTAAATGCTGTGCATATGGTCTGAGCCTCTGGGATAGTGTCTTTGAATAGTTTTCGTGCTGCCTTCAAGGATTTTTGCACTTTTTAAAAGCATCATAATTATATATAATTCGCCTCCCTTTGAAATTAAATACAACCGCAGTTGATTTCTTGCTTTCAGAGGAGTGTTGGATCTTGGCACATTATGATTACTGTTCTAGAGCTCTTCAACAGTAATATTTTTGAGCACTGATCAGAACTGCTTCCCAGTTTGCATATTCCATTCCCAATACTGTCTCCAACTCTCATATGAATTAGGGAAATTTTTACGTGGGTTTTGAGAAACTTTCTGTGACTTCACCTTGTCATTATGCAAACCACCCCCCTTCACACCTACAGTTCTGGGCTGTAAAGTTTTTGTAATGAGTTTACATGTTAAATTTGGGGGTGGGCATAAGGCATGACTAGAATTTAGATTCTGTAGCCCTCAGTACAAATAAACTGTGTCTGAGGGGGCATTTCTTACCTTGATAGTTATCTAAGAAGTTTAGAAGTATGTCTTGAAAACAGTAGCACTGTCTCATTTATTTGAGAAACCATATTCTGTCATTTAGTGTTTCTACTGACAGTATTTCTGTAGTACATAATTCTGGAATAATTACTCTTTAAAAGGTTTTATTTTCTCTCTGAAAATGTACTTTGATACCTGTTTTGAAGGGGTTTTTCCCCTGGCGCATAAAATTGCACCTTTCACGGCGGGTTGCCTTGGTCATTCAGCAGAACCTTCAGTAGTCATATCTTTGGTAGACTCTTGGGTACACATGGAAAAGGAGCTGAAAGAAATGCACATTTCTTCAGACTGAAATCTTTTGTATTTAGACATACAGAAATAATGAGTTTTCCAAGCTGTATCTATTGATAATATTTTAATATATAACAAAGAATTATTAAGAATGTAGTGCAATTCCTTTATTGGTTTTGAAGCTATTTCAGGACTGAGAGTAATGAAAACAAATTGTTGCTGTTTGTGTTGTCTATGATGTATACATACTGACTTCACTTAAGAGATTCCATTTTCCTTCCTGCATAGAGCTTCTTTGGAAGCACAACCAAGGTTGTGCTTCCCTTTCACTTTCACCCAGAAAAAGTCACAGGCACACTTTGTAGGCAAAGATAACTCGGGGCAGGGAACCATGTTCCTATTTCTGCTGTGCTCTGATTTTCAGAGAAGTGATATGGATTCTCCTGTCAAACCCAATGTGACAATGAGGGCATTTTTGTGTTTGTTACTGCCCATGGTGGACTGAGCAGGCACTTGGAGATGTGTCCATGTCCAAACTCCTCTGACACAGTAGTGTCTAAAGAGGGACTATGGACAGGAGTAACTTTCCATAACTAAATTGTTTCCATTAAATGCTGCAGAGTGTAGAGGAAGAAAAACACCGATATACTGTTGAACCCAATCAGTGTACTTACAAAAAAATCCCACCACGGAAATACTGGAAATCTCACCCGTACCACGTGCCTGACAGAGGCCAGTGGTTTTTTTGAGCAATCTCAATAGATGTGTGTTTGTGGTCCTTGGAGATGGGGAAAGAAAAGAAAGGAGAAACTAGGAAAAGAAAAAAGGGGAGAAATAAAGGCACAGCAAGACATTAGCTATTGTCCTTTAGAAGTTGGGATATTCGGCTGAAATCCCACCTAAGTCCTTGAGGTGTCTTTTTGCCTGTGATCACAATACATGGCTGAGGTTTTCTCTGGTGAATTGCTGCTGACTACTTCGGTCCTTCACAGAATTAATCCTTAGATAAAATTAGAAGCTGGCACCATTTTTCAGCCAATGCTGCTAAAAATACATTGCATTGATCCTCTATCTGTACTTTGATATGCATGGGAGCAGAAAAAGAGTAGGAAGGTATTGAAACTGAGGCATAACAACATGTTCAGAAGTTGGACTTCTTCTGTGGCGATCAGCTGTGCTTTTAAGGAGATCTGGAAGCAATACTGATTTGAAATAGTTTTCTGTTGCTTGGTGTGTAAAAGCAGCTCCACAGACATAGTTTGTCCTTCAGAAATGGAAACTGCATGTACGTCAGTTATTGGAGAAGTCTGTCAACTTTGTTCTGCAATTGTGTTTTCTTTTTGTTACGGTAAATTCTGAAAGTTGCAAACAGCTTCAATGTCTATAGGGATGAAGAGCCAGTTTTCGGGCATTCTCAGCTTCATTCGATTTTGTGATGGGAGAAGGCAGAAAAAATTATTAATGGAATCCTAATGTTCTGTTGCTTTACCTAGCATGCACTTCGTCTGATACAACTACATAGCTCATCTAAAGGCTTGAAAATTGAAGCTCCTAGTGAGAAGGATGCTTTTATTGTTGTTCCCACAGAAGTCATTTGCTACAGTTGAAGGGATGATAGCCATTGTACATGTTATTTAATTGAAACCTTATGAAGTAGCATCTGGGACCTGGATCATGACTAGGGGATTGCTGCAAAAGCAGCTGTTGGCCCTCCCACCACTTGTGCCCAGTGGTGTTTGTTAGTTCCCCTCTGCCAGACTTTGGCAGACCCCCAGCATGGGAGCAGAATGATTTTGCTGAGCACTGTTCTTGAGATCCAGTGCAAAGACCAAAGGGTTCAAACAGGGGTTTGTGGTGCCTGTCTTACGGGGCAGACGGGGTTTGTTTGCACAGCCACTGTACCTGTTTTGTGGTTGCCAACAAGCAGCTGGTGAGGGAGAAAAGGAGGGTATAGAATAATGATCTGAACAGGGTCCATTGAGAAACCATTTAATTGTAAGGCAGGAGACTTATGGATCCGTCTGTGGTAGCGGAAGATGCTTTTCCTATCTGTTTCTCGTTGCTACCCTCTTACCATATTGGTTTGTTGGAAGAGCATTCGTGCAGGCCTAGTCCTGTGGTTTTCAGCAGAATTAGTGAAATTGCACTAGTAGCAACACTTGAAACTTTAGCTGGACTGGTGTTATGGCTTACACAGATAAGGAAAAACTTGCAAAAACAACTCTGAAGACAGACCAGTGAGGGCACTTTAGAGTACCTCCTGGATCAGCTGAATTCAGAACAGGCTTAAGATTGGTGCCAGGTGCAAGTTTGCACTCGTGGTGTTGTATTAATACAACTCTCATCATGAGACTCAGTTTTTATATTTATAATACTTTATAGTAATTAAAGCACATCCCTGATTTTAAAGAAAAAGTTAAGTTGTAAGTTTAAACAGTGTCCTTGCATTATTTTGTTCCCATATACTTTTGTTTCATGGGAAACAAAATCAGTGAATACCAATTGATCAGTAATAAGCTAATGGAATTTGGTTTAAGTACTAGGATTATTTGTTTTTAGTGTTTTTGGTTGGAGTTACCAAATAACAAGACAAAGGTAGAAAATATTTATTCAACCTTACTGTTACTTTTGTAGCTATTTGATGAGTTATTGAATACCACAGAAACAGCTATTGACTGAATTATTTGACTAAAACCAGTTAATTAAACTAACATTTTAAGTAAATGTTATTTATGTAGCCCTGATTCCTGGCTCTCTTCTGATGTCCCTGCTTCACTTTCTTCATTTTATCTTTTTCTTTCCTAAAGGAGAATATAGCATATACCTTTGCATCATTTTCAGTTCCTTTCTTTTTTCACCTCCTATCTCCTTCCTTTTCTCCCCACTCTTCACCACCTCCACCCCTGCATCTTCTGTTTCTCCTTTCTTCTGCCATTTCTTGATTCTGTCTGTGTACTGAACTTCTCTTTTGAAATTCATCTTATCAGTCTCTCTCTCTGCCTCACATGACCATCACTCACCCACTCAAACCAGAGCATCTGTGCACAGTCTTAGAAACATTCAGGTACTTAAAACCTAGAGAGTTCCTGTATTGGCATGAATATAAGTAAGGAAAATAAAATATCCATGAAACATGTATTAGAATAACCCCTAGTCTGGCTTTCCCACCAGTTCTGCATCAGCTCTGCCTGCTCCCCGACAGTGCATTGTCTGCTTGCCAGATCTTTCTATGTTCAAGTATTATATAAAGCTCCCTGTTCCCTGGGACCTGGTTCAGCCCTGCTGCCTGTGCCAACCAGCCAGGACTGCTCCAGGTGCTCCAGCTGCCTATGGCCACCACTCACCATTCCTGGGGCTCTGAAAGGGTAACACAGTCTGTCCATACTTGAGACACAGTCTTTAAAAACAACTGCTAGCTCTTTTGTTAAAGTAGTTTCTATAAAAATAAATAAATGTAAATACATTTTACTTAGGTTACTATGGTAAAAATACTAGCTTCGGATTAAACAATACAAAACAAGTATATTTTGCTCAGCGTTGATTTATCAGTACTGTCTATAAAGTTGCTGGAAAAAGGGCAGGTGTTAGAAGTCCTGCCATATTGTTCAAAGATTTGATCTTTTTTCCCTATTTAATGAATAAATTGTGCCACTCCTCCAAACCAAGTTCCTGTTTCAGAATTTCCCTTTTTACAGTTTTGTTTTGTAGAGGTCATAAAGGGTTTCTGATGCAAGCTTCCTTGACTGATATTGTTCCTATAGCTTTCCACTTATAAAAACTGTAAGTTGCACAAACAGTGCCTTTGCTGCATCATGCAAGCTGCTTTTATGGCAGTTGTATTTTTTCATGGAAGTCATAAAAGAAAAACCTAAATTACTTTGTGGCATTCAACTAGTTCCATAAGGTTTCTACTGCAAACTCATGGATAGATGGATCATTTCACTTCCCTGAATAGTTGTGTAACTGGAAGAGTAAATTTTTTTTCAGAATTAAAAGCCGATGAGTGGCTGGAAGTTTCTGCCTATAAAATACGTGATTATTATTTAGAATAAGTCAGTGCTGGTATATAAATAATTTTGTTTAGAAATGAAATGTTAGTTTAACTAAAGTGCAGAAGCTTTCATTTGGCAAAATGATCTGATGCCATAGCAACAGATGACAATTACAAGCAGCTTTTGGGAGTTGCCTACATTCCTTATCCCTCACTCCAGTCTATCCATATCCATGGTGCAAGAGATGAATTCTGAGCTCTGTTTTCTAACCTTCCTTGAAAGAAACACACTCCCCTTTTTGCCAAGTGTGAAGCTCCAGTTCTGGAGCTTGTGGAAGGAAGTCAAAAGTACATCCATGTGGTGGACATGCTACTTCTCTACTGTTACTGGAAGACCAGTTTTGCCTCAAAATGAATTTCAGATTAGACTGACATGATATGAGAGTATATTTGTGGATTATATTTTAATTTTAAATAATTTGCTGTATCTTTTCTTTTTCGAGTCAACTATAGATGGATGTAGTCAGTGAGTTTTTAACAGCTTAAATTCTGTTTAAAATACCTCCAATGACAGTAACAGTATTAAGCCAAATACAGCTGTCAAAACTGAAATATTCAGGTTGCAAATGAATGCATATAGACAGCTGGAGCAACCACAGCATACTCATGTTTGTACTTCAATTCCAGCTTGGGACATAAGTCTAGGAAACAGGCTACCCATTTCTGTTTTAAATTTGTAGCCAGCTGTTATTTTATTTGCCCAGTGTTGAGATTTTTTCTTCCAAATGTATATATGTATATACATATATACATTTCTTCCAAACGTATATATATAGTCTTACATATATCACCCTTTGTTTGTTGTACTTGGTAATACAATATTGGAGAAAGAAGTATATGTAAAATGGTATCAGCACAGTTTCTGTCACACTCTCTGCCTACACTGACTCTACCAATGGAAATTTGTTTCTGAGTTCTCACCTTTCTGCCATAGGTCTTTGGAGCAATTGTGGCAGCAATAAATTTGGATTTTCATTGTTGCTGCTAATTCTGGTGTTGCTGGGTTTAGTGTTTGCTGACCTTGGTCCTGTTGAGTGGCTTCAGTTCTAACTGAATGTGCTACATCCAACTTTTCTCTAAAACGATAACACCAAAAAGCATATAACTCCTTAATATGAAAAGAAAAAGTCTACTGGAACCATAAAATGTGAAACTTGTGTATGTTTTAACTTGTTAATTAAAGAAGCAATAATTGGAGTCTTAAAAGAATCAACTGAAATCTAATGTTACACACTTGTGCTGTGTTGTAGTCTTGTAATTTCCAGCAGTATTTGCTGAGTTCTTCACATACTTTTCCTCTAATCAGTCTGTAATTACTATGTCGCATAATTAGATTAATATACTTTCATTTATTACAACTACACATTAGAGGAAAATTTTGTACTTATGCCTTTATATTTGTCCTGTATGAATGAGTACAGAATTCTGTACTTACGTTAAAGCAGCATCAACCTACTGAGGTGAAGAACAATCAATTTAATGATGCGTGGAAGCTTTCATTCTCTTTTAAGTGTCTCTACTGGGTTTTTTTTTCCTCTTTTGTCTTCTTAGATGCTGAGTACCAATGGAAGGGGCCCTTCTACTTCATCCAGGGAGCAGATCCTCAGTTTGGACTGATGAAAGCTTGGACACATGGAGACACTAATAATGGAGATGATGAATGGGGAGAGGAGATTAAATTAGCAGAGCAAGCAGTGCAAGCTGTTAACAAACTAAACCCTAAACCCAAGTTCTTTGTGCTGTGTGGGGACCTTGTCCATGGAATGCCAGGTAAAGCAATTAAAACTGCCAAATTGAGGTAGTAACTCCTTTTTTTTTTTATATTTCAGATTGGCAGTCAGGCTAATTTACTTGACTTTACTTCAGAATAGTCTTTCATAAGTATCATTAGTATTAGTTCCTGTTTTGGGGGAAAAAAAGTGTGATTTGTAGATGATTCTTGAGATATTATTCTGATTTCTTCATCTGACTTCCTGTAGCATTCATCTTAAGGCTGTACTCTCATTAGTTAATTGCTTTCTTTTCAGTAGGAAATTTTCTTTGAAATAAAAGTCTTTCTCCTAAACAAATTGCTTTGAGATGGCAAAGAAGGGCTCTAGCCATTGGGGAAAAATAATGCCAAGAAGATAGCAAAAAATAGATACGGCTTTTTGAGTACCTAAAGTGAGTAAAGCTCAGAAAATTCTCTAGCTTTCTAGTGCTTAATAAATTCAAATATTTAAGTTTTTAAAATGCTAAAGGTAAGCGAGTTCAAGCTTTAGCAATTCTGTCCTGTGGCTGTGGGACTCTGAGCTCAGTGTGTTTCTGTGTACACTGAGAGGAAGAACAGCAAACCATCCAGAAAGGTGAGTTACAAGAAAGATAAGTACTTCTCTTGGAAGTGAAGTAAGTGGTGTTACCTGCTTACAAGTGGTCTGGAAAGCGGATCTAAGCACAGTGTCTCACATTTGTTAGCCCTCATAAGCAGCAGAGCTGCAGACAGCCCTGGCTGTTCACTGCCAGCACCACAATCCACCCAGGGAGCCTGAAAACATCCTGTGTCTTGTGCTCCACTCTGCTTCACACGCCACCTGCACCTGAGGAGCTGCTTCCCAGCCCTTGCTCACACAGCAGGGGTTTGAGGACGTTGGAGACCTTTCCCTAATTCCTTCAGTGTCCCACAATGTTAATTTTAAGACTTTAGCTGTCAAATTGATTGACAGTATTTATAGGCTTTCTTTTGATCAGAACACAGTTTTACTGAAAGAGTGGGAAAGTGTAAAAACCAACAGATTTAAGCTTGTTTGAATCTACTGTGTAACACCTCAGTAGCTTGATCATAAAGTATGCCATGATGCAGTTTTATTGGCTTCTGCGCTTCCATTATTTGGGAATCATCTGTCCTTCCTATAGCAGAGTTTTAATAAATATTTTGATTAGGACTTTTAATTTGTGTAGGCATTCCAAATATTTTGGTTTCAGTATCCCTTGTAAGAGGAAGAAAATTCAAGACAATTAATGGGTGTTATACATCCTATTGAAAAGGATCTTTCACTCAAAAAATTTAAGTAATCCAGGAAGCTGAGTTAGTTTTATTTTACCTAGATATTTCTCAAATACACATAAAACAGGTCGAAGTTCTGAGTAGTTTTGTATCTTTTGACTTGAAACAACATTATTCTAAGGGTTCTCTGTTGGCAGAGCTAAAGTGTGAACTAAAGAGCCAGCAAATCTTCTGACTTGCACTGGGCACTCAATGGCTGGATGAAGTAAATAAGTCTTGTGTGGCACTTTTTGTATTTGGTTGGGGTTTTTTTTCTAGCGGTGGTTCTCTGTAGTCATTATTGTCCCTTTTGCCAGTGTATGTCTCAGACTTGGTAATGTTTTAAATTAGGGCTTTGCAAAACATTAGCATTATTCATTTTGCTAACACACTTGTGAAAGAAACGGAGTGGATTGTACTGGTGAGATCACCTACATTGTGTGATAGATGTGCTGTGCCTTGTATAAATATTTGAAGCTGCCTTGTGCAATTTCCAAGAAATTGAAAGAAAGAGCAGTTCATTACTCAGTAAACTTAAGGGTCTTTTCCAGGCTAAATGATTCTATGATTACCTCACTTGAGCCACCATATTTTAACTTCTCTAATAATTTCTTGTTGATTGAAATTATGTTAATAGTTTTCAAGCCTGTGTTATCATGTAGTTATATAAAGTGGTTCAGGAAATGCACTATTAAAAGGAATTGTAGAATATTCAGCTGGAACAATTACTTATTTCATTATTGCCTTTGTGTTTATACAAATGGCTTGCTCTGCCATGTGTTGATAAACATACAAGTACAATTTAACCATTAAGTTGTACATAAAAGTACAATTTTACAGCCCTTTTTCTTTCTGTCTAAACGGATGACAGAGCAAACAGTGAATTGCTCTGTGGTGCAGATACCTGTGGCTTAACAGTCTTGGATTAGTTGCCTAGAAGGACAGCTTTTTAATCAATGCCTGTCAGTAAAAAGGGAGTGGGCAACACAGATCTTCCTCTCTTCTCTTAAAACATTTTATCATGGACAGTAAAGTTTTTGATGGGCTGTTTTAAAGCACATACTGTAGTCATTTAGCTTAACCAGTGTTGAAGCCTTTTGTAGAGGAACTCCAAGAAATCTTAGAATTCCAGCAGCTAGAAGTGATGAACAGAATCCTGATCAGCTGGGAAGCAATCAGGCACAGCACTTGGAATCCATTACAGATGTCATTAGAGCAACGAAGTAATCATACCTTGGTATTTAGCTGCTGATTAAAAGTAGTTTGTACTCTGAATATTATTTCCAGAAGTTTTTCTTGATTACATAATCAAGAATAGGATATCTATTCTTGGTAACACTAATATTGTGGTACAATCACATCAGGAATTTCAAGCAATACCTTATAGTGCAGCTATGTCACTGAATACAATTTCTATGAAATAGATGCTTATGCTTGGCTACACCATGACAGTGAAGGACTTCCTTCTGAAGGCATTTAGTATAATATAATTTGTGCATCAAGTATAATATAATTTAGTATGACAAAAATGGTAATCTGTAAAATATTGTTGATCAGATAATGTGTTTATTTCACTGCATTTTTCTAAAACTCTGGAAATCTATTTCTAAAAGTGTTATTTTTCTCATATCAAGTTGGAACCTTCTGCTTTGTTTTATGAAAGCTTCCCATATTGTTCCATTACTAATACACTCCGAGCCCAACAGTCCTGTTCCAGTCCAACGGCCAGTTCCTCACCCATCTTGTTCTCCACTCATCCGGACTGCAACATCTCAGCTCCACAGCCCTTTGATGATTATAGAGCAGTGCCTCACAGTGACATCAGTCAGCGCTCTCAGTACTCTTGGATTCATCAGTCCCACAGGATGGCTTGGCTTGAAACTTTCCAGGAGATACTCGCTCTGTCACCAGCGTTTCCTCTGCTCCTTTAGCTCTGGGAGAACATTTCAGTGCTGGCAGGCAAAGGAAGCTCTGAGTACCTGTGGCTTGTCACTGCCTCATGCAGCAGTGGGCTGTATTTTCTTTATTATTTTATTGCTAAAGTAGCAGTAGAAGCTTTTGCTGCCCTTTGCTAGTTTCAGCCCTCAGAGCGCTTTTCCTGACAGCAGCCCTGCATACCCAGGTACTTTTTCAGTACTCTTCCTTTCAAGTATGTCTTTGGTTTCAACTCCCTTTAATGTCCTTTTTTCATTGGTTCTCAGGCATGAGTTCTTCATTTAGCCAGATCATTCTTGTTATAGTCTACATTTTTCTCTCTCCCCCTGCCTTCCCTGAGTATCCAGAAGGACCATTCTTGAGTTAGGAGGAGCTTGTCTTTGAAGACTTGTCAACTCTCTCGAACTCTTCACCTTTCAGAACAGCCTCACACAGGATCGTGTGGCTGATCCCTGAATAAGCCAGTCTGCTGTCCTGAGGCCCCAGATGTGCTCTCTGCCTTTCCTACTCCCCTTGGGATCTTGAACTCCACCGTGGAGACTGCTACAGCCAAGGCTGCCAGGATTAACATGTCCCCCAGCACTCCTGTGTTTGTGAGTAGTAGGACCAGGAGAGCAGGCCCTGGTTGGCCTGTCTGTGTCAAGGGATTGTCGCAGACTGCCTCCTGGGTTCCAGACCTCCTGGATTGCTGTCAGCAGGCGTCAGGGAGGTTAGTATCCCATAAGAGCTAGGGCAAGTTGCTCATAGGAGAATTAATCCATTCTTTTGCCCTTTTTGGGTGGTCTGTAGCAAAATCCCACCTTTAGTGGCTGAGCTCTTCCCTGATCCTAACTCAGGTTCAATGAGGCTGGTGTCTGTTCCACAGAATAGTGCCCTCCAAAGGTGGGGCAAACTCCCTCACCTTCTTTCTTGTCTGCCCTTCCTGTTCCAGTTTAACATGAACATTGTGCTTCCTTCTCCATCCCATACCTGGAGTGCAGATTGGTGTCCAGGAAACAGCGTCAGCATTTCAACACCTTTTGTTACAGCAGCAGAGAATTCAACTGTTGGCAGCCAAGGTCACCCTGCTGAAGCCACTAAGAAACACAGACTGTGAAGCTGAGAATCCAGCAGTTATTTTTAAGTGGCTGAATTCCTTCAGGGGAAATTGTTTAACTGCATTTTTTTTAATGACACTACTGCTGTCAGTAACTTGATAGTTCTAGCCAGGAAAGTTATTTATGTGATGTATTTAGACCAGGTGTTTAATTATTTTTCATTCATTGTTCTGGCTACATGGTAGAAGAGCAAGTAAGACAGCAAGTCTCTTGCAAACTTACCTAGCCCTGACTGTAATAAAATGTAACTGTTTAGAGACTAAATGAAACGAGACTTGTCTTATAATGTGTACAATCACAAAAAACCTGCTAAAACTTGATTAAACTTGATCTGTTAGCAGTGTGCTAATGGATCAGTGAGCAAGTAATGTTTATGCTTGCAGTTTTAAATTCATTTGTGTGTATATGTAAATTACAAGAAATCAAAATCACTGGAATTGACTATTATGGTACTTGAAATACACTGTGAACACTTGCACTAATTCCTTTAGTTAATGTGAAGGTATAATAATCTCTAATATACACATTCCCTACCCAGGTCATGCAGTGCTCTCTAATCTCACATCAGCCTTTCCTGTCAATTCAACCCAAGTAGTGACATATTTCTATTTTTTTTCTACCTTTGTTTTATATTGTTAAATTTTTTTATCAAGGGGTTTCAAATCATTACTTATAACATGTTTCAGCATTTTTGCTTTTATAAATGTATCTTTTCTAAATGGAACAAGCTAAAACATCTGATTGTTTCAATCAGCTTTACAGAGCTGCAGTCATATTTAATAATGTTTTCTTACTGTTTCTTGATGTGCTTGCTGTCTGTGTCTCTCACGCTCTTTGTTGGGCCATACTTGGATTGTAAAATCTTCCAGGATTGTGTCTGTTACATATTTTTATGTTTTTGCTGTGCCATCTAATGTCTGTTTCAGGCTGTGAGCCCAGGCATGTGTTGTTACTGTGAATAGTTTAAACAGGAGGTGACAGAAAAGGCCCTGACAATAGAACAGCTGAAAACAGAGGTGCCCAAGCTATACACAGCTCATTGCTGGTGTGTTCGTGGTCATTGAAGCACTGCAGCCTTGAGAGCTGCCAGAAGATTACTTTGTGTAATGGGGGGAAAAAGCAGCCAGGCAGCCATGCAAGGCCCCAGAGCTGCAGCAGCTTGGGGTGCTGAAAGGTACAGACTTACCTTTGATGTCTGGCATCCTGTAAAAAGCAGAGTCATGAATTTGGGAAAGAATTGTCACTGACAGAATCACTGTGAGACTGCAGGAGATGCAAGTGCTCTCCCTGCCCCGGTGTCCTTCTTCTTTCTCTCTGCCTGCTTTCTCTGCTTCAAGCACTGAGGGCCCCTGCCTACAGCTGGGATTTGTGGCTGTCCTGCTGCTTCCAGGGGCCCCAGCTCTTCTGGGACATTCTCTGGTGCCAGCCAGCTCCCCCTGCCTGCATGCTGTGCTCTGTGTATCTCTGTGTGTATCTCTGTGTGTGTGTGTGCATCACTGCTTTGCGTTTTCCCCTGCGAATTCGCACGTTCCGCTAACGCTCCTAACTCCTCCATAAAGCTCAGTTCAGCTAATTACAATTTTGGGCAACAGTATGTTCTTTATGTGAAAAGCAAAACTGCTGGCTGCATGTCTCCTCAAAATTATATATCCTATCCTGTGTCCCATGCAGTGTTTCTTCATATAATAAAACAGGCAATGATGTGCATCAAGCTTTTTAAAAGTAGGTGCCAAATGTTGGGATTCTGAGTTCACATTTAGACAGCAATTAAGTGACAGGTTTTCAAATCAGTACTTCTCCATTTGACTCCTGCTTGACAATTTGGTGATCAGAATACAAGATGAGATGGGCATACTGGCTCTTACACAATTAGTCCCTCTTATGCCCTGTGACACGTCTGCAGAGGGGAGTGAAGTTATTTATGTTCAGAATAGACAAGCTGCAGAGCTGAGCAACATCAGAGCTGATGGTTCCGGTGACCAGACAGCAGTATGGCTTCATTTCTGTTTATAATCACTGTAGCATTTGAAGCCATCCTCTCTCCTGGGAGAATCACTAACTGACTTACTGTGAACTTCTTACCCATGCCCAAATTTGATGTGCAACTGCCATGGTCCAAAATACTTGTCCCTTGTTTCTGTTAAGTATGAAGTGCCTTAACGTGACTCCCTCCAAAAGTGTAGTTTTTATAGACACTAAATCTTAAGGCATAGGCTTCAGTGTATATTGCAAACATCTTACAGGGTAACTCTGAAAAAAAGTCTTTAATTTGCTTAATTTTCTAAATTGAGGAAAGCACACACCATAGCAAATGTTCCTAGTCAAAGCATTATTGTTTAAAATCTGTTTGTGAATGTTCTGAATTCTCTTACTTAAAAAACCATCTTGGGCTGGTCAAGAAAGGTCAGTGTATACTTGGTTTGTGTAAGAGCTGAAGTTGGTACCTCCCAAGAAGTCTGACCTTATGGTAGTCTTATGGTCCGGGATCCACTAAAAATGAACATTGAGGAAATGCCCAGTTTTATTGCGCTTGATAAAGTCCACAGTCATTTGCCCATCTGTGTTCTTCCTTGTTAGGAAATATTTCCCAGCCCTTTGCTGTACAGAGTTGTCATTTTCAGCCACTTTGCAGCCAGCTGAGCACTGTCCTTGGCAAGGTGGGTGCTGCACTCGTGCTTTATTGCGTCACACGGGACTGGCGTGGTCACACTGCAGGGACCGAGGTGTTGGGAGCTGGAGATCTGCTGCTGGTGGATTTTGCACACAGGATGGGATACAAATGTAATGTTGAAATCTGCATGCAAATGCACAAGCTGCCATTTATACATTTGTGAACTGAATAAATTACAGAGAAATGTCAGGTCCAATTCAAGTTCTTAATGCTATATACAGTGATCTTGTAAGCCATTCCATAAAGGAAAAAAATCTGTGAACTGCTTTTAATATTGCTTTTAAACTACCATTAAATAACCAATTTTGCTAAAACAAAGGATCATTAATTTAAAAAAAAAAATGGCCAGATAAAATTAGGCTGCTCTCCTAGTCCTTAAGTGAGGCAAGTACATAAGGAGATATTTTTTAAAGTTTTAATTTTAACTAAAAATGTATTAATTCTCAAAAAATTCCCTTTCATATCTAGAAGGCAAGAGCATGAATGCTGCTGTTTGGTTTGTCTGTATAACAGGCATATGAGCAGGTTAAAAAATAGTGTCTCAAAATATGGTTCCAGCTTTAAAAATGGCTGTAAGCATTTCACCTTTACTATATTTGCTTTTCTTGCCATTTGAACTGGCTGCTTGTTTGACTAACAAAAGGTATTTTTTTAACTCCCAGCAGCGTGGGACAGCTGGGGAGGAGGCAGCTGTATTCCAGTGTCGCTTGCAGTTTCAGCAAAATTGTCAGCTAAATCCAAATTCCTGAATCTTTGTCAGTGGAGATTTGTAATAGAGCATGAAGTAGAAAAGACACAGATCGACTTTTTAGGTGCAAGGCAGAAGCAGAGGCTTTAAAATGTTTATACTGAATCAAAGTATAGGTGAAAGTTCTATTTATTTGAATGCAAGATAACGTCTATTAATATGTCACTCCCTGATCAATAGGGCAGTGCTTAGGTGTGACCTAATTTCCTGACAATAAACTAGCTTAATCTAAATAAACTCACTGCATCCATTTCTTCCGCGATTGTAAGCTAACTCTGATATGCCTGGTAGGATGGAATCCAAACCAAAATGACTCTTGACTATTTTCTTCTCCAAACTCTTACGCCAATGTTAATTAATAATGTCTAAGAATTTGAGTAAGTAGCACGTTATATGTTAAACATCTAATAATAACTGTTTAAAGAAATGTCACTGTGGTTGCATAAATAAACATTTTGTAGTAATTATCTGATTCTAGTAAAACCTAATGGAGCATTCAAAGCCTCAAACAGCTTACTGTGAAATTAAATTTGCTCTAATCGGCCCAGAGTAGGGAAGCATCAGAGATCTCCATGCACGCCCGACAGGGTCATATTGCAGAGAAACCACTGGGCTGGCAGAAGCAAAAGTTTCGTCTTCAGCAAGTATATATTTATTTGTATTTTAGATGACATCTATACTTAAACTTAGAAATCTGATTGGCAGATCGATATCTCTAGATACTAAAATCTTGGAGACGTAATGAGTTACACAATTTTCTCAGATCTTATATTTTATGATACAAGTACTAGAATCAGTACTAAAAATCTAGTACAAGTACTAGATCTTTGTATTAAGTTTTTTTAATCAAGTTTGGTTTTGTACTGTAGCACTGAGAGGTTTTTTCCTGTTTGTGATGACTTCATCAGAAGCACAGACCCAAAGGCAGTGATGGCCTGTGCTTGCTGTGACAGCTCTGTGTTGCTGGGAGATGCGTAAGGATAAGAGCAGAGTTGAGCTTAAGTGAAGGATAATACTTGTGGAAGGTATCTTTTCAGCTTTATACCGCTGCAACAAATACTTATTTTCACAGCAGAACATGGAGCAGTAAATGCCATGAATTAGGTTGTTAAGTGGGCACCTGTGTAGCTGGCACTCAGAAAAATGTCAGCATTTGCAGTCATTATATTTAATGTTGTGCACTGAAACCAGGAGCAGTTGATCCCCTAATAGGCTTCCTTGTTCAGTTTGGGGTTTTGTCATTGCTTTAATGTAATAATTTTTCATTATTAGCTTAAACTAGAGTTAAAATTTCTTCTTGTTTTAATGCCCAAAGTTATATTATAGATTTAATTTGTGGTTTCGTGCAGGGAAATTTTCGTGTGATCACTTTTTGAGTCTCAGTGTAGATTATTACTTGTTTCAAATTTACTGAAAAAGTCACTTACAGCTGTAGACAAATGAGTATTCCAGATTCTGCTTTTCACTGGAACTAATGAAATGCGGTTCTTTGTAAGTTAGACTGAGTAGTCAGTCAGTTTGTTCAGCAATGAATATAGTCATATTTACATTATTTTTAATGGCATAATTTTTTGTTCATCATAAAGTTGTCTTTAGGCTATTTGAAGATTAGAAATATATATGTCTAAAGAAGAGAGAGGGGTCATTTTAGCTATTACAGCACAGACTAAAACAAAAAACCTATTTCAGAACATGACCATAATGGATTTATTAAAATGAATCCGCTTATTCTTGCATGTAATAATTTGGAATGATGCAGTGTGTTGCATTAGTTCATTCCAGCAGACACCAGAGGGGAAGCTTTTAAGTTTAAAACAAGAAATGGTGAAGAGTACCAGTAAGACTGAACTCGGTGGCCAGAGAGGTCTTTCCTTTCTATGCAGTGCCCTGTCTATTATCACGTTTTAGCATCCTAGGACAAAAAGAATGTGGAGACCGTAGTGTGTCATTCTACTCATGGTCCATAAGAGAATCACTGCTATTATGGGATGATCAATTGTAAACAGATGAGTAGAGGGAAGAGTTTGACCCTGGCAGTCAAGAGGGGTCACCCATATTGATGGGGAAGGGCAGGAAAGAAGAGGGGTGGCACAGTGAAGAGCAGTGTCAGAGCTCTGGGGTAGGGAAGCTCCATCTGCATCCGTGCTCTGACGGGATGCTGTGGATTGGTATTTTGAGATGTGTCAAGATTAGAGCTCAGATTTATGTTTATGTTAGTGCATAGCAATCAGATGCAACTGCAGAAGGAGCCTGGAAGGTACAATGTGGTGTTGATGATACCACTGGGTTTGGACCTGTGGTGTCTTCCAAGTGACCAGGGCACCAGTGGGGCTGCCCCTGGGGAGGGGTCAGCAGACAGGGACAATGTAGGATCTTGCTTGTAGCCCTGTTAATCTGGAGCCAACAGCCAGGTATCCAAGACAAGAGCAGAGGTGAAAGGCAGTCCTGGTTTGACAGGAGGAGGAGGCTGCTTTCCCACAGAGATGGGGGTAGAAATTACATTTCCTCCAGTGCAGCTAAAAAAAAAGCATGTTTGAGTATAGCCTTGGACCCCCCTCTTCCCTAGAAATTTAGGGAATAGTGCTAGAGGAGGTCCACGAAATGGCATGCAGGAGGAGTAGGGCAACTGCAGACGGTCATGAAAACATACAAAACAGCACAAATGTCTCAAGAACAGGAAGTATTCAAAATAATTAGACTCTTTAATTTAAGCAGTTGTGATGCTCTGTAAGGCCCAGGAAAATACATAAATCTGTCTGTTGTTGGTTTTAAACAGTCATGTGGTTGCTTTCAACAACAATTAGTTGTCTTTTGATGTCAGAGTACTTCTCCTGATACCATAAATTACAGAAGGAATGGGCCCAGTGTTTTTCTAAATCTTGTTTTCATCAGTGGTGTTTTGACATTTTCTATTTTGCTTTTATCAAATGTAGGTACTATTTCTATTTGATATTTTGTATAGTATTTTTGTCTGCAATCTAGCTCTTACTTGTTCTTTGATAGTCAGTCTCTTGGGTTAAATGTTAAACAGATTGCAGTTGTCATATCAGGGCCTTTCAAGAGTGTTGCTGGCATAAAACTTAATTTTTCTTTTTTTCTTCTTCAAACTGAAAATTTGTGCTTTCTGTTAAAAAGCAATGTGTTTGTAGCTCCTCTAAGTTTGGGACACTTAAGATACATTAAAATACTGAGAACAAGTAATGAGAAATCCAGGAAATGATTGTGCCACATTTTTGCATATTGCTAAATTGGCTGAAGATGTCTGGGCTAAAGGATTCTCCTGCCTTGGGGGGAGTACTTAGACTTCTAACACCAACCCAGGAATGCCCGGGGGTACCACCTCATAATGCCATCATAACCTCCTCCTTTCCCCCTCCTGATTCATATCAGTAGAAGAACCAGTGCTGTTGTTATTTATTGATAATTTTTCATGTGGAATACTTCTGGAGGGAAAGTTACAGTGTTGGTGGAGGTTACTGTATGGGAAGGATTGTGTTATACAAAAATTGCCATCAGCATTGCGGAGATACAGTGTGGGGGAAACCATGCTTTTAGTTGTTTTTCATAGCTGGTGCCTTACAAAGACTAAACCCAGCCTGTTCTTAGAGAGGTGCACCCTTCTGTGGAATACCAAAGGAAACTGTAACTGAGGATTAGTAGCTAAAGGATTATTTCTTTGGCAGAATAATCTGTGAATTCTGCTGACTGAAGCCAGCTTCAGCAAAAATGCTGTAAAAATACTGTCTTGAAATCTTCTCTTTCAATGTGTGAAGAAGGCTGGTTGTCTTGGTTCCTTTAAGCAGTGCAGGACAACGCCGGAGGTGTTGAGGCAAGCAGTGATACACAACAGAAAGCTGCCATGCAACAGGCACGGTGGCATTGCACCTTCATGCTCCTGTTCACATCGCTCAGCTTTCAAAAATGATAGACTGGGAAGCTGTGGAAAACTGCACACAACTGCACCAGCAACAGTTCTCACTTTCATGTTTTTCATAAAAGCCATGCTGCCCTTTATGGGCTATTAATTTGTGAAGTCGTTTATCTCAGGGCAAGATTTTATTTACACAACCTAACATAAAGGCAGAAAATTGTGGCCCGGGATTTAAAAATGTCACTGCACATGATGCCAGGATAAACATCACAGAAATTCATTTCAGTTGCACCTACCCTGGCACTTCACAAATAGTTTTTTTGCACTGCCTTTTGGCGCTATATTATTTCCCTATTCACCTACAACAAAGCTCCCTCTAAGCCAAAGAAATACATGTCATCAAATAGAAATGTTCTTCATAATAACTGGAATAATTAAATATTACAGCTCTCTGCCTGAGAGAGATTAAAAGGATATTTTTTCTGCTGTGTCAGTGACCACTAATTTTCAAGTGGCTTCCTTCTTTACCACTGTCTTTATCTTCTTTACCTGTTACTTACCTCAGATGTAAAGTCAGGGGAAGGTGCCTCAGGAGGGCTCCTTGTGGCACATATTGTGTGCAGCTCAGGGTCAGTGGTACATCTGAGCCCTTCCTCTCCAGCACTACACCAAGGGGTCCTGAGACATTCCTCCACCTTTTCCCACCTTTATCTCTGTGGGATTCTCTTCTTTTGAAGTTGTTTTGACTGTCTACCAAGAAAAGGTCAAGCCAAGGTGCAGTTGTTCTAAACCGGTCTTTCCTTAGTATGATTTCCTAGGCTCTCGGGCAGAGACTTTGTTTTCCATTTTGAGCAATCTGTTTTCTGCAATAAACACTGAATATGTTTCTCTGTTGCTATAGAAATAATATTTCATTAAATGAGGGAATCAGTGCCCTGCTGTCGACAAATCCAATCTAAGTGTTAGTCTCTAGAGCTTGAATTTCACAGCTGGGAAGAGGTATACATAATTCTGCAAATTATTTCTGTAACTTTTGCATAAATGTCTTTATACTCTGCAACTGTTAGCTAAATTTCCCAAAGTGATAGCATGGAGTTTAACATGATGTAATGTGTTTACATAGATCTGAATAGAGCCTTCCCCCTTGCATTTCCCCACCCTCCCATACACTTTCATATTTAGAGCTTGAAATTTCCAACTCTTTCCATAGGAAAATGGGGAATGGCAGGAAGAGCAGTGCTCTCAGCCAGGTTCCTTACCCCATGGACAGCAGTGTGCCAAGTTCATTTGAACTTTTGGGTTTATTTTTTAAAATTCAGCTTCTCCGAGTAATATAGATGTTATTTGCCCTGTTTTTTTCTGGGTTTAACAAGAACAGCCTAAATTGACCATTAATATACCCCAAAAAGTGATCTGCTCTCCACTACTTTTTAAACTCCCCTGGGTAACATATGTCCAGTATTTGTCAAGTTGCTCAAAGATTTTCCTACAATAACTTTCTACCCTCTGCAGCAGTTAAACCCAAGAGAGTTGTGGGGTTTGACTTTATGCGCCTCATATCAATATTTTTACATTTAGTTGTAATTTAGACCTAATACCGGTTTTTTTCTCAGTATTTTTCTAAAGCTGTAGAATTCTAGTAACAGCAATAAGGTGGTGCTAAAGCCTGTAACTGTAGGGTATGTAAAACAAAATACTTGTTAGGGTGAGTGTTTGTCAACATATTCATCGTAAGTATTTTGAAGAAATGGTAAAAACCCCTTTTATCTCATAGTTGCAATACAGGAACCCCTTTATGCATTTCTGTGTATAAGGTATGTGTGTAGTTAGGAAAGTAGAACACAGTTTAAAAGGACATGATTGATTGGCATCAACCTGTGTGCAAGTGTATGTTAGAAACGTGAATTCAGAGTTTTTGTAAATATCCTGTTACAGCTTCTTGCTTAAAAAATGGAGTTGTTATTTGTGAAATGGGCCCATGCTAGATCTGTGTTATGTATTGCAGGACAAAAACAATTTACACATGTTCATTTAGTTCATTAATAATAATCGTATCAATGGCCTCTAGTTAAAGATTAGTCTTCAGAAAACCTAGGAAAACCTCTGTCATCATTAGAAGAAAAGTACTTCCCTTTTAAAATTTCCTTTCTAATTTTTTTCAGTGATTGTAAATAAGTCTGTCCATAAGATAAATCTTCCTAGGCAGGGACAAATTCCTGACTTCTGAAGAGTACCTGTATGGATATGCATATTAATATAAAGGCAGAGATGCAGAAAATTAGCAAAGTACACAATTACCTTTTTTTTAAATTATTGGCATGCTTATTATTAAAAGAGACTTATCATATAAATAAGTCACCACAAGACACAGATTAAATTTTTGCTGTTAAAATAGTTCTTGTAATGAAAAAAAAAACCCTCAAACCCAACAACCTTTAACTGTTGCACAGCCATAAAATATAAGACAGAAGTTGACGTGGTTTTTACCCTTGTGCCGTTACACCATCCAAGGCTGCTGCATTTTTTCACCACAACATCAGTCTATAGATGAAAAGAATCAGCTGAAGCTCTTGGTGCACAGCAGTGACCATGGCATCACCCACTGCTGTGCTCTCTGCTGGGTCCTGTCCAGAGCCTGCCTTCAGGCCAGCTACTGAAAATGGCTGAGGCCTTGGTAAGGAAGGGACAGGGCTGGGTGGATGTACAGGGATAAAGTGAAGATGTTTTCATGATCACATCTAATACAGGATATCTTCTTACTATGCACCATAAACAAAAGCTAACGATGAAGGTGGGAAAAGAAAGTATAAACACTCAAATGTTTTGTGTTTTTTTTTTTCTTTAGGAAGCCGATGGAAGAAAAACCAAGAGCAAGATTTAAAGGATGTTCTGAAAAACACTGGCCAGGACATACCACTGGTATTCGTCAGTGGGAATCATGATATTGGCAATACTCCAACAAGAGAAACAATAGATGATTATTGCAAGAACTGGGGAGATGATTACTTCAGCTTTTGGGTTGGAGGTGTTTTCTTTCTTGTGCTGAATTCTCAGCTATACTTTGATTCTTCCAAGTGCCCTGAGTTAAGGCAAGCCCAGGATGCGTGGCTTGATGAGCAGCTGGCTGTTGCTGCAAACCAGAAATGCAAGCATATAATTGTATTTCAGCACATCCCTCTATTTCTGAGCAAACCTGATGAAGACCATGATTATTTCAACTTGGATAAATCGGTTCGTCAGGAGATAATGGAAAAGTTTCATAAAGCAGGTATTTGCTCAAACTTTCCCACTCTTGAATTTTTGTTTCAAATTGTTAATGGCTCTGCTGTCAGACAAAATACATTTCACTTAAATGGTACTGTTTTCAAGGAATTTTGAATATAGTTTATAAGCCTCATTGTTTCCCATAGATCAAAATTATCAACTGAATCTAGTCACCTGTAAAAAGTACTAAACAAAATCTAAAACTTTGAAAAGTAAAAAGCTAAACATGAAAAGTTCCTTAACATAAATAGCAAGGGTTCCATTTGCAAGTACTGACAGATACAAGACAACCTGAGTTTATCCTGCCTACAGAGTGGAAAATCAGGTATTGCCATAGGAGAAAAATACAGAATTTATGTTTTACATAAAACATGGAAACAGAATTCACAATTACCTTGGAGGTTGCTTTCTCCCACACTGAGCCAATTTTAAATCAAGAGTGTAATGCACCCCAGATTTATTCAGTGTTAAAACAAGTCTTGCTCTGCTAAAATCAGTGCTTTGCCCATCCGTTTCTAATAGGGGCCACGTCTGGGATGAAGGGCAGGTGGAGCATGTGCTAAATGAGTAATTGTACCAAATCCCTCAGCTTTGTGTGATGCCACTTGAGCGCCATGGAGACAGACACAGTACACAGCTACTCCTCCATGCTGTTCCCATTGTTTTCTGGTAATTGCCTTCATGTTCCTGGAGTGTGCCAGTCCCTCAAAATTTCCTGCCATCCTGCCATTGCTGCATCAGAATGTCATTGTCTCTGTATCTGTAAGAGAGCACATTATTTGGATTACTGAACAATGCAAAATTTTTATGTTCCTAATTTACCATATAATTGTTAAGCCTGGCCTCATCCAACTCAGCCTAATTTCCAAGCTCTCAATCTCCTACTGTTTCCAATCAGTGGGGCCAAAATTCACAGCTCTCTGGGCTCTCCAGGGCACAGATATATTTCCAGATTCAAGATTTACAGCTGGGGTTTTTTCCCCATAAGGAGACACGCTGAGATACCTCATATCTTTTTTCATTTTTGTGTCAGTGTTAGTATAGTGGGAAGAGTTGCTCTTGGAGAGCTGGGAAGCTGTGACTGCCTGTGTACCATGGACTACAGCACATCCTAGTTCATGGGCATATCCCAGGAAATTGGCATTAATGTGGGAACTAAAGCAGTTCTGTATTAGGATTTTCTGTTGCCTAGTAGGTTTACTAACATTTGACAACACTGGGAATCAAGAGGTAAAAGAAATTATGCAAAACACTTTCATTGTAACACTGTTGTTACATTGTAGTGTTTCTTAGAAGGGTGTCCAGAGGCTTAACCAAAAGTTGGGAAGGCTCCAAATGATGGGGGAAGGGAGCAGAATGGGAAGTGAGCAATACAGCTCCAGGCAAGAAATTCCCAAACTCCTTTGTGCCACCTTTCTGTTCCCTCCATCATTTCTCCTTGTGTTCCTTATCTCTAATAAGTTGTTTGGTTCCCTAATGAGTCTGTTTAAACACTGATCTTTGGCATGCTTATTACTATACACTGACTCAATAGGTAACGTTCACAAGCCAATAATCAAACATTTTGCTAATGAAATGAATACAGAGAACAGGCAGCTCAGTAACTCAGACTGCTGAGAAAAATGAGCTGAATCAAAAGTTGGCTCAGAGTTTCCTTAGTAACGGGTGCTGTTCCATTTTATTATTCTGTTGAAGAGCAGCCTTTGTGAGACCACAGAGGTCTCAGCGGGTTGCAGAGAGGCTGTTGGCATGGTGGGGTAGAAGCACAGAGATGCAAGGACACCACTTGCTTTCTGAAGCTCTGCTTTGCCAAAGAATAATGAATTTTAGCACATCATTAGACACAAAATTGGTTTTCCCCCAGTTCACTTCATACATTCTTGGAGGATTAAAACACAGAATATTGCTAATGAAATCCCAATCTACTTTGCTTTTTTTAAATTTATATATTAGGTATAGCTATTTATTCTGGAAAAAGAAAGTCAGTCTGCCTTTTTAGGAGACCACCAGGCTGCCACTATTCTTCCTCCAGCCTGTCAGCAGTCCTTCCTTCCTTCCTTCTGCCTCTTGCTGTTTCAGTGTTTGTAACCACGCCAAAGGTTTGTTGTGTCATTATGTCAGTACCATGCATGGTTTAGGGGTTGCTGTGTTTGGCATTATTAGATGGACATCATATTTCAGTTGTTTATAACCCAGGATCAAACCTGTAATTATCCCAGTTCTCATGTTTATACTTTTTCTGGAAGTGTCAAACACGGAGCTATAACTCAGCTGGGTAGAGAGGGATAGAAAAGAAGGACAATCTAGTAATTCAGGTCTTTCCAAGAACAAAGAAATTCATATGGATATGTGTAGGAAATAATCAGATGCTTAAAGTATGGTCATATTGCACAGGTGAGTTAAAGTGAGGTAAGCAACTTCAGAACATTCTTATTTTAATTCCAAAGCCCAGATCTTTTGTAGTTATTCTCTTGTAATCACTCCCATGTTACATAATGGTTTTGGTGTAAGTATCTGCTCATTACAAGCAGAGATAAAAGACTAGCTGCAGAGGCTACATCTGGTATGAAGTACTGAATTACATTTCCCACATTAGAAGTGTCCTTAACAGTTGGGCTAATTAAAGATAAAATCATGTCCTTATGATAAATATTTATAATTGAAAATCTGGCACTTGTAAATATGTATTACTACTGTGCAAAGTTAAACCATACTTGTGAGCTGCATATCTAAGAAATCCAGCTAGACCTTTTTTTTTTAAATGTATTATAACAACTATTGTCCTTGAAAATGTGATTTTGGCCACAGTGAAAACCAGATCAGTTGAGAACAGAGTTTAGAATTTAAGCAGAAATACCTTTCTGAAGGTATATTGGTATAACTTCTGCAAGTTTAGCCTAAGTTGTCAAAGCTTTGTCTCTTCTATGTGCAGAAGTTAAGTACAGAAAAAACCTATGTGCAAGAACTGTGAAAAAGCTGACCTGACATTCTCATCTGTAAGATCTGCTGCAGTCACTCAACTCTGCTGCATGAAATGCATATTCAGCTTTTAAGGATTTTACAGCGCTGATATAAATAGGTTTCCTCATAGCATTGTAGGGAAAATAAAGAAGTAGTAATGGTCTGGCCAAAAATCTGGTCTGCAAGTCATGTGTCTTTGATAAACATAAGCAGCAAATTAGTTTTCAAATTAGGCAGTTTATGTAATAGAAGACCTACTTTTTTCTACATATCTCATTCCAGTAAAATTTTCTTAGGCTGTTAATTTTTTTTTTTCTATGACCTGAAAAGTATGGATATTTTTGGTGAGCTATAAACAATCTTTTAAAGACTTTTTGTCCTGAGAACCATCACTGACACACTGAACATTACTTACATTACTTAATACAATATAGTAATAAACATTTCTTAATGGCACAAATGAGATAAAGCATTTAAGTAAATGTGTGAACTTGTTTAAGAGCTCTATTGAATAAAACCTCAATTAATAGCTGTTTTTTCACCAACAGAGTTAAAAAAGACCTTGTTTCAGAGTTAGATGAAGAGTATAGGTGGTTTATGTAGCTGAGAGATGTTGCATCTTAGAGAAAATAACTAGACCAGAGATAGAAATATACAGAAGGAAATTCCCTTCAGTCTTCAGCTTCTTTTAATTAAAAAGTTTTAAATTCATCTAAGTGTCTTCAAAGCAATTTTTCAGGTGTGGTTAAAAGTACTTAATATGTACATGGGGCAAAAATAACAACCTAACTTCATTAAATGGTGTATTTTTTCATTATATTTGTGACTGGAGGTGCTATAACTTCTAACACCTTTACTCATTAAAAGAGTGTGATATCTACATTCTCCTCTTAGAAATGTTGTGACAGGAGAGTAGTGTTAAAGGAAGAAGCAGCTTTCAGAACATCCACAGCTGAGATATATTTGAGCACAAAATTAAAGCATGGAGTGTTGAAAGCTGTTGTTTCTAAAATTTACCAGACAACATATGCTATGTTTCATTATTTTCTTTGTTGTGTAATCAGAGTTGACAGGGGAGTAATATTTTCATCTTCCTGCCATTGAGACCTTGATTTTGGCAAAGCCCATACATTGAGTGAGTAAGCGCTTATGTGTCAGTATTTAAGATAATTTAAATACTCTCAACTTCAGTGATTTAGATCAACCTCTTTCAAGGTTGCAATTATTTACTTATGGCACAGGTAGAGTGACAACATCTGATACATTCTGTGTAAGAACAGTTCCCTAGGTATGGTAGTGTAAATCTTGCATGGAGATACACTTATACATAGATCTTTAAAAATTTTTTTTCCAGAAGTTCAGCAGCAAGTACAAAATACGTATAATCTGTAAGGACATTAAGTAATATTTCTTCTTGGATAAATTTTTGAAATCAGTTTTATCCACTGGGCTAAAGCTTCTTCTTGATCCTTAGAGCACACAGCAATCCAGGACTGTTTGGGGTTTGTGTCAGCTCTCTGAGAAAGCATCGCTTTCAAATGGAAAAAAGTAACAAAACCAGGAAGTAAATTCCACTGAAAGGTCACAAGAGACATTCACAAAAATGAACCTCAAAGACAGAGTGACCTTCTAGAGACAGCACCTCTAAAGGCTTATTTAGATCAGTGCTCTAATTAGGTGATCTGGAATCACCCTCTGGCTGTGCCTGTTGTTTCTCTGATTATACAGGAAACCCAAGTGACACTAAAATCCTTTTGTATATAGCTCTATTTAGTATTGTCCTATAGAAAGAAGCTTCGACATAAATACACTGTGCAAAATAATATCTTGTCTCCCACTTACACAGACCCACTGACCACCGGCTGCATTAAACTCCTGATTTTTTAGTGCACAAAGCAAATTTAAGGCAGAGGTTTCCTGCACGTTTGCAGGATAATGTTTGGAAACAGGACTGCATGGGATATTTTTATTGAGATGCTTAAAGAACTGTGCAATGTAATTACTCTGTTCTATTTTATTCATACAGCTCTTCTGAGGAGAAAGGGTAACAGAGAGCTTCAAAAGGGCTACACAAAATAATTCTGTATGTTACTGAGGGCTGACCAAAGAGCTTATGAAAGGGAGGGTGCTGATCCCCAATGCTTAACAGTGGGACTATTTCCTTCTACTGGAGCTCTGTTGGCGGGAAATTATTGGGGTTTTTTTTTGGATAACAAGATCTGAGAACTGCCTGAGCACCAAGCAGTTCTGCTAACAGTGCTGTGACTGGTGCTTTCACATCTTTGCTGCTGTAACACCTGCTTGGCAGATGAGGCAATGCAAGCACTCTGAAATGCAATGAGATAAAATCAATTCCATTCCACTGAAGAGATTTTGTTTTCAAAGACTTCTAAATATTGTCATTCGTTGTGTAGCACTGGAGTCTTGGAAAGATGAGGTACACCACGTGCCCAGGGGGAGACAAAATGTGCAGTAAAAAATGCCTATGGTTAATGTGGCTCTTGTAGGGAAGCTGAAAGAATATAATTTTGGAGTGCAGAATTGTTGTGAGAACAGGTACTGCTCTTGAACCGACCACATTGTTCAGCACTTCAGACAGAGCTGTACTCTGCAAGTGAAAGGAAGAAAGAGAAGCCAGTTTGTGCCTGATACTCCAGGGAAAATGTTCAAGATCAATTTACCAATATGACTCAAATGGTTGTATTTGCCAGAAACACTGCCTTTTACAAAACACCTGTGTACTCTTACCTGTGCGGAGGTATACACACACATCTCATGGTAGCATCTCCCTGTGCCTGGCTGTTTGGTTCTGTCTTTGAAAAGTATGAAAGGGTACAAGAGTGTTGATAACATTCAGATCCTCCAATACAATTCCATGTCTTTACAGAACTGCTTCTCCACCTGTTTACTTCCACTTTGGCTCTACTGCTGCTCCTCTCTAGCTCTCTTAATTTTTGGGGACAAATGTATCTAGGATCAGCTTTTTCCAGTCTGTCCTCTTTCTTCAGTCCTTGACCAAGCAAGAGGTTTGTCTGGTGAATCAGGGAGTTTTGGATAAACATAATTATGTTTAAAATCTAATTTTATCATTAAATTTGGACAGCTAACAGAAAAGCAGAGTAATAGGACCAGAATGAGGGTCCCAGTAGCCCAGTCTCCTGCTGCTCCTACTCCCCAAACCCTTGTGAAGGGCACAGGATAGAAAAGTGCATAATGGTATTTCTTTCCAGGCCTCTTCCCACCTCCAACAATTTTTCTTTCAAGGACTTATTGTGTCATACTAATGTTATCAACATAATGCAATTTAGTGGTTCCTCTCTAGATTTGTTCAGTTGATTTGTGAAAACTGCCAGCTTTCACAATGGTCTGCAGGAGGGAATTTCATGTTTCACAGCTCTGTGAAGAAATGCCTTCTTTAGTTTGCTTTGAACTTCACCTGCAGTCTGGGTGGAGAGCCATTAATCTGTACATGAAATGCAGTGAACATTGATTCATGTCTTCAGTTTACTAATCAGCACTTAAAAGGTGATAATCTGAACCATGTGATAAATTTCATTGTTCAGTCAGAACCACTTTTTTTTCATCAAAATTCTCTACTGAGAGCATGGGAAGAGAGGCAAGGTCTGTACTGTACCCATTACATATTTATTATGTCATTCATATTGCACTAATTTAGCCTTCTCCTTCTTTTACAGTCTCATTTGCTTTTGCTGAGAAAAGCATTTATTTAATTGAAGGCTCAGTCTAAATAAAGCATGCCACTGATTGCCTATGCTGATTATTCCAGGCATTCTCCTCCTAATTTGGAAAATCTGCTTGCTTTTCTTGGTTTATTTTTATATTGGTAATTTTTTTCCTATATTTTTACTCTGTCCATAGTGCTGGGTTGAGCAGTTTGATTTCCAGCTAAGGCCAGTCACATTTTGGACACAGCAAACCTGCCTCAAAAATGGGGTTTGTACATTTGGAACTAGAGTTGGAAAACAGCTTCTTCTGAACTCAGGGGGGTTTGGAATCAAGCCATAGAAGTGAGTGTAATTACAGACACTGGAGTCAGACATCCCTGGAATTTAAACCAGTTCAAGTGTGAACTACAACCCAATATTATCTGATTATGTGAGAAAAAATTGTTTTCCAGGTGCATGTTTCTTTGTTATTTTTTTTATATTTCAGGGTAAACATGGGTGCATTATTTTCCATCCTGTCTGTGCCATTGCAACTCAGTTTTCCCTGGAGACTGGGGCTCAGTCTGTATTTCTTGAATTAAACTAGAAAACAGTAAATTTTTCAAGAACTTATGAAAAGAGATGTTACCTATTTCACAAAATCTTAACTGTTGCATGGTTACAGAATATACCTGTTTGTTTAATAAATCAAAAAGATGATTTGTCTAGCATTTCATGTTTAAATTGAGACTTGAACATGATTTAACTACTGAAATAGAAAGGCTGGTCAAAACATCGAGTAGAAAAGATTTGTTGTTGGGCCACACAGTGAAGGCAGACCAGAGTCCCCTTTCTTTCCTGCCCAAATGGAGTTGAGACCATGCCCAGTCTTCCATGTCCTTACATTTTTCTACACTACAGAAGACAGCAGTAGAGTCCCAAGTAAGGGAAAGGAGTCTGGGAATTACAGGACTACGCTTGCACAATATGGTAAGACAGGGATGTTGTTGCCCCCAGGTGAATCATCCATGAGACACAGCTAAATGCCTTTGTTCTCTTACAGTGCAATTGTATCAAAATCATGCTGACCCTTTCCTCTGGTGCCACGGAAGGGTTTTTCTGAGTGATAAATGGTAATTTGTAGAAGGAATCTGCTGCACTTTTAAAATTCTGTAAAATTCCTCGCCATTTTCTGCTGACAGACAAACTGCCTCCTGCACGATACTCAGTTGTAGTTTCTTTTTGTGTAATGAAGTATTTTCTCACCTGATTCTTGTCAGAAATAAAGTCAACAGTGTGCTAACAGCACTGGGATAGCTAAAGTTTTCTTCTCATTTTCTTCAGTATCTCCAGGGTTGAAAAAGGTGGTGAATATTTAATTTAGGACTTGGTTTCTTTCAGAACATTTCTCTGCTTTGGATTGCTTGGAGCTCAGAAGTGCTGTAAGATGGCCACAGTTACAGAGAATAATCTCTTTAAAATCAGAGCTGCTGCAGCCTGTGAGGATATGATGGTTGTACATAGGCAGCTGCTTCTGAGCTTGCTTGGATCCCCTAGAGCCTCCTGGTCCCTTTCTGTATCAGCCTTTTCTGTGCAGCATCCAGAGCAGGTCTCAGACACTTGTGATACCTTTTCCTGTTAGGCCAGTGAGGAAGTTGAACAGTACCCATTGCATCTTTTCTGTAAGAAAAACACCTTTAATACGATGTGCTGGTGTGGGTTACAAAGCTTGGAGAGAGAACCAGCAGAAAAAGAGAAGATGGGAAATGCTGGAAGAAATTGTCCAAATTCCCAAAGCTGTTAAAGTGAGGAAGATGCAAATCAACAAGAACTTGCTGAAGCTCCACTACTTATTTGATGAGCTGGCTTTAGAAAGCAGACACTGGAAAGGAGAGCGGGGAGGAAAGTCTTCAGAGGTGCTTTTGAATTTCCTGTTGAAAAATGTCCGCAACAGAAACTATGAGTCAAGTGTTCATACTGTGTTTTTGACTTGGGAAAAAGTATCCAAATTAAAATACGAACTTTGTTTGAAATTTTCTCAAAATTGAGTTGTGCTTTAAAGATTCTGCTTATGAAACAGGTAGCATCAGAGGCAGCATGCTGAACTGCTTGAGCTGGTAATTCCCTTCCCCAGAACTCCCCTCTTGCCTTGCCACAGCCACTGTGTGGCCTTACAGCCCCAAGAGCCATAATGCAGTGTGTGAATTAGCATCAAACCGAAGTGTTTATTAACTTCTTTCATGGTTGAACTGATGAAAAGTCTAAGGCATATCAGCATATGCAAGTATTACATCTCATCAGATGACTCTTGAACAATGCTTGTTTGGGTTGGTTGTTACATCATGAATTATTTTTGCTAAGTAGGCTGCTCTAGGGTCAAAGAACTTCTACCAAAATAGGTATTTCATTCTTTAGTAGGGATGCATTTTTCTAAAGGGAAAAAGAGTTATGATCAGGTCTTTGGAAAAGGAAAACATTTTGTCTTTCAGATTCAGCTTTTTCAGATCAGAACTAAAAAGGACATTTTGTGTTTGATAAGAAAATGATGGTAAATTGCATAGCAGAACAGCTTTTGTTTACTAAAATCAAAAGCAATTCCTGTATCTAAACCATTTTTTACAAAGACCCTGATTTTTTTTGCATATTGACTGATTCATAAAACTCGTATTTGGTAGCAGGCATGAAACTCAGTGGATTTAGGTGTTTTCATGATCCAAGTACAGTTTTAGCACAGACAGAACAGGACCTGGTACCCAGCACTGGGTGGTGCCTGCCCTTTTCTGATCAAAAATTAATTTGGCAGGTTAGACCTTTCTTCCTTAGCAGATACTCTGTAATCTGTGTTGTGTTGTTATGCAGTCTGACATTAGATGATGGTGATGATCACGGAGACAAGGATGTGTGGATTGTTTTGCTTTTGTTTTAGAGTAACTGTCTGCACAGCTTTTTACTTTATTCTGATTTTAATCCCTTTTTTCTTTAATGAATAATCCATTAGGTATGAATAGGGTCTTGCAGTAATGGATCCAGCTTTTTTTTAGTAAATGGATACTGTGAAACCTCCAGTCACATTTCAGTTCAAATAACTGTGTATTTCATAAAAAATGAAATAATGAATGCTTGTGAAGGTGCTGTTCTTTGGACATTTATTTACACAGTAGTTTTTCAGTATTTCATACAGCTTTTATATTAATGCTTTTTCCAGCTGCTGTTTAACAAAACCAGCGATTAAAAACAAATCACTTTTTTTCTTTTGTTGTAGTGGGAAGGGACTGTATGTTTTCATGTATAGCTGGATGCATTTAACTGACCTGGGGGTGCATTAAAGTGGGCTATAAAATTGAGGTCTGCTGGGGTACTGTTCTTTCCTCACAGAGTTAGGGGGAAAAACAAGGGGGTGAGGGGTGTCTGTTGCTAGCAACTTGACATTATTACTTCAGAAAAACATCTGACATTAGTAAATTAAATTTGAGTGCATACATCTCTAAGATTCTTTTTATGTTAAAGATCAAAAGCAAGAGCAAAGTAAATTGCCTGCTTGTCATCTTAGTATTATTGCAGTGACTGGTTCAGCTTTCCTCCTTGTGCTAAGCCACAAAGTGGGTGCAGTACAGTTGAGTGAACACAAATGTGCTCTTGCAGAAAAACACCATCAGTGAGCCTCCTGTCCATACACAGCAGTGACCTGTTTGTTTCCTTCTTCAAGATGTAACATACTGTAACCCAGCAATAAGAAGAGTTTATACTGGCACTAAGGGGTATCTGAAAACTGAAGTCTTGAAAACAAAATGTTTTACTTGCGTCTGTCTCTGTCTAGGATGGGTTTCTCAAAATTTTCCCTTGAATTATTAGACAAGTGGAATTTTTTTTTCTTTAGCATAACTACAGTTCCTTTATGACTTTTGTATCCTCTGTCCTTCTAATCACACTTAGAGTTTGGTTTACATATATGATGACACAAAGTCTTGGGTTCTTTTCCTCTTTGAAACCCAAATGTTAAATTCTCTGGATGGTGGGAAGATGCTACTTTAGGACACAGATGCTTCCAGTAAAAAGAGAGAACTTAATTCCTTTCTAAAATACTTATTTCTGGTACTAAAAGTGTGTTACATGGGTTTGGACCTCACTATGGGTTTATGATTCTTACTTGTTCTTAACTTTTTCATAGACTAAAGTAGTTCTGCTTACCTGAAGAATACTGAATATACTGAAAAGGCCTTGTTACCTTGTTACAGTAGCAGCTGACTTTTATATTCCACCATTGCCTTTTGAGGGACTCTAACTGGCTTTCTCCCAAGATGTAAAAACACTTCACCGGTTTTGCTGGGTTTGTACAGCTGAGTCACAGCAAGCTCCCAAAGTTGCCCTGCTGCCTTACTCACAAGTGTACCTCATGCTGCAGCCAGAGGATGGTTCCAGCAGCAGGGTAATCAGCCCTGATACACTAAAACAGGGGAACAGACAGGCTGGAGCTGACAAGGCCCATGTATCACTGCTCGGTGACAAGGTGGCTTCGTTCTCTGTTTTCTACCTTGACTCATTTGCTGTTTGAGAAGGGCTTGGATCTGAAATATGAAAGCCCATATAGCTCTTACCAGAGACACAGCAGAATAATTTATATTTTGCTTTCGAAGCTGCTTAATTTTTAACTATACTTTGAACCAAGTTTATATATTTTATATCAGTCTTCAGATCACTCGCACAAGAGCAAAGGATTGATGTTAGCCAGCTGTCTTAAGATGGGTTCACCTACTTCCCTTTTCATTTTATCTCTGTGAAAGAGGTCTAAGTCTACTGCAGGAGAAAATGTGGAAAGTTTTTTCTGGCTAGAGAAATAAGGGTTTCCATGTGAAGTTATAGCATGTTCCTCATTACAGCTCTCTGGCTTTGAATTGTCTCTGCTATCTTCCAGAAATTCTGCAGTCTGAAGGCAAAATCAGTTGTTGCTAGCTTTTTATTTTTTAAACGTCATTTAAGGTTGTAGTGCCGACAAAATTTCCAGTATTTTTAGCTGTCTGGTCCAGTAATTTTTCTCTTTCACAACAGTATAAAGTAGTATTAGATGCAGCTTCAGGAAGCTGTAGGAGTCTGGACCAAAGGTCCAAGGACCTTAGACTAAGCATGCCAAAACATAATCCCAAAACCTGTTTGTAAAATTAGCTATTTATACTAACTCCACATTTTCATTCAAAATAAAACATGTACTAGCTTAAATTAGCAAGAAAACTGATTAATATTTTTTTTACCAAACTCTGAATGCTGTTCACTGTGGTGCTCAGATGTACCTATGGGCAGAGCATGGAAAGGCAAAATGGCAAAGGAGGCTGGAATAAGCTGGGAATGAAAAGCTTTGTCTAGGGCAGAACAGTCTCTCTTGGAGAGGAAGCTGCATTCCCAAGTCTCTTGTGAGGAGCTTTGCAAACTTTGACAGGAAAGAAAGTACTAAACAACAAAATTACTCTTTTTTTTTACTCAGACTCAAGATTTCATTATTTTGTAGTAATAGAAACATTTTATTAAAATTTATAAAATATGGGGAGGGGAAAGTAATCTATTTGGCAGCAAGAATTTGACTTGTAAAGACAATCAAAACGGCCACTTAGAGTAACAAATACAGCTTTTGTATTGTTTATGCAAACAAATACAGCATTTGTTTGTTTATGCTTGCAAGACAGGAGAAACAAAAAGTGGAAATTACTGGTTTGGAGGTGAGGATGACACAATTAATTTAATTTCAAATTGTATCAAAATTTCTGTAAAAATTCCATATTTTTTTACTCCAATAAAGTCCAAAATATAATTAATCTATTTTTTTTAAGAAAATGAAACAGAACAGCCTTAAGTCATTAAAAATAGAAGGAATCAGAGTCAACCTGCCTTGTTTGTCACCATACCAGATAAATGTTAATTCATGTCATTCCAAGCCTGACTCTTGCAGGTGTGAACCTTTCCTTTCCTGGCTGCTCCTCCTTCTTTCCCTCTTCAAAACTCACAACTTCTTTTGCTTTATTAGATTTCTTTGATGTACCTGGCTCTGTTCCCTCTGTGATACCCTCAGTGTCTTGTGAAATGATTACAACTTACCTTCTCATGTACGTCTTTTCTTTGTTTGTCTTGCCCTTTCTATTTTTTTAAGGTCACTGGCCTTGGTGTACAGTTTAAGCTCTCCTTAGTAAATTTTCTTCATGCTAATTGACAAATACAGCTCTACTCTCTTTGTCTTCCAACCTGTGTTTCAGTACCATCATTCTCTAGGCAGGTATCTAATTTTAATCAGCTACCTCTGGACTGTCCCTTCTTTCTGGGCAAAGGAGTGGGGAGACAGCAAACACACCTTTTAGTGGGCATAAAGAACTCAGAGTCCAGTAACCCTAAACACAGCTGGTGGAGCACAATAAAGTTTGGTTAGTTATTAGTATTAGAATTATTTGCTACTCTTTACTAATTATTTGTTTAAAATGCAAGTTTGTGTGAATGGTTTAGTTGTAATTTTATCCTTGAAGAGCCATTAAAGAATGAGGGTAAATGTGGGACCTGTAAGGTGCTAACTAAATACATACTCTGTCTTTTTTTTTTTAAACAGGCATTAGAGCTGTATTTTCTGGACATTACCATAGGAATGCTGGAGGATCCTACAAAGGCCTGGAAATGGTGGTGTCATCAGCTATAGGATGTCAGCTGGGACAGGATACACACGGGCTTCGAGTGGTGGTTGTGACAGAGGAGAAGGTGGTGCACAGATACTACAGCTTAACTGAACTGGGTAGCCACGGCATAGAGAAGGAGCTGCTGGATATGCTTGCTAAGCAAAAGTAGGCTGTGTCAAAAGATGTTTTTCCATATTAGATAAATATAAACAGTTTCATAAGGTTTCCCCAAGCAGAACTACAGATTTCTGACTGCAGTGTCCCAGAACAGCTCCCAGTTTGTTATCATCCTAAATAACAAGGAAGTTGTTGACATGTTTTTCTTTTTGAAAATGAGACCTATGAGGAAGGTCCTATGGGAGAAGAGCAGAGCTAATATGGTAATGTGTCATTGAAAAGTGCAGTTCTGAGAATTTTCACTTTGCTCCTAGATAATACTTTCTTATTACAGAGAAACTGGTGTCTGCATAACCCTTTAACTGGAGAAGGTATTTCAAAATCAATAAATTTAGTAATTTCTGTTACCTTCTGGACAATATGAATGGGGCACATTTTTACAGAAAAAAATCTCAAAACATTTGAAATCAGCAGACTCCTGCTGACTTTTAGCAACTTTTGGATCATATCCTGTTCCCTTGGTGTCATATTTTATCCCATTCCCCACACTTTATTTTCTTAGCTCTTCAGAGCCAGGAGCAATAGGAGAGCAGACACATTCTGGTTTGCAGTCACAGCTTGGGTTTCTGTTTTATCTGTTATAAAGTTTTATATAATGTTATATAGTTTTATAGTTTCCATTATATAGTTTTATATAATGAAAAGTCTGTAAATGAGGCTGATATAAATGTCACTGACAAACTAAAGGTGAAACAACTATTTTAGTTTTGAAATTTCACTACCATTCAGTTAACATATATCCTGGCTCTAGCTATGGAAGTTGGAATAATTGCATGGGCAGAATATTCTGTACAGAATACTGTAATCAGAAGTCACTTCATTGATTCCTAGACAAGGGGAGAGCTTTGATTTCCAAATGCAATGTAGAGTGCCTTACTGTAATATACAGAATATTGAAAACCCTAAAAAGTATGTTTTCTTCACTGCAACAAGTCTTTAAAAACAAATTCATAAATTTGTTTATGTGCTGCAATCCACCTCTTTTTTTGCAAGTGTATCTAATTTGTTGAAAATAAAGTCTTCATGTAATTAAGTCATACCTGTTGGGTTTTTAAGTATTTAGTTGAACACATTACAGTCCATGCCATTGGTTATCTGGAACTGGAGCCTGGTGCAGCTTTGGCACCTGAGGAGGGAGGAACACAGTGAGTATCATTAATGCCTCCTATCATGTTTTATGTATGTATTCACATACAGTAGTGTTCCCTAGAGGGTATTACAGGTATTTAAATATGGTGAGAGGTATGAAATGCTGTGCTGAAGAGTCAGTTTAATTACATTTTAGTCACAATAGTTTATCAAGGAGGCTCCTTCAAGCCTGATTTGTGGAACTGCTGAGACTCTAAAATCACCTCTGCAGCATTGCCTTGCAGCAGTGAAGTGGCTGTACCTGCAGCTGGACAGGGCTACCTGGGGACTGCAGCCCCATGGCAGCAGCTTGAGCAGAGGTAATGTTGGATTCAGAGAGAAAGGAGATTATTTTGCTTTTATTCTCCACCTGGCTTTGCTTAGTTGAACGTTTTCAATCTCACTTTCTGTAGAATGTGGAAAATGAGAGAACATTTTCACAGTCTCATACATACCAGTCATATAACACAGTCATGGGAAGGATATTTAACTGTAGTATGTGGCTGGACATTACTGTATGTAGTAAAAAGTTACAAAAATAAGCTGGGAATGTGGGTTTTTACCAGCATAAATGACAAATTGTGTTTCCTCACTTTTCTTAGTGTAATTAGCTAATTTAGAATTAATACTGATGCCTTAACTAATTTGAAGTGGCAGAGGTCCTTGTTGTCACTGTGCCTCATCTTGTTTATGTCAAGAAAAATAAAATATGTTAAGTTATGAAACAATTCACCCATGGAGACCTTATTTAAATTATAATTTAAAACAACATCTTTTGATGTTTAGGACATTATTTCGGTACGTCCAGCAGGGCTGGTAATTGTAACTCTCTGTCAGTGTCAGTATCTGACTGCCTTTAAAGCAAGACATCACTAACAGTTCAAAGTGCTGATGAAACAAGAGAGCAAGGAAGTCCTCATGTTGCTGTGGGCTCGAGAGGCTGGGCAGAGATTAAAAAACACCAAGTGACCACAGTTCATTTTGGTTTCTCTTAGGCTGGTAAAAGGATGAGATGAACCTTGATGGCTCTTATTAAGTGTGGAACACATTAGAACACCAGAGAAACCTGTGAAAGTAACCTAATACTACATAATAAAGTACAGCCTGAGGTGGAGACCTATGAACATGAGGAAATGACTGAAAACTAAGTCCTTGAGAGAAATCCTGGTTTGCCAGCTTCACTTCAAGCAACAAATTTAAGAACACACTATTTATGAACCTTTCCAAAAAGTCATTAAGACATAAGTACACTTTTTGTTTGCCTAATGCTCTCCTTTAGTGCATTTGGGCCCAGCATCTCCTCTTGCAGGTTTTAATAGAGGTAATATTTTTATAGGGCTACAGTATTCAGCTCCTGGAGATTACACACAGAAATTAAACACTTGATGTCTTGTTAGAACTTAATCACATTTTACACTGGCAGAAGTGAAGTTTCCCCTGCCACCCCTATTTGCAGACAGTCTGTGCCGTGGTCACTGCTCAGTGATTCCCTTCTTACCTCAGCTCAGCAACTTGGTTCCTAGTGTCTGGTTTTTCCAGACGTTATCCTCAGATAACTGGGTTTATTCTGCTATGAGACAAATAATTGAAGACACATCTATCATAAGTAAATCAAACAGCAGCAGTAAAACCTAAACATTTCACTGCTTAGAAGGCTCAGTTCCCCCTGTGTGTCACAGCACAAGTGTGTGTGTGTCACTGCAGGCTCACACTCATCGTATCACTGTGCTTAATGCTGGGAAAAGGCTGCTTCTCTTCATGCCCTTCCTGAGCCTTTCTGTGCAGACTCCAGCTGAACACAGCAATATCCTTTAAAGCAAGGGCAACCTTCACACAGTAGTTCCCAGTGTGCCTGCCAAGCAAACCCTGACATACCTGACACCTCAGGATACCCAGTCGCCAGGGAGAGAAGCTGACTGGCATCAGAGAATTGTAAAGAGGGAATTTCCACTTCACTAGTATTCTGCAGTTACTGGGAATGTCTCGTCCTGCCCTCTGCTGACATCACATCCCTGGCACGTATGGAAGTGCAAAGCCAGGTGGTTTAGGCTGCAGGTGCTGTGCTCTTGGACTTCATTGGAAAGTGGTCCATACAAAACATACCATAGAGAAAAAGCATTAGACCAGAATATTAAATTAGCTTCGAGTCTAAATGAAATACAACTCTGCAGCAGCAGATACAGAAAGGGGGGGGTGGGGGGGATCCCCAGAAAACCCCCAACTCACAGAACTAAGGCAACACAGACAAATCAAAAGCATTTCAAGCAATACAGAAATACCCAGCACTTCTCTTCAGAAAAAACACCCTAAAAGACTCCATAGGCAAAAACCACAACCCACAACTCAGAGAGCCATTACTTTTTTTTAATTGACATTTTCATTTGTTTCTCTAGAAGTAATTTCCTCCATTAGCACTTTGTCAAATGCAGATAGTTTAGTACATTTCTACTAATAAACACCTTTTCTTTTCCTCTAGGAGACCCATTAAGGCCTTAGCCTATTTAAATTTATAATGTTGTTATGTCACTTTTGGGCAGCCAGAAATTGAAACATCTATCTTCTAAATATATCCTTATCTTTTTCAAACATTGCTTAGAAAGGTATAGCATTGTTAGAAACTACCATTTGGCCTTTTAAATTAACTGGTAATGGCATTATCTGTATTCAAGTCTTTCTCACATTTTTCCACATAAAAAAGACACAGCAATACAGAAAGGTAGCTCATACTGCTCTAACAAACCCAGATCCACAGCCCTACACAGGCCAGCCTGCCTGCCCAGGGATTTCCTGAATAATGGGTCAGAAGCACTCTGGGTAGGACACCAGTGACTGTATTTGGATACATGTGAGACAAAATTACCACAGCAGAATGTGGTTCTTGCAGAACCCGGCAAGCACTGAAGCCAGGAAGCTGCTAACAGAACACAGCACAAAGATAATGAATCTTCTGCCACTTTTTTACAAAGCCTGAGCTGAACTTAGTCTTACCCTTTTATTAATTCTAAGTCTTGCTCTGTCTCAGCCAATGAGGAGAAGGTAGGGCCACCTTACTTTGCTTCAGCTGTATAAAAGCTGCTTTCCCACTATGCACAACCAGAGACTGCAGTTTGAGACAGGTAGCTCCAGCAGGGGATTCATTCTGTCCTGCAACTGATGCAGAAGCCAGAAGGACTGTGATAATCCATGGAATTCCTTTACCAAGATTCCTAAGGTAACTCAGTGCAGTTAGCTTGGAGCAGAAGGCAAGAGGTCAGGGCCTGAGCTGTCACCCCAGGAAATCAGAACACGAAGATACGGGTGAGAAATGAAGCAGGAGTGGGAAACAACCCATCAGGTGCTACTGGGTCCCCTCCTTGGCTGAAGCTGGCACCATCCTCTCCTGACACTCTAGGAGAAGGGAACACTCCTGCAGACTATTTACTCCTTTGTCTATGCTGGGTACTCACAGCAACTCAACATCAATACATTTTCACTGTTCCCAAAACATAAACACCAACTGTGTATAATATTGTTAACGTTATGCACTTACGTGCACCACAGAGGAAGATTTCCCAGCTGCCCTGGTGGTCACCGTATTCACACCAGGCAGAGGATCCTTCAGAGTTCCCATGGTACCTTTTTCAGTGTGCATATATTCCAATAAAAAGGTCTGGCTGATTCACAGCATTCCTGCTCTGGCTCACAAGGTCACAGCTATGACCTTCTACAAAGCTCTTCCCAACCTATTCAATTGTTGGAGCAATTGGAGATACAACTGGAGAGAAGTGATGTAGCACATGAGATTTTAGAGCAGTATTATTGCCTCCACCCCACCCCCAGTCCTTCATTTTGGGGATATTTAGAATGTTATTTGGCATATTTAGGAATATGATGACTGTAAAATACTGTAATATTAATAATTCAAATTTATTTCATTTTACCACAGTCGTATAGAGAAGGTGAAGTGTTTATTACCAAAAATAAACTCGAGCAATAACTGGGACTGCTGTACTCATTCAGTGCATTTCAGAATATTTTCTTGAGACTGCAGATTATTACATTGTCCTTTAAGGTGTTCTACAATACATTACCATCAAAAACAGGACTAAAGAAGAGGATCTATCATTTATGAAAAACACTGGTTTTTATCAGTGCACTGCCTCAACATAGTAATGATTACAGTTTCAATCACTTTTCCAAGAAAGCAAGGTAAAAGAGAAAGATACCAGAGCATTCTGTGTGTTCACTGTGACCCAATTTGAGAGCTCAGATGAATTATTGTTCAGAGAACAGCATTCCTTTTTACTGTGCAGCAACTTAACCAAGACAATAAATTCATGCATATTTAAAATTAATTTGATTTTAAAACATAGATGCTGCCAGTCTTCCCACTCAAAGGACTTTTTGTATTCCCTTTATTTGGTGCACAGCCATGACAGAATAAATAAATATTTTGTAAAGTCTATTTCTGAGCCTTGTTTTCCATAGAATTTTGTTTGCTGTGGGTACAAGAGGAGATAGTATTTTATATGTGGGTCATTCAAAATTAATTCTACATTTTACAGCCTGCACTTTTTATACAAATTAGTTTCTTAGTAAAATCAGAGTTTAAGAAAAACCAGTTGGACAAAAATAGAGAAACATGGATACATATCAAGGAGTGAGTCTAAACAATCCAAAGAGCAATGGGACTATGTTAAAATTCACCTTGCAATGAGCTTTTTACTGAAAGGACTTGTACAAGTTCATTTGTTTCACTCTTTTTCTTATCTGTGCACTGGGCCATGTAGAAGTTTCCTATTTTTCTTCTAGAAAAGCAGCTCATAGATTATTTCTAAGCTCTCTATTATCAATGCAGATATCTAATGCCTCTCCTTATCCAAAGAAACAATGCAATCCTCATTTATTTCTCATTAAAGATGCATTGTAACACTAATCAGCTAAAGGTATTTTACTTGAAGCTTCTGAAGTTTATTTTTAAGTCTTCAACATGTTAATTGCTTTGCTTTGCCCTTGGGTTCCCAGAAATTAAATACAAACATGAAACTTCCTGTGGAAGTAAAGTAAAACCCATGAAATTTCTGTACTCTTACACAACACTACAGCAGTGAAAATTTAAGCATGTACATTTATTGCTTACTATTTCCACTTGCTTCCCTCTTCCTCACTCCCCCCCCCCCCTTCTTTCTTTAAAGCAGCAAAGTAAATATTCGGTCACCTTGTTGATTTCAATTGTTAGTTGCAACTGCTGAACTTCAGGACATTTCCTACTTCCTTTTGAGTGTGCTTCTACTTCCACCTCTCCTCCTATATTGCACACCCTGGGAAGAAAATCCAGTTGCACAGACCATAAGTGCCAGAGAGGTGCCTGCCCTGGTTAGGACAGTCTAGCTAATCAAGGTCTCGGAGCCTTGAACAGAAATCTGCAGTAATGGATAATTGTTGTCCAGTTCAGTGCAGAGAAGGGCATTAAGTTACTCAAGGTTCTTTTTATTTCCTTACACATATTCATTAGTAAAAGTCTTGATGTTGTTTTATGATATGCAAATGTAGAAAGGGTATTTGTTACAGAATTCAATTATGCGACCTCTCTGATGTATCTGAAGGCAAACTATCCCTGAATGAACTTGCTGCTATTCCCAAATTTCAGGTAAAGAACACTGGCACTACAGACTCTGGGATCTGTCACCCAGGAGCATTATTTCAGTGCTTCCCACAATGGTAGAAGGCAAAAGCCACTTAACTTTGGGACAGTGAGAAATCTCTCAGTTTCAGGAAGACCTGCTGATTAGCATTACCAGTTTTAATTAAATCTGGTGTAGCTCATGCCCTTGGGGACTGAAATGTAGTGAAGATATTGTTTTGAAATTAGGACACAGCCTGCAGAGGCTGAACAGAAAAACTGTAGTTGGCTGTAAACCAGGCAACATAGTTAAGACACAGAGATCTGACAGAGACTCAGACTCCAGCTCTATTAATTAAATCTCCCTTAACCATGGCCACAGAAGTTGACCTCTTGATTTTTAAGTAAAGTTCAAGCCAGTACTGGAATTAGTTGGGTCCTTAAGCATGAGAAACTGTTCAACCCAACCATTTCTTTGCAGTAAAATTGTCTATTTACACTGGAAAGATCCCCATTTCTCCTGGGGAGATAATCCTTTCATTACTACTGATGACTTCTCTCATTCTTCTCTGGCTGTTGTCACTCTCTGTCTCAAAGATGAGCAAACCCAGAGCTTCAGGCACACATTCAGTGCATGCCTTCATCTACCAGGTACGCTGTAAATTTTTACTGATCTTCCCACTCAGCTCACTTGTGGTTTCTTACCATTCCAACTGCCACTACACAAAGGATATATAATTATTTCTCCCATGAACTCTGAATGAATGACATCTTAAGTAAGGTCTGCTAATGAGACAGAGATCAAACTGATGCTTGACGGCAACACTCAGAATTTTTCAGCATAATATTAAAAAATGATCCAGTTCATAGTTCACTCTCAGTAGTGGCATTAGTACTTCCAACACACCACAGACTAGCTGGTGAATATTATGCCTATTACAAACTAATAAACATACATAAAGGGAATGATTTGGCAAGTCTGATCAATTTTTCATTTAATATATTTTAAGATCAATAAATCACTTCTTACCCTGAAAAATATAGACTATAACTAGGACTGTACCCTGATAGTTCTGGAAGTGTTATTAAGTATACAAATTCTTAACATAATACTTAATTAATAATAAGGTTTATTTCTTACCTTCTGAACTTACAGCCTTGTGGGCCAAGAGAAAAGTTTGCAATTTTCTTTTGAAGTTCTTTATATACATGAAACAAGTAGAACATGAATTGCTGCAACATACTTATATTGTGTAAGTATATAATATCTTATGTACCTGTTTCTGGGGTGTCTCAATACAGTTTTATAGCTTTCTTCTCAGATATTTCTCTCTTTTTCTTCTTTAAATCAATGCTAGAAATACTCCATTGCAAGAAGTTTCTATACTAGTGCAACAAAGAATGTATTTGTAGAAGTTACTCTAAACATTTAAGCAAAGTACTTCCAAACGCTATTAATTTAAAAAAATCCAAAAGTTGAGGGTTTTTAATTATTATGTTGAATGCATGGATGACTACAATTACATCTTTATTATTCTGCACTGACCCATCTGCTCACCTGGGGCTGTAGACACGAGCTGTCTTCTCTGTAGGAAAATACTGCAGTGGCCTGGTACGAGGCCATAGGAAAGAGTTCACCTAAACAAATTGTAACTACTCATTTTCTTAAAAACATCAGTGTTTGCCAGGTTGAGGTGAAAAATGGCTTTATTGTGAAATCTCTCAGCTAACAACATCAGTCAAGCTAAAACCAAACAACTTAGAAACTGCATTCCTCAACACAATAAAACCCTTGCAAATATAGAGCACATCCATCAGTACCATTTATTTCCCAGCTGGGGAACTCACAGTACCTTTTCTTCAACATTTATGCTCATCTTTGACTCATTACTTTAATACTACCAGAAAACTAAATTATATCCAGCATTTTCACTGCAGAAATGGGGCCTCCAACTGTGCATAGGGTTTTGATGGGGTGAGACACTGAAGCATCACAGAGAGAACAGGGTAAGCTGTTAAGGAAATTGTCCAGCTAGCTCTCCACATTCAGAGGCTTAACAAAGAAGCAGGAAGAAAAAAGGATAAACAGGTAGATTTTATTCCTGAAACAGAACTTTCCTTGACTGAACTCTGCCTGAAAACTGGTACCATGACAGCACATAATGTACTACTGAATATGTGCATTGCACCTTTTTATCACCTCAGCCCTGAGCAGGTAATATTTCAGTGTTGAGTTCTGAACAAGACATGTGACTAATGCATTTTAATGCATTAAAAGTCTTGATAAAAATAACTATTTAGCAAAGAAAGCTTTTTAGTTAAAAAAGCCTTATGTGTTTGAATAGTCTTACAGCGTTTGCAAAGTAGAACCAAATTTCACTCAAATTAAGAATCTAAAAGCCTTCAGAAACCTTATTCAAAAACATTTTGATGTGCTGGAATTGTTAGCCCCTTTCTAGGTGACATCAAAGGAGAAGGAAATTAAAATCTTCATAATCCTCCAAAATACCCTAATTTCATTACTTTACCTGGTATCAAAATATTTGGAAGGGGTATATTCAGAAATGTCAGCCTGTCATCATCTCTGCTCCTGGACATTACATTTCACTAAGCACATTGTAAAAGTAGCAAAGGTACTGGGAAATTTATTACCTAATATTTAGCCTCAACCAAAACATATGGAAGTAATTGTATTTCCTTACCCTGCTTCTAAATTAGAACTTTACTACTTTGAACTAAGGCAAATCAAATGCTAGGAACATATTTATGTACATAGGTCTAATTAGTGAATTAAATTGTTGAACTGTTGAACTTTCTTTAAAAGCTCTTGTGCTTACTCTGAAGGAATTAGAGCAAGAGGGAACTAACTAGTCAGCATTTCAAATCCTCTGAAGTGCTGGTGTGTTTTTCATTAAAGACCACTGAAAACAGAAGCTACATAGGGTTTGATATAAAGGTATAAATTTGAAGTTTATATTTCATTACAAAGTGTCTTTGAATGCTGAACAAGTTTGGAAATTTCTGATTAGCTGTCAATGATCTTATGCTCAGAAAATGCATAATTAGAACTCCCCCTCATCTTTACACATAACTGCATGGGTGTTAACAAAGAGAAACTCCCAGTGAGGGATGCTTCCAACTACAGTTGCACTCATGCCTTTGACTTCATTTTCAGCAGCAGGTTTTCCACTTTCTGCTGGATGATGCTGTTTAAGGGAAACTGGGAGAAAGCAAGCAAAATACTGCTTTGAGATACCAGAAACACTACAGATCCCCTACTGCCTTCTGCTGAAAACAAAGATGGTCTGTTGGGATAACAGGCTGAAATCCTGACAAAGGAGTCCCCGCCCCTGAAAGCGCTCCAGAGCTGAACACAGTTGATAAAGCACATTGATCAGATTGTTAAGTGTGAGGCTGATCAGTGGTCCTGATGGCACTTCCAGCTGCACAGAGCACTCTCTGTCCAAAGAGCAGTGGAGATTTCTTTTGAAAATGTGTGCACATGGAGGGAGGAAACATGAGAAAAAGGCCTTTTCATATCTGTGTTCAACACATGCACTTTTTTAACCACACCAGAGTGTGCTTTAAGGTACAGCCAGCCTCTTCAACATTGTCATCCAGCCCAACACACCCCAGGGACACCTCGTTCAGCTACCATGATCTTTGCAGACAGGCCCAGCTGGAAGCCTTCACACTATTATTGATTAAACTTGTCACTGAGCTACAAATTGTAAAAATCTTTATGAAGCTCTTTTTAACATTTGTCTCAAGAAACGTAGATCTGATAATTCACCTCTAGCAGACAGCAGTTTTCAGTCAACATTTCCTTTCCTTCCATTCCAGGTGGTATAACACAACAAAAAAAATCTGGATGATTGAGTGAGTTGAAAAAAAAATAAAGCATTTGTTCAAAAGACTGAAACCCACAGTCAAAATGAGGCACAGATTTTAAAAGCAGCAGGAAGCATTGAGATTTCTATGTTACAGAGTACATCTCAGTCATACAAGAGGAATTGTACAAGCTTTGTTCCACCATTGTGGTGAAAAATAGGTTTTCTTCAATAGAATGGAAGAATTTTCAGCCTGACATTTATTTCTGTGCCAATAGGAAATGCACTCTCAGTCTCCCCAAATTCCATCCCTCTGAGGTCTGAAGAGAGAAAATAGAGCAGCACCTCTGGAGGACAGTGTGTATGTGTGGTTTCAGAAAGGACAGCAGAACCATTTGGCTGGTCCAGAACGTTTACAGTAAATGTTTTTCAAGCTCTGTGTCTGTTGCAGTATTTCTCAAACACACAAACAGACTACCCTCACTTTTAGTCCTCTACATCAGTTACCTAGTAGCAGATTTAGGGATGACCAGTGGTAGAAGATAGTTGCCTGTCTTAGGGAGAAGGAAATTTCCCAGGTATTTTTACAATGATTTTTAAAAATTTCTGTAACAAATGCTTGATTTTCTTCACGCTGCCCCAGTCAATAACTGGGTTTTCAAAGTCAGCTACGCACCAGCCATCCCTCCTTGTCTCTGTGATTCCATCCTATTTGAGTTCTTCAGTCAAAGAAGGGAAAAGTCCTGGCAAACAATGAGGATGTTATGGCAGACGGAGATACTGACCTACAAATCCTGACAGCTGCCGGCCTGAGCCAGGCTTGGAAAGCTCTGGCAGCCTCAGTGCTCCACTAAAAGGACCAGGACAGCTGCACAGGGTCAGAATGGTGTCTTTAAGATGGTCAGGAACTGCAACAACCACGTTGTGCTGTGGAGCAAAGGAACAGAATCGAAGTGAGTAACTTCAAGTTATTTTGTCTGCTGATTACAGTTACTTAAGTCCTACAATGTAGTATCTGCAGTTACTTAAGATTGGTTATTTTTACTTTGCAAGGAGAGAAGAAAACAGATCTGCATATGAAAGGTGACACTCCTGAAAGCAAATTCTGGCTTAGAGACTTAAATGTTTCAAAAATATTTATACATTTCTGCTTTTAAATGTCCAGGTTTAGACACTGAGGTTTTCATTTGAATAGAGACTGACCTGTAGTATCACTGAGTTCACTGAGAATTACAGGCCAAGAACTCAGGGAAAAGTAATTTTGACAACCATCCATTAGGATGAACCTAACCATTGCCCTCCAAATAGCTTTCTCCTTTGTATATACAAGAGCTGTCAATATATAGGGCTATCAGAACTGAATATTGCAAAAAAGAAGCAGCCTAAGGGGTGCAATCAGAAACATTAATCTGGAACTCCACTTCTAATCCAACTTAAAGAGTGCTTATGATCATAACTAAATTACAGAATTACTGGGAATTTTTACTACTTTGGCTTCTGGAAAAATGAGGCTAGAATAATATTTCAGGGCCCTGTTTTGATATTATCTCACTGATTTCCACTATTCTTAATTTTAACTAATGCCAATTTCTCTTGGCTTTTTGAACATTAAAATTAAAATGGGTTACTCTCTTTGTCATAAAGATTATATGAAACATAGATTAAGGCAGCCAAATTAACTTGCTTCAGACACACTGATAAATTTGTTAGATTCTTCCTGCACATGCCAGATCATCCTCTGACTAATTATGCTTCTACAATGTGCCTCATTGACTGTGATACCTCTTTCATGATGATCAATTAACACTTTTCTCTTTTTTAAAATGCAAAGGAAATGTGTGCTATTTTTAGAGTCAGTTCAAGTTTTCAACCCAGCCGTGACTGCAAATACAGTAAGCAAGAGCATAATACTATACATGAAAGTTTCTATGCAATACATTAAATCCTGGTATCCTGTGGAGACATAATCACATTAGAGCTCTAAGCACATGTAATACTTCTACTTTTTGATATGCTGGAAAAAAGAAGAAACCTTAGATCATTGAAATAATTTCATATTCATATATCACCTTTAGAGCTATGTCATGTGGTAGCTGGTTATACTGTCCTTCACATTGCTGCTGGGTAGCATATTCATATGCATGCAAGTCTCAAGTCAGTAAAGCCACTTCAGTTTGCTTAATTTCAATAGAAAGAAACAAAAAGAAATCCTAAGGCTCCAAGATCCTGGCTTCAGTCCAGGATAAGTGATCTTAAAACTTTGATTCCAGACTCACCTACTCTGTGACAAGTCCTTCTGTAAGCAAGGATTGTAATGGACATCAACTCACAAGGGAAGGGTTTAGCAAAGCCCATCAGCAAGTTGAGCAGAAGTGCCCGAGACAGTGTCTTTCATGGTCAAGGAATAATAAAGCAGATGAATGTCAATAATGTGCTTTGTTAAAGAGCTGATGGCCTGAGAATACCCTGAGAAGGTTAAATGAACCAAGGAATGAAAGTCAGCACAACTTACCACAGCTGTTGGGAACTATATCAAGGAGTGTGGCCTACCTGTGTTCTCTCTGGAGCTCCGTGAACTGGTCTGCCATAGTAATGAGTTCTCATACATCAGTGTGCAAGTACAGAAATGTTCTGGAGGCAACAAACATTCCTGCAAAATCCCTACTTGTGCATATTGTTGTCTGCAAAGATACAACAAACATGATTTCACTTTGTTTCATACATACAGACACGTCATACATATAGACGCTCTTGTTAATATATCAGCCACTGAAACAGAGAAAATTTTATTTTGAAAGAGACCTCTGGATGTCATTTACCCAGACCCAGCTCAGAGCATGCACTTAAGCTGAAATAAACACATAACCTCTTCTTCCCTTGACACCCAGCATAAAATATTTATGAAAAATAAAATCTTACTTTGGCACCCTCTAATTGCAGTTCCACTCACTGTTCCATTTTTATTAAATACAATGATATTAGAAGTTCAGTGACCTGGTTTCACACTCTGGGTAGCCATGTTATTTTGCAGACATTTTCTTGCTGGTCTTTAAGTTGGCAAACTGGAACACAATGTCCCACAAAAAACAGAAGTCCCGACATCTACAACTACCTGGAATTTTACTCCAAAAATTCCATTCCACTTGAAACAGATCTTGAAGTCCTTTGTAGCAAATGAGGACAAGGTTATTTTGTAAGAATCTACCTGTTAGAAAGTTATTTTTATTCATATCATTAAAACTCATCTTTCTTATTTGTTCAAAGAGAATGCCAATCTGATCTACTGATCACAGCTTTTGAATATCCACGGTTTTAAACTTCTAGAATGCATGAATCCATGGATTTAAAAAAGAGATGTATTTCATCTTCTGAAAGCCTTATATTATAGACAAACAAAATTTGTCTGCTAATTCTTTTTGTCAAGACAAGGGAAAAAGTAATTTATATATATTAAGTTCCTACAGCTAGAACCACACTCTGCTGAGAGTACACCTTAAGCCAACCTTAAGAAATTCTGACTTGCTTTCTTCTCCAATAAATTTTGCAGAAACAAAAAACACACATGCAAAAAGATAAATGAAAGAGCTCTGAGGGTCTTTTTTCTTAATTATTTGTTTGCTTCATGTAATCTACAAAGTCCCATGTAGGGTACTGCTAAAACTCCCTAACACAAACCAGAATTTTAATTTTTACACCACCTGGACAACACAACAGTCTGAAAACAGGGAGATGTCACATTAGTGCTGACCTTTGAAAATCAGTTCACTACAAATGGGTGACCGTAGAATCCATATCCTTTGGTAGGCATCTCCCAGAAACAGCAATATCAGTACTGGCAGCTTTTGAAATCTGTAGCAGATCTCTCAGTTCTTGCTCCATTTGTCACATATAAATTTCAGCTAACATCAGAAATATCTCAGTTATGATATATTAATTACTCTTTCCTCATTGCTCTGTCCTGGACTTCACTAGATTTCTTTTTAAGTTAGTGCCCTTGCCACAGGCAGTGCACATCCAGCACCATTATAAAATTATTACAAGCCAAGGACTTCTGTCTAAAGGCTCTTATCATCTTAAGACCACAAGCTGCAGGGAGCAACTGTCAAAATTACGTTTAATAATTTACAGTACACCAGATTCTGATGACCATATGATATTGATGCTAAATCTGATTTCACCTGCACTAGTGTGCTTATCAACGTGCTATATCTGTCTCCATGCTTTCTGGAGATAGAAAGTACTTTTTTTAAGATTATATTGGGTTAATGCTGGATTTCTTTTTCACTCCTCAATAATTCTCTTTCAACAATAGAAATAATAAATAATATCTGGAATACATAGGCATTACAAGTTTGCAAGGCTACCTTAAGAAATAGATTGGAAGAAGGATTGTCTATACAAATTTTATGGACCTTCATTGAATGTTTCCATATTTCATCCATGTATGACTTCAGATACTTTCTCAAATACAAAGAACACTGTGTAGAAATGGATGCAAAAACATTATTTGTGTTATGGCAGGAGCTATCAAATCTCGAGGGAATTCTTTAAGGAGGCTGCCCTGGAAGGAGCTATTTGAAAATGCAGCATTTGGGAAGGCATCAAATCAACAATTGTCAAAGCAATAAGATTCCACATAGGGCACCAGCCAAAAAATATCCCTTGCCAGTTATAACATTACTTTATTCACAGTCCTGCTCTTCATTGGCATAACATAATAAATATGCAAATTTAGTAGTTGTTAATGACATCAGTTATTTCCCACTTTTGCTTTAAAACCCAGTGGGAAAGAGTTACTGCTATATATGTATCTGTTGTTTAGTAGGCACATAAGACCCACCAGAAGATTACAAATATTCTGATTTTCCTGATTTCTTCAACTGGTTATGAATTTTTTTCCTTATAAATGAGTACCAGACCAGTGTCATGGGGCTCTTAACAGAAGCACAGCAACAGCAGCAAAAATCAGGATCTACTTCTCTTCTGCAAGACTCCCTGAGGAACTATATCTGATGACTCAGACACTTTACTACTTGTTTATAGTGTTTGTATGCGCAGAGCTGTGGGAAATGATAAAAGCTGGTACCTGCGGGTAAAGGAATAAGAAAATAGAAAGATGGCTGATCAAAGCAAATGTTTCTGCCTGCCTGATTATAAAAGGAAAAGAAATGAAAAAAACCAAAATTCTAGGTCACTTACAGCAATACTTATCAAGAGTGACTGGCTGGATGTTCATCGAATGGCAAAGCAGTCTGCACAAAGATTGGGCACGAGACTGTATCACCTTTCACACATATGCTCCTAGGGCAGATCCTGTTCCCCCATCTACAGCAGCCAAGATGTGTCATCAACCTAACAGATGCAGCTGGTCCCTTTCCACCCCAGAGGAGAAAAAGGTCAACAGGAAGCTTGCAGGTAACACAAAGATACCAATGGAAAGCTTCTCTCCCTACCCTTGCACCGAGGCAGAGCTTGTGTAGCTGCTATAGGAAAACCCTGCTACATATCAAAGACATTTTCCAGAAAAATTCAACAGTTGGAGTTCAGTAAACAGTGGAGCCATTTCCCCCATAAGAATTCACTTAGCAGAGGGGGACTGCATGCAGATGCTTTAGAAAAACACAGGGACAGTACAGCATAAGAGTCTCGCATTCAAAACCCAACACAATGCCATGAGAAAAGAGATTTCAACGGCACAAACAGAAAACAAGGACTACAGGGATGCTACTGTGCAGTCACCCAACAAGATTGTCTGCGCATTTTTACTGTTATTGGTGTTATGATCAACACCAGAACTCCTAAGGAATGGACAGAGGACTGACAAACAGTGCACTGTTATTGCCTCTCTTCCACACAGTAGGGTTTCATTATCCACCCCAGGTGGTGGATCTAAGCAACCAAATTAATTTAGCATGCTCACCACTGGGCACGTACTGAAGTTGCATAAAAGAAATGTATCTTGCAGGAATATTCTTCCAGTACAGTTTCACCACAAAAATACTACAAGATGCAAAGTCTGAAAGGTCCATTGCAGGCAGTAAGCAGCTCGGAAAATCTAAGACATGAAACACAATCCTCATAGGATAACCAGATCTACTCAGATTTCTGTAAGCCAGCAAGCACAGGGGAAAAGCCTATCAAAAGATAATTCTTGTAAGATTTTTTTTTTTTTAACTGAAATGAAATTCGTTGAAGGAGGCACCTAATTTTTATCACTTCATCTTAAAATAAATTTGCAAGAAAACATTAAGTTTCTTGAGGATGAGATTCTTTATTTTTAAAACCCAAGTAAGTCTTGCAACGCATTTAAAGAATATGGAAATAATGTTAAGAACACTTCAAGAGTCTCCCAGACCCTACACCATCCTGAGAACAGGAACTGTAAGACAGTCTGTCTTGTAGTATTGAATATATCAACACTTTGTTATTACTAATGGCTCTGTGAAATGGATGGAAACACTTCACAGTGTAACTGCCACACAGATGAATAAGCAAATCCAATTTGATATCTTAGCAGACTACAGTACAGAGCAAGACAATTCACTGTTGTCATAAGGAAAGCTTATGACAAAAGGGAGGTGTATTTCCTTTCATCGCTAATGTGCAATTTCCAAAAACACCACTCAGCTGACAACAACTTTCAATGAAGATCTATAATGATAAATAGCTTTTTCATATAGCAAAACCGTAAATCCCTTTTCCATTTTTCTTAAATGTCTTAATGCTAATTATGACATAGATGTAATATTTGCATTCCTTTTGGGGCTGTATATTTACCGTTTTTATGCAAATCTGAAATAAAAGATTAGAGAAGTCACAAAACTTAGTCTAAATTTGAATCCAGCATATGTCATAAAAAGCAAGGCAGCTGGAAAGACAAAGGAATAATAGCAATAGATTTACATCCTACAATACATTCATATGGACAAGAAGGGGAAATAAAAATCTGGGAAATCTGGATATTTTATTTCTTTCCCTTTTTCCTTCTACTGCCCCAGAAGCCAGAGTTGGCACCACATATTCTCCCTTTACAATTTTTGTTTGCCATTTCCAGTTTAATAGTTAGTTTGCTATTTACTGTTGCAAAACAAGAAAACAGAGCTAATGGCAAGCCTGCTACCCTGTACAGCTGAAAACCTAATATTTGGAAGTGTGTACATGTTTTGCAAAAACCCTATAAAGACCAGAGCTTCTTTTAAAAGAAATCATATGTGAACTTCTCTGTTCTGCAGCTTTATTATTAAATCATATATCTAAACTAAGTGTCCATTACCAACAGTGTCAGAATTAAATCACTAGCTTTAGCTATTCCAGAACTGCTTGGAAATATTGCCAGTGTAAGGAGACATCAAAATGACCAAGTAACCACAGCAAGAATGAAAAGTCTAAGAAATGTGGTGTCCAAAGGTAACACCAGACATATTTGTGAAACCACTCACACTGACTCCAAACACATGGAAGATAAACCCTACAAAAGGATGATTATGTAGAGACTTATCCAATAAGAATCACCTCAATAAATATAAAAGCTAAAGAAACTGGAAAACCCACCAAATTTCATTACAATTCCTGTTCTCCATGGTCTACTTATAGAGGTTTTTCTGATATAAAAAGACAAAGGACAGCAAGTCTGCTTCTGTTCATGCCCTATCTTTTTAAAATTCATACCAAGTGACTTTAGAACTAATCTCACAAGTCACTCTGAAAGTATGAAATCATTCATACCTGGGGTTCAGGCAATGGTCTCAAATTGTGTTGTTGACATGGGAAACATCCATCAAGAGGCTATGATGCCATGTCTGAGCGTTTTATAGCACTTCCTCCTTCCTACTGTAGCCAGATCAGGTTGGGCACTCTCACGTGGAAAAGAAAATGATGCTTCATTTTCAAATGCTAAAGAAATCTCCCCAAGCTCCCAGAGAAACAGAAAAGTAGATTTTCTATGTATAGAAAGAATGGCAATAAGAGGTGGAGCTGTGTCTTCTAGAGGAGTCATCCCAGTATCTCTACTTTAATGGTACAGAAGGAAAGCCAGAGGGGAAAATTACCCTTTTCATGCTCTTCAGAGGAAAGGCACAATCTTTCTTTTCAAACAGGAGAACAAGGAAGAGAACTGGCATCCAGTCCTGGGTTATTGTGAAGGAGGAGAGAAGACATAGCACTTCAAAGGTAGCAGTGATGTACCCAATAACTGCCTATGATAAACATGCTCAGAACCCAATGATTAATGCTTGAATCCCTGAACTCCCCTACAGTTAACCTTCAAGAAAGATGCCCTGATCTACCTTCCTTCTTCTATTTAACCTTTACATCCTCTGCTTTCAGCAAGTTCATTCATTACCCGAGCGCTTGGCAAAGATTCCTGGTTCTGCTAAAGAAAGCCCCACACACGCACATTCAACACCAGCTCAGAGACAGTTTTTTCCAAGCCCTCGCAGCTCTGTGCGAGTCAGGAATGCAAACACCTACACTTCACAAGAGGCATAGCTATAATGATCCAAAACACTCCCAACCAATGTGTACAAATACAGCCCATCAATACTCAATGAGAAAATATGGCCTGTGACTGCCTCTGCTCCTTGAATCCTAATGGATGAATTATCCTCCCACCTCTAAAAGCAGTGAATGCCAATACTGGACTCACTTTATATATTTTTAATGCAGTATTTAGGGTTTTGCAAGGTTCTCTCTCTATCTAATTTTTCTATATGCTTACCACATTTTTCTTAACTAAACCAGCCATAGTTATCTTGGTGGTTTGCAGTATGCCCTACACTAATTAGCACAATAATTGAGTATTCTTGTTTGTTTGTTTGTTTGTTTGGGGTTTTTTAATCACCAATTATAACAGACACCATGAACCTGAACCACACAGGATTTTCTTGCTCTACAGCTATTATGCTGCAGATCAAGCCATGAAAGACTTTCTAGACCACTTTGCAGCACATGCTGGAGAGTTCTGCTCCATGTTTTGAGAATCAATTTCTATTCCATGTTTTGAGAACTAATGAATTAACTCCTCATAGTCTAGACATTATTTTTCATTCACTTCACACCTGTTCTTTTTTCAAATGCAGAGCTTGTCCAAAACCCTTCACAATGAAAGATGGTCAGGCTCATGTTTCTCCTATAGAAAAGTATAGCCTAAACATGCACCTGTATCTGATGCACATTTCACTTGCCCCGTAAAGAGAACAATAGGGGGCAAAACTGCTTCCAGGGATGCATAAAAAATGCTGTGCTTACAAAGTTATATAATTTCCCCTTATCAGATAGCACATTCCTTGCATATGAATGGCAAGATGGAGACTTGGTTTATTCGTAGCTTCTTCCAGTTAGAATTTCCAAGAAGTGACAGTATCATCAGTCCACTGAGTCACAAGCACTGTAAATAAAGCAGCCTTTGCATGATAGATTGTCATTCCTTTAAGAAATTCTGCTTTGTTGACACCTTCCATAATACATTACAATATGTGAGGTAAACCTTGAATAAAAATGCACAATCACAGTTTAGGAATTACAATATTCTCTATTTTTGAGTTCTTAATGACAACAGGGTTTAGTGTTTAGACTGAAGGATTAGGAAATGGTATTCATAAATTCTTTTCCTTGCTCTGCCAATGACTTCCTCTTTCTCCACAGAGTTAATGGGCTTATTTTGTAATGCTGATCCATAACATATCAGTGCAACTGAAATATAATGGGCAGTCTCTTGCTGCAGTCCCATCTGTCATTCCAGGAAAGTTATTCATATCTGTTTGTCCTTCTATAGTCTATCAAAAGTTGAGGACAATTGTATTCACCAGTTTGATGGGGGGCTGTACAATTAGCTGAAACCACATACAGTACATAATCTGTGAGCAGTTAGATGTAATTGGCTAAAGAATTATGAAGGACTGCTACTCAAACTTGCATGAAAAATTACAGCTGAATTAAATCCTCTCCCATTACACAAATCAAGTCCTTCTGAGGCCTGGAAACTTCAGATACATGGTTGTAAACTTCATTTTAGATTAATTTGCCTGGTGAGTGCTGCTGAAGTAAAGTACCAAGGGAGAAACGAATATACTCAAAGACAAAAGATCATCAAGTCTATAACATGAACTGAACAGAGAAAGTACAAAGGTTTCTAGCTTAATTTTGAAGAGCTAAAAAGTTTCTGGTCTCCAGGCTTTTTGAGGGTTTTCATCTATAGCACAAATACCTGCTTAGAAATGAGCTGTGATTTTAAGTTTCAAAAATCAATTATGAAGTTAATTCAAGTATTTTTGTTATATATTTTGTAAAAAGAAGTGAACCATTTGCCAAATGAGCTAATGACATTAATGGTGAGAGCAAAGGACTCACACCCCTTGGGACAAAGGTTAATTATTGACCTTCCTGAGGTGGGGGAAAAGGCAGGTTTCCTCCAGAACCTTCTGCCTCACCGATTCTCACATTAAAAGTCTCCGGATTTCTCTTTTATGAGTAACTATATTACTTTCCTCACTGACAAGTGTTGCAATCTGAGTAAATACTAGCAAGAAAAAAATCATTTAAATTTTGACACCTCCTCCTCTATTAATTCACGAGTTCTTTCCTCGTTTTGCTTGCCAAGGAAGAACAAAAGAAGCGAGGCAGCCATAAGGGAAATACCGTAAAGGGCTGAGCAATGAAGAGCCTCGTGGCATTTCGCATTTCGCAGACAGACATTAAACATCTGCTGCCTTTCTGCTCAGCCGTCAGCCACCCCGGCCAGCCGCGGCACGCTGGCGACAAGGCAGCTCACTGCTGCCCACAGCGTGTTCTCCCCGGAGAGCCCTGTAACCTTGGTGGGGTCACCCGCGGGCAGCACAAAAGTTAGGGCTAAAAGCTGTGGTTTAAAATATTATTCCTACTACGATCCTCCGTGCCAGGGAAGGTCAGGGGAGGCGGGCAGGGCACGTCAGGGCAGGGCCTCAGGGCTGAGCCCTCAGGCGGTTCTAGAAACTGATGGGCCCGGGGGTCCACACGCACCCAGCCGCCACCAAGGCTGGGAACACCTTCCTGAGAGAAACCCGGGCACCCCGGGACAACGCCGGGCCGCTCGTGAGAAACAAACCCGGGCACCCCGGGACAACGCCGGGCCGCTCGTGAGACAAACAAACCCGGGCACCCCGGGACAACGCCGGGCCGCTCGTGAGAAACAAACCCGGGCCCGGCACCCGGCCGGTTGTGACGGAAACGCGAGCACACCCCTACACTCCCACGACGTCTGTGAGGCACTGCGAGGAGGGAGCCTCGGAATCTGCTGCAACCTGTGTTTTCTGGAGGTTCTGGCACCGCAGACGCCGCAGCTCCCATCCCCTGCGGAGGCCGCCGGCTCCCGCGGCTCGGGCTGAGGCGGGGAAGTCGCGGCTGAGGCGGGGGTGCCGGGGGCAGCCGCTGCCCCTCACTGTTCACTGCGGCAGGGTGAGCACGGGAAAATCATCCTGGTTTTAATTTACAGAAGGTTGCTGGAGGAGGGCACCCCACGGGAAGAGAGTATGGGAAAACTTTATATTGATGAATAGGGAAAAGCCGCAGCAGAGCTGATCGGCAGCCAGCGGTAGCGGCTGGGAGCTGGAGGTGACCTTTCAGAGGAGAAAACCCCTCCGCTGCCAAAAAGGAGGCAGATGCTTTGTGCAGGGAGGAAAGCTTGTGGCAAAGCCTAAAACTTTGATTTCAGCTGGCAAAGAGAGCGGCTGAAGGGCACGTGAGACTGCTCCAGGCACCTGAGGGTGCTCGGGTCCCTGCGGAGCGGCGCTGGAAGGCGCTCACCTGTCTGTGCTTTCTGTCACTTCCCTGCAGCCAAATGCCACCTGTGCCACCGCCTCCGAGCTCATCCGAGTGCCTGATAACAGGGACTTCTAAACACCGCTCCTGTGTGCTCTCTCCGGGCACAGGATTGGTCTGTGTTCCTGTTGCTCTATTCAGGTTTCAGCCCTGTCTCCGTGAGGTGAGGTGGGGTGGTTGACAGGTATCCGAGAGGAAGTGAAATTCAGGATGATGACACAAAATGTGTCAGGGAAACTGGCATTACTCCTTATCATATCAGCCTTTCCTCCTGTGCCACGGAGATAACGCACGCATGTGCTGCTCCGAGAGGAGGCCACTCAGGGGCTGTAATATTACCCAGGTAACTGTTTTTTGACTACAGTTAAAAGACTCTTTTCAGGTACCAATATCCTTGCTCCAAAATACCTGTCAAAGAAGATGGCAGAAAAAAAATGTTGCAATCAATAACACTTTGAATTTCTCAACTTGCTGTAATACTGCCCTGCTGCAAATTGGAGGGGAAGAAAAAAAACCCAGACACTTTCCTTTTTTTCTTGTTAGACTGGGCAATTTACAAAGTTCATCCTTTAATGCTGACCCCTGGACACTGCAGATATCCAGGACAGTAACATAATTTGAAGATTCAATTTTTGTTCATGAACTCTCAATTTGCTTTTCACAAGTGAAACCAATAATTGATTGGACCAAAACCCAAGGGCATCTGATATAAAAGGATATGATGTGTGGCAGTTGTCTGACATTCCAGATTGATCTGCAGAAAGTTAAGATGTGCGTGAAATCAAAAACCAAGCAAATATATACACATTGATAATGTTTTGCCAGTTCCTCATCCCACCAGCCTGTTACAACTGGGAAAGTACAATACTTGTGCTGGCTCTCAACATTGTCTTACAAGCACCGTGCACAGATTTAACACCTACAGTAAATATGTCCCTGTCAGACTCTTATCGGTGCTTATTTACATGTGGATGTGAAGATTGTTTCAGGAAAATCAACCACTCATATGCAGAATTTGTGTGCAAGGTGTGGCAACTGGCTCAGGCTATCTAGAATGCTGCAGGGTTTTTTTGCTTATTGCATCACACCTGTTTGTCTAAATTATGTGACATTTCCGAAATTTTATGTTGTCTGGGAATTCTCAGAAGAGGTTCTAATTTTCAGAATTTGCCTCTTGAAAAGTTGTATTGTCTTAATGAACCTTGATTGCTTGTTAACAGCAGAATTCATATACTGGGGTTTTTGTAGCTGTTTCCTTGACAACCACTCCAGGTTCCCCCTGAGCTCTTGCTTTTGTGTTCCCTGATTAAGATGTACATGCTGCCTTTGGCTGATCTTATTTGTGTGAACAGTATTAATTTTCGTAGGTGTGATATTGATTAACTTTTTATTTTCTCAAACAATATTAATTCCAGTGTTTTATAAAGGATGATAGGATTACATGAATTTTAACTTTGCTAAATTATAGCTTAAGCTTCCTAATGTGGAAGTTACTCCAGGTTTTCTTGCTCAAGGCGATTTCTGGTTTACACAACAGACTGATTGACTTCTACAGTGTAGTTTTTCTCAGTTTTTATGCAGACCAGCCATAATTATAACATGCTCCTCTTGTTCTGTGCATTCCTAGTGCTCACTTTTCAGTCACCCAACCATGGCATTTTCTGAGTTTGTCACTCAAGTTGTAACTCAAGTATAAATGGCAGGGATGTGGCTCCTCTACTTTGGCTACTCCTGCTGCTTCCAGACCCTTGCAGGATTTTTTTTGACAGTACAAAAGCCATCAAATCTGGCATCTTGTCTTGGCTTAGTCTCTGGTAGGTGATTAATTTTCAGCTGTGGCCAACTTTCACTCCACACAATGTGAAATCAGTTTGGGGTGAGGGAAGGAGGGGCAGCACTGCACTAACATGGGTCTGGGTAAACCTGACTCATGAGCTACTCACTTCCTGCCTGAAAACAGATCCATTACTTCACCAGCCAGATAAGCCCATACTGAAATGACTCAATTAAAGAAGAAGAAACCACAAAAGTGTTACCTCAAAGTTCAGGCTGAGTTTATGTGCCTTGCTCTTTAGGAAAAGTGAAAACCAAGAATGTGCTTAATGGGCTACAAAATCAGAACTCCAAGGGGACCTAAGATCTGGCCAGCAAGTGTAATGTCTCCATATCTTTGCCTACCAAAAGTTCATTCCTTTGTCTCTCCAAGCATTTACTATAGTAAAACATTAATACACAGATTATGTTGCTTTACTAAAAATTAATTATTTATTATTATTTAGGCTTTATTGGCATGAAGCTAGAGTTCTTAATATAGTTACAAAATCTTACATCTTGGACAATATATATCTGATTTGTGTTTCACAATACATTAAAAACTAAACACTTTAAGCTATGCTATTTCTATTACATATCTATTTTGTATTTTACAATATGGACTTTTATTTCTGTGAGAAGTTTGAGTCTTACAGAATTTACACAATGGTGAATGCATTTATTTTACTTGCTGAAAACTTGTCTCAAAATTAAATAGGCCATTTTGTTTAATACGAAAATGCAAGGGTCTCAAGCAGAAACATTATCTGTGCTGTTCACCAATACCTTAAGAAATAAATAATGAGGCTTACTTTTATAAATCTCCACCAAGAACTAGTCCTGTTTTATTTATGTTAATAAGGTGACCTGGGGAATACAAAAAATAGATGAAAGGTAGGTGGCACTTCCTGATTTTATCTTTACGTAGTTCTTGAGGGAAAGCATCCATTTCTCATGCTGAATGAAAGTGTTTGCTTCACACAGTGAGCAACTGCTTACAAATGCTTTCGAGTATAACTCACTATCTGAATAATCACTGCTTGAATAACTTTATTTTGAAGGGGTTTAATGTATCTTAAATTAGAAAGATTACTTCTTTAAGAATAGTGGGAAACAATGAAGTCCCAAAGTTTTACTGCTTGAATGTAATTCTGGAGCATAAGTTCTTTTGTAAATACTGGACTAAACACACAACAGGTTTTCTGTTAGAATGCTGCTTTAATATATTTTACAATACCCTTTACTGATGCCTTGTTTTCTCACATGGCTCTTTTTGGGGGAACATTATAGACAATCAGTCAGCTTTATATGTTTCAGAATTGCTCCTGATGCCTTTCTTTCACACAAAAAAGCCTCTGTAGTATATTATACCACTTAACAAATGGGAATTTCAGACTATGTTCTTTATGTACATACATAAATTGCTTTCATTTGTTTATGCCAGTGGCTTCCACGCTGGAATTGTATGACTGCTGAATAAACACCTTTTCTCCCTGAATTACATTTTTTCATGCCATTCATGTCTGCTGCCATGCAGTACAGGGTGTATGTAACCACTCAAAGTGAGGTGTGCTTTGCCTCAGAACATGAGCTGATTCTTAAAAACTCCTTGGAAATACCTTGGAATTCCTTTCTACCAGTGGCCTAATGAAGGAGAAATATGTTTGCACAGGTTTCACCCGTGGAAGTCAATTTCTTTTTTCTCAGGCACAACTTTGTTACAAAAAAGAATAGTGAAAGTTGTTTGTTCTCATTTCCATCCTTTTACTAATTGACTGTAATGAGATCTCTGATCTGCAAACAAGGGAACATCACCTGAGCAACAAATGTGGCTCTTCCCCACTTAACCATCTCCATTTAAATGTTTCTGGATTGTTCAAGCTTACTCTCATGTGTATTTCAGCTTACATTAGGTCACAACTAGACTCCTCTCCATCCATAAAAATGTGCTGTTTCCTTGAGAGTAAGAAGGAAAATTGGCTTATAAGATAATTAACATACTCTTGAAGGGATGGGTTTGGAATTACCTTATTTTATGAACTTTGAGCTCTATGTCATCTGTTCCATGCCTTACCCACCTAATATCCTTTTCCTCTTCCTTCCTAAACAGTGTCTGCCCAACTGCCTATGTGCAGCTGTAGTCCATGGCAGTGTCTCTCTTACTCACTGTACAGGAGTGAGCCCCATTTTGAGTTCTTGCACTACCACAAAGAGACAGCACCATGCAAACATCTGGCTGGTACCAGCCTTCCTTTCAAAGGATACACTAACAACAACTTTTTCTGTTTCCTTGCAGAACAGGTATCCTTGAGATGACTTGCCAACTTGCCAGCCATCAAGCACGCACCACATGCACTGCTCAGCCAGCCAGCAGCCCAGACAAATTGCTTTCCAAGCTGTGTAACGCCAGGCTGAAACAGAAGAAAATGTGAGTACAGTAAGTACAAACCTGACACCAGAGCGAGAAAAGCATTAGACAAGATCCAGTTCCAAAATGATCAGTTGGCACCTGTGTTTGCCAGACATAGAAAAACAAGTCTAAAACACACACATGGAAACAGGAAAATAAACTTTGACTCTGGGAAACATTTTGAACATCAGAATAAAGGTAACCAATTGCATGGCTTTTTTTACTTTCTTCCTTTAATTGGATGTCCTTGTAAAGCTCTAACCTACAGGTTAGACAAAGCAACTCTGGCTGGTTTCCTTTACCTGTGGGGAAGAGCTGTAAGCTCAGCCCGTGGATAGAGTTTCCTGGGTGTTTGTCATCGGAATGTGGCATATGTGGAGAAACCAAGTTCTGGGAATCCTTCTCAATGTCTCTCAATAGAAGGTACAGTTATCTATGGTGGCATTGATTCTAAAATACTGTGTACTCCATTACAGCCTCAACTAACCACCTCTAATGGGAAAATTATCACAGTTTATCCCTTGTTTATAGCTAATAGAACATAATAACTTGAACTGTTCATAGGATTATTCTTTGTTATAATGTCAAACTTGTAACCATTTTCTACACTAAAATCTAACAAAAGATGTGCAGCCACAAAGAAGCAATTCTCTGTTCTCCAGTGTGCTGGCAAAACTTTGTAATTTGGATTTACTAAAACTGCATACCCACACAGAAACACAAATTGTTTCAGTTTAGCAGCTTCAGATATTCAGTTCTTTGATATGGATATAGAAAATATGTCTATATGTGAGGGAATCTTCTTGTTAGTTGAATATTACACTGACAGTGGGTCAACACTGGATTTGGATGCATTTGCATTTGATATGTGCGTGCTACCTGGTCTGTACTTTCCCTTCTTTCCTGGCGTATACTTTGCTAAAAATAAACATCACCAATGTTCACTGAGGAATGTTTTCATGTATCTGCACTAAGGAGGCATCTAAATCTCAGAAGTAAAAGTAAAGCCTCAAAGACTTCACAGCATCCCTGACCTTTCCCTCACATCTGCTCTCCTCTTCCTACGTATCCATGTATGCAGAGGCAAAAAATTTACAAAGCGGGAAAACAAATGGAGTCATACGATTCGTTCATCCTGGGTCACATCCCTGCTTTGACAAGGTACCATTTAACCTCAGACTGAACCTGATTTCCATGGGCCATGGGGAACAGTTGTATAACAATGAATAGTTGAAACACAAATAGACAAAGATTTTACAAATCAGAGCAAAGGTAAATTGTTAACTGTTATTTTAAAAATATTACTTTTCACTGTAGCTTATCTTGAACTAAATGCTATAAAACTACAACTTCAGCATTGCCATTTATCCATTAGTTCTGATATTGAGTAGATAAATTCTTTAGTATCCTTTTACTCTAAATAATTTAAAAAGAATGAGTCTCGAGGAAAAGCTTCAGCCTTAAGAATATATCACTCTAGTATGGCTTTATACTTTTAGAACTGTATCAGTATGTGGTCGCCCCTTGCACAGCCAGAGAATTATCAGGTTTGACACTTCTCTGCAGGACATTGTTGCTATTTCATTTTCTTAATGCTGCAATTAAGGATTTTTCAAACTATTCCTGATGGCAGCTATAGTCAAATGTACTGCACAGTTTTTACCTCTGAGTGAAAAACATCTGTATGATAATTGTAGGATGCTATACATTGAAGGCAACCTAAAAATCTAAACATGTCAGATGTGCTCCCTCCTCTTTTCCTTATACAAATGCTTGAAATTCTCTCACATTCCAGCTCAGTTACATCTAAATGGAACATTACATTCTCTTTAGCAATATGTAAAATAAGATGATAACTCATAATGCAAAATCCAATCCCAACTTAATGTGGTGGTAATAGAAAACTGCTTTTATCCCCTTCATTACATAGACGTGCTATGTGCCTTTACAGTGTTACATGGGATGCAATTTTGCAGTTACGGATGAATCCAAATTCAATAGAAAATGTTAATCAGAAAGAAAACTGTTATGGTCTATGCTGTAATAAAGGTTGACCTTGGTTCTTCATGAGGTTTTTATAAAACTCCTGCCTGCAGAAGATATCCAGTGGCAGGAGGGTTCTGATATTGAATTCAGAGTGAATAAAGAGCACAGAAAAGTTGAATAATCCTCCTCTGTAACTGTGTTGGACCTTACGAAGCTTGCAGACTTTTTTCCCTATGATTTGACTCTCTTACTCATCTTATTCTATTTCAGTAAATTAAGGCATGACTCATAGAAAATCAGAATCCAGGCACAACAAAGATACCATATAACGAGTCATTTAGTTTATATTGAGAATGTTGGCAAACGTATATGTATGCATGCTGACTGCTCTCCTGAGCAGTCACTGAAGCTTTTACTGCTGGATTTTTTTTACCTTAATCAATTTTACCTTTACTGCTGGATTCATTTTACCTTAATCAATTGCACTATGACATTGGATTTTAAAATGGGCAGGTTTGATTATGGTAATAATGCTGTACAGCTGACTCAAGAATAATTATTAAGGCTAAAATTGTAATTAAAGATACATGCCAATTGCCCAACTTACTTGTGCTTCTTAAGAACTATTTATTACTCATTTAAAGAACGTTTTCAGACAGATTAAATTAAAAACACCATTTCTGTCTATGCCAGGCATGTTCAGGAAAAAAATAACAACTGCATATCAGTTCAGAATCTAGTATTTGACTAAGCTGGGAGAAGCACTAAATAAAAAAATAAAAGTTGACAGAGCTCAGCTGTCACCTGGCTGACATCTCCTAACATCCACATCATGACCACGAAGCTGAAATTGGTTTGGATTTCTTCTGCTGTGTTTTGTCTGGTCCTGCTCATATGTAACATTGGCATTTGTGAGCAGTAACCAAAAAACTGTATTACATGAGAATCTGGAGACATGGTGCAATATATGGCAGAAGGTAAGACTACTTTTGCTTGTGCTCCTCAGCATGATACATATTAGTAAGATATATTAGAATTTATATGAGCTTCATAGAACACAGTAAGTGGCAATTTCTCCACATGGCATTGCCCTCCAACCTGGCTGATGAGTTTACATAAATGCTAAAGCCTCTCTCATGTCTCAGGGCCTGCAATAGAGATCTTTGTGAAAGATAGCAGATGGGGTAACCTTCTGTTTTAAGCTGAATGTTTCATGTTCTTTCTCTCAGTTCTCTCATATTTTATGTCAAATTTTCAAAGTACAGTCCTAAACCTCTTGCAGCCCAAGAACTCCAGATTAAAGACTAAAAGCCTGTAGTCCTTGGATGTTGCAACAAACATTCGAAACCAATCTCTCTGGACCTTGCAATGCATGAGTCCCTTCTGGTTTCTCCTTTACTTTTCTGTTCTATTCTGCTTCAGAAGTTCTTATATTGGTCCTACAAATGTACTATCTGAGTACATTTCTGAATCATGTTCTATTCTTGTCCTGTTCCCTTGAAGGAACTGATCTGTGCTGTAGCATTTTGTTTGGGGATTTGTTTATTTCAGAAAGAGTTGTTTGTACTTTGAGGCTCTATACTTACATTAGAAACCACAGAGATTTTTGATACTATGGTTTTGGTCTGGACTCCAAGAATTATGAGTCTCTGCTCTCCTCAGGATTACAGGAGGGAGTGTTTAGGATCATACCCTTTGCTTTTGAGCTTGTGCCCCAAGCATTGATACGATGCCCAACTTTTAGAATTGCCCTCTTACATTGCATGTAAGTTATTCTCATTCCCCTCATCTTACTTTTCTAAGAGCAGGAATAAATCTCTTACATCTGTCACCAAAACACCCTGTGGTGGTTTTTGTCCACCTTATGATCACAAATCTAGCCAGCTTCACACATTATCAAATACTTCTATATGGGCTGAGACGCCTTCCTTTTGAAAATGTTGTAAAACTAACTTGAGCCTGAATGCGGGCGGAAAGTTTCACAGTGTCCTTCCTCTTGAGCAGCAGACAGAGAGCTGCTTCCACCTTACTGACCATATTATTTCATATATTAACACCTTCAGCATCACTGCCCTCTCTCCTGGTGTGGCCTGCCCCTTATACACAGACTGAAAGTGGGTCAAGAACACACTGAAGAATTACAATTGTAATCAATGTTCGAGTCAAAAATCCAGAGTACTACTGCATATAGAGTCATTTGACACAGTAAATTACAGTCAATATATAAACAAATAAATAAAATACCCAAGTGTGTAGCAGAATTTCATGCTTTAGCACAGATAGGCCATGAGCTGAGGGTGAATTTCTAATTAAGAGAGAATTGCTATGGTAACCAGAGGTGGTCACAGATAATTGGGTGTGAAACCCCATGAGGCTTCATGACAGAGGTGTCTGCATATATTATACAGCACACTTTCTGTTTCTTAAATAGAATTACATTGTCAGGTCAGGCATATTTTTCATATTTTAAATGCCTTCTTTTTGATCAACCAAAGTGCAACTCGTAAGGGGTCTCTGATCTTTAAATGGTATCAGAACAGTCAATGTGCAAAGACAAACTGGAGTAAGGATTCTCAGCCTTAACTTACTCTCAGTGGTGGGTTAAGAATTAAGACAGGCGTTTGACTCCATGTTTCCTAACGCACCTGAATGGGACAGAGAAGGGAGATAACTCCCTGTGTTGGCAAAGCAGAGCAGTCAGGGACAAAGGAACACTGCTCCTCAGAATGGGACTGTGCACGCTGTCCAGCTTCATGATTGTCTTGATACTATGTTGTCTTAGTTAAAACAGTTATTTTTTTATCACAATTCATGGGAGAGCAAAGGGATAATCACGGAAACTGAATTATTCTGTGCAACCCAGACCAGTCTGATCAGAGCAGAGGGGATGCTTAAAACTCACATCAACACAGTGACAGCTGCATCAGCAACCAATTGTGATTAAACAAATTTACTTAAATCTACAAAAATTATTTATCAACTTAAGCACCTCCTATTAGATATTTCTGAGTATTATTTTAGCTAATTAGATATTCATTATCTATGTAATGAATCCTATATTATTTGTGTAATGAACCCTGATGAAGATTAAAGGAAAATCTCATTATTTCAAATTGTTGTTCTGACATAAGATTTCTAAGATTTGTATTTAAATCCATTCTTGAACATGTGGATATGAATGAAAGGTCAGCTCTTTGCTTTGCAAATCCCCATTTCTCTGTACCAGCTGTACTTAAAGGGCACAGAGCTACTTCAATGCATCCAATATTCCTCTGGTCTGGAGGAACCTTGTGAATTCTCACAACAGGATGGATTCAGAAATGGGTAGGATAAATAGATCAACTCCTGCAGACTTCCACTACTACTGCAACTCAGAGAAGTTTTGAAACTCACTTCTTTGAGACATTCGGGATCTTTAAATCTTAATTGTTTTAATTTCCCATATATTGATGGTGGTTCTCAAGGTGCCTTGGTGCATTGCATTTGACAGTTTCTCTGTAACCAAGGAGTCAATTAATGAGGTCTGCCTTAACACATTTTCGTGTCCCTGTTATCAGCAAAACAAGAACATCCCTGTTCTGCATCTTTAAACGAGGTAGTGGGTTATCATCAGTCTCTCTGCATATCTGAAAAGGCTGCTCAGCCACTCTGAAGGTGCAATCTGTAAACACAGTAGGGCATTACAGCCGTCAGGAATTATCTGACAGAAAAATTATCAAAGGTAGTCAAAGCTCTCCATCCACACTGATAGTGCCAATCTAGCTGTGTTCTGCTGTTTCTGCACATCCAGATTTCCCATTAATTACATCTCAGCAGGAGTTCTGCATACAGCAGTGTGGTCAAAGACATTTTCAATCCCTAAGGAAAAGCAGACTATCATACTGTACCCTCTGTCATGCAGCGAGGAGAACCCTTCCCGTGCTGATTAAGTACAGCAGTTGACAGCAGATGTTATTTGTTAATTACTGACATATCCAAAGGGTCCTATGGCTTGACAGACTCGGTAACAGATCCATTACCCACTTTGTTTTATCTCATTATGGAACATATGGTGGCAGTTTGATGTAGTACAATTTTAAACACTTTTTTTAATGTATTCCTACACTGAATTCCTCAATCACTTTTTCTGTTGCTTCTTGATGGGTCAGAACATGTGCTTTCTTTTATTTTCCTTTTTCCTGGTATCCAATTACCCTGTATTTTCCAATACAGTACAACTGCTCAGAGTTACTGATATATCTTATCTGCCAATTCTTTTTTTTTTTCACCTTTAAAAAATATCAACCAGATGGTTTCCAAAAATGACAATTATATCTAACGCATTGTTTGAAATTAAAGCACCACTGCAAAAATGCCTCTCATCTTTTTAACTGCTTGAAGTCATACGTATCACTTTGGGTGCACAAAGAACTGTGTGTTCCATCACTGTATTAAATAAAAGCCCACTGAGAATTTGAGCTGCTTCAAGATAAAGCTGAGCAAGTAGCCAAATTGTATGCTACAAAGTCCTAGTGTGTATCTAAAACTCAGATCTGAAAAGCAGATCCTTCAAACTGCTCAGCAGCTTAAATATAAAAGACATTATTTTTTTATTTAGTCTTACAGTTAAGAAATACACTTCCTTGTGTACGTCAGTGGAGATAAGATATATTTCTAATGACAGATGTCTGAGGTGTTACCTGCTTTGATTTGTAGCTAGAATGATACTTAACTATATTAAATTGTATTTGATTTTCTACTTTTTATAAATCTATCTTCCGTCTTTGGAAAGCACCTGGGGATTGCTACTGCTGATAATTTTCTTAGGAACAGCATGGCCAGCAGGACAAGGGCAGTGACTATCCCCCTGTCCTGGGCACTGAGGCCACACCTCAAGTCCTGTGTTCAGTTCTGAGCCCCTCTTCATGACAAGAACTGGACATGGAGGTGCTGGATCATGTCCAGAGAAAGGAACAGAGCTGGGGAAGGGGCTGGAGCACCAGGAGCAGCTGAGGGAGCTGGGAAAGGGGTTCAGCCTGGAGAAAAGGAGGCTCAGGAGGGACCTTGTGGCTCTGCACAACTCCCTGACAGGAGGGGGCAGCCGGGGGGGGTGTCAGTCTCCCAAGTGACAGAACGAGGGGAAATGGCCTCAAGTTGTCCCAAGGAAGATTTAGATTGGATATTAGGAATAATTGCTTAACCAAAAAGGTTGTCAAGTCCTGGCACAGGCTGCCCAGGGAAGGGGCAGAATCACTATCCCTGGAGGGGTTTAAAAGTTGTGTGCATATGGCACTTGAGGACATGGTGTAATGAGGGACTTGGCAGTGCTGGGGGAACAGTTGGATCTGATGATCTTAGAGGTGTTTTCCAACCTAAATAATCCAATGATTCTATATAAAATTGGGAATGTTAATAAACATAATTTAATTTCCAACTAGAAACTGAAATGTAGAAACTGTCAGTGTAATTGGCACATGTTAAAGCGTCTTCCTTCATGGATGAAGTAGCACTTGAAAAAATAAGGAATAAAATAAAGAAAAAGCAAAATACTGACAAAAATTAGGCATTTAAAATTAGTTTTAACCTGATAAAATCTTTTCTTGCTATATTCACTTAACCTGTAAATATTTTTCACAGACTGAAGCTATGTAATAGCAATATGAAATCTATTTTATAATAGCAATAATTCCCAAAGAAAGGCCTTGTTTTTTGACAGCTCTGGAAGATGTTAGTTGGAATAATTAAGGCTTTTGTCATGCAGAATCTACAGAATCACAGAATATTCTGAGCTGGAAGGAACCCACAAGGATCATGGAGTCCAACTCTTAAGTGAACGGCCCATACAGGGATCAAGACCACAAAAAGTTGATAGTGTAGAACTCACACTGACTAAAACAAACCTTCGATGTACCTCAGCTGTTTCTGAACAATATGCAGCACCAGGAATAAAATTAATCATGAAAACAGTCTTGACACAGATCCGTGCTGTAAATCAAATCTCTCCTGATGGGAGAGAGTTTTTAAAGTCCTTGCCAGGAGTTACTTCGAGAGACAAATGGAGACTTTCAGCTTTCACTGCTGCTAGATAGTTGTTTATTAAGTCTTATCAGAGAAACAGAGTCACTAGCATGACCCAGACACAGCACAGAGCAGAGAATGCAGGAGAAGGCCTAATTATCAAGATTTACACAGCCTTTTAAAGATAATTTAACCAATGGTTACTAAAAATGTATATTATTTTCACTTTCCTACCAATTATTCAGTAACACAGCCAGGAACTGCGGAATTTTTTGTCCAGTCATCCCAAATTACTTTTACTGCAGAATATGGAGTAGTAGAAGAAGAAGAAGAAGAAGGTTTGGAGGACAACAACAATCCTCCATTTTGATATTTTTTGCTCTTATCTATTCACTACAAAGAGAAGCCCAAAACCTCTGAATTTTTCACCCTGTGACAATCTTACATAGTAGTCTATCACCTAATTCACACCATTGTATTTTCTAGTTCTTGTCTGATAGTTGGCAATCTTTTTCCATGGACGAAAGTCAAAACACTGTTGTTCAGGGGGGTAAAAACCCTTCAAAACAGAGAAATATTCTCGGCACTCTGGGTTCCTACATAGTCTTAACAGGAAAATGGAGTAGTTAAAGTCAGAGCTGAAGCACTATGCAAAGGTGAATTTGTCAGCCACGAACTCTAGAAAACTGGGGAAGGGCAGATCTTAGTGATTCAGAAGAGACCCCAAAAATAGCAAAAGCTCAACACAAGCAGGTGAGTGTGAAATAAAGAGTGAATCTCCAAGCATACAAAGAGCATGGAAAGCTTCCCACAGAATGACCAAGCCCAAGGCCCCACAAGCTTGGTATTTGGAACAAAGTACAAGTGCAGAGGTTCACCCAGAGCACAACAGTTTGCTCAGCACAAAGCTCTGAAGGCAGGACATCTGTTAATGAGGGGCTCACGTGACTGAAACAATTATGAGCTGCATATGAGTAAGGCTAGAAGGTGACATTAAAAATAAAGACATTTAGCAATGACAAATGCAGTGTATGGAATAAGGTATATGCACTTGCTGAGCATCTTTAAAATACTGGGAAATTAAAAAATGTAGGAAATAGGATGGATATTGTTGAATTGGAAATAAAAAGCAAGTTATCATCATGATTCTTAGAAATTGCACATCATAAAAGCCTGCTGTCCCAGTGCAGGTCAAAAAATGGCAAGAATAATTCAGAAAATAGGCATGACACACACACACAATCTGCATGATGATTTTCTAGAACAAAATCAAGCACGACTTGCAATATATCAAAATGTCAGCTATCTATTTTAATTTTGGGAATACAGTAAGTTCACTCACAATACTTAAAAGGTCATTCAGAAAAACTGCAGTAGCAAAAATCTTACTCTAAACATGCTCTTTCTTCTGACAGATCATTTGTACAAAGCTTTTTCCTTATTTCCTTAAAGTTTCTAGGGAAATTAAAAAAAAAAAAAAAAAATCAGTAAATCCTCTGCAGGTCCTTTGCTGAAAAGAAAAAACTCTGTAGGCCCATGTAGAAATGCCAAGCTGTTACAATTTCCCAAGTGCAACCTGAATCTTTGCCTGGATGCACAGAAAAATCAGTAGTCCCTTTAAATTATCTTGTTCTTCCCAGGATTTTAAAAGTAGCAATTAAGCAGCAGCATCCCAGCATCTGGACAAGGCAGTGGGGTACAGGACATAAAGGGTTACAGCATCAACCCTGTTCTTTCCAGCCTTCTCCAGCCCAGGGTTGGGAATCTGGTTGTCTTTCCCCGAATGATCAGATTTTACCCTTCCCATGCAGTTCAAAGGCTCAGACCTTTCCCTGCTAGGCAGGAAATAAAGCTCAAGTGGCCAAGAAACACCCACTCAGAACAGACACTTGTTCTGCAAGGCTGAAACTCTGCCCCTGGTGCAGGGAGATCTCGAGTCCATACAGTCCCAATCAACAGCCTGGGGCTATTTGTGGTCTAGTACCTCAAGCAGACAGAAAAGGAAAAAAACCACATTGCTTGAAACTATTAATTTAAAGTTTATAAGCATAATTTTGCTTTATGATCTTAAATAACTGAGATATGACAAGCAAAAACAAAATCCTAAGGACTGCCAAGACTAATTAAAAGTAAAGTTCTCTTATCTAACTCCTGTAATGAACCCTAACCTGCCATGGGTTTTAAAAGATGCAGATAAACATCACTGTAAATTTTACAATAAGTGTCTGTTTTTAACATGAACAGTTCAACTAATTAGATCGCTCTGTAAAGGTAGTGGCTTGAAGAATTTTAACTGAATTAACCAGCAGATTATTCTGTGAGTATGAGGAATCTACTAACTAAATTATTTTTGTTAAACTACAGCTTTGTCTGGTGGAAATTGATTAAATGCATGTGATGCTTCCTTTTTAAAACTTCCTTTTCCACATGATATGGAAGCATTCAGTTATGAACTGGATATGAATTGCCAACTGTATCATATCTCAATAAAAGGAAATAAAACAATCATATGTGGACTCTGAATGTAAAAATGCCAAACACCACAAATGTAGTGGCATTGCCTGGCATTGTTTGCCTTCCTGCTTATCTAATGTGATTATAAACTGAAATGTTCAGGATGGCTTTCAATAAATACTACTTCTCATATGAAGAAGTAAGATTTTAACAAATTAAAGTCTGTTATGTACATACATCACTCTAGAAACACATTGAAAAAATGAACATAAATCAAAGAAGCAATTACAAAACACCTGAATAGGACAAACAGGATGTATAAACACTCTACTTCAAAGAAAAGATGTCATTTTTTATTTTCTTCTTGGTAAAGTAGCATATTTAACCAGGTTACAATAAAATTACCACAGGATATTAAAAAAAAACCAACCAACCAACCGACCAACCAAAAAAAACCAAAACAAGAAGAAAGTATTTAGAAAATTTTATATACATACATTTGCTTAAAAATTCTATAATGTAAACATTAGCATAGCAAGTTAAAATAATATTACAGTTTATTAATACTTATTTGAATACTGTACATATATATGCTTAATTAATAATGTCTTTTCTACAGTTTAATAGTAACAACAACAAAAAAAATCCCTCCCCTAAGTCAAAAGGGAAATTCGGCTTCTTCAGTTGTCAACAGGTGTGGTCCCACATCCAAGACACTTAGTTCTTTATCTCAGTGTTAACTAAGAAGGAAAGCACAGCCTTTCAGAACTGCATTTTTAACCACACTTACATTTTTATAATTTTTAGTGTCTTAAATGATTAATACTCAAAAAGCCACTTATCGCAGTTTAACTACAGTCATGGCATGGAGATAATTTCTGAAATCTTGTTAAAGGAACTGATTCCCCTAGAGGGAAGTGCAATAAATTCTGTTTTGATGCAATAAAATCAATATTCTTTTTTAAGTCTGGTCATCTGCAGCAATTTGTAAATCTGGAAAAGCCATTCCTTTCTAAACATTTCAATGCTGTTGTCTAGAATAAAGTCATGCCATTATGAACGAAAAATTAAGCCATTAATATTGATTAGAAGTATGCTCTCATTATTTTGGTAGAAGGAATTTATAAATAATCTAAGTTCTCTATAACTGGATCATAAAAGCACAGTTAGTGCAGAGTGAGAAATAAATGAAATGTACAGTGTCACACCACTGTAGAACAAGTGGTTTATCTTCCATTCAATATGTGAAACACGAAGCAGGTTAATTGATATTTTTAAACATATTTTATATTTCATATAGATATTTTCCTATAGTAAAGTGTTTCTTTGAATACAGAATGCTATGAAACTACCAAACGTACAAAATAATAATCAAGTTAATAGTCCATGTGATACAGGGTGCTGACTGAAATACTCCGACCTAAAGAAAGTGAAGGAGAGAAATCCTTTACTTTCTTGAATTGTTTAATCACTTTTTTTGACTCAAGATCCAATACTGAAGCATTACTGTTGTTTCCAAGGAATAAAATGTGGTTTTGTGTGGAACAGGTTTCTTTTCATATATCCTAGAGTTCCAGCTGGAAGAGCCCAGATTTGCAAGGGTGTATAGCAGCAGGATTAGGTCAAAAAGTGGTGGTTTTTTCTTTTAAACAGCTGTTCCACAGGTGTCTCATAGCAATTTCAAATAGGTAACTGTATTTTTATCCACAGGTATATATTATCTGTTCTCAGAATTCCAAGCCATTAGATGAGAAACATTTTGGGGTGGGGGAGTTGAACCTTTGAAATGGCATGAAACTTCTAGCAGAACTGAGATCCTTGCATTCTTTGAAGGAAAAAGAATGACATCAATACCAAAAAGCACCAATTACTAATGCTGGTAACAAAATACCAGGTTCTTAAACATTAATATGTCCTGGCAGAAGCATCATTAGTTCACTGGGGGTTCCCCAAGTCTCATTTATTACTAGCTTGCTACTCTGAGTCAGTCAACTGCATTTGTTAGTAGGTTCTTATTAATTAATTTGACAGCTACCATGTAGACATTACTTTGTACAATAAAACATGACTGTCAAAAAAAAAAAAAAAAAACCACCTTAGCAATAGGTCACAATTTTGAGCCAGTAATCTTTAGTACCATTCTGTTCTTTCTCTAAATACTCATATTAATTCAATCACAGTGGTTTATGACTTGCAGTAGATTCTTTAAGGTAGTATAATTTGATTACAACTCAACATCAACAATACATCAACAATATATTCCATTAAAAAGACTGGCTTTAAAATGATCTTCCTAAGAATATGTGACTTAATGGACATATCAATTTAAGCCTTTATAAGTTTGTCAATATCTTGCCTCATATAAATCTTGGAGATTTATTATTATTATTATTGAGAACTTTAATTTGCAAAAGCCAAGTCAACACACTGCACTCTCTATAATGAATGAGAGAATCTCGAAATAAATGAGATTCTGAAAAACCACAGTCGATCTAGGAACACTGATGGTCACATCTGCAAAAGCTGGAAGAGTTCTGCCTGCTCTGGGTGTCTTAGGGAAGTGTTCATGGTGGATGTGACTGGACAACAGCATTACAGTAAAAGTTGTGCCACTTCTTTACAGTTTATTTTGAACAGTCACTAAAGGATCCAGAGGAGAAGCCCTGGATCTAAAGACAAAGCAGGAATGAAATGCAAACAAGACCACAAACTGCTCTAGGCTGGCTCTACCAGCCCACAACCCAGGGCTCCCAGGAACAGCTCCAGCACCCAGCCTGCCACGAGTCCCCTGTCCTGCAAATACAGCACTGGTCACTGGTGCCAGCAGGAACGGTCAGTAATGAATTAATTAATAATTCATTAGTAATGAACCCAGTACCTCCTTGTGAGCCACCCACTGAGCATGGACGGGGGTTTAAAAGATGTGAGTCAGCCAAAGGAAGTTTAGAGATGTACAAAAATTGCAACTGCATGGAATTGGGTGAACAGGATAAACTGATAAAATCATTCCACTGACAGAATCATGGTTACACTTACAGGTATTTCAGAAGAATAATATAACTACTTAGGATTCTTAATACCAATGGGCCAACCTTCTTCAAGAGGCTTTGCTGGTTCTGGTGAATGAACACAAGAAGTGGGATTTCTAACAGATACATAGGATTGCAAGGGCCTTTCAGAATGTCTTGAGGTGGTAGAAATTTGGGCATTCCTGTCAGTAGGCACCTACTTGCACTCATGCAAGTACCTCAGTAGTCTTCAAAAAAACCAGGGGTATAAAGTGGGAATGCCACCTTGTGAAGAAAGGCTTTCATTTGATTATTTCCTGGGATTTTAGAGAAATGACAGCTGAGCTTTTAAATGGATTAGTAATGCACCCATTATGGTATCTTGTATCACCAAGTGAACATTGTTTGCAGACTGTAATCTTAGGAGCTGATACACAATTCAGCTAAAGTTAACAAAGAGCAATTTGTATACGGTAAACAAGTTTAGTATTTTTATGTGATTTACATACATACATAAAAAATTACAAGAAGCAAGATAATCAGGAATGAAATAATTTTAAGAGCTAAATGCAAATACAAAAAATTCCTTTTAAACAACTAAAAAGAAATTCAGTCTGCAGTAAATGAAATTTCTTACATTTGCAACTTGCTGAATAAGAAGTACTTGAATCTTTGAATTATTTCTTGAAAATGAATACAGCTTCATGTAACAGATACATCACCAAGGTTTCCACACAGTGTTTTCTTTCAAATTTACTTGCGATTCAGTGTTAGTACATGTGCCATATTTTTATTAACCAAGTCTCCACTTTCTGAAAAATAAGTTAAAATTGTTTCAAAGTGGGACCATTACTATAGCTACTTTTCTTTCCAAAAAAGACATACTAAACCATCAGCAGTGCATCAGACTGAAGAGTTTGGAGAAGCTACTTAACTGTCAATCTACTCACTTTCCTTTCTTCTTAGTAAGTGTCCCACTGTAACTAACACAAAACACCAACAGTAATTCATCTGTTCATGAACACACAGCAGCGAGCTCCCAGGCTGGCCTTTGGGCTTTTCTGTTTATCTGTGTGGTAACTGAGATCTCTTACTGACTGAGAAATATGGTTTCATTTCTGTGACATGATTTCACCTACTGAAATTTCTGACCTGGAGAGTGAATCCCACTCCTCTCTGCCACATTTTGCTGTTGACTGCAATCTAAAAGCTGCATATTTCAGTGGTGGGAATCCAGCACGTGGGGCTCACACTCAGGCACTCTGGTCCACTGATGCCACTCACTGTGGGTAACAAAGCCCTTCTCACTTGAGAGATGCCACTGGAAATGACTGGACCACTGACCTCCCTGAACAACACACACTGCTCACAGGTTTGCAGAACACAAGTTCCAGTTTGCTGAAACTTTAGTAAAGCACTGAGGTATGAAGTCTGTTATTAATCATCAGCTTGGTTTTTTTTCCTGGAGAATAATATAAGATGTGAAAATTTAATATAATGAATGGATAATAAAACGACAAGATACATCAATTTAAGTAACATCCCAAAAAACTTCTGAGAGGAAAGATGTTCTTACATAAAGGAAAACCAGAATGCAATTGATAGAAAATTTGAACATATACTGCTTAAACTTAATGAAGAGAAGAAGATAGCTAAAACATAATTAACTGCCTACGGCAGTGCAGCTAATGGATACTGAACTGGATTCCAGTTAATCCATGTCAGGACTTCCATCACTTGTAACAATTCTTGTCACTTCTTTAGTTACTCTTACAGTAGTAGCATTACCAATTACTTTTCAATAAGAGGTGATGGGTAACAGGCACTTTCATTACAGGCAATTTTTAAGTATCACCATGTGAAGGGTTTTACAAAGTCAGATTAAGAATTCCACCCTGCCCTGTTAATGATGGACTGTTCTGTAACATAAACAACAAATTAATAACAAAATATAATCCAAGACTTAAAAGCACTGTTTTGCACCATTCTAATTTTGTGTATCCTTCTGGTGGTTTGTAGAAATGAGTAATATTGCACCTGCCTTATAGCAAGACTGAAATTTCACTAAAAAATTATTACATTCTCTGATTTTAAAGACTTACTTCCCACAAATGAATGCTATTGAGAATATACAACTAGAAATGTACAAAAGCTATTTTTTCACCTGCAATGTTTTTCTCATCATCTACATTGTCAAGTTTTTTAAAAATCTTTGTGTGTCAGAGGTTTACAATTAAAAAAAACCCAAAACAACCCAGCCTTTCTATTTACAAAAGGTAATAAATTAGTGAGGTTCTTTTAAGCACATCCTTCTGACATACTAAGTAGTGATAATCATAAAGGTTCTACTAAGAAAAAAAAAATTGTCTTGACATGAAGCCCATGTCTCTCTGGAACAGAAAACTGTACATGGAAAAAGGGACAACATAATACAAACAAGGAATTCATTGTGATAGAAGGACTTCAGAGGAACAAAGGAGAATTTGTGCAGTGCCGCTTTACAAAACAAAGGAAATGCCGATCAGTTTGCTGAGCTCTCGTGAAGAGCCCTCGTATTCTTTTGAGAAAGTGATTACTGCCTTCCAAAGTAGTTAATCAGGATATGACCCTTGGTAATGAATGTCTCTTTTCAGGATTTAAGTTGATGCAGCTGTAGTCTCTTCAGGAGCTTAAATTATAAATATAGGCTAGGAAGGAATCACAGAACAATTTAAAGTACGTGCTGCCCACAGTGACAATTAAGGAGAAGGGTCAGAGATCACCACTCTGAGGCTCCAGGCTCCGGGGCTCCCTTGGGTGGCTGCGGGACAGTTTGGGGAAGCGGGTGGTCACTCTTGAGCGATTGCTTTTGCTTACTGGCTCTCCAGAGGGCGGGATATCACTAGGGAGACAAAAAATAAACACAGAACAGCTAATTTATGTTATATGTAAATTGTTGTGTAGTATTTCCAACATGAAAAAAGCAGATGTTATGAGAGCCTGGCACATGACTGCAAAGTACAGCACACATCTTCAACATCACGGAATTGCATTCTTTCTACTGGTATCTCAAGTGTGAATTACAAAATGGGCTCTTTCAGAAATGAAAACTAGTAGAACTTTCAATACTTTATGGAAGATTGTAAGTTACAGGATAAAAGCAGATCTCTATGAGTTGCAGTTCAGAAATGGTGGGAAAAGCATTTTGAAGTGATAAAAGTACAAGCAAAATAGACATGAGCTTGGATGATGCTCAATTAACAATCCTCTAATCATGGATGGATGTATCATTACATGATGAAGTACACTGGTAATACATCCCTGAATTCTTCAGTCTCTCCTGACCCACAACAGACTACAGTCTTACATGAATGAGCCTTTTGGAAAAGACTCTGAGAAGAAGTACATTAAGTTCAAAAACAAGCAGTAACAGAAAATTCCAGCTTACCTAGGTGATATTCAGGCTATAGACTCCTCGGAAAACTACAGTATAAAGGGATAGCATTGTACTTTTGCCATTCTTTTACAGGACTCCACATGGTTTTTAATTAAACTGCTTACACACACATCAATAAAAATAAAACTAATTTTTGCATTTAGCAACTCAACTAAGCAATAAAATTACACAGCATACAAAGCCAAGCTTATTTTCGTAAGTGAAAAACCCAAACCTTATAATACCGATCTTCAGAGTGTGATAACAAGTCCAAGAGGGAAAAATTGCTCATCTGCACTTCTGGCCATATTAAACAAACACAGATATATTTTAAAACAATCCCCAAAGTTCTCTCTGCAGTTCCTTTTCCTGCAGTGACCTTCCTCACACAGAGGTGAGACACTCCTGCCAGAGCCACAGGCACACTCAGGCCCCACTGAGGTGTTTTGAGCACCCACATGGGAGAGATGTTAGCACAGCAAAAGCCTTTAACTAGTCCTGGGACTGAGTGGAAAATTCACCTGCAGGCAGCAGAGCACTTCTGCAAGGAAGGGCAGCTGTCCTGCCCTGGCCATTGGCTTTGGAAGTACCGTGCACACACAGCCGCTCCCACAACGGTAAGAGAAAAAAACTACAGAAAAGTTATGTTCAATTCAGATGCTAAGCAACAGAAAATAAAGTTTTGTGGGGTTTTTTTTAATGGCAGAGTATTTAACTGGTCTAAGTTTCTAAGCAGAAAACTCTGAAATAGCTTTATTGAAAATAATAAAGGATTTTCCTAAATCAAGATTTACCACATTCCTATTACAGTATTTAGTCTTCCAAGGTAACTATGAAGTCCTTTGTGTGAAAAAATGCATAAAATACTTGTGGCATACATCCTCCTCTTTTTCAATAACCAGATTAACAAGTTAGATCTTTAGTTCCTTGTTTGTCTTGTCACGAAAATAAAAAGTCTAAAAATTAGTTTAGCCTACATTATTAATTCGTGGTAGCCAAGGATAATTGGACTTCCAACCATGGCCCTATGATTTCTGATTCTGAAACTCAGCAATGCTATCTAAGTTGCTGTAGAGAATTCTGATCATGTGAATCCAATTTCAGCTGTGCTCATTACCATGGATTTCTTTTAGTAACATGAATATTATTACTCATAATTTTTATACTATTTATAAAATTGAGCAATGCAGTGTTGATACTGTAATGCTTGTAAAAGAGAGCATGTGGCATTGGCTTCAGAGGGTTGTGATTTTGTTTTAAGATATGTATTTTTCAGAAAATGTAAACGTAAAATAATCTAAATATCAAATATAAAATGGAATAAATTTAAATGTTCGCCTCATTGGGCTTTGCTCAATCTAAAATAGGTTAATTCACCAGCACGATGGCCAGTGCTGACAGAGCTTTGGCTTTCTGAGGCACACGGAGCTTCCTGGCAGGTACAAGGTGCTTTACCTTGCAGAAGAGAGCATGAGTTAAGCGCAATTACTGTAATTTGGTGATTGCTTTACAGAAAGCACATTTTAATGCACAAGCTCCTCCTGCTGGCATGTCCCCAAAACGACATCAGTGCCAGCCCATGGAGCAAAGCTATTCAGAGGGAAAAGGGCAAAAGGGGCAGAAGGAGTTCCCCTAAAATGAAGAGAGATGAATTAATACCAGTCTGCCTTACCAGGCACGGCTGAGGTAATCAGGTCATTTAGGGCAATTACATGAACACCAACGTCTGTGAGCAAAGGACAGAAATTGCAAATAATTCTGCTAATGTAAATGATGCTACTCCACAACATGATATGTCTAATAACTAAATTAGAGGTTAATTTATCTTAAATGTCTTAGCTAATTTTTATAATGATAATCTAAGACACATCATTATCTAATGCAGGTTTACAGAAATCAATGTATATCTGAGGAATTACATCTTCATGCATTCAGCATGAAATGAGAACTGGAGCTGAAATTTAATTGATCAACTTCCATGGAAACAGATGTTCTATGGGGGAAGAAGTTTCAAGTATTAAAAAGGAGTCATAAATTTAAGTCTTTCAGCCCCTTTTCGTCCTCCTTTTTTCCAAACCTGATGGGAGAACCAGCCATCTCACTTGCCTGCTTCAGCTCTGGCTTTTTTACCAAAATGACCAACCCCCCAAAACATACAGTAATCAAATAGGAGGAAAAGATTCCTCTCCCATCTTTTCTGTCTCCTGTTATTAGATTTAATAATTTAGCTGTGGCCTTGAGGTTGAATGATACCTATAAAGTCTCTGGCACAAAACAAGACGCTTCTAGAATGTACTGACAGTTCAACTGGTCAAATATTCCATGAACTCTTGGGCAGTGGCATGAAGACCTTAAAATGATCCTGTCTGTATTTCTGGCAAATGCACATGAAGGTGGAATTGAGACAAATCTATTTTTGCCACCCTGTGTTTGGGATGGAGAAGAAAGAATACACCATTACCTACAAGGTTTGCAATTCCTCTCATTTGTCACATTCAGTAAAAATAGTCCCTAGGTTAGTTGGGGGGGGGAGGGGGGGCTGAGTTAGGGTTCACCTATAGTTGATGGTTTTACTCAGATTAAGATACAAATTTTAAACCAGGGAGTAGCTGTGCTGCAGTAACTCTCCCAGCCCAGCTGCCCCAAGTCCCTGAGGTAAGTAAGCACTTACTCTAAGCCTACACCTTTCCCTGTTTGGCTTTAATACAACATTCTGCTTTTCATTCTATTGCCTTCTGAGCCACAGAAGCCTGAGCAGCGTCCAATTTTCTAGGCAGAGCCTGGCAGGCAGAGAGGCTTGCCAAGCACTGCCCTGTTCAGCAGTGGAATGTCCACGTATTAAAGGCTCAAGTTCTTTTCTACATTCTCACCTTGGCCCATTCTGAAGAAAAAAGCAACCTGATGAGGCAATCAATTCCTCCTTCCCACCGGGTCATTGTTTAGCTTTTAAGCATTCCTGATTGATCTGCCCAGCGTTTGTTTGGCAAATGATTCAGTTTCATTGATTTTGTCTTGGTGTCAAGTTCTGCCTGAGGTGCCTCTATAGAAAATAGCTTAAAATAACCGGTCCTTTTCATCAGCTGCTGGTTTATTCATACCTTTGATTTATCGCTCTTCCTGTATCCAAATGTAAACTGTATTTTGTGGGGTTTTCTTTACATACTCAGCATATGGAACTTCAGTATTCTCTTGGCTGATGTTGTGAGCGTTTACATGAAGAAATTTATTTCCCAGCTCACTGCCTATTCTTCAGGATAAAATTAGAGAGAGAAGTTTCTGATAAAAATAGTATAACATGTCTGCAATTGGAAATAATTTTGTATCAGAGAGAGATCAGAGAACAGAAGTAATAAGCACATCTTGGAAGTGTAGCAAAGCTCAGGATCAGGCATTTCATGTATCTATCTATAGATCTATCTCCCATGTAAATGCCTCTCTGGAGACATTCTAGTTTCACTTGAGTTATATTAAACACACCTTATGAAAAAAGGCATTTGCTTCCAGATAAATTTGGTGACTTTTGCCAGCTTCTTGTGTTATTAATACTTTGTTAGTCATTATATTAATCTAATTCTGGTTATAACCTCAATGTTTAATGTGGTGCTCAGGCAGGCAGCTCCTCAAAACGGTACTGTTAAGCAATGCCCAGACTATATATCAGGAGATCCTTATTAGACAATTGAGAACTAATTCTGACTTGACAGTGCAACATATCTCAGCACCTTCTGCCAATTAAAATCAGGTAAGACACCTCTTTAGTGGCATTATTAACTGATTCTGAATTCACCAATTTCACATACTGTAGTAACTCCTGCTTTGCAGTCAGCTGGGTAAAATCCTTGTTTCCAGTTGTTGTAGTGTAAAAATAATTAGAGACACATTTCCTGCCACTGATCCCAATTTTGTAGAAATTAAAATATAATTATTAATGAGAAACTGTGATCTCCATTTGTTAATATAAATGTCTGATTTGGATGTTTAAAGAGTCAGTTATTAACAGAAGAAATAGAAAGAGAATCCCTCTATAGTACACTCTGACACTGAAAATCCTGTAGAGCAAAGTTGTCAGGTTACAAACTGAATAATCATTTCCCATCAAGATTAGATCTGAAATGAAATTTCAAGAAATGAAAAGCATTAATTCTGATATTCTGTCCAACCAGTTGGTTAATGTACAGCTCCTTCTACTTCCACATACACACTTCTAGACCCATGATGTATTTGATCTCTTCTTGCAGTGAAATAATGACACATAATCGTGTTTCCATTTGTTATAATTCAAAGTACCCTGACTTGAACATTCACATGCTGTAATTCAGTTTCCATAACAGCATGAAGACTTTCTTCATCAACATCTGCATTGTTATTTGAATTTTTCTGTAAACCATGACACTGTACATAACTCTGATGACGCAATGTTTTTTCCCCACTAACTTCACTTTGAAGTTGGCATAACAAGATGGTTACTGTATCTCATAGTTATATAACTGAATAATATCTATGTTATACATTCACTCAGGAAATTCTCAGAACCCTGCAAAGGTGACCTTTCATCAGTTTCCATCTAAGCAATACTTATACTTAATATTCTCATTCCTTGGCTTTCTCCTGCACAATGACCTCTTGTGTTTGGGAATGGTTACTGTCCATGTGATGCCCCAGACAGAATAACAGAATGCACGAACACTGTGCTCCGGCAAACAATCCCTGCACAGCTAACTAGGAAGACAGAAATCACCAAATACAGAATTACATGTATTTATAATTTATATATTTTGGTTTTGTATTCCTGTGCTCAGTTGAAAGGCAGGAAGTTTGGCTGTTCCCTATCATTTACCTGATCCTGAGCTCACTAAAGCACTGAGATTAACGGCAATAAAAAACTTGGTTCATATTCCTGCTTTACTTTACCATGTCAGACTTTCAGCCTTCAACTCCACCTAATTTCACCACCTGGGAAAGGCAGCACAGTTACCAGTCTCCTGTTTTTCCATGGGCTCGGGAGCAAACAGCTCCTGGTGCTTCAGCTCTGAGCTGGGCAATGGCCCTGGTGCAGTGAGCTGGCTGCTGTGTCCCTGCTGAGGGGCTCTGTCCCCTCCATGCTCCCTGACTCTTCTTTGATCCAATATTTGGAATATTTGCCCCAAAGCACTGCCATGTGCAGCTTTCAGTGAGTTTAAAAATCTCCAAGGGAATAATGAAACTTAGCTCTCTTTGCTTTGAGTTTTGCCAGTAAACTGCCGTCATAAAAACCAACCTGCACAAGCAATTACCATCATTATTTTATTTTTAAGAACAAGCCCCTTCTTTTAAAATTACCATAGAAGCCAATGGAATGAGAGAGAAAAGTTGTAACCAAAACATGTTGTTTTGATCTTCCAAGGAAGTGCTTGAGTTTTAATTGCTCCATCAAGTTAAGAGGTATCAGCTGCTTCTCTCAAGTATCTTCATTTCTCATGAAGATTACACATGATATTAACATGTGCAAAAGGCAAGAGAGAGCTGATGGGACCATTCTCAGGGTCAGATCCAGATTTGAATCAATGTCACATTCAAAATAACAGCTATGAATATAAAAAAAATGAACGAACTTAAAAACTGCTCCTAGAATTATAATCACAACTTTTCTAAAAAATATGGTGGCAGTGATAATGTGAAGAACACTGCTCTACAGCAATCACTCTTTCTGGGTTTTAGTTTTTAAATACTATGGGCATTGTATTGCACTTCAACTGTAAGCTTGATACAAATAGTGATCCATGACCTAAAAACCTCAAAAATATAGGCCATAATCTCAACCCCTGGGAGCTTTTAAACTGTTCTTCATTTTAGTCCATTATTTAGTTTTCCTAAGATAAAAAAGAAATTTCCACTGAGTTGGATAAGCTCGTAGAAAATAGTAGATCTGCACCTGGCAACATAATCACAGGGAGAGGGTTGAGACTTGGCATAGTGGAATTAGAGCTGTACTCTCTAAATAAACAAAAGTAATCAAGATGGGGAAATATGTAAATAAATGAGTACCATCAACAGAATAACAAGGGAAATGCTGACTTTGTTCTTGGTAATGGAGACAGGGACTAATGTTTACATTTAATCCAAGACAGAAAAGGAAGCTCATGGAAGAATGACATTGCCTGGTAAATGACTGAGGGAGCCAACTTGGGATGCAACAATCTTGATGGATTAGACAGAAACTAAACAAGCATCAGGCTGGCCAGCAAAAAGATGACCACAGTAATCAGCAACCAAAATAACATTTTCTGTTTAATCATATTTTAATTATTTTCTCTGTAAAAAAAGAAAATGTCCATGATAAATGCAGATCATCCTTTTTTTTCTCTCTGACTCCAAATTAGGTTAACAGGCAGCAAAATCTGCTACTGACTCCAGCGGGAGTTCAATGCACGGTGCATTGCTGGCCAGGAGCTCCTGAAATCTAGGGTCAGCTCTCCAGGTATCATCAGAGTCTTTAAAAAGTATATCATCTTGGTCCATCTATAACTCAGAACTTTGCCAATGAGTTCAAAATAAAAATAAAACAGATTTGCAATAAGCTTGCTCCTGTGCCAGAATATTAGAGAAGAATCAAATCAGGACACCAGTGAGCAGCCGTGACTCTCCCACTGCTGGCAGCCACTGCAGTGTAGCTCCAGGGCTGGAGTGACATTCCTGGCAGCTAGGAGCTGCTGAGCCTTCTCAGTTCTCAGCCCCTGGAGAAGCCTGTAAATGGCTACTGCTGCCCAAAGAATCTGCTTCTGGAGGCCAGCTGAGTTTTGTCCCACAAGGAAGCTATCACAAGATCACAGGATCACAAGACAGGCACTTTCTTCATTTACCTATGAAATCCCTTTCTTGTTTCTTTGAGTTTTGTGGCTTTTGGCCACATGAAGATTTTGCTGTTAGGAAGAACAGTCAACTTTGATAGAGGACATTTTATGGCTCCAAGTAAACTTTGAACTAAATAGTAAATCCCTGTCCCTGGTTTAGAAGCTCACTGAAGCACCCGTGTGCAGAGGTCAGTATCACACGTGCACATGTACGGTACCAGAAGGCTGTGAGATCATGCAGAATTTTATCTTTGTTGGGGTAGTTCTGCTTTGCCAGCAGGAGAACAGCCTTAGCAGACAGGAGGTGAAGCGTGTGCCTGCAGTTCCCCCTGCAGTGGTGCTGTGCTGGCCTGAGAAGCAGGGAGGAGAGGCTGTTTGTGCCCTGCTCAGGTTACACACAGAACCTGACTGCAGTGACAGCTCCACAGGCAGACAGGAAGCCTTTTCATCTTATCCCTGCCCTGTACTTAGAAATGCTGGGCACTGGATTTTCTTGGAGCCTTGAGGATTTAGATGCATTTTGACTCTGCTGTAGCACTAGCAGTAAAAATATGATAAAATATTCAGTCTGCCTGACAATGCAAACCAACCCCATTTTCTTTCCCTTTGGTCATACCTGGCTATTCTCAATAGCTGATGCTTTAGGATTTATCTCTTTTAATATGTAGGAGTCTTCTACTGAAAGATTTCTAACAGACTCAGACATTTAGAGCTGTTCAGTGTATATATATGATTTACCAGATTTACTGTACTAAGACTAATAAATTAAATCTCTTACAAAGAATTAATTTATGAGTTCTTAAGAATAAAATTTGAGAAACAAGATTCCAGAGGCCAGATACACATGGAATAGCAAGAAATGGGCTCTGCTGTTTGCAAGGCCCATATTTCTAACTTTCAGACCTAAAGATTAACAGGTCTCTTTCTACCACATATCATAACTTTTACTAAACTCTTAAGTGTAATTGTATTACACTTCTAAAATATTAATCTAAAAATAAACCTTCATACTGCTGTTGATATAATCAAACTGTGGAGCACTGTGTAATTAATACATAAAGATCTGAAGAAAAATTACTCTGGTCTGCTCTTGGAGGTGGTGACCCCAGCCACCCCAGTACCAATCCTTCCTGGAATTTTTGTTTAAAATTGGGTTATTTGAGCAAGAGTAAACTGAAGAAGCTTGTTTAGCTATAAAGCAGATCTGTATTATGTGCAGCTATTCTGACTCCATCCTCACAGACCAGCAGGGCCTGATGTCAGACCAATGCTGTAAATATGCAACGTTCTCGCTGGGTGTTGTCCCGGGGTGAGGGCCATGCAGGAACAGGGAGTGGAAGCATGGAGAGGATGAGTATCTGTGCCATCCCTGCTGCTGCACACCAACCAGCACTGGGTGAGAAAGCTGCCTCTGTTATTTCTGCACAGACCTCAAGAGTTCAGGTCATTTGGCATTTCTGAACTGACATTTGGCCTAATTTGTACCTACAGAGGATGTATTTGGAGAAGTCTGAAACAGTCTAAAGTAAAAAAAAAATCACCCTAAATCACTTCCTTTACTCATTGGTTAATGATGTGAAGGGCTATGGCAGGGAAGAAAGCCTGCAGAGTATGAATTTTTGTTATTAATAGACAAGTACCTATAATTACACCAAGTTATTCTACGATAATTCAGCTAACTGTTCATGGATTCTGCTACCACCACAGCAGTGCCGAACATATTAAAAATACACCACAAAAATAGAACCCAAAAAGCAACAGAATTGAATGGATTATGTTTACAGCTGGCAGATAAGCAAAACCAAGGAACAAAGCTTCTGTAGGATGTTTTGAATTTCAGTGATGGCCTGTAGCTAATTCCTGCTGTTTTCACATGAGAAACTGATGGCTGCTGCAATATTTTTCAGTACAAGTTCAAATGAGGAAAAGAAATAACCCACCTCCTTTTGAAAAACTGTGCAGTTGGGCATAAACAAACTTGTTATGGTCTGGATTAAAGCCAAATACATGCACAAGTACAAAGATACCTCTCTTATGAAGATTATTTGCTTTATGTATTTGAATGGATGCATCCATTTTTCCATTACTGTCAGTGTTGCACAGAAAGGAGTATGAATAAGCACTGGAAGACTGCAATATAAGATGTATAAACAGATTGTTCTAAACCACAGTTTCATGAGTATTCCTTACTGCTTCATATGCTAAGATGAAGGAATAAAGTTTATTTTCCATCTCTCAGCATAGCTTTTTTCATTCCTCAAAGTCTCTTCTACTGCGGAAAAGTAATTAAACTTAATCTTTGGTTTTACTCCCAGTGAAATAAGCATTATAGTATTTTGTTGCAATACTCTAAATCTAACAGTTACATTAATAGATAAAAAAATAATGTTGTTTCATTAGCAAATTATTTTTTTAAAAACCATTCTACTAATTCTGCCATTCAAGCAATTATGTAAAATTTACATATGGGAATACATTTGCACACACTCATTCTGATTTAAAGAACAATGTATTTTCCATAATTATTCCCCTTTTTTCCCCTCCATAACAGATTTCTCAAGGGTAATTGCACTGAGATATTGAGGTTTCAGGGGATCTGGAGCAAACATCATAAACTCATGTCTGAGAGCTCAGCTTGCAATATCTCTGACAATGCATTACAGAAATACACCACACCAAAACTGTTTGCAAATGCCATCCTGTGACAAAAGTGTTTGCAGATGTCACAGAGAACCACCCAATATGAAAAGGGCCCTTGGCTGAATGTAGAGCAGCTCCTTGTGCATCAAGGCCTCATGTGCAGGGTGCAAACACCAGCAGTGTCCCACTGGGACAGGCATCAGGCAGGAATGAAAGCAGGCAGGGACTTACAGGGGCCATTCATTGTTTTTCTGCATCAGATACCTTGAAAAATGCCATTTTCCATTTCACAGAGTATCAGAAAGGCAGTTTGGTGATAAGACAATGGGTGTTTGGGAACTGAAGAGAGAACAGTGCTCTATGCCTGACTTGAAGGAGACAGAGCCAGCCTGGTAGGTCATATAAATTAGACCTGGCTTCCCAAACAACAAATCCCCTAAATCCGGTTCTTACTGGAGATGCTGCCTTTGTACATCCAAAGCACATGTGCTGGTCTGGAAGTTCTTCAGTTCTTCCACATTTTAGAAACTCGTAGAAGAAAAGTGATTTTTAGATGGCCTGCATTGTTGGCAAGTATCTCTATTAAGCTTCCCCTATTAATAGAATTCAAGCTGAAAATGGCAAATTGAAGTCCTTCTCTTGAACATACACTCTGAATTTCAGCAACTTGTTTGCACCAGGAGTTATCTCATAAACTCTGTCTGTCAGTTTCATGATTCTATGTAAGATTTTACTAAGTAAAGAATTAAACACTCCAGACGGGGTTTTGTGCAGGTCACATCACCCAGGCCACACTTGTGTAATTTATGTAATATATTTTGCATGCAGATTGGTTAAGTGAGTGAGAAGCCCTTAAGTTCCTTTCAACACATCAAAGAAAATCAGGAGTACAAATAACCTCACTCTTTGTGACAATAGTATGGCTTCAAAAACATCTTTAAGTGCCACAGTTGCATGCTATGCAACTCCTCTAAATGTATTACAACTACAATATATATGATAAATAAGATATTATTTCGTTTGGTTTCTTTCAGTCCCATTAATCAGTTTCTGTTCATTCTGTGAACATATATTTAAAGAATTAATTCCCTCTTCAGTTGTACATTTCAAATTCTAATCTATAAAAACATCACTAGAAGAGTTGTGGGTTATGAGAACTTGTCCATAGGGGAAGCATCTGCCCATCCCATCTGCCCCAAGCCCTCACGCCATCCCACCTACCTGCACCCTGCTTTCAGCTGGATGGAGAATGGAACTTGGGGAATTTCTCCTCCTTCCAGCACTGTGCCATTCCCACAAGGAGCTCAGATGTGGGATCCAGGCTCGCTGGCTGCAGTGCATCAGCACATCCTCACAGGGAGAGTCCCCAAGGCCTTGTCCCGAGGACCAGGAGAGGAACTTGGGGTTCTGGATCCCCGAGCTCCTGGATCCATCTGCACTCGCACTCTGACTGACCAGATGGCTTCTTACAAAACAACGTGTTCACATCAACAGTGCTCAAAACACTTTCTGCTGGAAACTTGTTTTCTGTCAAGGACCTGCAGATGGTTCCCTTCCCCTACCTGTGAGCTCTCCAAAATACATCTCCTGAACTGGCTGTTATGCAATCTTCATATGCTGAGATTTGACTGTGAATATCTAAAGCTGGCAATTTTCTTAAAATAAGCTCCAGAAAGAGAAACTTAACAAGCAATTATAGATCAGCTAGTTTAAATGCAGCTGTAGAATAAATATTACAAACTGTTTTGTAGGATTTAGTAGGCCAAAAAGTAAGCTTTAAAAATCACAATTTCATTACAGGGAACTCATGTAGGTTTGGGCAAGGCCAAGAAATAGGCTCAAGAAGGACAAATTTTGTGAAAAGAACATTACACAGCTCCATCAGAGGTATCTGTGGGGTGTGCACAGGACAGTGAGGTACCTGAGCGAGTCCTGATCAACCATGCAGTAAATGGCTCTTATCATCCACATGTCCCATTATGCATTCATTCCAGTCACTATAGAGGCAGTTTAGTGTACTCTCATCTGCTCAGCTTAAAAAATTACACTGAGAAGAAAATTATCTTCACATCAAATATTCACTTTGATTTCTTTTTTTTTTTTTGCCAGTCTGGAGCTCTTTGATGACTTGGATGCTACATAAAAATATGCATTAGGATGCAACATAATTCTATATATTTGTGGGCTTTTTATATTGAAAATTATGTGCCCAGTTGTATTAATATTTGGGGCTTTGATTGAAAAGGGACAAAAAGACACAGCTTTGGTAGTTCCAAGTATGAGAGCTCCCACACAGTGGAAGGTAGACATGGTCATACAGCAAGTACATGTAGGTATCTGCACTTGCTTACACTCCCAGCATTTTAGCACATCTCAACTATTGATTCACTGAGTTGCAAACTCCTCTGTGCTCTCCTCCTCTGAAAAAGTCAATTCCAGCAGAATAATGGAGCAAATTGTTACAGACAGAGAGGATAACTAGGAAATAAGGTGTCCAGACAGATGTAGTCCCCTTGACTAGGAAAAGTAGGATAACACAGAGAAAATAAAACTTTTTCATTACATTAGGTGTGTTATTGAAGCGATGTTTTAAAAAGAATTCTACTCAGACAATCATGCCAGAAACTGATTTACATAGTAAAAAGAAATAACTAAACAATTGCAAAGATAGTAAAAAGAAATAATTAGACTTAGTTTCCTTTACAAATTATGTAATTCTGTTAATGAACAAAAAAAATTTGAATCTTTGATAAGTACTATTATTTGAAGGCAAGAAGGGAAATGTCCTGTTATATTTCTTAGCTATCCAAGTAGAAATATGTTCTATGTGCTTACTAGAAAAGTTTTTATCAATCTTGTAGAGATGTTACACTCTTTCAAATGTGAAAATTTCGATGTCAATGTTTTACAGTTGTCAGTAATCAGGTGCAGGCTATGAGTTTAATGGAGAGCAGGTTTATAGACATTGGTTTGTATTTTACTGTTTTCATGGTTACACTTTGCAACTCTTGATTCATCATTTTGCATGAGAACTAAAACATACATTTGTTTTATCCAAGATTTAAGTACAACACCATGGCATTGCTTCTGGAGACAAACACAGCACAAAGAGCCCATTAACCCAGCACAGAGCTGCTGAACAGAGAATCCAGAATGCACCTATCCCAGCTCTCAGTGAGACGGAATTTCACAGAGACAGACTGGGAAGTGGGGCTGCCAAGCAGGCTGAACTCTGGGCAGGCCTGGCTGAGCTGGGCTTTATCCCAGACTGAGCAGCACCCACAGCTAAAGGCAAAGCCACAATGAGCCCGAGGTGCCACTGTGCTCCGAGCCAACCACAGCCCTGCCCAAACAGGGTCCCCTGTCCCCTCGGGGTTGGGTCTCCAAGGCACATGGATCTTGTTCCTATATTCCATAGAGTTCATACCTTAGGCCTGAAGAATGAGCACAGTAAACTGACACAGATGATATCACAAATACCTGCATTTTAAATATTATTAAAAGTGCCACCTAGATTTAATTTTGTGAGTATTTGCATATGCCCCACACATGCACATTTCATACTTTCATATATCCACTTACAGTATCCTGGTACCAATGAACAGTGACAGCAGAGCTTTAGAACTGCACAAAGAAATTGTTTCCTACTAAGGAAATACAAATTCTAGAGTTTCAGGATGAGTAGAGTACATACACTGCTGAATGGAGAGGACCAACATATAAATTACTTTAGAATCTACTAAATGTTTACATGAGCAAAAATTGATTTTAAAGTATGTAGACAATGAAGTTGAAGATAGATGATGATTGCTTGTGCATTTTCCAAATTTCCAGCACTTAAAAAAAAATCATCCTGAATTATGCTGAAGGTACTTCACAAAAATATATTCAGGGAATGAAAAGGAGACAATGGGAGCTTACAGAGCGGAGGATTAAAGGATGAGGCAGTTTCACTGAAGCACACAGAGAACAGGTCCACTGAATGCCCACCAAGCTGGTCAGACAACTAAAGCAGAGGGATCTCCTCTTGCCAGGCATTTACTTTGCTCTGTACATGGAATAACACCTGAATGCAGAATGTTCATTGCACCAGACCTTCTCACCCCAAGATCCTACATGGAGTTGAATCTTTACACACAGTAAGAATGTTCTAAAGTACCAGAATCACCCATGCATGTTTTTTCAAGGCTTGTTTTCAGAAGGCAAAATACCTTCTACACAGTGTTTAAATAAAAATTCTGTGCCTATGGTGAATACCTTTCATTGCTAGTTCAGCTACCGTGGCCATTTCAAAAAATGAAAGAAAATCCCAATACACTTCCAATGAAATGGCTTCTTCTGTGTGTGCATAAAATGCAGTAAAGAAAAATAAATCCTGTGTAAGTGTTCTTCACATTCCTTTCTACCATTTTCCCTTTTTCACCTCATTTTAATGTACATTCTCTTCAATCAGTCCAAACTGTCTCATTCACTCTCTTGCTGCTATTACATTTTACAGCACTCATCTACTCTTACTCCATTTATTCTTGTATTCCCTACCTTCTCCAGTTTTCTTTCTATAATAATGCACATTGACAGCCACAACACTGTCACTCACTAAACCCCAGCTATTGTTTGCTCCTGTTCATGCCCAATTCTCTCAACAAACTCCTGTGCTAAGTTGATTCTACATAGGTGAGTCAAACCTCTGTTGTCCAGAAATCATCATTCCCACAGGTCCCCATGTAAACCAATTCCCTCCACCATTAACATCAAGTTATCTCTTTCAAATCAATTCACCCGTTTCATATTTCAGTTTGCCCTCATTTCACATTTCCTTTATTACAATATAGGCCTCAAGTCCCTGTTGACTCACTCTGGTTTTCAGCCACCCAGACCACAATCGCAGGGTGACACTGGACTGCCCAAGCTCAGTGAGCAAATCTTACTCAGTATTTGACAAATTTTTATTCTATTGCTCTACCTTCCCAAATATAGTTCGTGAAAAATTCCAGTATTTTCAGTACACTCCTCCTGGCGGAAAACCTCACTTGAAAGTTCTTACTGAACAAGTCACTCATTAAAAGAATGACTCCAGTGAACAACTACAAGACTGCTGCAATCTGGACTTTTCTGGTTTTATGCACTGCTGTTAAATTAATTTAAACTAACACTTTGACACTGTGCTGTGCACTCTAACATGTAATGATAATGACATCTTCTTGGGTTTAATTCTATTCCTGCATGTCACTTACTCAATATATTAACCAGTGCTGATAATCAGAAGGGAAAAAAGTGAGAATATTGGTAGAAAACTACAATGCTTACAAGAAAGGTGCAGTAATTCTATATTTGAATGTCAGGTACAGCTGTCATACAGCTCGTCTGACAAGAACATCTTTATTCTTTTATTCACTTAGGAAAACCACACCACACTACAAAGAAAAGGTCTCAAGATGGCTGTCAACATTGCTGAAAACAAAAAAAAATGTAAACTGATTGTTCCATACCTTATCCCACAGTAAAGTGGGATATGCTATCAAGAATGAGGACAAGACTTTGAAGTCCTGCACACTTAACTATATTAGCATTTCTAGCATTCCACTTTTCATAGCCCTGATGCAAAAATTTGTTCCAGAACCAAAAATGGCATAAGGAGCTTTAAAAAAATACTGGATCCATTGTTTATGAGTTAGGTATGGACAAAATAGAAGCAGAATTCCTGTGTGTGTTTAAAATGAGAAATAGTTTCTGATTTAGCTAACCAAATCCACCTTGGCAAATCCCTGCCAGACATGAGTGTGCAGTAAATATGCTGACAGGAATGGTGTGCCCAACCTCAGAATTAAAAGTTTCTTTCCTGGCTCTAGAGCCCGTTTCTTCTACCAATTTCAGAAACACCTGCTCAGTACAGAAATGCCTGAATATATAAAGAATTCACTTTTTAACAAGGGAGTGCATGTGACTTGTAACCAAGGAAACAGGATCACTGCTGTAATGACACAAAACTTTAACTGGCTCTGTGTTCTTTTATGAGAAAAATCTTAACCTCTTCTTGCACTGCTACAAGTTCAATGTGTTAGAGACACAAACGCCAGAGTTTAGAAACCCTGTCTATCGCTAAGGACTTGCTGAGTTTGTTGGCAAGCAGCAAAGGAGCAAGGAAGAAGGATGCTGAGAATCACAACTCGTCCCTCTGAATGATCTTTCATTACAAAGCCTGTTGTTAACTCAGATGAAAAAGGATGGAAGGTGATGATAGAATTCATGCAGCCCAATGAAAAACAAAAGCCATTCAAAAGCATCCTGATCCAGCCAGTTCCTTGCACAAGACAGATGGGAATCGAACATCACAAAATGCACAGCGCAGTTAAAAGCTCCTTTTGTACAGCACTGAAGTTTGCTGTAACATTGACCATGGCTGTTTTCAACATAATCTCTACTTGTTTTGGAGCTTGATAAATTCTGTGGTTATAAAGGAAACCAATATATACCAGTTAGCTACCAGCAGCAACACAAAAGGTGCTTTGTAACTGCTGCTGTCCATCTACTTGCTTTCTACTTTTGCCCCATTTTTTCAACCAATGCAATGGAGAGCATTTCCTGCACATTTCTACACATGCAAAAGAAATATCATACCATAGCCTCTCTCTCATTTGTTTCAGTAATTTTAAACATAATTCTTATTTTCTCAGGCAGCATGAAACAAGAGTTTATTCCAAGGCAACTGTAAAGATCACAAGGCCTCAAATGTTTCCAATGGTGGCTGGAGAGTATTCAATCCTTGTACAGTATGCACTAAATTATTCTTCTCTTAAGCACTGTAAAGGTCACTCTGAATATAAAGAAGCATGATAAAAATCTAATTGATGGAAATATGCTCATAAACACCTATTTGTGATGCCTGATGAACAATTCATAGCAATTAACTCAGCAAAGCAAGTCTCACTGTCTTTATTGAGATGATAATTGGTGTAAGTCACACTACTTGAAAGTGAAGTCGATTCTTTTTTTTCAATGGTAAGACTCAACAGTGAGGCATAAATATAATACAGAAATCCCTTCAGCATTATGGAGTTGCTGTATGATACACCAGCTTTACTGAGCATCACACCAAGACAAAAATGAAAAACTCCTTTTCTCTGAGGTGTTTCTGTCCTGGAACACTGCGAAGCTGAGGTGTTTCATTAGGATGAGCTTAGAGGGACATGTTTCTGTAATAGCTTCACTATTACCCATACCTGCAGGACAAAGTTCTTTCAATTGTACTTCTGAATACTCAAACACTTTTGACTCAGTAGTGCCTTAGAACTGAAAGACTGAGAAAATGCAAATGAGAGCAAGAAATGGGGAGCAAAAGGAAGAAAACTGGAGTCAAGAGACATAAAAAGATCCTTTTGCCTGAATAAAACTTATTTACATTGGGCACTGCTGGCAAATTTAATAAGACGAACTGCTGGAAGAGAAACAACCTATAGAAATGAAGCGGAGAGAAATAAAGAACTAAAAACACCAAACAGATTTTCTAATCCTTTTTACTTTAACAATTGAGAAGATGGCTAGCAATTACAAAAATAGTTTTAAATATATCAAAACATATATTCTGATTCCAAATTTTCACTTTATTTAATTTTTATCTGACATGTAAAGGATTACAATGTTTTTGCACAAAAGGTGTTTCTTGTTGGTAATTATATATATATGTGTAAATCATTAGGGACTCTGCAGAATATTCTTCCTGATTTTAAAATGTCATTTAAACTCCAGTGAGCAATTAGTTGACTGCTAAGGTCCATAAAACTACTAACAGCAGAACCAAGTTGAAATCAGCAAATATCTTAAGTGCTGATGGGTATTTGGAATATAGTTCCATCTACAGCAACTGTCTGAAGCCTGTGAATGCTGCTAATGGTATTGCCATGATAACTATCCTTCCCTAGCTCAGGTCATAGATTTTAGCACCTATTCTGACCATTTAAAAAGACAAACCACTGGTAAGAAATCAAGAAACAACAGAAATTAAGAAATAATTTTGCAAACCTTTGGTCTGAATGAAATCAGAGGATGCAGGACAGCTCTTTACCCTGTGCAAAGGAGCAACAGAGTTGCAATAAGTGCTCCCTGACAGATTTGAATAATCAATGGGAATGTGTGTCAGACTTTGATGTCCTATACAAAGCTTTAATTATTTCACAAATCACCTGTCAAAGCCCAGATGTAAAATGAAAACCTACAATCATAACATCTTCATATGTTTGGGTAAAAGCAGCCATATAAAGCCAAGTGCATCTAGTAAGCCTAAAGTACCAGTATTATCCATAGTTCCTTACTGTATTCAACCCATCTTGCTTTTAACATGAAGCATCCCATGTCTCTTTCTTCCTGCATTTTCTTGCCCACTTTACCACTGTTTCTATTCCTCCTGATGTATTGTTTTCTTTCTTCTTTTCCCTCTAACATTCATAAACCCTTTCAACTACCCAGAGCAGGGAAAGGAAAAATTTAAGACATTTGAAGAATGCCATGTAATACACATCTTCAATGTCAGTATGTGCAAAAACATAAAACACAATGTAACAGGCAATTCTTGCAGAAGGGAAAGAGATGAAAGTTTGAATTTTCATATACTTTGACCAAACGATTTTTGTCCTACTTCTTCACATTTCACTTAGATCAAAACAAGCATGATGCTTTTTTTAAGTCTGATGTCAAGCATCATAGGTTATGAAAGACTAAAACCAAAACTGTCAGTAACAAAGTGAGGAATGCAGAACCCAAGAATAACAGTGAGACAACTCCATGTTTGTTAAAAACAATCCACTCAAATTCAAGTATTTTAATTCTATCATCAACAAAAATTCCACAAAAGACTTTCACATTTTTGCACTGAAACTTCCTGCATTAACTGAACATGATAATGAAATTGTAGATATCTAAGATATTTTTACTTCAACAATCATCAGTGCTTGGCAACACAGTTCTTCTGAAAGATAAATATTGTGTAATGTCTCCACATTAGACCAATCAATTGACATAGCAATAAATTAGTTTCATTAGCATGTTTCGGGCATTAGAAGGTGCTTTACTAATTAAAAGTCCCATATTTAAGCAAATGCTATTTCCAGTTTGTTCATTTAAATTTTATTCCGGAGTGCTTACTATATTCTATCAGAGTGCTTATTCCTGGTACACAACATACCTGGGATCTGGTAAGGAGATCCTGAAGCCATGCAGTGCCAAGTTGATGACACAGGCTGCCACCTCAGGGGTGCAATCCAGCACAAACCTGGCCACAACACTTTAGGTGCTTTAGCTGAGTGCTGCCATTTATTCTAGTAGAAGGCACAGATATGCTCCCTGACAGCTTTAAGAAGTGCCATGTCATCACCAATGCAGTTTTTGAGAAATCAAATGATTCAAAATTGTATTTAAAACTTCCTTACTTTGCTTCAATATTGTTTTACAGCATTTCAGGGATTGCTTGTTTGTTTTTCATTTTATTGTTTATCTGAAGATGTAATAACAGCAGAATGGTGGCACCTCTATCTTCATATGCAAATATATTCATGTCTGCATTCAAGAATCTTATTTTAAATAATATTCATGTTTCTGTGAGAAGGTTTTGGTTCTGTGCCATATCTGCTGTATATGGACCTATCCCTTATGGGGATGCAGTTACTGAATGAAATATCATTGTTGCATCAATCTGTAGTTAACGTTGAGTCTGAGAAAATGTTTTTATCCTTCTAAAGTATCTCAGAACTAACTTTGAAAGGGTTAATTGTCAATTTCTTTAAAATGAATGCAGAAATACACTTACAGGTACATCACAGTAACTTTCCTAGAAGATTTATTTCATTTCTACATGACAGCAACATTTTAATACTAGCAATGTTATTGTAGAGAAGTTAATATTCTTTTTGCCTCTCATACCTCTAATATACACGTTTAGAAGTTCTCAATGCCACACTGCAACTGAATCAGAGATGAGAAAACTGCCAAATACAAACTAAACCAAAATTCTTCAATTCTTTGAGAACAAACATCTATTCTCCCACAGTATTTTAACTTTGTTGTCTGCAAGACCAGAAGCAGATACTTGGCTTTAAACGCTGTTCAGTGCTAAATAAATCTGAGAGTATCCCCAGGATGACATTCCTTTTTTGAGTGGCTGATTGGTTGGCACTGAAATTTGCCTATCTGTCTCTCTCTATCACATTTCTCATAACTTTACCTTCCAGGAGGGTGGAAGTATTTTACAAAATGAGAAAGATGTAGAAATAGTGATTTTTTTTTATTACAATTTAACTTGGTGACTCAAAGACAACTGACACAAAACACCTAAGAACACAACTTCTGCTATCAAATATACTGCCAGTAATGTCAGCCACGGGAAATGAAGACAACATATTTTTTGAAAATTACAATCCTCTAATCATCATGAAGAACTGATGACTCCTTTGGTGTTCAAACACATCCCGCAGACAACAGAACCTGCTGATGATTTACTGAGCAGATTCCCTGCTTTTGTTAAAGCATATATTTGAGCAGCTCCCACAAGAGAATAAATGTCCAGCTTTGCAGCTCAGCAGAACATAAAATTGTTACCTAGGAACTATTGTAGCACGTACCTGTGGCCTAAAATATGAGATAGAAAAGTACTTAGAAGAGCAGTCTGCGAAAATATTCACAAAATTGTGTTTATATCATTCCTGCATGTATTTTAATCCAAACATTTGCACTGCCAATGCAAAGGAACCAACGAAGTGGCACTATTCTTACTGAACAGCTCTGCATAGCTACAAACTGGAGTCCGTGTTGTAGGAGTTTCCCATGCTCAGACTTTGTTTTGCTCACAGGTAACATTGTGTGACCAGCTGTAACTTAGCCAACACTTCTTTGTGTGGGGTGGATATAAAACACAACTCGAGATTATATTCCAGATTTACAGACTATTAGAGGTTGGAAGGCGCCTCCAGAGATAAGTGAATCAATCCCCACAAGGCTGCCCATGGCTGTGTCCTGTCAAATCCAAGCATGGAGTGTCAGCAACCTCTGGGCAAACTGTTAGAGGGTTCCATCACCCTCCCAGTGGAAAAAAAAGGGGGGTTATTATTTTTCTTGCATTTCAGTTTGTCCTTTGCATTTCACTTTGTGCTCATTATGAGGATGATGGAAAGAAAATCTCTTTTTAAAAATGAGGACAATTGAAACAGAAACCAGAGACAGAAAGTTGGACCATCACAGCATTTTAGAGTTTCTTTTCACAACTATTTACTGCTCTTTTTGCTTCTTACATACTTGAAATCATATAACCTATATGTTGATTTATATTGAAAGTCTCAATTATATGGTCCAAAAAATTGTGATTCTTGTTGCCAAAGATCCCTCCTGGTTTCATACGTATATATTTACAAAGAGCTAAGTGTGTGTGATCATTTTTCATATTGATAAAATTGTGATTAAACCACAAGTGTACTTGTTATAACAAGCTTTGTTTATCCATAATGAACCAGTCATAAATGCAAATAAATGTTCATTTAAGTAAGTATTAGCAGCCAGGCCTTCACCAGTTAGCAGATGTAGCAATCTAATTCAGCAGTGCCAATTCTTGATTTAGGTTCTGCTCCACATGGACTGGAAAATTGATCTTGTGATGTCAATTTTATTACTGCAAAGAATTTTTTATTCAGCATGTAAACAGACAAATTAGCAGAGCCAGAATCTATTTTTTACATTAAGACATGAAAGTGGACTATAAAGGAAACTCTTTGACCAATCCTGTGACTGAGCTAATGCCGTATCAAAACTGAAAAAGATACAAACTGAGATTACAAGTGGTGGAGACCGATGAAAGAAAAAATACATTCATGACAGTTCACAGCACAAGGATTCAGAACAAGATTCACGTCCACAAGTAACCACTAGCATTTGATACCATAATGGGAAGAAATGTAGCAAACTCATTCACACTGTTGTACTGTAAACTGTTAGATGAGTTTCAAAATAAAAGCAATTTCTTCCTCTGTAAGAGTAGCAGGCGGTTTCATACAGATCAATTTAAATGTTTTGCCTCGTCAGATCTGTGCCTGATTGTATGGAACCACAGCACTTGGAAGGGAGGAATTCCCAAAGGAACAAACTCACGATAAAAATTTTAGGCAATATTCATTCTGGCATTAAATTAACAGTGGATTCAGTCTTAGAGATATTAATCATATGTTCTGTTCACCATAACCATATTCTAGGACCACAACCAGGTCTTTAAAGTGTTTAATTAAGACTGACCCTGGAATTTCTATCTACAGGATGCATAATCAGACATAAGCTTTATGGGATTTTTCATTTTCACACTGAAGCCTGGTCACTTAATTTTGCAGTGAGAAGAAACCCTTTCAAGATTTTTTTTTATATATTTCATTGCTTCCTAAACAGACAGATCTAATGCTCTGGAGATTTTTTATGCATATCAAGACTGTAATTTTTCCCCTACACTGAAATATCACTACTCTCTATTGCACAGTCCTAGGACTAATACCTCAATGTTTTGCAAATACTCTTTCATTGATAAAGATGCAACCAACTGTACATACATTTGTGCTACAGAGGAAAAATTAAATATATCAGAATTTTTGCGTGTATTTACAGTGTTTTATAGTAAAATATTATTAAACTTAACAGAACAGAAGAATTGAAGGTACAGTACAAAGGTTACAACTGATGAATGCAATACACAATTCACAGACTCCAAGATATTTAAGGTCTCCTGTTGATGAAGCTCAAAATCCATTATGGAAGGATAATACTGGAGAAGTTGGCAATCTGAAGTGGAACTGAAATGCATTTTCTTTCAGATGCTTTTTAAATCACCAACAGTGCCAGGTCATGACTCTCAAATAATAAAGGCCATAGAGAGTTCAAATGATAGCCTAGAAATGATGGCACTTTCAGACACTGATAGAAGGAGCACATTCTAGAAAAGTTCTTTTTATTAATTTAATGCTGCTGCTTTAGCTGCAGAAGAGTCTGATATGTCAGTAGTAAAATGCATTAAAAAGCTATTTTGTCTGCTGCTGTCTGTGAGGAATATAGTTATTTTGCTCAACAGCTGAATTTTTCCAGAATCTCACTAGTATTCCCAGAGAGAACTATCTACTCTAGCCAAGAGAGAAAGCTGATACATCTGTTATATAACAAAAAGTTCTCAGGAAATAATTCACAGGTACATATATGAACAGAATCTCTTTGCCATAATGTCCAGATATCACAGAACATTCCAGTCCATTGTCTCATGCAATGTGTTAAGAGTTATGAAATTGCCAAATGCAAAAAAAACCCCTCTAAAAATAAGCAGATTTTTTGCCACCTGTGGCACACCCAAAGCAGGGTTAGCACCAGTGCAGTGCATCACAGTGCTGTTTAGGAACAGATCATAAATGGTGTTGGCCAATTTCCTTCAGCAAATCTCTCTCCTTAGAGATAACTGCATTATTTTGTATCACAATGCTTTACTAACTAAATTGTACCCATTGAATATTGGAACTTAAACATGCTGTCTTCTCAATAAAACTTTGCTCTTTCTGAAATTAACTGAATCTCTCCCTACATTACATTTATTAGAAGAAATAGAGTTGGAGGGTTTTATGAGAGGGAAATGGTGTTCACTCAGACTTGTGCAGCAGTGGTAGAATGCATTACATGGATTGTGATTTTAATCTTGTCCTGTGCAGGTCCCCATACTTGGCACTTCTTTTAAGAAACAAAAAATATGAGATTTAAATTCTACTTACATCCTTAGAAAAGAAATATTATTAAGTATCAGAAAGCAATTGTTTAGGGCTGAGGTATAAGATGAAGCTTTTTCTCCCCTCCTGTTTTTGACATAAGTGGCCAGGAGATTATAAATACACTATTCTTGAAATATCATTTCTCAAAGTAGAACCAAAAAATATTGTAATAAATTACTTCTGTAACAACAGTGTATTAAAAAAAAAAAAAAAAACCACAGGAAAAGGAGTATAATTGCATTTACAACTAAATTTTACAATTGCAAATGTATTTTGTATTTGCCTCCCTCTTCTTTAAAAAACAAAACCAAAGTAACATAAAGGATAACTTCTTTAAAATGACTCAACAAAAAGCAACACATGGGCCCCTCAACTGGAACTTTAAACCATTTCCATCTTTACAGCCCTAAGTCAAATTCTCCAACAGTAAGTTCTTAGGGAGCAAAAGGCAAGTCTCTGAAGAAGTTTGTCCCCACAAACATCACTTCACCATTTATAACACCATCATCAAAACGTCTCATCAAATTGATTTCAAATCCACAGAAAAATTGGAAATTCATGAATGCCACAAAATGCATCTTGGCATTCTTCCACTCATCTATTACATTTTCTAATAAATAGAGCTTTCTTGAAATGCAATTTCAACTTGAAAATCTGACACACTCTGCAAAAGACCAGGCAATAATACAACTAAATATGTGTGCTGCTATGAAATATATTCATTTGAAATTGGTCTTGAAGCTGCAAATGAATCTATCTGTGGATTCACAGACGTGGATGCACAATCCCTGTGCAGAGACTTGTGGACAGCAAATTTAACATGAGGACTGACTGTAAATGAGTTCTCAATCTATCCATAATTTGCCCAGGTATGGTACTAAAAAACCATTCCAGTGAAAAATTACTAGTGAAAGAAACAACAGAACTTTCAAAAACCAGTTTTCATTAATACTATTTCTTAAATAATTTAAAATATCATTTACAAATACATAAAGAATGAAGTTTAAAGGAGAAAGGGACAGTTTTACCAGATTATATCCCTTGTAGGATGGTATGTCAAAGGGTTTGAGATGCTTAACAGGCAACTGTTCAATTATTTTTGAACATATTCAACTTTAACATAATGAAACCAAAACATGCATCAGCAGACTGCAAAACTCACCTAGACAGAGTTCAACAGCTTGGCTTTTTTATTTGGTTAGTGAGGACCCTAACAGTGCTCTACCGTCACCCCCCAAAATAAATATTAAAAAACAATACAAAGCCCACACAAGCAAAAACAAAACAAAACTAAAAAAGACCAAATAAAAGAAATTGAAAACACCTAATGTTTGAAGAGCATGTATAGATGCAGATTTTGAAGTCACTTAGGTATTTCTGAAAGCTTTACACTGTGATTTTCATTCAAAGTCACCCTTTAAATAAACAAAAAAATACTCTATATGTCATAAATTCCTAAATACAACAAAAGCATCTGCAATCTGAACAGGAGCCTTCTATTAAAAAAACCCAAAAAACCAAAACAAAATATTTTAAAGATTTTGGAGATGCTGGCATTATATTTTAAATTAATCTGTGATGAAAAAACCTTAATATTTTCTTGAGTACTTGATGGATACTTACACAAAAAAGGGCATCAGCTGAATAAGTGTCTCTTTTTTGGGATTGGCTGTGAATTCTGGCACAGTTTGAATAATTTTGTTCATTACATTCCTTAGGTAATTTTGTAGCTGCTTGCGTCTCTCTTCTACAAACTTTGCATCCTAAAAATAGAGAGGCAAAAATATAAATTGCACAAAGAACATGTCTCTCAACTTTATAATGTAACTAAACAGTCCTAGTAAGCATAAAAATCGGTATTTTGATGATCTCTGTTGTTATGGCTATATAAATACGTTGGCAATATGCAAAACCCCCTTGACTCTGTCCTTAGAGATAAAGGAAAATCATGAATCCTAATAAAACCTGTTTTACAAAAACATCCACTGACAGGATGCCAGATCCTCTCCCTGGCAGAATCTGTCTTTTCTGGACCATAAACCACTGCAATCTGAGAGAGGCAGAGCAAAACAGTAGCACAGAGGCTGTGGCAAAACAATTTATGCAATTTTTTTGAAATCCAGAATTACCAGTCTTTGCAGGAGGAAATGCTGACTTACTCCCCCAATGTCGCCCCAGTTCATACTTTTCAGCTCTTGGGTACACAAACTCCACAATGGATGAGTCCAGCATTTTTCTGTTATTAAATTATTATTTTGATTATGTCTTCATATAGTAGATTTTTTTAAAGCATTATATCAAAACTCTCATTAAAATGTTTTATTGAAGTTTCTGTAGCATTTCAGATCCAGGATTTTATACTATGTTGGCTCAAATAAGACAAATAGTTCTATAAACTCCACATTCCACTGATGGACTTAGAAGTTAAAAGTCTATCACATCCAGCAAGATGCCATGAATCCTGTAACTTACATCAAGTTTAAACCCTTTCCCTGTGAGGGATCACAATTGCAGGGAACTATAATCTAAAGGTGACACACTTCCCAGTACCAGGGAGCTCTAACAGGTTTGCAGTGACATCAGGCGCTGGATGCTTTATGCTACAGCCAGAGTGTTCCATCTCAGGAGTGCTGGCACTGCTCTCTCACTCCATCTCAGGAGTGCTGGCACTGTTTAAATGTCACAGTATGTTCTTTAGGCACAAAGCCAAACCCATTATTAGACAATTACAGCTCTCAAAAATGACCGTTATCTAAAAGATGTGTCTATTCAACCTGTATTATTTATGTCTGTACGAAAAGGCATTGAAATTAATTCTTGTTTCTTGGGGGGAGGAAAAAAAACCAACCCACCAACAAAACACCATAAATACTTTTGACAACACTGAATAAATTCATTGTATGGAAAAGGTTCAGCCCATGCTGCCATGCAAATCTGAAGGTTATTGCTTCCCTAAACAGAACAGAACATCATCATCAAAGCAGGGATGCTCCTTCGAGTTCAGGAGGAATTCGCTGTAGCATTCCTAGAACCTTCTCTGACATGCTGTTCCGTTCTTCCCTCTCATTAGAGGTTACCAAGAACAGGAATATTTTTAGGAATAACAAATTATACATAATTGTAGGGACATAACAGAGTAAGACATAAGAAATTGCTGAAGACATCCATACTTACAGACTCCAAAAACTTAAGCAGGGCTTGTTTAATTAAATTCACAAAATTCCAAAATATATACAGATTCATTTTATTTTTGTTTTCTACATATGAACTTACACAGATGTCCAGTCCTGTTTCAACATTCCAGTTCTAGATTAATACATTTCATTCAATGCAGTAAAGTAATGCAAAATTGATTAATGTATTCATTAATCAAATAAATTAATTCAATTAAGATCCGAGTACCCTACATATTACATAGTTTGCTATTTCATTTTTATCAGTCACATGGCTTTTCAGCAACATACACACACTCCACACACCAGTTGTGTTGCAAGTGATTTGAAACTCATCCTGTACTAAACCAACAAAGCTGCTGCGTTGGAACTTCACCCAACCCCCTCTGCAGAGTCACTTGCCCAGTTCCCACAGCTGAGAGCAGCTACTGCTGGAACAGAGCAGAGCTTTCTCCCTGCCCTGCTGCAGGAGGACAAATGTATGGAACAGAAGCCTATACAAGCTGTTGGGAACATTAAAGCAAACATTTTAATTTGTGATGACACATAATATTACCATAAAATGGAACTATAATAATAAATTAACGTGCTGTTCAACGCTAATTAAACAACTGAGTAACACCTATGTTACTATTTTTTTCCTTTTCACTAAGATTTTTGTTCCCACTGGATTCTTTGGTGAAGGTCAAGGAACAGCCTTGTGTTCCCCTCTTCCGTCTCCAAGGATTTAAAGTATCACATCATCCCATTGGAGGGACACTAATTTGCTGCCACCAGCTGAATGAGGCAGAAGACAAGAAAGGGATGCATGGGAGATGTCTGGGAAGAAGAAAAAGTTTGTGGAAGAGCTTTGGTTCTGGAAGCTTTACCCACATGAGCAGTGGTGACATTTGGCACCTGAGCCCATTTCCATTGGAGCCATCCTCTCCCCAGCTCCTGCTGCGCTGTGCCATCGGGGAAGAATAATCCTGCTTTGCTCCATGACCCAGTTCCAGGGCAGGCCCAGCCTCAGCTCAGAGCCCTTCCAAGAACTGCCTCACCCTCACTGCACTTCCTTCCTTCTACTTTCATCACTTTTGTCAGTTATGTTTTCAAGCTCACAAGAGAACCTCCATTTTTAAATACCACATTCATCAACTTTTTCAGTTCTGAAGTTTGTTTGGTCACAAATCTTCAGCAGCAATATTTTCTGTGAAATAATTTCAATTATGTTTAAATTTTCTCTTAAGCAGAAGCTGCATTCTTTTAGTATGACTTCTGTACTGCATATGTATTCAATGTATTTAACTAAAAACACCTCCTTTCATAGAAAGGACTTCTGTTATAGACACAGGAGCCAAATGCTGAATGTAGGTACTTTCTATCCCTTATGTTACTGTAAAGAGTCTCCTTGACTACAGAAAACAATGGCACAAAGAACTTTTCTAATTAAGACTGCCAGAACATGCTTAGGGAATGCACTTTTTGCTGTTTACAGCTGATCATATTAGTGCTTATAATATGGCTATTTTTCTGCCATTTGTCCAAGAAAAAGGCAGAACATCCCAGAAATTAAAACTCAGCCTGAAAACAGTTAAAAATGTTCTTTTAGTCTGACATGAATTTGATCTGTAGAACAAACAACAAGCAATCTACCATGAAATTCTGCACCATGTATTAAGGCTCGTTGTCCTCACCAGAAGCAATGTAAACCAAGGTCAAAATGATTCAGCTCCAGGTCGGCACTTTATCATGAAACGTGTGCTTTGGCTACTCAGAGCGACAATTTTAGCACAAAGTGGTTACTGCCAAGCTGTTGCAGCAATAAAGAGTTTTTGTCACAATATAGTAAACAAAACAATTGGTAACAGAAAAACACAACTGACTCAAAGCCTGGCCAATTTTTTCAGTCTTAAATTATAAAAAGATACCTATAACCTTCTTTTGGTTGGGCCCAATTATCCACAGCAGAAATCTAGGTAGTACTTTGCATTCCAACCCGTAAACAAACACCTACTTCTATTTACAAGCAAAAAATGAAGAGAAATTTTTTTGATTTGGATTTGTATCAGTGACACCCACCCCTTACTTTTAGTACATGTCTCTGGTGACTGTATGAGTCAATACAAGCCTACATTTGCATATGTACTCACACAGAAAACAGCAAAGATCTTCCCCTAAGGTTCAAGATACACATTTATGTACACTTGATGTGAATGTACTTTGAGGAAAAAGTAATTCTGTTAAAATTACAAATACATATATTTTGCAAAAAACCCTTGCATTTTCACATTATTAAAGGTTAGATTACATAGTTTCATTTTTAGGGAAACAAATACACAGCAAGATAAAGTAACAGTACTTAAATAAAGACCCACTTTTAAGATTTCACTGAAGTTTCTTAGGCATATTTTCTAAAAAAATAAAACTACTGCTGTTTCTGCACTAACTACAGTAAAAGTAATTTCCTAGCCCACAGGTCAAGAGCACACAGTTTTGATTAAGAGACCACAAAAGTTCAGTTAACAAGCAAACCTCCTTCAGATTACAGAAGCATCAAAACACATCTGGGAAAATATTTTTAATCTGAAATTCATGTCTCCCAAAATGTTGTATGAGATTTTTTTTTGACTGACAATTTGCCACGTTTCTTCTGCCCACAGCAAAATGCTAATATCAAATTACAAATCTCTGAAAATTGTAATTGATAATGGAAAACTTAGAGACTCTCAACATATATTAGAAGATGATGTTAAGGTGTAAAACTAAGAAGCAGAGGCTTGATTATATGGTAATATTTTATGTCATGCTGTTTTGCAGTTTTTCATTACAAGCCAAGTTCATTCCCACTTGCAGTTTAAATTGTTTCACACAACTGCTGGTCTTTTATACACACTGCTAGTATGGAACAGATGGTAAAACACTGATATTCTTCATTATTAATGGGACAGCTCACTTAAGATGTTTCAAATATTTTCCAGGAGCTTTTGGAAATGCTATGATTGCCATGGTTACCTGCCATGATTTAGGGACAGATAAAACACTTTTAGATTCTGGGCTTGGTGCTGTTGCCATCAACATCAAACTCACTGAGGTTCTAACCATTACTTATCATTTAACCAACCTCCTGTTGGTAGCACCAGGGAAAAAATAACTCAAACAAAACCAAACAACCAAACAGCTGAAGGCTCAATGTAACTCAATTAAGATAAAAGGAAATATGAAATAAAAGGAAATATGGCTTTAGGACTTTAATCAGCCTCTGATACTACACAACGCATCCTATCCCAAATAAAGCTGACAATAGTGCTATTCAAAGTTCAACTTGCAAATGCAGAAATAAACTCAGGTTATTCTAATGTAGCCCATTATTTTCCACCGTCTTGGCAACCAGTCTCAGCAAAATTATCAAACCAGTCTTTATCTATTTATGAGGCACCAAATGCTAACCTCAAAACGAAGCTGGAAATCAGAAGCTGAGATGGGAGCTAATGAAATATTCAATTGCTGAGTCATTCTCACCAGTTTGTAATTAAAAGTTTTATAGCAAATATTCATTTTACAGGTTAATTGACGCCTTTGCACAGGTCACAGTAAAATATAACTTCTGTCCTTCAGTAACTATTGCATCATAAAACTTTTAGGAAGGTACAGTTTCCAATCCTAAATATACCAGATACCACCATATTACACAAAAATCATCTCAAAATTATTGAAACTACATAAGCTTAAAATTTCCATCTTACTTGTATTGCCAGTTTCTGTATGGCAGAACCAGGCCAGCATTATACAACATAACAGGGGTATACAATACATGAAATTGCCATTTTCCCCTTCCCAGCATGAGATTTTTTTGTACATCTACTGTTCAGTGGAACAAACAGGAATTTAAGAGGATGAGATACAAAGAAGAAATCAAGGAAATGTCAGTTTTGAAAAGAAATCTATTTTCCTTTAAACAGAGATTTACTACATAATTGTAATTATTATTCTGTGTTTCCACTCAAATAGCTGATGCATTTCCATCTCCTGCTCTGGGTTCATTTCAATGGTACCAGAAAAGCAATGCTTTCAGATAAAGTAGCTGGAAAAAGGCATTGCTGCAAACCCATGCAGTAGCAGACATGCTGAGGGTGAGCTACAGTCCTGCAATGCCCTCAGTCAAGCACCAGTTTAATCAAAGCAACATTTAAATCAGTAAATATGCCAACAGAAAAAAGAAAGCTTGAGAATAAATCTAAAATGGATCTCTTTTTAGTGTTGTGCTTAATGCCACTGCTAGAAAAATAACTCAGTAATGTTATGCTAATAAAATCCAGTGTCATCTAAATATTTTGCTATATAAAGACACATGCCAACCATGTGTTAATTTGTCAACTGGTCAGGAATCAACTGTTAATTAAAAAGCATCAATAAAAAACTGCAGCAAGACCCCTAGGGCTAGTCTTTTGCTCAGCTATTGAATAGGGAAACACGGTTTCTGTCTTCTCCTCAGATAAAGCATTATCCGTCTACCCTGTAATTTTATTCAGGAGATTCTGCAAACTACAACACAACAGTTCATGAAATTGAGATCCATTTTTTCACTAGGCTATATTACAGTAATAACTATCAACAATATTAGTTAAAATGTGTCTCAGTTCAGTGCTTCTCTCCAGCACTGCAGTTTTCTTTCTTAATTTCTTTCTTTAATCTGGTTGAAAATGCCCTGAAGACCAATAAAGACAGACTCTAAATTTAAAATAACAACAAAAAAACCCCACCTCAAAACCCTTTAGAAACATGGTACATACAGTGCTTACAATACAAGCTTATATGTACAATAACCTTACAGTGATGCTTTCCCTTAAAAAATCATTAATAAGGAAATAAAAACTTTACTCCCAGGTAAAAGACTAGATTCTCCTTTAACAAAAAATTTATTTGGATACAATCTGATGGTATGACTGTTTTCTAAAATAAAAATTTAATTAATGAGGAATATTGATATTAACTGCCCATTACTTATTGTGCCTTCAGGCAAAGATATTTTACACAGTGCAATGAAGGAAATCAGATTTTCCATGCAGGAAGTGGATCCAGCATTTCACACGATCTGACGTATTCAATATTTAGTTTTCTTTTTTAAAAAATTAACACTGAATATCTTTAGTAAATGCAATTGCCCAAAAAGCTGTAGAGCAAGTAAGATTAAAATTTGCCAATATTTCTAAGACAATATATTTTGGGAGAAGAAGAGAGGTGAAATCAAGCACACTGATATGTAAGGAAAGGGAAAAATGTGGGTAAAATTTCAAATTTAAAACAAGAAGGGTTTACTTTTATTTTTGTAATTAGGTGTCCCTGTTAAGATCTCTCTGAAAGGAAGTTTATTAATCCAAGTAACTTGGTAATTTAGCATCACCATCACAATAAGAAACAAATTTAGAAAATTTATTTTTATGTTTTCATTTTATACCAGGAGGCTACTAGAATATCTAAATGACGCATGAGTTGTTATAAAACTGCCATATTTTTATCGAGCAGTTGTCCAAGCAGCATGTAAATTACTTTCCTTTTTTTCCCCATAATGTCATGATGCAAAGCAACACCATCTGAACTGTTTCTATGGGCTCTATATTCAATAATTTGTTAGAATAAATCGCTTCTCTTAATTATAGCATTACAAGACAGCAAGAATAAAAACATCACTTGACAGGCAAAGTTTTGTTTTGTAGACCCTAAATAGTCTGTATTCCTTCTTCCTAAACTTCAACAGCAATTAGCAAGGAATTTTTGTAACTCGAAAAGAAAACGACTCAATTCACTATTTCATTGAAATGGTGCCCTTGAGCACCAAATGAACAGATTAATTCAGTGAGACATTCTGATGGAGATGGAGAAGCACGAGCTGGAGAACTGTTTACCTTTTAAATTAAAGCCCTGAAAATGAAATATGCTGCTCTGCACTCTGCTCGATTTAACCTTCATGCCGAGTTTCAGGTAACTCAGACATTTCATACCACACAATGGGAAGCATTTACTATAAAGTATTTGTCATATAAAAGCCAACCATTTCCTGCTGACTTATTTCTCTTCTCTCAGATACTGATATGACAAAAAAATGGAAATGAAGAAGAACTGAATGCTCTTTTCTAAGTGCTGTATACATAAAATATCAACTGCAGTCTTATGCAGTAGAAAACCCAGAGGATCTGGATTCAAAATCTGAAATACTCTGTATTCCCCCTTAGTGTGCAGGTGACAGTGCCAGGAAACAGGTGGGCTGTGACTAGAAATCTTAATGACTATGCCAGGAGTCACATTATTTTTATTTCTATTTGTATGGCACTACAGTTAAGTTACATATGTGAAAACCAGATCATATTCATTTAATCCCAAAGGCTATTTAAAGGTTCTTTGAGAATTGAACTTTTCAGCTACAAAGTAATACAGTGAACTTACAGGACAAAGTTTCTTTTGTGGCTTTAAAATGGCATAAAAACCAGTGTTATGTTACAGAATTATTACATTCAGCTAAATATGAGATTAATTTGAGTTCCTTTCCTGGTTTGAACACAATGGATCCATTTCTTTTCCTTTTACCCACACTACAGCACAAGCATATCTATCAAATTTATATTAGCTACAGTTTTTCCTGTAACCCACAAGGCAAAAGACTGTATGAAAATAACTCAATATGCTAGTTAAGACCACTAAGAGGGTTGAAAATTAAAATCTACTTACTTTGAAAATCAAGAATAATATGGAATTTAAGCTTCTATATTACATCATCCAAAAATCAACCTAGGTAGCATTAATGAAAGCAATCTTTAATGAAAGCAATCTTCAAATTTATAATATATAACTTGAGGATTTATATTTTCAAAGTTTTTCTCCTTTAATAAATGTATTCCAATTCCAAAACATCAGAGAGTCATAATTTTCTACCAATTCCATATGAAGACACTGGATATGAAAGCTTAGTACCAAGAAACATTATTTAGCCCCCTGTCCCAAGTGCATTAACCAGAAGTTTTGCTTTCTTCTCAGCTCCCCCTGGCAGTCTGACTTTGACAAATTAATCTGATGAAAGATAGTTTCTATGAGCTCCTACATCCCACAGAGGACAAAAGCACATATATCTGTACTTCTGATTCCAACGCAAGCCAAACACATACTTAAATTTTAGGATGTCCTGAATTGCTTTGCTGAATTTGGAAAGAAAAACATCGAAATCTAAAATGAAATTACTTCCTCCCCTAAGATTCTTCCTGCACCATCCTCTTTCAAACATTCCATATGTCTTCTGTTATTGTCTATGTACTAGTTAAACAGGAATTGTTGTACTTCCTATTTTCAAATACATATTTTGCAGGGAAGGGGTGTGTGTGTTCCTTAAGAAGTCTTGTTCCTATCTTGCTGCTTCTCCTTTCATCCCTTTCCAAAGGGACTTTCTTTCCTCCATCACCTGGTCTAAAAAGCAGCTTTAAGGGGGTACCGCCTCTGAATAGACAGGTCCTGCTTGCCAAAAATGGCAATTAACTTTTACAGGAAGGAAATGCATAACAGGGGTTACACATCAATGATGCCATGTGAAACCCATAAGAGCAAAATTATTAACACTCAAACTCTAATTTGAATGGCTTCAAATTACTTCATATATATATATATACATATATATATATATATATATATACACACATAGAGCCAGACAACTCCTTACTTGACAAACTTCTTTAAAAACCAATAAACATTATAAGCACAAGAGCAAGCTCTCTTGTTTTCTTTTACTTGCAATAAAATCTTTATGTTCTCTGCTTTTTAATCCTAAAATAGTTATCCTGCATCCTATCTTAAACTCTTCACTATCTTCAGCAACAGGCAAACAGACCAAACACTGATAAAAGGCAACTTTGCTGCTGGGAACAAAAGAAAAGAAATTCATCTGCACTCTGTGAGCAAAGGCAGGATTTCCACTGACATAAATAGAGAAGGATAGAGCCCCTGGGGAACAGAACTTGCAGAATCACAAGATACATTCCAGAAGCCAACTTCCTATATATCCTAAATGCTTCATATATATCCTAAATGATGCTGCCATGTACATACTCGTATATATGTGTATATACAAATAGATATCTTTTAAAATACATGCACATAATATTCTTGAACTTTTTAAAATAGGGACATATACAAATTAATCTACAATTTAGGTTAGTCACTGACAGGTGAAAAGTACATATTCATTTTGTTGAACTAACATTTGGGCATGAAACAAGCTATGGCCGGAGATATAGCTCACAGACTTCAGTTGCATGGGCTAAAGATGATGAATTATGTTGCTCTCAATGTTTTCTCCGAGACAGAAACTTATTTTAGAGTTCTGTATTGTTCCCTCAATGCAGCTGAGAAGTCACAGCAAAGTCACTCTTCTGATCTCAGGAAAGTGCTGTGTATTCTTTCCATATGGGGTATCCAATGTTTTAAAGGAAAGCAGAGGATATCATGCAGTCAAGTCAGCACTCAGTGCAAAGCTACCTGATTCAATTTCTCCTCACTTAGACAATCACTGAATTCAGGTCTTCAGTGGAATTAAAGAACCATTTCTATTTTGCTATGCCCTCTATTGGGACAACACTATTGCAAGAGGATTCTTAATTAAATCTTTACTTGATTACTATAATCTGCCCAATGTAGAAGCTGCAACTGATATTTTAAGGATGCTGCAATATTCAAAAAATTAGACTAATAAGTCCAGTAAATATTCATGTATTAATACTTAATCTTTATTTTGAGAGATACCAACACAGCACCAGCAAAGGTTCCTTAGCTAAATGTTATCTTAAATGAAAAAAAATCGTATTTCTATGCAAAAACATACAGGGAACCCTTTACAATCAAGTGCTGTGACTGGATAAAGCTCCTCCTCATGAGCTTCCCATAACTGGGCACACTGCAGACCTGGAGTGCTGCCCAATGGAACCCAGCCTGTCCTGGGGCATTCCTGACAGGAAGGCAGCAGTCACAAAGACAAACAGTGAGAATGGAAGGATGAGTTCAAAGCATCCAAAGTACTTGAAGGCTTGCTAAAAGGCAAAAATCTGTTTATTGCAAGAAAAATCAGTTCGAAATTACAAATATTGGTATATACAACTACATATAAAATACTGAGCAAATCACAAACCAGGCTGATACACAGTGAGCATGTTTTAAAATTACAAAAACTGAACCCTTCAAGTATTAACAATACAGTTAAAATTTGTAAGTTTTAAAGAAATTGATCTGCAGTTTAAAAATAATTAAAATATATGATGAGTATATGACATTTCTCTTATACACACACCACAAGGGAACAAATATATTTCTTGTTTTACTCAAACAAAAGCATTGATGAACTGAAGAAAGAACACTTATTCTTGCCAGGATTACTCATAAAGATTTTGACAACTATATTTGCCACCAGAACTGAAAGATCTTTAGTAGAACATATACAGCATGGGGCCTAGTATATATGAAAATTAATACATGGACTCTTGCAAGCATTATTATTTTCCTTCAGTAAATATCTAACTTGATTCAAAGCAACATATACAAAACAAATTATTCTCTTTCCCGCTTTATTTTAGTTCTAACTTACTAAATTCAAATGTTAAACTAATATGCTGAAAATGAGGTTACCAAACTGAAAGGCAAATACACACTCTTCTTTGTAATTGTAAAAAGGTTACTTGTCCAAAGCAGTATTCTTTCTTCTTTTCAGTTATTTTTCAACTAATTGGTTTTCTGTATATTAAATTTATGTTTCCTCAAGCATTAAAGCTAGTTTTTATTCCTACGTACATAATTTGTTGAAAGAGCATGAATATGAACTTTTAAGATAAATGTCCCAACTGAAGGCAAACAATGGAAAGGCAAAAGTGCATTAAAAACATAATTATCAAAATTAAGGTATATAATAATGGTTTATAATTGTTAAATATTTTCAAATTCTACTGCTACTTGATGAATGTAATACTAAAATGCAATAATATTTGATATTCTGACTTTTTAAAATCCTCATTCAGCTGAAATTCTGCTTTCTTTTTGCGTTTTCCCAATGTCAAACTCTGCAACTTTGCATTTGAACCTCACCTCCTTGACTTCTATTGCAGTAAACAGGAAAAATATGCATGAAAATTAATACTTCTCTGTATTTTATTCTACATTACTCTCTTCTAGTTCAGTTCCCTCCTCTGAGCTCCAATATTTTGCATAGCAAGGCACTGGACAGTATTTTGTCGGTCTGCAGGAGTGATTCCAGGTCATTCTGAGGAATATGGTGTCCTCTCCTGATCCTGGAGGTTCCCTAAATCTGGGACACGTAACTGAACATGGAATTTAGTGCTGGTATCAATTACAGCAAGATCTTTGGATGCCTCTGACATTTACAATAAGCACATCACCTTCATTAGCCCCACAGTACAGAGTGCATTGAGTGATGCAGTGAATAAACTCATCCAGGTAGTGACCTGAAGGATATAAAAGCATCAGTGCCCTTTTCCAAAAGCTGTAAAATAATAAATTTTAGCCATTTACACATGGAGGGCTGTTTTTTACCAATATGTTATTTGGGAATCTAGTAACACTGAGGAGTTGCAAAGGATATGAAAACCATAGATTAATGTAAGAGATACTTTTGTTAGCAGAATTCAGCTACTGAAACTGTTCTTTAGGCACTGATTTAAAATTGTATTGATTAATCTAGGAACGGGAAGACAGCTCCAATTCTATCAAAAGCAGCAAAACTAATATCAGAGAGAAAAAATATCTTTTGAAACCTAAGTTCATATCTAAAGGTGAATGTGCTTTGGTAGCAACTAAATTTAAAAAGCACTATTGAAAAAAGTAGTATTGGAAATATCTCTTCTAATGTTTATTACCAAGCATTTCCGTGTGTAATATCCTGCACAAATTCTCATCCTAAACTGAAAGTTCTGCAGAATTCCGAGACAGAAATTTCCACATGAATTAGTTAATCTTATACTGAATTTTTAAACCTTCATTTTAAACCTTCAACTGGCCGTGGAAAGCAGGGCCATCTCAGGGCCTTTAACCATCTCAGTCACACAGCACAATTATTTCCCAAGGACTACTGCACAAAATGATACAAATTCCTAAGGGCAATACATTCTGTGACACACAGAGAAAATAGCGCCACTAAAAGGACAAAAATCTGCCTGCACAATGTGCTGTGCAAATAAGCTCTTGTGTGCCAAACTGAGCCTTGTGCAGCTGAGGTGAAAGCATCACTCTCTGACTTGCAAGTTCACAGCCACACCACTGCCCCACGCCTCATCATAGGAGTCTCTCAGGAGTGAAAGGGATGGCACCCACTCCTTACTGTAAAGAAAAGACCCTTTTTCTGAGGTCTGATAAGTGGTTGTGAGTTTACGCAAGATTAAGGTAGAATTTTGGCTCAAAGCTAAAGCACTGAAAGAAAAAGCAATGCAAAATTTTTAATGAGTTGCTCAACTGATAATTTTGTATGCATCAATTGTGCAACTGAAGTTGTAATTCAATTAGTATTTAAAGTAATTAAGGGTGAAAGAGTATCAAAAAAGCTTAAAAGGCAGCTTTTGTAATGTACTGAAGTGATACTCCATCACTTCAAAAAAGGAGAATTAGTTATGTAACAAAGAAGAAAATGCCTGGTTTCCATTACAAAACCATCCACTAAAATTTAAATGAAAAATGCAGGATCTTCTAATAGATTAAAAAAAAAGCAGAAAAGCTCTCATAAGTACTTCCATTTCCTCAGTCAGCAGGCAGTGAACTACATTAACTGGACCTTAAGCCAAGCAAACAGACCTATGGATTTTATTGATAAATTTCGTATATATTTGTATCACCACCACCCATTCCAGATTATGTGCAACACTGCCATTTCACATGTGCCAAATTTACCTATTTGGTTTTACAGAATAGCTGGGAAATCGTTGGAAGTCAATCAAAGTTACTCCCTTTAAACATTCAGAATCCACGTTCCCTGACATCTGAATGTCAGTAAGGAATTTCTAATTTTTTTTCTATTTCTTTCTGAAAATTTATATTACTTCATACAAATTAGCAAAGATGATTTTTCTAATACAGACAAAGTTATGACAGATATAATTAGGATGACTGTGGCATTTTAATGATATATGTATTACTGTGGTCTTAGACCAAAAACAATGTCAGGAAGATCTGAGTTTTGCAGTCATTACGTCAGCTGTGTTATGATGATTACACAGATGACTGCGGTTGGAGCTTCTTAAATATTGAATACAAGAACTCAGTGATACAAAGGCAAAAAAATAGTAAAACCAGAAAATCCTATGTAAAAGCTAAGAAATTTGTTAACCTTAAGAACTCTAATTTAAGAACCCAGCAGTTTAGTAAGGATGGTTTTAGTCATAGGCACAATTTAAATCTCCAGGATTTTACTTGTGATAGCTAAATAAAATTTTCAGATAATTCCTATGCTGCAAAGAAAATTACTTCAATTACTCCTCAGTCCTTCCTGGACTTGTGGTGTACATTGCAATGTGTATTTAAGCTCTTGATCAGTTTAAAGTTTTGATGACTAAGGTTTTAATTACATGGTACTACATATTTACTATATACATACTACAATATTTACTGTTTCATTTCAAAATCCCTATATGATAGGAAAACACAAATTCCCATTTTAAAATGGCAGGGCTAAGAAACAAAGACACAGATTCTAGGAATTAAGCACCTAAATGTCTTTAAAAAGCTGGTTAAAAGAACTTAAAACTGTTGATGAAGAGTGAAGGAAATTTAAGGAATTTAGATTGATACTTTTTGAAATTTACAGAAATAGTTAATGAATTACTCACCAATGTTAATTGCTGGCATTTTTTGGAGAGAAATGGAGTAGAGACTTCATTTTACATATAGGGCTGTCCAGTACAGTTTTTGAGGGTTTGTACATTTGTGTATGTCATCAATATTTCATTCAATAAAACTTTTCAGTAAGTGGAAAAACCAGTGCATTACCTCTGTCAGTGAATCTCCAGCTGGTAGGGGGAAAGTCTATAAAAATACCAGGTATTGTCTAGCAGGTGTGAAAACATTTATTAGTCACCTCATTTTTTGTGTATGGATAAGAGAGGTTTTTCCCCCAACTTTTACTGATACTGTCAGTTCTTTCAAGTACCTTGTTTCCAATGGCCTTTTTTGGTGGGAAGTTAAAAGTCCTCACTTGCTGGTATTTATTCTGTAATTTATGATGCAAGCTCCTGAACTCTGCGTACCTTCGATAGACATTCCACTCATCATCCTTTATCCTGATATAAACCTGCAAAACACAGACAGGGAAGGGAATAATGTAAAGACAAACAGAGCTGATGTATGTCCTCCACTCTTTAAAGCCTCCTGGCTCAGCACTTTCATGTGAGGCACCACAAGTTCCAGGATCCTGTAGCCACAGATCCATGTCTGGCTCTGCATTTGCTGTTGTACAGGTCATTAACCTCATTCTCTCTCTTCTTCCTTTTCCTCCTCTTTCTCTCTCTTTCTCTTATTCTAATCAAGACAAACACAGCTTGCTCATTTTAACATGACTCTGGGGCAACCATGGCAGCACTTCTCGTTACCATGGTTTCCAGCATATTCCACCATCCAGTGACCAAAGGAAAAAATAATTTAATACCACTATAAAATTGATTTCTATGTCCTCAATACAGTTTTTCAACTTTGTAAATTAGCTTTGTAGCATCAGAATTGCAAAACCTAATTTTATCCAAAGTATTAAACTTAATTTACTTCCTAACAAAATTACATTGAAAACTAAACTAGAAATTTTATTGTTTGGAAAATAAAAACAGTTCATTCTTTCTGCTTGTATAGGACATTAAGTATAATTTAACACAGCTGTAGTTTTTGTGATTCTGTTTTTGTTTGCTGCTCATTATTTCATGAGCCTATTACCAATTACATGCTAAACATTCGCTTTCTCTAGGAAAATGTCATGCAGAAGTGAAATACACTTACAGAAAACTGAGATTTCACTCTTTTCTAGGGAATGACACAGTTTAAAAGAATGCTGAAACAGCACAAGTCAAAAACTATAAACCAAGCATCAGAACTCAAGATCCAGAGTGACCTTTCCCTTTGCTTCTTCAATGGAATCTGTAACTTATTCATTCTTTTTTTTTTTTCGTGTGTGTGTGTGTGTGTGTGTGCGTGTGTGTGTCAATAATCTCAGTATTTTACATCAGAAATTAAGCTGGAACAGGACTGATGACATTGCCTTGCCTTGCTGCTCCAAAACCCCACAGTAATTTAGTAGTAAATTGTAAGGCAAACACTTATGTAAAAAAGCAGCACCAACCACTGTCACACAGAGTGGGCAGTAACAGCTGTATTTTTGTGGAAACTAGATAAAAATAAAATTTGGATTTTGATGTGGCCAATTTCAACACTAAATTGCAGTTTTTCCTGGTGACTGAAGCATGGTCCTTCGCCTCAAGATATTGCAAGTCCTTAGGAGAAAAGATTCAATTTTTCTAAGGACTGGTGGTATTTCAGAGATGAAGTGAACATCTCCCACCAAAGCAGCCCATGCCTTGGTCTTTTGGAAGTTCTCTCTCCAGATGCCTAGAGTTTCTCAAATTTATAGGAGGCCTCTTTGCAACAAAATACAATATATTATGCAGATACCATGCAAATTCTGTCAAGTTAGAATATTTCAGTGTAGAAAATACTAATACATTTTCTACAGGATACTATAACTCCAAAAAAGGAATACTATAATTCCAAAATTAGCACATCTGAGAATTTAAAAGATTCAGTGTATTGTGAATTACATACGCATATGTAAACAAAAATTCAACTAGTTTTGGTAACAAGAATTCAGCTAGTGTCATGATGGAACCACAGCAGTAAGTCTGCAAGAAGTATTCAGATTTCTTTTCCACTTTGAAAATAAAGCCAGGATAATTAAGCACCTACAGGACCATCTGTTTTAACCATTGAGTACATCTTTGAAGGCAAATGAAGGAAAAATGAAATGCAACTACACTGCGTAATTCTAATCAAATTTATTTAATGTAGTAAACACTATATTAAAATCTTTATTCACCCAGCTCTAAGCTCTCTCCCTGCCTATTCTCACTTCAACCAGTATATTGTTTAGAATTTTGTATACATTCCCAAGATCCATGTGGGGGGTAAGGATGACCAAAAAAAAAAAGCTTAAATTATTTTTAACTAAGTTATTTAATATGGAAATCCTAACTTAACTAAGCACTTATCTTTGCACATGTGATTTGGTGAATCAGGCAGTTCCACATTACCTGTTAAGATGTAACCCATAGTTAGCTAATTAAGAAATCTTGTACACTGTAATTGAAATTTTTCAGGACTGCAAAAACATAGATTAATTTCTTAGATAAAACCATTGGAAAATTTCTTACTATTCTTCTATGTACATAGATACTGATTTCATTTAGACAGCAAGACATGCAAATGCAACATTTGGAGCCCTGTGCCATATTGAATTTATTGAAAATCAACTAATAGACTATGAAATATATTAAAGCTCATGATGCAGCACACATTTAAACTTTTATTATCTCAGAGGGGAATACTGTTCCCAAGACAAGGGATTGCTACACACTTAATGCAAATTCTGTTAGGAAATCAAACTAAGTACTAAATATAAAATTACTTGGATAAACTTATCCTAGTCTAGTCACTGAAGGCATATAGTCATCTTAGGGTCATGTTATAGAAAGTTGAAAGGACTACTCTTGGGCTTATTTTCAGATCAATTTAAAAGATCAATTTTAGATCATTACATTTCCTTTCTGATGCCCCTGTTTTCCTGATATCATCCACTTCCTAACCTACTTAAATAATTTTCAGAGTAATGAAAATGTACGGACTAAATCAAAATCACCACTGGAATATCTATTTGTAGACAAAAGATTTCACTTTAATACTGTCTTTAATATAAAAAAATTAATTAAGTAGCTTCTGTTTGTAATTTAGGAGCACTTTCCACTTGGGTCTCCCATGTAAAGATCAATTGGTAACCTTTCCGTAGCTCTGATTTACAGAAGCTCTAAGAAAAAAAATTAGTTAATAAGTATGTTTAATGAATTAGTCTGTGATTTTCTCATCACAAACATGTCTGAAATCAGAGATTTGGAGAGCAATAGCAGTAATAGTAGTAATTTAATATTGTGTTTGTCAGTCTACTACCTGCTAACTTAATATTACTGAAATGCCAAAAATCTTCTGAGAATCAATGTGAAAGCATGAGTTTAATGATTGCATACTGAAATGAAAAATCCTACTCCCATGGTACTGGATTTTGAGCCAGAAGTTTCGTAATAGGTTAAGAATCTTTAAGCAGTTCTGAGTCCAAAATGCTGTTAGCAAGTTCTGGTAACAGACTGGTACCAATTGACACAGGTCATTACCACTTACATATAAAAGCCTGAGGAAAATAAAGGCCAAATGCCAAAATTCCAACTTGCTCCAGTTCCAGTGTACACAGACCAAATGCCTGTATCAACACTCATCCTTCTGATCTGCAGAAGTCCCACGTGGGTGCTTTTCTTTTTTGATGTAAAATATAGATTGGTATATTGAGGATTCACTTTTGTGTCTTTCCCTCCAGTACAGTCAGCAGCAAGAGATACTGACTGAGATACTACCGAACCTTCTTCTGCTGCAATGACATTCATGGCTGTAGAATTCCAGATTAAGCACCAGGAAGGATATTCCCTAAATGAAGTTACTCCTGAATCTTCCCTGCAAATGTGGCTCACATTTCCTGGAAGGATGGACTGAATATGTAATGAAAAAGGAATTCTAGGATAGAGAACTCTATTGATGGGAGCTCCACAAATACAAAAATGCTGAAGTCAAAGTCCTTGTGAGTCCATGGCCCATCCCAGGGGGAAGGGAATAACGTTAAGGGAAGGTGAGCAGTGAAAACTCTACTAAACCACATATAAAAATGGCACAAGATGCAAGAGAACTCAGGACATTTCAGCAGCAGAACACTTCAAAGGACATAGAGAATACTGAGAATATTTGTAAAGAACCAGTCCTAGGCTGGACGAGGTCATAGTTTTGAGCAAGGAGAAAAGTGCTGGACAGCATAAGGAATGCAAAAGAGACCGATCCACACTAAGGAAGCTACTGTGACATTTACCAGCTAAGTAAGCATTACAAGGGGATAAAAAAAGGGTGAGAGAAAAAGTATTACTTCTGTATTACTGTAATTCTACTGTATTACTGTAATTCTAACTTCCTTTCCCTCACTAATAAAAAAGGGTTTTTTGGAGATCCTCCTGTCTGTAACATCCTTTCAAAGTAATGCCCACGCATGTGATAACAAAAGGGAAAATTAGCAACTGGTTTGGTAGGGACAGCCCAATCAGCATGAACACAAAACCAGAACATGATAATTGGCACCACTATTTTTTAATGTTAACTCAGCTAAGCTTGACTGGTGAGTTTTCCCCTTACACTTGCTTTTAAATAACACTGTAAATCTTAGAGAACCATTGGTCCATAGTTTTACACTTCAGATGATATAGTTTTTTTAATTCTTAAAACTCTGGTTCAACTTTAAAGTACTTCTCAAATATTCAGGAATATGAAGTTAAAGAGATTTTCATCAAAGTTTACCATTTAAGAAATAATTGTTTTCAGGGGATTGGAACTATCTTTTTTCCTGTTAGAAAAGCACACTATGAAATGGGAGTGATGTATTTCAATCTACTTACATTTTATCAAAATTATGTACTTCTGCACTCAAAACTTATAGAAGAAGTAAAAAGTATTAATCAAAAAAAAATAAGAACCAGTTTCATTTGACTTCACTTCAGGACAATGGTATTCTGTTAGGAATATAAATTCAAGCTCAATTCTCCAAAGTTACCTCTGAATTGTGAGAAATGAATACAAATGCAAGTTATATTTTGAGACAGCTGCAGGCCTGCATTTATGGTTAAGTTCCCCCTTTCAAAACGATCCAATTTAAGAATTTTCTGCATAATGAAAAACAAATGGAACAATGAAACTTTTCAGCTGTGATAGGAGCAGCTTTTTGTGTGCCATAGAGACATAACAGGAATTAGAGTGAATAAGCTTTTATTTCAATATGACCATTTTATCCACTTGCACAAAGACTACAAATACTAGAATATATTTTACATTAAATCTTCAAGTTTCTGTTACCTAGTTCATAAAAATGAACAATACAGTATCAAATACATGACACAATGGATACCAAAGCATGAACCTTAAGAACAGCCAGTATTGTTCCACTAAATAAAAAAATGTCACACATTTTAGGCTTATCCACTCAACTACAGACATGTAGAGTAACGATCACTGTGCTTCTGCAGTCACAGTTCTGCTTCTATTTACCAAAACAGCACTAAAGTGACTGGCCAGTAAAGAACAAAGGCAGCACTGCCTCCACTTTTGCTGCATTGAATCAGTATTTTTTGCCTTTTTATATACAAATCAAATCAGCACCCCCCCAAAAAAAAAATCATTCAATAGCATAATAAGTTCCTTTTGGCAGCAAAATACAACTTATAATAACCCAAGATAATTAACGTCATTTCACAAACATGCACTTTGAACCCATACAGTCATTGTAATGCATGACAACCCCTGCAGTGAAAGAAGTTTCTGCAGAAAAGAAAATAGGTAAAATTACAATAGTGCTGCCTTTTTCTCCAAATGAAATATTTTGGGTGCTCAGGCAAGGGGAAGGAGGCTCTCTCATCAATCAGTTTCTACAACACATAACATAACTCGTATTTGTTTTAAATATTTATTGATTATAAATTATAAATTATTTGCTTCTTTCTGCAGTAGTTGTAATCTGAAAGCAGAAATTCTAATTCTAATTTCCCACTATTTTTGCATCCAGCACTTCAATAAACAAATCAATGTAGTAAGCTGTACAACGGTTTCCTTTAGAAAAATAAATAATTATAGAAGTCTCTGAAGACTGATCTTATCTTTGTATACTCCCTCCACCCCAGTTACTTAAAGTTTTTTCTGCTTTATGCTTTCTCTTATGCTTCCTTGATACATCCTTGGGTCCCACTCCAGAAAAAGTGGGATATTCAACCTTTTTGGCTCATGCACTCTCAAATCACTCTCAGAATGCCATGAGCCACATCTTTCTTTCAAATTCTCCCAATCATTCCAGTTCATTTTCTTCTCTACTTGCCCTGAGTTGCACTGAAATGGAATATGATTAGAAGACTATTTATTTCTCCTTTTTGCCTGCTTAGTGCTGCAGCTGCTGAAGTCATCCAATTCATCATGTATCAGGAAAATAAAATGCAAATTTGGGTTTAATTTTTGCAGTTTATTGCTTACCTTTCAACTCTTAACTGCCAGTCCATTGTCTTCCATTTTCAACCTTCAAGGAAATACCAAGGCCATGCTTGCCTGTGATTAAATTCAAGGTCAACAGGCCCAGCTGGCAGATCCTGGACTGTGCTTTCCCTGTTTCATCTCTCACCCAAAGAATTTGCTGGGCGCTCTCCCCCTCAAAAATTTTTGGGTGTCAGATACTGTTCTCCTCCATCTCTTTTATACTGTGTTTCTGTGAAAATTCTTCCCTCTCCACTGCAAAAAGGACACTGAGGGGCTGGAGCATGTCCAGAGAAGGGAATGGAGCTGGGGAAGGGTCTGGAGCACAAGTCCTGTGGGGAGCAGCTGAGGGAGCTGGGGGGGGCTCAGCCTGGAGAAAAGAGGGCTCAGGGGAGACCTTCTTGCTCTCTGCAACTCCCTGACAGGAGCTTGGAGCTAGGTGGGGTTCAGGTTCTGCCCCCAGGGAACAGAGACAGGACAAGGGCAAAAGGCCTCAGGCTGTGCCAGGGGAGGTTTACACTGAATATTAGGGAAAACTTCTTCATGGAAAGGGCTGTGCAGCACTGGAACAGGCTGCCCACACCAGAAGTGGAGTCACCATTCCTGGAGGAATTTAAAAGCCATGAGGATGTGGGTTCTGGGGACATGGGTTAGTGGTGGCCTTGGCAGTTCTGGGGAACAGTTAGACTCAATGATCTTAGAGGTGTTTTCCAACCTAAATAATCCTGACAAAAGCCCTTTCATAGGAAAGCGTATTGCTCTTCCTTTACAGAGAAGTGCAGAGGAAAACATCAGGTTTGAAAACATCATTTAAAGTAATATAAAAAGAAATACTATGAGCAAATATGTCAGTCAATACTAAAGAGCAAGACTAAAGATAGTCAAAGGAACAAAAAAATTTTAAGAAATGTTTATTGATTATAGCCTTAGGGCATCCTATTCATATGCAAATGGTAACAGCCCTGTCTGATTAGCATATTAATCTTTAAACTTATTTGGTTTATAATGTGTTCACTGCTCTGCAAACAAGGCGGATTTGCAAGAAGCCATTTAAATATTGATATCACTTAGGAATCATAAAATCTCAGTTTCATTATCTTAAGTGTCAGGCATTGGTAATTATAGCTACAAAAGGCATGACTAATGGCATTTGCTGTACACTTCACAGGAAAGTGGAATCCGTATGTATACGGAAAATAAGACACTCTACAGTGGAGAAATATGACTAAATAATATTATTGCAATAATCAACTTGCTTCACAGACACTAAAGAAAATGCATCTAACTATCACCATCTAGAGGTAAAATGAAAATGCAATTTTTTAAAAATTCTGATCTGGATTCTGTCTGTACGCCCATGAATATTTTAGACAAGAAATTATTTTCTAATGGTAGGCTGACTGAGCAATGCCTGCCACACAAAAAAGATGAGCAACAAACTGGAGAGATCACAAATAGCAGTCACCAGAAAGCAACCAGTTAACTAGAGAAGGCAGGTTGTTTGGAAGAGAAGACTTTTGCCAGCATGACCCTGGCTTTCCAAAGTGGCTTAATATTTAAATTTAATAGACTAGGCTTCCTTAAGTGTGACTTTGTACAAAATATATTAGTTTGTCCATATGTGGCTGTGTCCTGTAGTGCGTATAACTAATCAGTCTGCCACTCAGTAATACCATCAGAAACTCTGTAAGAGAATAAGCCTCCGAATCTTCTTTTGGTTAACTGCAGTTGTTCTAAAGTTTTTGCTAAAAGACATGGTTACGAGTGTCTAGGCTGAGCTCCTGTCACAGCCTGGATAATTTCATCCAGTGTAGTCTAAACAATCCTTATGATTTGTTGATTGGCAATAAAGACATCAATTGGTCATCTAATTAATTTTTCTACTCAGGTGCAAAATTAATTGTACTAGCAATCTGTCAGTGCTAATGAATGGCAAGACAGGAGTCAAGATCTAAACCTGAAGCAAAACAAACTTGAGCAAGTACAAAAAGAGAGGATGTGCTCTGAAGACATTTAGAATGAGCTTGCCATGCACGGAAGATAAACATTAGTTGGAAGGAAAGATATTTCATCATCATACCTAATATTTCCATTTTAGGTCTAAATTAGTCATTATTAGCATAACATTGCAAGGGCAAGTCATTTTTAGTTATACCATGACCTCCAAGTTTCTTGCACTGTGCTCTTACAGTAAGGGACATGGATTTCAACAGTTCAGAAAATTCCTTGGAGAATTATGAAATATATTTTATCCAGAACATTTAAATATGAACAAAAGGTATAGTGGTATTTTTTATTCCAAAATATCATTATCCAGGGATTTCCTTAGAAAGAAGTCACATCTTTGTGTTTGGATTGATTTTTCTTCAATTTAATTAGCTCAATTATTTTCTAGACCCACAAACTTTCAGTATTCACCTCAATTATACATTGTGGAGAAAACCACTGTCATGCAGTTGTTTTGAAATTGCAATGCAACAGTTTCAATCAATGCTCTAACTCGCATTTTGAAACAGTTAAAAATCTCTCCATTTCCTTAATGATTTGAAAGACTGTTATTGTACTCCCCTCTCAGTTGCCTTTCATGCAAGCTGAGAATTTCTAATATGCTCCTCCAGTGACAAAGATTTTTTTTCCTCATCCATATTATTTGCAGTTGATATATTTCTTTAGAGAGGAGTAGAACTGCACACAGATAAACCAGAGATTATACACAGCATAACAGCATTTTCTATTTGTTTATCCCTTTCCTAATTATTTGTAACAACTTGGTTTTTAGACCTCCTTAAATCCTTTTAAAAATTATGTCAGATTAGCTACTTTAAAATCTCTGGTATGCAAGCCAGAAGCTATTTACCAGTCACTTTTCAGCTCTTTCACTTTTGAATTCCTGGTGCACTGCATGTGGAGATTTATTCTTTATTTATTCAATAAGATCTGCTACTGGCATTTCATTTAAAACAGACAATCTGCTATTCTCCACAAGGAATAATCCAGAATGAGAACAACCCATAACAACTTCATGGTGAACAGAGATTATAAAATATGCATTTTTCTGTTACTATTTTATGTTCTGAGAAAACAAGTGAAAAAATATTTTTAATTGAACTCAGTAACTGCACTGAAGTGCACATCCAATTCTAAATATATTTTCCACTAAAATTTATACAACCTCTAATTGTTGAAACATCCACAGTTGAATGATACAGATCTACAGCTCTGTTAATTTTTAAGACAGTAACAGTGCTAAACTAGGGCACTGAATTATCTGCTGCTCACAACTGTCCCCTTGAACTCAACCATTCAAATTGAGCATAAAATTTGGCTACATTTCCAGAGCTTGTTTTTAAATCCTTAAGATTAAGTTAATTCTGCCAGTTTAACATTACTGCAAGAGTGCACTGTAACTCTGCAAATACAGAGGTCTGATTGAAATTTCCACATCTAATAGGATTCATTATAAAATGCTGCTTGCTTTTGTAGTCCACAGCCTTATTTCTGAGCTTGTCCAGAATCCTTAATCCTTAACAAAAATTAAAGAAACTATTTGATGGTTCTAACTATGTGACAATTATGCTGGTGCTGGAAACTTTTCCTGCTATATTTACTGAAGAGCAACATCTGGGTTTTTTTAAGACTGAAAAATGCACTGATTTTGAACATCCGAAACAGATGTTAACATGACACAAAAATAAATGCTTTGAAATGTCCTTCAAAACAGCATTACAAATCTGCATTAAAGTTAAAAAAATAAAATTATATTTTTAAAAGCAAGCACAATAACAAAACTCCTGCAGGAGTCTATGCTTATCCTGTCCCGGTCAGACCCTCCTGATACACAAATTAACTTGTCATTCATTTCTTTTCCTGGTTCAAGAAGCGCAAGTGCAAAATTTGCATTGATTTCGAAGAGGCACAGCAACCCATATTAATTTCTCCTAATTCTTACATTCTTCAGAAGCATTTATAAGTCCATGAAAACAGATGACAGATACTGTAGAACTGAGTTTTCCAAACTACTTAAGATGCTCTGCAATTCTTTCCACCCTCTTTTGGCTATTTCCAAGGCAAGTGATATGTACACAGTTTATTTTCTGCTATAAAATACCTATTTATAAGCAAAAAGGGACAGAAGAGGCACAACAATTCTAAAGTGTATCAACAATAATTGTGACATAGCAAGTCTCCCCTGGCATAGTCCTGCTCTCTCCTTCACGTGAAGTGCTCCAGAAACACACAATTCCAAATCAGCAAAGGTTAACAAGGTGGCTCACTAGAGGAGGGGAGAGAAGGACAATCTCTTTAGCTTTCTAATAATAGAAAATGCAGAAGAAATAAAGCCCTATCAGAAATACACTCACATGAACTGCATTTGGAATACCAACTGTCAAGGCTCATGCCCTTTTGTAGCACCTTCATTTAGTAGCAACATCTTACCCTGATAGTATCACACATATGATCTGATTTTCAGTCAGGTTAAGCACTTTAGGGCTGATTACCAATTAGCTTTAAGTACAGTCATAAGTATTTAGCATATCAAAAAATCATGCTTAACCAAATCAAAATTTCAAACTTTGCCTGTTCCAGCTGGCACACTTTACCTTTCTCCAAAGTTCATTTGATGTATTTTTCTCAGAATTAATCAGCACAACCAAGAGTCAGTTTTTACATCTGTTTACTCAAGTACTCCCAAGAGAAATGTGAACTCCTAAAGGTGTTGGTAATGATCTCACCCACACCAATATTCTGTAATATTGCTACTTTCCTTTAGATTGATATACCACAAGTCATTTCTCATGTAGCTGATACAAAGAGTTATACATACATTTTAATTTTCTGCCACTGGAGAAATAAATGATAAGGCAGTAAAAATGATGTTTATTATGAATAAAAGGACTCTCAGAAATGAGCTTACTCATTTATCCTAATTGCACTCCCAGTCTGGGTCTGTTCAGGACATACTGGTAGCCTGGTAAATATCCTCTTCCACAATTTCAACATTGAATCGAATTCTCTGTAATCAGGAGCATGTGTTTTGGCAGAGATTTAATAAGATAAATGCACAGTGCTGTTACTGAAGCTATTCTGAAGTTTTCTAAATTAATGCTTTCCTGGTCGCTATAAAACATAAAATATATATTCAGCAAGCACATGACTATATAACTGATCAGAGATGTGGCACTCACTTCAAATGTTTCATCACAGTATTGTATATGTCTGTTTGGGAAAATGCTTCTCTTTCAGATGCACAGTGGAAGAAAACCAGTGACACTCCTGTTATTGAGACCAAAAACTGGCAGGAATGATATTCACAAATTCTTTAATAAGGAAAGATCTCAAGAGGTGCCATGATCAAAGTTTAACAAGAATTATAGAAGTTTTAGGCCACTTCTACAGGTAATTCTTGGTTGCTTTTTCTCTTAACTATTAAAAGACAAAGTTGGAAAAATTCTATGATATCCTGTGCTGTTCTGTAACTGAAGACAAACTAGTCTGAGTACACTCTGTTATACATAGTTATATTTAACTTTTCACATTAAAAAAAAATTGTGAATTGCAAGTGTGAAAAGATAATGAATGAAGCATATTCAGAAGAACTTGTACATTTTTCAAATACACAAATAAAGTTTTGCACACTATGAATGCCCAATATTATGACTTTATACTGCAGACATAAAAAACCTAATAAAATTCTCAAGATTGTCTTTTTGTAGATTCAGAATTTCCAATCTTTCAGAAATATTTTGCTTCCTTTTTTCCTGTTCTCAAGAGGCTTAGCCTTCAATACAAGTTCTTTGTTTTCCATTAAAGACAAGCAACATCTACTCACATCAGCAGATTTTGGGTAAAGTTCTGAATCTCTTACAAATTGGGAAGCTTGGCTTATCTCAACATTTTTCCTTTTGAATGTTCAGAACACCTATAGCATATGTGAATTCTGCATACTTTGCAGGCTTTCACAACGACACTTGTACAGTGATGTTCAGTGAAACTGCATGACAAATATCGGACTCTTTAGTAATCTAATTTGATACCAAGTTACAAGTAAAATTAAAAATACATTAAATTCTCCAAAGAATTTACAGAATGGGTAAGGAAGGGACCACAGTGGGCCATCTGGTCCACTCTCCCTGCTCAAGCAGGATGAAAAACAACACAGAGCAACTTAGGAAAGAAGCAGTAGAAAGCAGAGCTCTTCTAGTGGTCATGGATCTGCAACATCATTAGAGTAACAGGTGGGGTGAGATATGGATGCTTTTAAGAATTTCTGTGATGGCAGACTTGTGTCTGGGTTTGCGAATGTGTAGCCAGTGACAGCAGAGTGGAGAAATATGTGAAAGCCAGGAAGACAGAAATAATTACACTTGTCAACAAGTTAGATTTCCACACACCTGTGCATCTCAATTTGATTGATTATTCAGTGCTTTTGAACAAATTACTAACTGTTCCCATCCTGGTGGCTTTTCTTTCCATTACCTCAAGTCTTATTTTTCATTGTCTTTTACTGGCCGAAAGGTGGGTGTTTTCCTGTATTTTTCAACTATCTGCCAACACTTCATAAATGATTCAAAATTCTACAAAAAAAACATCACTCAGAGTGAGAGGAATGTTAACAAGCTTCAGCAATCTTGTTGAGAAGTACATGTGGCTGAAACAAAAGTGGAGAAATTTTGCAGCTGCTAACAATCCACAAATAAAGAAATACAAACAACCTGGGACAGCACATTAGAGAGTGTCTGAAGTCCACCCTGCCATTCTATCCATGGAGGGTGTCACTGCTCTGAAACCAAGAATCCAGGAATCAAGGAACTGTATAAAATTTCAGCGCTTCAACTACAAGCTGGGCTGGAGCACAAACCCCTAAATTCAGACCTGCCCAAGGCAGAACACAATGTGAACATGTTCAATAACACACAGTGAAGAACTGTTTCATTATTCAAGTTGTTTTCAAGTGAGCTACTACAGTAAACCACATCTGTCTGTCAAGCAACATTTCTGGTCATTGTTATCCCCAAAACTGAAGTAAAACATGTACATGCACATTGAAGAAGGCGTTACTCATTAATATTGAATTGTTGCACTCCCTGACCAATGGAGTCATCTTATTAGCATGCTTTTAAAGTATTAAACTACTAACAGTCAACCCTCAAAATATGCTCTTTGAATAATCAACACAATCCTATGGATGAATATATATGAAGTTACTGCTGCTGCTCATTAGCTGATCTCTAATGAAATTACATGAAGAGCTTTAAATTATTAAAATGTGCTACTTCAGTCAGAAACTTTCACACAAAATCCCTGTTAAGCTGTCTCACTTACCTGATAAACATGGAATGCATTGGCAGCTTTTCCACGCAGAAAGACTGAGGGAATCCAAACATTAATAAGAGCACGATTTGATCTGAGGAGGAGAGGGAAAAACTTAAAATAGGGAATCATATTTATGTATAAGAATTGCAAAGCAACTACATGCAATGATTTAGATAATGATCAAAGTGATCAACAGAGCAACATTTCAAATGAAAATCTGAAAGCAGAAAAATTGGAGTTCTGCCTGAACTTTTTATACGTGCAGGGACTAAAAATGGTCCCTAAAATTAACCCAGCTGAAACAATTCCTTCTGCAGGTTTTCTGGGGTTTGGGTTTATTTTCACAGCATGCATTTGACAACATTTGATTATACACATGAAACAAAAATTATTCACTTCAACAAATTCAACATTTTCGGCCACAAACCTCAGCTAAAGTTCACTAACTAACAGAAGAGCACTGCACAATTATGCAGAAGGCATTTCCATCCACTCTTTGTCACCCAGCTCCAAATTTCTATGATTCAAACGCATCAGCTACATTTTCACCCCCCCCATCCACAAAAGCAAGATTCATTAGTTTGACTGCTAAAGGCAAAATTCCAAATCACAACAGTCTAGAATGATCTGGGGTGGGTTGTTTGTGGGGGTTTTGGGGATTGGGGTTTTTTGTAAGCATTGATTAGGAGCTATTCTGTAAAAATGAGAAAGTCCATCACATGATGAACAGCAACCAGCACCCATCAAACCCAAAGCACTAAAACCAGTAACTTGTTGGTGCAGCAGAATACCAAGATCTAGGACACTTAAAAAGCACTCCAAGGGAATCTTCCTAAATCTAAATCCTTGAGTTCAGCATTCTTAACTACACTGGGGCATGGTCTGTGCAGCTCTCCATACTTTTTAACAATGGAACACCACAGCTAAGAATGGAGTTATTGGAAATAATATAGGAAAAGCAAATTATTGAATCTGTTTGCTTATTCTCCTTTCTCATAAAGACAGTATGAAGAGAAAAATTGTGAATTATGAAACTTACATTTCAAAATCTGACAAACTCTGATCTTCAGATGTTTGACTCAGATCTCCAGGGACCTATATTTACAAAACAGAAATAATTTCCACACACTGGTTATTATGCTTTCAATTAAGAAAGCATAATATTATAAGGAAATTACAATTCAACATTCAATTTTATAAATGCCAATAACAACTATTACTGACGAACAATAAGAGAAAAACAAAATCCTGCAAATGGATTGTGAACGTATCACCTTTGTGAGTCCTTTATGTTAGAATTTGCTACAGTTTTGTAAAGAAACAAGTTGGGGTTTGTAAAAGGGTTTGAAAGATATAGAAAACCCAGGAAAGAACATCATTATTAGGCCTTTACAAGCAAAAGATGCTAAAACAAAGTACTTTGTGTGTATAAGCAACTTACAGGAAAATACAAAGCACATAGAACCTCTTTTACAACCAAATTCCATTAAGGGAAGGACACATGAGCATTTTATTTTAGCTGTGCTCTTACAAAACATTATATAAGTACAAAAGTTCATAAAAATGCCATGATGGACTAATGCCTGTAGAATCAAAGGAAGTAGCAGTTGCTAGAAAACTGGAATGCAAGAGCATTTAGAACTGAAGCAGCAATAGCTTTTTACCTTATTTTATAGCTAGAACAAACATCAAAGGACATCTTTGCTTTAAAAGGAAAATGTAAAATGCGAAGCATAATCTACGATAGTTAGGAAAGGAATTGTGCAAAGCCAATTCTTCACAGGTCTGTTACTTCTTACAAGCTAATAGATATTTCATCATGAGTAAGGTTTGAGCCTATTCCAGAGGGATATTCTACAGTGCAATAGACAAATACTCACCGGCCCTCTCAGATCAATTAGTTCTTGTCTCATCTGGGACACCAGAGCTTCCTTGGCCATCAAAGCACGATGCAGCCTCTCATTGAATTCAATCAGCTCCCCATGCATTTCAGCCACCTGAAAGCAAAGCCAAGGGATAATTATGTTCTGAATTGGAAAAAAAAAAAAAAAAAATCACACTATGTAATTTCTTAAATGTATATCAATTTCTTTTACCATACTCTCCAAGTACTGCTAATACATTAGTATGAACTGATCATTAAGAACAGGCCTTGCTATAATTTTGACTCATGCCTTGAAATGCAGTTCTGATATCGAATTCAACAGGACAAAATACAACTTCATGTCAAATTTTATTCCCGTCAGTTGAGATCATATGACAACTGATTCTAATAAAACACTCATTAACTCCTGTTCTCAGTTTAATTCTTTGATGAATGCAGCACTCAACAGGTACAAACTAATCACAATATTTTGAACTGGGAATAATGCAAAATGCACAAACTGCATTAGACTTTGTCAATAATTCTTAAGTGGTGTATTCTTCACTCTTAATTGGGATTTTAATAGGATTGGAGCTAGAAGTCAATCACTCCAGGCAAATCTGTGAGAGGTCAGAGGAGTCTAAATGCCAGAGTTAGGCTGTGGCACAGGTTGTTCTCAAAGGTAAACAGTGGCCTCTTTGGGCACCAAGTGTGGCTGTGGTTGTGCTCTGCATTTTAAGTCAAGAGAGCATCAGGTGATACAGGATGTTCTGAGAGTGCCAGGGCTGGGGAATGACGAGAATGCAAAGTTCCAGCAGTCAGATGAACGCAGAGGGCACTGCTGGGCCCCTTCCAGTGGGCTGACCCAGCAGAAAGAACCTGTTCCTCAGTTTCAGCAACTCTTGGAATGCCTCCCTCCTCCTCATACCCCCCATCCAAAGGTAGAGAACAGTAGAGGCAACGGAGTAACAGCACGAAAGCACAGCTGAACGACATGAATTTCAATCCAGGCACCTCAACAGCACAGGGACTTGAACTACTGCCAAATCTCTTAAGAGTTCATAATTTCCCTTCTGGAAGCAGTTCATTACTATCTGTGAATTTCATTATTTCCTTCTCTTGAATTACTCTGCCTTCTCCCTCTTCCTCAGGGAAGTTCCCCAAAATAAAGCAGTTGAATTCAGTTTAATTTAGTGCCTGCTTTTAATTTTGTGCTTTGTTCTACACAAACCTGCATCCTTCACAGAATCAAAGCAAACAGAAAAAAAACAGCTTCAATTTGACAAGCCAGGATCTGACATCATTGATTATAAGTAAAAAATAAAAATAATTTTCTTGAGGTGAACTTCAAGTGTTCTTTTCCAATTTCTTTTTATATTAGAGGGAGTCCTTCAAATCCAGTAATTCATCACTGTAACACATATGCAAAAAAAAGCTAAACACCACCAACGATATACTAGAGCAAACAGTAATATAATACTATTAACTTCAGAAAAATTATTTTCCATACTAGCTTAACCACTAATTCCAATTTAAACTAGGTGATGTAACATTTAAGAATATCAGGTTAATATTAACAGGTCACTGTTAATTACACAGAGTGTGGGCTGGAAGGCAGAATTTCCTTGCATTTCAGGTACAGAGATACAGCACATAACTAGTTGCAAATTCACAGGGAAAAGCTGCAATACTGCTGTTGATTGGTTATCAAAAGCAATATAAAAATTTATGAATTGATACAAAGCTCAGTAGTTTACATATTTGAAATCATGTTTGATTTTTCAGTGCCTGTCTCTTAGAAGAACCAAATCCAGACTGATGTGACTATTTTCTCTCCCTCTAATTTGGATGTCCTTGAAATAACTTTCTACTTGGAGACTCGATTAAAATGTAAGTTCAACAACTCTCTCAAAACACTACAAGTAATGCAAAAATTTATAAGTGTCCCTAGCAAAGTTAAATAATAAAAAGGAAATTTAACAACAAATAAAACAGCAAATCACTTGTTATGTATTATCAAAAGGACAACCGGCAGATATCACTTATTAGCAACTAAGTTACTTCAATATTTTTTCTTGCCAAAGAAAAATGCATTACCATCACAGCAAATCAAAAGGAGCGATGAATAACAATATTAAGTTCCTTTAATTTTTCCTGCATCAAAGTCTGCTAAAACAATGAAGAAGTCTCCTCATAATTATACCCTTTCAGTTACATTTTGTGTCATTTGTTCCTTTACTCAATCCACAATGAAGCTTAAGCAATAAATTTCCCTACTGGGACTTTAATCATCTTCACAGTTGTTTTTCTCCATAACAATATGCTTGAAGCAAAAAAATAAAGTATAAATAAGCTAAGTTTCCCTTGGACAGAGGATCATTTAAATTTGTTCCTTCCTATACAAGAAAACAGTTTAAAGAACACAAACCCAAATAAAAGTCAAGTGAGGCTAACACTTGAGGCTCCACGCTAAGAGAACTCTAAACACCTGCTGTCAAAAGAAAACCTAAGGGCCTGAGACCACTGCAGTTCCACTGCCCAGCACGACCACCTTTGAGAGCAGTCTCCAGAGAAATGACAAAGAAAATATCACTTCATGTTTCACAGCAAAGGACCAAGCCAAAAAGGCTTCTCCTGTGGCGACATCCGGAGCTGTGTCACCCCTGACTCTGCCACAAACTCAGAAGCATCAGCAACAAACTCCTGAGCATGCAGAACAAACTTGGTACAACTAAGGAGACTTTTAAAGCTGAGGGAGATTTTAGGTGTGTTCTTATTTAAGATAATCTTTTGATAGGTACAGAACAGAGGAAAGGAGTCAGAAGAACTCAACTAAAGGTAAGTGTCAGGGAGAGCATTAGTTTTACATGGCCCTATGAGAAAAGGATAACCAAGTATGAATGTTTTAGAAGAACTGTATTAAGCACTTTGATCCATGACCTGCATTTTTAGTCATCTCATGTTAATCAGTTAATGTGGATATCAAATTTCAGGGTATTTTGGGCAAGGGAAAGACATATAGAATTGTTTTACTTTCTATAAAAATGTTCTTTTAATATTTAATAGGAGATATGGGTGTTAGATATTAAATTTCATTACTTTTGTCTTGAAAATAATTTGTATTTAAACTTAGGATGAAACCCTAATCTATCTTTTTTTCTCCTTTAATGAATTTTACATTAATCTTAAAAGTAAATCTTGCCTTAGGAACTTTTTCTAACGTGGCCATATCAACAGAAGTAGTAGCTTCTATCACACATTTCCTTACTGCAGTATTCAATAACCGATACAAAAATGAAACACGGTTTGCAATCAGAAACCAGCACGAAAGCATAGAAAAAGCTACACAATTCACTATGCCCTTCTTTTAAATAAAGCTCAACTGCCAACACAGCCATACCTGTAATTATGCACTGTAATTTACACAAAGCCTCAAACCTAGTGTCTCTGATTCTTTCAACTTCACCACCATCAGTTATAACCTTAAGCAACTTGCTTATTTATTAAAACCTTCATTTTAATATCAGCTTATAAAAGTATACCCCCGTTAGGAAAAGTACTTTTAAATATCTGAGGCTTTTCATTTTTGAAGAAAAAAAATTCAGATTTATCTTTTACATTCCGGGAGGGGGATGGGGGGGAGGGGAAACCAACTAAGCAAAGAAACTATTTAAGCTTCAAACCTTGTTTTACAATTATGATTCCATAAAATCTGTGCAGTACAAACTTTACCTCAATCAATTTCCTTTCGTAAGAGCTGGCCAGTTCCTCATTGTTTTCTACTTGCTTTTGCTCTGGAATTGTAAATTCACCATCAGTGCTCCAAATGTTTGGCAGAACTATAACAAAGAGATACCTCAAATTAAAATATTAAATTCCATAAACATCCAAGACATCCTGTTTAGAAACAATAGCTCTATAAGAAACAGTTATTAAAATATCGAAACAGACCATAATATTAAACAATATTACAAGTACTAAAATACAGATTCTGCAGGGACCTTTTTTTGTAAGAAATATTTAGACTGGAATCTTAGCAGAAAAAAACGTAAACTAAAAGCATTTGGCTGTTCTGTGACTACAGCTGTCTAATATATGTATGTAGTACCTGCAATTCCTGCCCAAAGTCTTTTAAAATTAAGCTTATGCTTCTCTTTTAAGCCTTTTTTTTACTGGGCTTCCAAAATATCATTTTGTATTACTTACATAGACCGCTTACATATCATAGAAATTACAGAAAATAGGGCTGAGAATGAACATTCCATACTTCATCCAGTATTTCATGATTTTGCATCAAGCAGAATCAGCTGGAGTTATTCCATTCCTGAGAGTTAATTGTCTAATTTATTCCTAGAAACTTCCAAGAAGGGAGATATCATGCTTCCCTGCACAACCTATTTAAAGTTAAATATTCTTCTCACAAAGGTTTTCCTGATAGTTAATCAAACTCCCTTCACCTGCCATGTCAGCCCATTACTTCTTTTATCTGTAGTGAATGAAAACTACAGTTTACTCTATTCCTGTTCCCAGCTATCATTTATGTATTTGAAGATCACTTTAAGGCCTATTCTAAGTAAATCTCCTCCAAGTTACACAAAATCTAATTCAACTTTTCCTCATAGCTCATGAATTTCTAAGAAAACAAGCTAACACATAAAAGTAAAGCACTAATAAAAGAGAAGTTGAACAAATGCTTTCACCATTCTTCAAAATCTGAACTATATACACAGCAACTCTAAGGTAGATAGGAGAGACCATAATTTATCTGACTAAATATTCTTGAGCCTGGGAACTGACTCTTGCTTTGAGGAAAAATTTAGAAGTTTATTATTAAGTGAATTTGAAAGCTATTTTAAGATCTTTTTCTTATAAATGTTGCTTCAAGTTCTTCAGCCAGACTTCTAAGATCAGCATTTTTATATAAATATTCTATCTAAGCAGGTTTGAAAAATGGTACAGAGCCAACTCCTGCTGATGGCTGAAAAATCAAGATGCTCATTTATTAAATATTTAAATACCAATATCCAACTGCTCAGGCTACAGCAGTGATCACTCATTTTGAAAGCTGATAATTCTGACTTTTGGGTAATTTATTTATAATCACATTTGCTGAGTGGGGTTTTTCGGCCTTTTTAAGTCACCACAAAGCAAAGTATCAAGCTGAGTTTCATTTATTATTTTAGGAAACTATTTAAAAGCCATACTCAATAGCATTTGATCTGATTATTGTAGCAAACATATAGAGCCTTCATTATTTATAGTGATAAAAATAACAGCAGAAGCCCAATTTATTCTCTTTCAAAATAGTCACAGAAAATCTGTGTTCTAAAATCTACAATGCATTTAAGACTTTTGTTTTCATGCCATTCAGAAGATTAATTATCATTAAAATCACTCATTATGTATACAAACCAGGGGTGCAATAGTTTATATAAATCTGGTAAAAGAAACAACTCTTTTTGTTTCACTCCTTCTTTGCAGCTACTTCTCAGGGATTATTTACATGCTTATGTACTTTGAGTTAGAGGCCCCAGTACTACTAAAATTTCACCTAAATTTTCAAATGGCAGCTGAGGAAAAAAATTTAGTTTTATAAAAATACAACATGTGAAGTTAGAATGTAAGAAAAAATTATTACAAATATTGCATGTAGCTGAAATTTATTCTGGTCACTAGTGATAAATATTATAGAAAATTACTGTGCATTGATTAAATATCCTTCCAGCATAAAGCATACATGTGCTCATTTTTAGAAATGTTGGTACTGTTCCATCCCCCTTTTTCATCTATAAAATCTGACCATCCTACTCAGTTTCTATTCTTATCGCTCACTAATCTGCATAATTTTAACATGGTGGAATATAGCTAGCCTAGGAATATTTTTTTTTCTTTTCCTATAATTATACTCATCATGGAAACTGTCACTACCTAATGAAGGATAATTTCTGCTATTATAGGAAGCTTAAGCCATGGTTTTCGTGAATAATTCTTAATATGAATCACTACACTCCAGCAAAGTCGGAAGTAAAAACATGTGTTCTCACTAACAAATACCCTTGTAGGGATGAATGAAGCTTTGAAATTCCAGATAAGGACAGTGACTAGACCCTAAGAGCAGTAGTATTCATTCATACAGCCATTTTTATGACCAAAATATTCACAATTAAAAAAATTAGACAGATGGTGCCAATTTCTGAAAACCCCTCTCAGCTCTCTAAACACTTTCTGTAACCAGTGGAAATGCAGGTCCCACTAGGAAAGGATTCAGAATCAAGACATCAATTCATCCCCTCATGGATACTTCTAGCACAGACCACAGAAGACAAACAGGTAAAAGTGCTGATAACTTTACTCATTTTCTTTCAGATATAAAATCTGCTCATTACTACTCAGTACAGAGTCTATTTCAAACAGTCTGCAAATACTGATCTCCAAAACAACAGTATAATCTAGAGATACTACATTTATTTTTATATTCCAATATCACATGAATTCACAGATTTTTATTTAAGCTAAATTTTCATCTGGCAGCTTTTTCTGGAAAATTTCTTATTGAATAAAGTAAGACCACCTCATCTACCAGAAAACGCTCTGTAAAAATAGTACAAAAATGTACATCAGTATTTTTCTCAAAAGGAAAATATATCAAATATGTTATTTTCACTATTGAGAGATATTACTCCCTCAAAGGCAGCATACAGAAAAATAAACCCTGTGCATGGATTCTTCCCCTGCTTAATTTTATCCTTACCTTCCACTGTTTGACCTTCTCTTCTGAGCATCTGGACAGCTCCTACGTACTTCTTAAGTTGCACTTTTAGCACCTCATTTTCTCTATTGATAAAAAAACCAGAATAAATAAATATTATTGTTTTCTCAAAATAGATTAAAAGTTCCTTTCAATGGAAACAAACAGACTGTTATAGTGAGCTTTACCTAAGTTGTGTCACCACGATGGAAGGAAAAAAAATAAAACTTACACCTTAAATATTAAATCAACAGCAGAGTACCAGGAAAATTAGTTTTCCAGGACCACATAAACACATCAGTGAAACAGATTATCTCATAATCAAAAACTTTCCATTAATTGTTTAATTTAAATTTTCTATAATATGCTATATTGATGGCAAACAAACATCTAAATCAACAATCAACTAAAACATAAGGATAGGATACTACATAAGGAAATTCAGAAAGGCCAATGTAAAATGAGATCATTATTTTAGTAGTTTGCAACTATCTAATTCCAAGCAAGTAATAATTCAGCTCTAGAAACAGGCTTCATCATTGTAAGAAAATGCCAGCACTTCAGCAACAACATTCAAGGCAAAAGTTTTCCACAAACCATTCCTAAATGAAAACCATAAGACAAGAAATTTAGGTAATCCCTTCGGCTGTCATATTTCAGTGCCTGTGCCCATCTCATTTCTCTTTGGAGTGTACAAGTATTCAAACCAGGCACTACCATGGCTCCACTTAACAAAATTAAGCACCTTAGCCTATATTTGGGGGGGGGCGGGAAATAGAAAAGGCTCAAACTGGATTTTAAACGAAGCTGACAAATCACATACCTGAAAATTCAATTATCTGTCTAAGCCCATTCAGTTAAGCGAGTACGACAGAAACGTTTATACCGAAGAAACATAACTAAAACGTGTTTCCAGACTGTGAATTCAAACAACTTTTATTCTTCTTTAAGAAAATATCAAGGTAGAAATACGCAGGTGCCACAAATGCAGCACAACATGCATGGAACCCCACAAGTATTTAGAGAGAGGAGGGAATTTGGGCCAGCCAAGGCCGTGCTCCAGGCACGATGGAACCTGGACGTGTAACACAGCACAGAAAGCTGTAAACAGGTGATACACAAAAAAAAATGGCATTTTACTTATGGGAATTTATTTAAGAATTAGAAGTATTCAAAAAAACATGCAAGTATGTTTGATGGTCCTTATCATACTATATATACACACACACATAAAATCTACATATGTTATATATACACACACAAACTGCTGCTGTGAGCAGTGCTATACTGCTCCTATAAGAAGCCTTGACTGGCACTATATTCCCATTCCTATGGATTTCAAGTCAGTTGGCTGAACTTTGTAACCTCAGTTTTATTCCGCATTTTAGTAGGAGGTTGCTAAATATTTGAGAAACTATTGATTGCTCAACAATCGAATTTTAAGTCCTTGATGATTTTATGCATTTGATGATATTTTTCATTTCTGAGACTACAAAGAACAAATCAGTTTTTCCACCAGAGGTAGATGTTGATACTCAGGGTAAGGGAAAAAAAACCATTAAAAACACATTTTAATCCTATATACTACATTAAAACAAACCTAAATAATTCATTCATGAAAAAAAATTCTGTGACAACTAAACAAAAAGGTTTCTTACCAGAACTGTAAAAATGTCTGCATGAAAGTAACTGTGTACAGTTACAATATGTTGAGTATTAAGGATTCTCATGAAATAACCATCTATCACCCCATTTCTACATATGAGAATAGATTCAGTACCTTCTGTCTGTACTGTGACAGCCATTGAAAAAATCCATTTTTTACGACTGTGCCTTAAAATTGATACAGTACAGATGAAGTTGAGAAAGACTTTAATTTACTTAAGGTTTTTGATAAAAGACTGAAATTCAAAGCAGGATACTATGGCCCAGTCACAATTTTCTAATATTCCTCTTTATCAGGTTATTATTTCTCATTCTTTGACATCTCTTTCTCATTACTACTGTTTAGCTGGATTCCAAAGAGGGCCCATCCTGATGTATATGAATTTATATAGTTCTTTTAATCTGAATTAGTAAGCACTCATTAAAAAGGCTTTAATGACTTCAAGAGGCATTTAATGAGATATATTCCTAACGAGCATTTCACAGGAGGAGAAATTCCTGTACAGGAGTTAAAGGTCAGATCTGCACATTGAAGGATGTTAAATGTTTCTATGTGCAGGCCCCAGCTGTACTTCTGCAATGTATCCAAACTATACCACCTAACCTGAAGCAGAACTGTTCACCTGTTATGAGCCCAGACATCAACACGTTTTCAGCATCTTTAAAGTGCTCCAAAGAGTTCCACATTTTGTGCTGTAGAATAAGCAACAAGACTAAGTACAAGTTGAAGGGGATAGAGAGGGAGAAAAAAAAAAATCAGGCTGAAATAGCCAGGAAAACAAAGGAAGAACAGCACCACTAAAAGCACACCCTTCTCCAAATTTGTTGTAACAAACTTCCCTGCCTGATCACTTCTTCCATTTAATAAGCTGAAAGATAGATGGTAATATGAGCTGATATAGGGGAAAATGACAATGACAGAGGATGACAATCAAGTATTCCTACAAGTTACTCCTTTTGTTCAACTAGCGCAGGTCTAGTGAACGTTGTTGATTAAGCTTTATAGCTTATATGTAGGAATGATCAATTATATAATAAATGTAAGTTGTCAAATACCTTCAATTCCCTGCCTAATTTTGAATCAAAAATAATGACACTTCCTCTCTATTTCATTATTTAAAAATTAGCATTTAAGGAAACCTTGTCTAAAAGAAAATCAAAACTTCTGTCAAAATGGTAATTTCTTTTAGCAGCATAAAACAAGATTGCATTTAGGAAACATATACTTGCCTTTTTTTGTGTCCAGTGAATGAACATAGAGCATACAGTTTTTGTTCCAGATTAAGAGGCATTATAGGATTTATTTTCTTATATCTTAATAGAAAAAAAAGAAAGAAACAAACCCAAACAAAACTCCACCACATATCTGCTGCCTGAAAAAATTCTCTAGGGCTTCTGCAAAATGAGCATGGTAAGAAAAGAATTTGAAAAAGAGTAATTTCTCATGCATCTCAAGTTATATAGTGGCCTGAAGAATAATGTAATTAAGTTTCTGGCACATATATCAGATTCTAGCAAGTGCTTTCTGTGAAGCTTATGTCAGAAAAGTGTCTTATTCCTAAATTCAACACTGGGAAAAATGAAATAAAACAAAATAAAACAAAACAAATCAACAAGCTACAAGAATCCAACAGATGTCTATGTTTTGATAAAAAAGTTTAGGTTTTTAGGAAATACTATAAAGGTAATAAATATCCAAACAATAAAAAAACCTGTAGGCATTAAGAATGAATTAAAATAAACAATGTCCTGCAACAATATGTAGAATATAAAGCAGAGGTTGAGCTAGAGGATTTCCAGAGATGTCTTCCAACCTGAATGATTCTACTATTAGGAGATGCAAGATCACAGTTAATCGTCATCAAATACACCCTAAATTAAATAAAGAAAATGAGAACTGTTATTACTCATTGAAGTAGAAGTTGAACTGCATACAACATAATGAGATTATACAATAAAACCAATCTCCAGAAAAAGCTGCAATGAGGAATAATGTGATAAACTTAACTGCTTGTCATGGGCTGGGGCTTGCAGCTGAAGCAGGGCCATCACTGAAACCTTTTCCCTGTCTGGGGGCTCACTCAGAGACGGAGGCTGGGAGGTTATCATATCACCTTGTTTAGGAGTTCTTTCTCTTCCTCCTCTCCATGCTACTGCTACTTCTCTTCTTCCTGCCCTCGCTGATGCCCTGCTACCAAATAATCTTCCTCCTGCTCTCTCTAGGAAGCTCCTTTGTCCCTCACTAAATGTGCTGACTTCCAGTATTTTTTTCGTGTATAGCAACTACTGATGACTTGTGACATGTCACCAACTAACTAAGCAGGAAGAAAAAGTCCTTTAATATAGGAATATTCAAATTAGTTTTCACAAGCAGGAACAAGACGTATTTTTTCTTCTCTCTAAGAAGCTGCTTAAGGGAAGTGATGGAATCATTTCAAGAGGCACCACACATCATTTCACCCATCACTGAAGGGCTATGGCTGTGAAAGAAGTGTTGTAAAACAGAATAACAGAAAATGCCAAATCAAAACACAATGTGATGTAAGTAATACAGACAGTAGACAGAGGAGGCAGATTAGGTTACAGAATCTACAGCAAACAGGACGTATGTAGAAGTGTAAGATGAAGTAGAGCCAAATTCTCATCCCCAGTTTCCCCACAGAGTGCATTTTCATATTCTCTATCTGCTTTTCTTGCTGCAAAGCCTGCCCTTTGTAATATGCTTTCCTCCAACATTGCTGAACATAGTCTGAGAATATGCAATCTGAGATTATTCAATTTCACAGTCAACTTCAATAAATTTCTTTGCCCTCCAAAGGGATGTAATAGTATTCCACACAGAAAAAAAGAATCTCAATTAAAAAACTTTAGTATTGCCAAGAAGCCACTGGCACAATACGTCCATGCAATTTCAGAAAGGTTCATTGATGAGAACAAAAAAAACCAAAATCAAAACAAAACAAAAAAAAAAAAAAGACCAGCTGACAACATTATATTAGAGAGACTGTTAGTGTATCCTATCAGAAGACCGGCAAATAGGCTGAGCCTGAGCCTGCTCCTTTTTGGAACAATGTAACAACTGTTATGAAAGAACTATTCAAATATTTCCCATGGAACAATGAGATTACCACTACTTGAAATTAAACTGACGTAAGACTTCTTCCATTTTTCAAAGAGAAATTGGGAAACTTGGGAAAATGTCTCTCAGTAAACTACCATTTTGTCTGGGAGGCCACAGACTCTTGGGAGAGTCCAGGAGACCAGCTGAGTAACTGACGACTTCCAGAAGCCATCATTTCAGCACTGACTGATGTGTCACTGAAATTTGTGTTATCAAAGCCTTCAGGAAGCTATTTATGTCAAATTCTTCAAAAGAGCTTTGGGGACACACATAAATTATCAGCTCTCATAATCTGAAAAACATTCATTCATCAAATCACAACAGTCAGATTGTTACTGAATGATTTCCCTTGCCTTAAAATATTCAGAACATTACAACTGAGGAAAATTTTCTATTCTGGTCATGTGATCAATTGTTTTCAAGGGAAGCAGTAAGATTTCACTACTTCAAAATATCTGAAACTTAGTTTCCTCGTACTCACCTAGTGCATTATGCAGCACTCACAAAGAAATTCCAAACTTTTTGTTGCTTCAAATTCTTTAGATCATTCAGCTTGCTCAACTTCTTGAGCATAATATTTAAAATATTATTTATTTTAAAAATTTACTATTCTCATTATTGCAGCAGCATCACCTACAGCATACAAAGTAAACCAATAAAAAATTTAGAAGAAAAACCTATATTCCAAAAAAACTACATACGAAGTTTCTTATGTTAGGATGTCAGAAAACGAGTTCCAATGAATCATTAAAGAAATGCCTCCCAAGTCCAAAGCAACCCGTGACACATGAATTTATCATGCCCAAGCAGCTCCCAACACTGTTTTTATCACATGACAATGCAAACTGACTTTCAGAAGAGCAATCAACACAACACACCCATATAGCAATAAGAGAAATTACACAGGGTTGTTCAAAAATACCTCGTTAGTCTAAGCGAGCATCTCTTCAGGTCTTGTTATACAAGCTTCTTATCTATTCTTTAAAGAGCTATGTGCATGACAAATATCTGATTCACCCATATGTCACTGCAAATTCTAAAATTGTGGGGGAGGTGAGTCAAAGAAATATGAATATACAACTCCTATAACCTGAAACATGAATATTAAATGCTGAAGTATTTGCATTGTCTCTATTGCCTTACAGCACATGCATGTCAAACCCACTTATTCATATCTCTCCCTCCCTCAAAGCAAGTAGTTTGGTTTGATGTGTCATCAAAAGCTGAATTAGTAGCATCCTAAATACCTTTTTTTTAAGAAAGCTTTATATTTACAATTTCAAATAGGTAATAAAAAGCTTATAGGAATCTCAGCTGTGGTACTTTGTGACTGACACTAAACACTCTGCCTGTGCATGCAGAAAACAAACACCTCTCTCTGGGTAAAGCAGATTATTTAACTCTTGGATTGTTTGTTGTTTACTATACACATATAGTAAAGATCTTACACATCATGGTTACTCCAGAGCTTGTTTTGAATTTTGAGAAGAAAGTCACACTGTAACAGCAGCATTTACCTTCAAAAGTCTTTCTTAAGCTGAATCACGTTTAGACAAGGGGAGCGTTAAAATTCTTTCAATTTCACTGTAGCACAAAGTCAAGCTGGAGGCAACTCAATATTGGGGCCAATGCTGTTTAACACCTTCATTACTGACCTGGATGCTGGGCCAGAGCACACCCTCAGCAAGGTCATAGACAACACAAACTGAGGAGCAGAGAGACACTGCGTGGTTGTGCTGCCATCCAGGGGGACTGAGACAGGCTGGAGAACTGGACTCAGAAAATGTCTGTGAAGTTCAACAAGCGTAAATGCAGAGTCCTGCATTTGGGGAGAAGTAGCCTGGACACCCAGACAATGCTAGAGGGCTGTAAAACAGCTCTGTGGAGGAGGATCTGGGAGCCCTGGGGGACAAGCAGCTGAGCACGAGCATGCAACACCCCCTCCATGGCAAAGAAAGCCATGAGCAGCCTGGACCCCACTAGGAACAGCATTGCCAACAAGTCACTGCCAATAACACTCCCCAAAACCTGACTGGAAATGGTCCTGAGAAACCTGTTCCAGCTGATCTTCCTAGAGCTATGGGAAAAACAGCTGCACCGCTTCAGAACTTGGTACTTGCTTGCTGATAATGTTTAGCAACAGCTATTGCTTAAAATAGGATTTTTAGTCCTAAATCACTTACGTTCTTCTGCAAACTTAGCTTTTTGAAAATGACTTCTCTTGTATACAGACTCTGTTATTCCCTTGTTCCCTTGCAGTTACTTTTTGAGACATTTTCAGCACTTCTTACCGTGCCAAGGCTTGGACTTTTGTGGCATGTCGCTCCTCCTGTTCTGCCACCTTCCTTCTGCAGTTCTCCATCTCCTGCCTCAGTGCTGCAGAATGCTCCATCTCTGCATCCAGCAGATTTCGCAGGGACCTGCAAGAAGGCAAGAATCTCTCCTAGAACACTGCATACGCTACCTGGCAATTAGAGTATACTCTAGGAATCACAGAGGAGGTTGCCTGAATGATACCATTAATGTCATCCTAAAATTTCATTATTCAATGTAATAAATTCACCTGATTTGATTATACAAAGATATGAAAAGCTACAAGGAAAAAGCAGTTGCAAATGCTTACTATTAATTTGTATTACTATCTTGTCAACAAGCCCATAGTACAGCCTATTATGGGATCTACTGTGCTATCACGCAGAAAGAATTTGCTTTTTAAAAAAAGCTCATAAGCTGTTTTCAGTACTTCAGTGCAAGTCCATACATCTTGGGAATAATCCATAAGCAATATATTTATAGCAAGACAGGCAGGGCTCTTGTCTCTGCCAAGAGCACTGCCACAGACCTCTGTGTAAAAACTCTTGATGAGATAGAAAAGGTCAGCATGATGCGTAATGGTAAAACCCATAGCATCCTGGTCCTTCTGCCAAAAAACCCCACAAAGCTGAATGAGGCAGTAACTTACAATTATGGGAGTGGGAAGAATAGGAGGCAGGAAAATAGGATCAGTTGGTAGGCTCAGCATAAAAAATATCTACAGGAAAATACAAATTACCAAAATAGTCCTACTAAAGCATTGAATACATTTGTATTTTCATTCATCTAACTATGTGTTTCAATAAACTAAATAAATACAAAGTAGGTTTGATGGCATTTTATATAAGCAGCTGATCATTTCTACGTGTACATCATCATTTTTCCCCAAGTGAACATTAAGATAGTCAGAAATGAAAGCCACTTTCAGCATTACATTGTCAGCCGTCCTACATCACTGCTTCACCAGAAGGGGAAAACCAGAAACTTTCTGAATATTTGCATTAGGAGAAACTTTTGCTCATTTGGAAAGCTATCTTAAGAGAGTTTCAGAATTTTGGCTGTAAGGTTTGGTTTTGAAAAAAATACAACTGCAAAAGCTCACAAGATACAAAGAGTTATCTGATTCAAACTAAAAGCAAAAAGTTGCCCTAAAAACACTATTCTTCAGTATCAACATTTAAATACTGAATTATTACATTAACCTTTCACAGAAAAATAATATATACATCAAAAAGGTTACATAAATATTATTTATAGCTTTACAGAAAGGACAGCTTGTATTAGAGAACAGGTATTTTTTTAAATTACTGTCCCTCTTGACTAAAAAAAGCAAACTACCTATTCTGCTCTTCCAGTTCATCCTTTCTATTCATCATGGCCACGATAGCTTGACGAAGTTCATCTAAGAAGAAAGAACAAAAAGGATTCATTTCTGTGTGTATTTTCACTCATTTCAGATCTAGAAGTCATGTACACAGGCAGCACACTTAAGATGATGCCAACACCATTTGCTATTCAGCAGAGCACATAAAAATGCTGTTAATCTCATCACTAATTCGAGCAGTCTTTCAAAAGCGGTGTTATTTTACACCGCATCAGAAGTATTGATCAAATCAAATTAGTCTGCATCTGGCTTTAATACAAATATTTATAAGTGTGCCTGTGGTTGCAGCTGTTTTGTTTTCACCACAGATGCAGGGCAGAATGCACCTTTTCACTACATGCATATTAATGAGACACACTGTCACTTGTTCAGCTTCTCCAAATTGCTTCTTCCCCTGGCTATAAATCCTGACACAGGAAATGTAACTGCTACAGGGAGATGGGAGTAGAGATAATGTCATTGCTTCTTCATGGCATTGTTTCCCAAGCTCAACTCTAAAGATGATGGGTTTTCTGAACCTTGTCATTTCCTAGAAAATCCTATTTTTTACAAATACCTTAAAAATACTTTCCGCCATTAAATCAAGAATAAAAATTTAAAAAACCCAACTGACAGAATTTTAGAATTTTAAAGATTTCCTTCAGGTTAGGTTTAACATGATACCAGAACAGTCAAATACCATACAGAAAAGTGTCAGCTCAATTTCATTAACAATTTCACGTATTGTAACCAATAACTTTATGAGTGCTACAGGGACACAATTATATTAAACCATCCCTCCCAACAGTTAAGTGAAATGTTTATATATAAATAAATCAGCCAACTCTGTTCTGCAAGTATTCAATGCAGATGTCAGTAAATTTCGTGTGCTTTTACTGAAAAAATACTGACTGGTATGTTTTCAGTATGTTTTCAGTTTTTAGAGCTGGTATTACTTGATTTCTTCGAACAAACAAAGCCATTGGACAACTTTTTTCCCCCTTTACATTCAGTTCCCAGATTTACCCATATCTTTCTTAATATTTTCTTCAGTTACAGAATTTTTCGCTAATTTAACAGAAACTTAACATTGTCCTATGGGCCAGATGGAGTTTGACAAACTCCAGTAGTGGATAAAATGTAAAAGATTTTATTATGTCAACCAAATGTATCAGTCAGTGCTGCAGACATCACAATTCCAGCCTGGCCTTGGTAATCTGCAGATTAATCCCACCCTTGCAGGACTGCAGGGTTCAGCAGAGTTTTTGTATCATTTGAAATCAGCCAACCCAAATTTCTTCATGGCAGATTTTTTCCAAAACATTCCTGCATCTTTGGCCATGAAGAAAGTAAATGATCATTTTTCTGCCCATTCCATAATACCCATATTACAGCTTAAGAGCTAACTGATATTAGCAAGAAACACTTCAGTAGGTCATTAGAGGGAGTTTGCCCTTCATTAATTCAACATAGAAAGAATAATTACTCTTCTACAGTAACTTGGCCTCTTTTATGGGTTCTCCATGTAACCCTTAAAAAAAAAGAAAAGGAAAAAAACCATAAAACAAATCCAAATCTTGTAGAAAAACTGAAATAGTGACATTTCTGAGTATTAAATCCTAGCACAAGGGACGATAATCCATCAGCCTATCTGTGAAATAAACAATTGCTCTATGGATGAGGAAAATAGAATAATCCAGTAAATGTTAGCGCATCATACAAATAAACAACACAAGCAAAAGGATCAACACTAAGCTTTACATAACAAAATAAAGATCTTGAACTATAATGTTGAATTCAGAATCCTCCTCAAGGACGCATCAAGCCAATGGCATTTGAAATATTTTAAGTGTGCCATTAAAATATGATAGTGCATGATCGACAAGTAGTTGCTATTATGTCTCTAACTCTGAATAAATTAAAGCTGTTGCTGCTCAGACACGTTACTGTAGCCCTGGCTCTGCACTTGCACTGGGGTGCCCACTCTGCAGTAATTGCCTGTGTGTGTACCCAGTGTCTTAATGTGTACTGATTTATTAACATTTATACAGCTAAGCTATTGTAAATTGTCTTCATTATTTCAATTTTACCAGCCTATTCAAATTGTAACCTTAACTTGCATAATAACTTAATCTCCTTTTCCTTATTCCATCCAGAATCTTCTGCATGAGTAGAGACCTGAAATCCCATCTTTTCTCACTCCCCTCTCCCACACACATACACAAGCAGAAGCACAAAAGCAAGATTCTGCTAAAGACCATGGTTAGCACAAAAGAAGAAGAAAAAAAGCCTCTTGAAATAGAAGACTTTAAATTGCTTATTTATTTCCATTTGCCTCATTTTTCTGAGAGCCATGGAAGTGACAATACTATAGACACACAACAAAGCAGAAACTCCAAATTTCATTATCACATATAGGTCAAAAATCAATGCTTAATTTAAGACCACAAATGCAAACACATTTCATACTCGATATTTCTTGCTAATTTAGCTCAATTACAGATACCACTGTGGGTGTGGATGAAAGCATCAACACAAACCACCAGTCTGGGCTAAGAGACCAGAATTCCAAGAAGGCTGGTCCAGGCCATGCCTACCTGAGCAGCGAGACTGCTCCATGGCTATAGCTATGCTGGCTCTTCTTGAAGTGATGAGTGTTAAGGAGTCATATTTTCTATAAATTACTCAAAACAAACACGAGAACTACACAGTTTATCAACAATGCTTCTTCAACCTCTCTATCCATAGTAAACACAAAGAGTAAAACAGTATTAGTATAATTGAGTAAAAATTTACCAAGAATAAAAACATCAGAAACCTTAATTTCACGATCTTTTGAAGCAAGGAACTGTGTAGAACCAAAAGGAAACCATCCTATTTAATTCAGGTATAATATTTAAAACTTTCAAAAATTGTAATTTCTTACTTTCACTTATGTTTCCTGAAAAATTTCAGCAGCATGTCAGAGCAGTCAGCTGAATGCAAAGGAAATCCAGTATCATACACTGCAGCAGGTTCCCTTCAAACCTGCCAGAATATCCCCAGTTCATGAGCTTTTGTCTGTCTGTTACACTTGCCTCCAAGATGAGTGTATGATCATAACCTAATTTTTCCAGCAGACTTATGTCTCATACATTGTGAGGGTTAGAAAAGGGAATAAATTAGAAAAAAAAAGTCAGGGTTGTAGCAGCAACCATAAATTTGGCATTTTCTGACTTCTGGACTATACAACCTCAATTTTTCTTCCTCCTTTCTATTTTTTTTTTTTTTTTTAATAAAACAGTGGGAGGGTGGCCAAGTATTCCTACTTCAGAGAAGTGTTTGATGTTAGACTTTATGTCCTACTTCTGAGCTGTTTTGTGCTTGATGACATTTATGTTCTGTAAAGTATTATTAATGAAAGGCAGTAAACTACTGTTATTAAGGATCAGCATTCAACACCAACATATCTAAAAGTGAAGTGATAATCAGAGTTCCATAAAGACACAGATAAGATGATAACTTGTGAAGTTTTTCCTAATAGATAGTTTTGCAACAACTTCTTGAAAAAGGAATTCCCATGTACAAACCAATAATTCCAAACCCTTCTTCATCAGCAAAAAAAAAAAAAAGATAACATGAAAATCAAGGAACGTACTAATTAACTTTTTCATATTAAGCCTCACTTTTTCAAACATTGAAAATCTTTTTTTACTGCTGAAAATAACCTGTGGTGCCTAATTAGTCATGAACTGAATATTTGCTCTGAAACATTTTTTAATTAAATTCCATACTTCATGCAAAATCTAGCTTCTAGAAAGCTTTCATAAGGTCAAACTCAGAGCATGAAATATATAATGCTTTAAGAAACACCTGCCAGTTTCCAGCAACCTCCAGAAAAGTCGTAAGTTTCACAACTCTTCTGCTGTTTAGCCAAAGATTGGAGAAGTATGATTTGCAATCACCTGTTGTGAAGAATGAGCTGTAAGTGAAATCATCCCTCAGAGTACACAAGGTCATGCAGCCTCCTCTGCAATCCTGCAGATAGAATATCAGGGTGGGCTGGGAGCAGTTTGCAGGAATCTTTTTTTTATTTTATTTTCATGAGTGAAAATTTACACAGATATTTTCAGAGACAAATAAAACTTCCACCAGACTAGTTACATCTTAAATCAGAAGTCTGACCTTTAAAGACATGAAGCGCTTGATGCTCCCTAAGCTACCTACATGAACACAGCCTTTTAAGGCTTAATTTAGTGCTCAAAAATCTTGTAAATATTATCCTGTCATGTCACTATTCGCAAGGCAAATTTTAGTAGGAAACAAATTGTGTTGGCCTTCTACTGTACGGAAGAGTCCCGGTGAAAACCAAGCTTGTAAAGTGAACTGCAGCTTTCCTCTCCCTGATGAAATACAAACACCCTCCCTCCACAGCTCTGCTTTCAAAGAAGACACAAGAATTTAGTATCTGCCAGTGACCTCTGGCAACTGGGTTACAGAACAGGCCAGAAGCTATTGAGAAAACACAAAGTACAAAAACATACACCTTATTCACTTACACAACCAGGATAAAAATATAACAGGGAGGTTTGATTATTCAGTAAAGTTCTTCAGTGATTGTGAAAAGCTTGGGGATTTCTCAAGAATATATGAAAAAATATGGAATTATGTACAATGTTCCAACCTTTCCTAACCTTTGTGGTTAAGCCCAATTTTAAAAACTGAAGAAAATGATAGTGAAAAAACTAAATTACCAATTATTTCCTAAAAATAGTACTATAATAAAAGAACCTTGTAAAGAAGAACACAAGTAGCGTCCTTTTAAAATGAAAGCTTTGGAACTTCTTTTTTTCCTACGGCAAAAACAAAATGGGGAGACTTGTGCTGGTGGGACAGCTTGTTCTGGTGAAAAATAATGCTGAAAATACAATCTTCCAGTGGCAGCTCTTGACACAGTGTTGTTTGTGATTCAAGTTCAATAAGATAAATACAACTTTTTTAAAAACTGAAAATTACATAGTAGAGTAGATGCATAAATAGAAAACTTCTGACCAACCTAACTCTTTATAAACTTGGTTATGACAAAACAATCTGCAAAGCAGGGCAAGTTCTTAAATTATGCCTAACAGAAACAGCAAAGCTCTGTGGATTAGGATTTCTCTTGAGTGGTATTAGTATTTTTTGAGAGGTATCTGCTGCTAAGTTAACCTATACCTTACAAATGCACAGGACACAATTCAGGAAAATTATTTTAAATGGCAGAAATTTTAAATTACAGCTTCTCATAACATACCTTTCTAGCCTGCATATCAAAAGAAGTAATAAAAGTTTAGTACTATACTAATAGGTTGGCAAGAAAGCAGGAAAAGAATATAATTTTAAAAAATTCATTTCAGGCTTTGTCTTCAGAAGTAGGAAAGACAAAAATCCAGTCACTGGAGACCTCCCAGCTTTTCTCACTGCACTACTGCATTCCATTCTTCCTGCCTGATGTGTTAGAATCAGTTGCTATGCAACCAAGCTATAAGCCTCAGCATTTAATAATTCTTCTGCTAATTGCAATAGAGAGACTTTGTCATAGCACTGAATTCCTCCTGCAGAGGATCTACAACCAATAATAACAAACTTGAAAAAAGCATTTTTATTCAACATACCCAGGATCAGCTATTACAAAGGTATTGACTAATTCTATAAATTTATAGTCAGCTGAATTTTAATTACAATTATGATTAGATTATTTACTAGGTGTTCTACTGGCTTTATAGATGGGTTTGACATGCTTCCCACCCTTCCTTTCACCAAAGCCTTCTCTGACCTGGGAAACTAATGATAGTGTGCATGCTTCTGTTGATGCTGTGTTTTCACTTCATTTACAAATTGCTAAGTATTGAGAATTTAAAATCTCCAGATTTTCTTTCTATTTTATAGCTTTCCTACCTATACTGGGAAATAACTGAGCAACGGAAGGAGACCAACTGCGGCCCCTGCTGGTACCTGACACCCCTACAAACAGCAGAATCAACAGAGTGCAGAGGCACCAGAAAATTGCCCTGTGCAATTCTCTGAGAAATAAATAAGAACAAAAGGATATTGTAGGAATAATATTAGCAGAGAATATCTAGTGACAAAAGTATCACTGTAGCTAATAACAGTAAGTCCATTCTACACTTCAATTATGGCACTTAGAAGTCTCAAACTAGTTTGCCACTTCATGAAATACTTTGCAAGAAACAATTTTTCAGCTTTGCAAAGCTCAGTCAGCAGACCAGTGCCAGACCCTGAAACACTGCCCAGTGAAAATGCTTGTTTTATCTCCTTTAACACAGGTTGACACAGCACTTGAATATGACTTTAGAAAATGAGATTAGAGTATCTTAAGATTTCATTCATTTTGATTATTCCATGAATCAATTGCAGAAAAGAATCTTGGCTGCATCACTTGTAACTTCCCAAATGTCATAATTTAAAACTTGTACATATTGAAATTTATAAGAAGAAACAAACACACACCCGAGAGCTTTAGGAACAAAGCCAGTTCAGTTACAGAACATTCTGTACAGTGAGGAATATAAACACATACTGGCTTACATGTTTAGACACAGTTTAAGAACTAAGTCTTTGTTCTACAAGTTTATGCAAAGAAAAAAGATAAATATGTGATAAACAAACTGCCTGTGCTTCTATTAATCTGTCTCTGCAGAAAATACTATTTTATCTTGTCTAGTTCTACTCTTAATACCACTGAAACATGACTGTCCTCCCCCTTAATATTAACTAAAGGTATTAAAGCCTGTGTTTATGTTTGGAGCAGACTTTCATATCAAAACCACAGAAAGAGGGGGGTTTGTTTGCTTGTTTCTGACTAGGCATTAATGAAAACAGGCAAAAGAAGTAAGACTACATCAGAACCAACCCTCAGTGCTTTCAGAGCTTGTAGAAATTTAAAGATGTTAATCAAATCATTATTTTTCGTTTAACTACTGAAGCCACATTTAATATAAGGATATCCAGCTGCAATGAAGCATAACCTGCCAATACAAACATCATTTTAGAGCAGTTATTACTAACATGACCAGCACATCAGAAATTAAGTGCTCTATGACTCTCTAAGCAGCTCTTATTGAAACAAAAATAGAAAGAGTTACAGGACCTTCAAAGTTCTTTCCATCAATCTAGATACATCAAGGAAGTACTTACTAATTGTCATGGATTCTGGCACAGTGGCTGAAGGCAACATACTGCTTAAAGTATTCACTTGAGCTGGAGGACTGACTTCCACTCTAGTCACAAAAGTACAGGATAATCAATGTAAGAAAACAAAATCCTGAATTCAAAACTTAAGAAAAAAGCATTCCAGAAACTACAATTGTTATCCTATTCACTCATATTTAATCAAAATATGTTGAACAATCCTTTAATGTATCTTCTGGGAGTCTGATTTAAGAAGACACACAAAAATTCCAAATTAAAAGGCCATGGAGAATATAGTAAAAAAATAACATAAAAACCAACTTAAAACCTATTTTCAAAACCAGGAGGCCAACTCCATCTCTTATTTGACATCTCTGTGTGACTTCTTCCACATAATTAGGAAAAGTTCAGTACTTGAAACTGCAAAAAAGGAATTGTAGGTTTTTTGCATTTGTCTTTCCAAACATATGCAGAAGTACCCTGATGAGTAGTTGGTTTTCCAGTACTAAGTGCATTAGGTAACAATAAGTTGGCAGCTATAGGGTGAAGCTTTTTTCTTTCAAGAAAAACATATTTGGCACATACCTGTAAGGAAGATCAGATCTTCTTGGAACCAGTTCTACCGGATGAACAGCATGTTCATGCCCCTCTCCATTCTCCAAGTTATCTAAAGCAGAATGCACAAGCATTAACTTTCTTTGGGTTACAGTCCTCAAAAAAATAAAATAAAAACATAAATCCAGAGGTAAGGTAGTTACATTTTTAAACAGAAACACTCAACTTGCTATAGCTTTTAAACACTTCTAATTGTCTCCAAAATAGGCTTCTGCAAATTCACCCTAAATGCCAGCAGGATTGTCAAGCCTCTTAGGAACATAGCCATCATAAAAAAAAAAAAAAAGAGTATTGCACAATTCCTAAATTATATTTTATATGTACAGAGTTGCAAAGCTATGAGGAGACTTCTTCCTGAAGTCACTTTCACAAGCCCCTGGAGCTGAAACAACACATGGCACCTGATGCTCACTACGAATCTGGTTGTGACTTGCAGGAGAAGAATTTGTGGTTAGTCCCCAGCACATGAAACCTTGCAAAAACACCAGTGCTTTCTGTATTCCTAAGAGAGCACCATGGCTTCTCCTTACATCCCTGTACCAACCATCAGGAATCAGACAGATGAGATATTGTTTAAAAAGCATGAATAATGCGCATCTGTCCACAGATCTACAACTGTCGGCAGCAAAACATCCACATCACTGAGCCTGTCATTAAGGAAGCTCAGACAGAAACAAACAAAAATCATATTTTATTGATGTATTCTGCATCTCACTATAAGGGCTACAAAGTTACTATAAGACAATCCTAAATAACACAAATTTTAAAAGCAGAAATTCTAGAAAATAAGTTAATGGGGAATAGAGTTATGTCAGAAAGTCTATGGAGGAAAAAATTTATTTTTGAAGTTGTAGAGTTTACTGAAGCTCAGTTCCTAAAATACATACTCCATTTTTGTTCCAAGCAACTGCATTTTGATGGAGGCTTTCTCATTTCTAGTTACATGGAGATATGATATGCCCTGACACATCCCTGGAGCACTGCAACAGATTAATACTGAAAACACGTATTAACATACAACACTATAAATTATGCTATTTCAAAAAAAAAAAAAAAAAGTTATTTATCAGTATTAAGACCTATATACCAAAATATTGGGTTAAACTATGTATTTTAGAGGAACTTATTAAGCATGTTTGAACAAAAATATCATGATATTAATGAGCTTGCCAGTTACTGGGCTGGACTGCCCTCAGAATAAGCTAATGCACATTCCTTCCAACATCATTCATCCAGCACAAGTGCAACTTCCAAAGTCAAGCAAACAAGTGTCAAAGGCAGCTTTCCATCTCAGCAAATTGTCAGTGTGGCTGAGGAGAGGGTGCCTGGATCCATGTGTATCCCTCTCCCTGACTGCCTTGGGTTGAACAACGGGCACTTAGTGCAGGCCTCCCCTACACCCCATCAGCTCCTCCCTGTTCAGAGAGGTGAGAGCAGGAGAGCAGGCAGCAGGGTCTGTGGGGTTTTCTCCTAGCACTGATGGACTGACTCCTTTCACCAGCCCAACGTTGTATCACTCTGACTTGCATGACAGACCACAAAGAGGGACAGAAGGAGGACAGAAAATATCTGTCCTGTGCCCAGCAGGGATCTGACTGGGCCTGTTAACCATCTCCAGTAGGCTGAGCATTGCATTCAAAACAGTTCTGAGATGAAGCAACATGAAACAAGGGGCTTTGGTACCTTCTTAGTAAGAGTAAGTCCCTGTGACAGTTATGCATACAGATGTACACCGATATATACAGACGTCCTCTTTGGTCATCTGCCTCCTGAACCAAGCCTTGGCTTGCACTCTTGATTTTTGATTTCAGATAAAAACCCCCAGCTCATGTTCCTGATGCCTCATGACATCTACTGACAGCAACTGTGAGTTCCCATTCCACACACCACACCCCATAAACAGGAATATTTCCTTGTATTCCAGATTTCAACCTGTGGATGTTCCCCAACAGTTTCTGTATTACATTTAAGAGACCACAATTCCACAAACTACTCAATGTTTTCTAAATCCATTCCTTCGTAAACTGAAAAATGTGGCAGCACAAGAAAAAATTTAAAATGTACTTTTTTTTTTTTTTTGAACCACTGGCATTTCTTATGAGGTACATATTTTAAAATACAGCAGAGGGCAGTGCAGCATTATTTTATGATTCACATTTTTATCACTGAACTTACAGAACTGAATTACAGTTTTTCACAGGCCTTCAATCAACAACCCATTTAAACTCTTGGACATATAATGAGTATGAAAAAAGTATTAAATATTCTACAATGAAAATATTATTTGAATACCACTGAGAAGTTTTTAAATGGTCACTGAAATGAGTATACACAAAGTTCTGTAGAAGCAATGTTTTATGAACAGCTAGAAAAATATCAACAGGGTGAAGGGGAGGGCTGGTGGAATTTTTTTGTTTGTTTTTGGTACTAATACAGATACTGTAAAAGCACCAGGTCTTCTTTTCCATTCCCTTGACCACTTTTATTGCTTGCTTCAAATGGTTCACATCATCCTTGAAGCGCAGTACCCCTCACTGCATATAATACTGCAGCTGAGGCCACAACAGAGCCAATGGAGCCTGCATTTACAAATGACACTTTCATTTATGTACGGCTCTGTTAATTCGCTATCAGCTTGTAACCTGCAGAAAACTGAGTATACTAGCACATGAAAAATTAGATGTGAGCTGGCAACAGGTGCTCAGAGCTCAGAAAGCCAGTCTTAGAATAAATGATGTCTGAAGATCCCTTCCAACCCAAACCATTCTATGATTCCCATATCCTTTTCTGAGCAAGTATTTCCTAGTCAATCATTCCTTATCCTGTATTTCAAGTTAACAGCTTCTATTGAACTGCTTCCAGCTGCTCTCCAATCCGTCAAGATTAATTTGAATTCAAGTTCTCAAACATACTTGGAGCTTCTTGCAGCTTAGTGGAATCTACAAAACAGACATGGATACTTTCTATACAATTTTCCTAAACTTTAATAAAATACAAGACCACAGCTTAATCCCAGTGAAACTCTGTTTTATTTTGACAGTGATAAATCCTCCTTAACTAAATGACTACTCAGATGGAGAACTCTGACTCAGAACTAGAATAAATTTTAATTGAACTTTTTATCCCAGTTGTGCAGTATCTCCTATGTCTTTACAATCCCGTTATTTCTTACCATTGGCCTGAGTTAGAATAAAGGTTGCAGGAATTCTGTGAATTCAAATGCCCACCTGTCTGGGAGTAAGAGCCAACAGCACTGACAGGAAATAGAACATCTGAGTCATCATTCAGGACCTGCAGAGGAGTCCAACTGCATATCTGAGAATTGCATGTGACTATTTCATGAGGTCTATTTAGAACAAACAAACAAACAAAACAATCTATTTATACAGTCAGTATTAACGTTCATAATGCTTATATTTCTTTCAGAGACACCACTGCAAGAAAAATCTTTATTTCAATCTGCCTGCCAATTTCTTGGTCAGCCATACATTAATTCATTAAAGATCAGACATTCCAAAGTAGATGAGACAAGCAGTGCTTGCCTTGTTCTCTAAACAAATTTCTGTGTCAGAAAGAAAGATGGCATATTAGTATCTAAAATTATTCTTTCTCTCTCAGTTTTGTCCTGCCTTGTTTAACTATCTACTCTGATGTAACAAGCTTACTCTGTTTAAAATACACATTTTTACTGTGAAGCCAAAATAGAATTGTTATCATACTAAGAACAAAGAAATACCAAGCTGGCCAGAATTATAGCCTGGCTGTATCATGCAACAATTTTAACAACTGAGAACTTCAAGGAGAACAAGAAGTCTGAAACCTCAAAATTTGGGATTTCAGTGAAACTTAGAAGAAAAATACCACCACTGCAGTGGCCCATATTGTTTAAGCAGGAAAAAGGGGGAAAAAAAGGGATTAAAAAAAAAAGGGGGGGAAAAAAGGTGAGGGAGGCGGGATAGGAACAAAAAGAGAAGATCTATAGTTCAGTTCAACACATCAATTTGCCAGTAGCCATGAAGGAAAGGGAGAGGTGGAGAGGAAGCACGGAAAGTTTACACCACTATCTCCTGCACTAATACTTACTTTCCAGAAGCTTCAGTTTCACCTTCTGTGCCTTTATTTCCTAATGTTTTTCCATACAGCTCATCCTCATCTGCATCTTCATCATCAATGCTCTTCACATCCAGTTTCTGGTATTCATACTCTCCATTCATGAATACTGAATTGCTCTTCCACGAATGGTTACTTTCACTCCCATTCAGATTTTTACCAAGAGTGCTCTCAGAAGAGGATAATGCAAGAACTGAAGATTTGTCTACACTCTCTTCTGAACTTTCTCCTGTAATCAGAGTCTTTGTGCCATCTCCCAAGTTTTGCTCATCTTCCTCTTCATCAAATGAGATAATATTAGTCACTCTCTTCTTCTTTTTTCGATCTTTTTTGCATTTCACATCTAGTAGGAATACAAAGTTTTACACAGTTTATAAAAGAGAAATAATATAAGAAACTTGTTTTTTCCTTAAAAGAGCTCATGTACTAAATTACTCTAGTTAAAAAAACACTTAGATCTACATGGCATTCATTATCTTTCCATACACATGAGCTTTTAAATCTCTAATTACCAGCTTTCTTTTATATGCCTTACATAATTCAGTTTTTAGAAGATATTTTGGAGATGCATTCATAACATGATTCAATTGAAACTGGAAAAAAAGTTCTATAAACTCATGAAATTAAATTTAAAATAATAAGTTAGCCTTCCCGTCACTTTCTCCCATGGACTACACCTAGTGTATAATGCAGAGCAGGTCTGCACAACAGAGAAAACATGAAGCACTTTAAGAGGAAAAACTAGAAAGAAACTCACAACACGAACAAAATCCACAACCCAATCAAATAGTTTTGCCTGTACTCTAAAAATTGAACAGTCAGTTTTCAGCTAATTAGCTCTTGGTCTAGAAATACAATGAAATCTCTCTGATTGCACCAGATGTATTCAGTGACAGCACTTATTTTTAAACTATTACCTATTCTCACTGAATCTGATGTGCACATGAAGCTAAATGCAAAGTTGAAGCACTCTAAGAAACATCAGAAATTTACTCACCGAGACACCTCACACTGGGACTAAATTGCTTTGTTTAATTCAAGTCCAGCTGTTATATATCCACAAAACACACTAACATACTTTAAAGAAGCTGTTAAAACCCATTCTGGTTGCAAATAGAATTCCAACAAAGAACACAGACTTTAATGAAAACATCTGACTTGCTCTAACATTCCACATACAATTGCATTTGAACAAACTCAATTTTTTTTAAAGTGACATTTTATTGGAAGTTGTACCATTCATGTTGGGTATACACATGTACTGTACACATCAGTACACCACGCTGTGGAGTCATATGCACCATATGGTCAATTACTATCTTATTTCATCTTGCAAGCCTATTCTATACTAACAAAGTTATCCCAAGTCAAGTATCACCTACGATTTTAATCTCATTTAAGTGCTATACAACAAAAGCTTTACTATGAGTTTGTTTTAAAAACTGTCTTTTAAGACGAAGTCTGTTTTAAATGCCAATAAAAAACAGATTTATCTCAACTTCTATTCCGACCAGATTCACATGTGGAGTTTGTGCCTTTTTCTCAAAACCAAAACAATTTAATGCCTAAACTCAAAGCTTGTTTCTTAATTAAAAAGCACATAAATCTTCCTGCAGTTTTGTACTTTTACAAAGCAAAACAAACTTCTAACTCAACTTCCAGAAACAAAGATAATAAAATATTCCTTTGTTATTTTTGGAACAGAAACATATAATGAAAATCACATTTTGACGGACTGATTTCAAATTATAAGAGAGTAAGATTTTGGGTCTTTGTTAGTAACTAACATCATACAAGCTGGTTGTAACACTAAGACCTCTAAAGGTAAAGAGTGTATGAGTAAATTTTCATTTTAGCAATTATCTGCTTTGCAGAGGAATTCAGACTGTAAACACAGTCACTATTTGAAGATTACAAGCTAAGATTTGTATCTGATATATAACAACAGAGGTACATCAGTGTACGTGTGACTGGCAAGATGCCAAAAGAAAACATTAAAATGAAAAATCATTACATCACAAACTCCCAAGCATAATTTTATGAATAAGAAATTGAAATTCAGGTCACAAGCAAAGTACTACCAATAAAACAGTTTAGCCTCCCTCTCACAGTGATACAAGAATGCTGAAATACACAGTTACCATCCAGCATTCACACCCAGTATTTCCAATTTCATGCTTTTTACTTACACACTCAACTGCTTTGTATGTGTAGTGCATTTATTTTTAAGACTTCTGTTCTATAATAGTGCATTAAAAGTAAACTAAAAAGTTATTTAAACACACTTGAATATTTTCTAAGTTTCTGAACAGCACTAACATTGCATAAAAGCTTACCAGCATTTACATTCCTTGACAGAACAGGCAGCGGGTCAGAGTCCTGGTCGGGTTTTATGAGAATCGAGACCGCAGATGAGGCAGTGATCTCCCGGAGGAGGCTGCTGACACCCTGAGTGGACTCTTTCAATAAGGATGTTACATTTTGTGTGGATTCCTTTAACAAATCTGACACAGTGGGTGTGCATTTGCTCTGTCCATTTAAATCCTTATTATCAATGTTGATAGCAAAAAGAATGGAGTTCAGACCTTCAGATAAAAAAAGAGGGAAAAAGAGACCAAAAATGCACCATATACTTCACACAGAAGTTATGAACATAGAACCTAAGGATTAACGAAGCTATGACATGTAAAATATTTTTCCCAAAAATTTCCCACAGTTCCCAAGTCATGAAGTCTTATTCTCTCATGTGCCATTCATTCCTTTCTAGATTATGTTCAAGCTGATGCAATCAGTTCTGAATTCATCTTGATGGCTCTTCAGCTGCACATTAAATAATCAAAAAGTACTGTGAACTCATTTATTTATAATCTTTTATTTAAACCCATTTACTGCAACTTTAGTATTTGTTGGTTCCTATATTCTATTAGCAAAAATGCCCATGAACCTTGTCTTGCAGAATGAAGCATGTGACCATGTATCTGAGAAAAGGGGTATAAAATAATACATCACTTCTGTGGCTGAACTCTAGGAAAGTAAATTATTTGTTACCATTCCTTATTCTTACTCTCCTTACCTGTATTTACCTGTAATTTGGATCTTACTATAAAATTCCATCATTACTCTTTTCTAGTCAGGAATAACCCACTTTGTTTTCTCTAAATTGCACTGGTTTTAAGTTAGCCTTGACTGCTGAAGAGTTAAAATATTTATGTGAAAGATTTTTTAATTGTAGGAAGGCCAGATCCAGGATTTTAACAATCCATCAATTCATAGCAATAAATTGGCATAATACCTTGACTATTCACCCTGGCTGTGCCTCTGACACACATGGTCCACATAAACAGTGTATTAGAGAAGTTCCTCACAACCAGAAACAGATGTAACATCCCAAAATGCAGTAGTTTTCCAAGAGCAGTAATGCTGAAGAAAAAGTCTTACCAGCTGCCATTGTAGGGATCATACTAGAACGTTCTTCATCCATCATAAAAGACCAGTCTTCATAGAAGACACTGTAATTTAAGGGAAAAAAAAAAAACATGCAGTCCTATACTAACATATATTTCACTTCTGAAAGACAAGAAAACTCTGAAGAATAAGTAGTAGTATCACAAAGGATTAAATCTTATGTCACAGTAACTCCCTGCAGTTCTGAAATTGATAACTGTTCAGCCAGTTCTATAGAAGACATGCTAAAGAGTATTTTTTTCTTTAGTTTTAGCTCTGCACTTTTTTAGGGGGAAAAAAACCCACTCAGATCCTGGAGGTTCACACTGCATTAGCAGTCACAGCATCTCTCTGTATCTACTGGTATAGATGTTTTATATAAGCTTAGAACCCATGAACACAAACAAAAAGGTTCCCTTTATCTTGAGCAACCTGGTCTGGTGAAAGGGGTCCCTGCCCATGGCAGGAGGGTTGGACTACACAATCTTTAAGGGTCCCTTCTAACCCAAATTCTAATATTCTATTATTCTGTGACCTGTTTCAATACCCAAACCCACACCAATTACCCTAAATAGTTAGGGTATAGTAAACTGTGAATACAGATGTAAAAAAAACCCCACTTTTATCACTGTCAACACATAAATTTAGTTGTTCTAAGGTTGGTTCTTTCTAGTAGCAGAATGCTGTATTTTTACTATCAGCATTCAGGTAATTAAACAACAAAATATATAGCAAGAAAACCCTCAATCCATATATTAAATAATTTTGACAGATTCATTTACGAGTTTCCAAAACATATAATTGGGGATGTAAACTGATTCTGTAAATCCCATTTGAATTTGGGTAACATTTAAATCTCCAATATTCTGGAATAAAGCTTTTTAGAAATAGCATTACAATACAGTGTGCTGATAATCCTGATACTGTGCGAAGATTGCTACAAGCATGAGAGTAACTAGCGACATAACAATCCAAGCCACTAATTCCCTCACAATGGTTTTCAGACCTTCTTCTTTATTGTTCCATTTGTCTTTATTTGACTTCATCAAAATCTGTTTTGCAAGAAAGCTACAGATGACTGGAACAAACTAGAAATGAAAAGGAGGTACTAATGAACTCATTTCTGGCAATAATCTTATCCAGTAGATCCATTAATCAATGCAAATGGAAAAAATGCCTTTCTGCTGCATCCACTGGACTTGATCAAGTGGTTTGAGCAAGCTCAAGAGTTACTGATAAAAAAAAGGAAAACACCTCAAATTTTCATAAAGAAAAGGAGTTGAAGACGTATGAGAAAAAGGCAGGACTCAGTTTATGAACTTAAGTGCATTTTGCACTTCCAAAGTACATTAGGATTTCACAATGCCTAGTAAGTTATTCTCAGTAACTGTAACAAAAGGTTCACAAACCGCTGCCAAACCACTTCCCAGGGATCTGCAGCAGCAGCTCCCCGCTGCTGCACTGCTGGAGCTTTGCAATTGCAGGATGAGCATCTCCAAAAGGCAACAGGCAATTACCAGTGATGGATTGATCAGACAAGGCTACAATTGTGTACTATTTTAGTGGAATGAGAGAGGCACCTTAAAGCACGGTGTCGAGGCTGCAGTGAGCAAAACTGTTGAAAGAATAGGTAAGGGATTTAGGGAAGAGGTCACATGTTGATATAGGCACAAGCCACAATCTTAATGGCCCACAAAAATTTAAAAAAATGATGTTAAGTGACTTGACGAGCATAGCAATTAATACGGGGGACTACTACAGCTGTGGCTTTTGGTTGACTGCCTGGGGTTTCAGACAGTGCTTCATTTGTCAATACATTTCCTGCATTACAAAGGTATCAGACACAGTACCTGAGGCGATTCTTATCTGCAAGCAGCATATGAACATATCTTTCCAGGGAATGTTCATTCAATGCACAGCGCAGCCAAGCCCGGCCTCTGCCAATGTCTGTAGTGATGGCCCTCAGAGAGTAGAAGCGCTGCAGCTCGTGTTTGTTCAGGACTTCTTTCACATAATACCAGAACACTGGCTCTGAAATATAATAACAATAACAACAACAATAATTATAATAATAATTATGACAACTACCCCACTAAGAAAACCACTAAGTTCCTACCTGAATGCATTTACATGCAAACTTATAAAACAAACAGGTAACAATATAACTTTGAACAAAGGTGAATCATTTACCCTCTTCGTGCAACCCACCAGTTAAATAGGTTATTTATTCCTACAGAACTCGGGCTATTTAAGCACTTAGAATTTTTCACCTCATTGAAACAGCCACACAAATTAAAGGATTCAATCTGACACTTTTACATAGAATTCACATTTAAAAGCACATTTAAGCTAGTATTTTATCCACAGGTTCGTATGTTCAACTGGAAACATATTATGGAAAGGAAAAGATTTCTTTAGGACTCCATGTTACTGCAGATGTGAAATGTTAGAAGGTAGGTCCAAAGGAACAGGTAGCTCCATAATTTGGAGACATGCAAATGACAAATTCATGTTACTTTAGAAAACAGAAGTGTTGCATTTAAAAGGCAACAATATCTCTTTCCAGTGAAACACTTTCCTTGTGGTGTTCCCAAATACTGATAAAAACTGATCAGTGTCTTCATATAGTTCTGATTTAAAAAGAGAGAAATATGGTGAAGAGAAAAATAAAGGAATCTTCTTTAAATGTGGAGAAAGTAATAAAAACCAACCCAACCAATAAAAGCAATATAACTTTCTAAAATTACATCAATAATTAGAAGTTATGTATGACCTATATAAAATATGGCATTTAAAGAACTGAGTAAGACAAGGTCAAGAATGAAAACACTGTTCTAAAAACTTAACAGCAGAGTTACACAACATTTATCCCTGCCAGAATTCAAAATAAATTTGCCACTATACATGATGCAACAGCAGGAAGTGCAGATTTCCTAACAGCAGCATTTCCAGAGAAACTTGGAATGCAAGTTAAACTAGACTAAGAGGCAACAGTCATTTTCACTGCTACTTCTACAACACACCAAGTGTAAAGTATCCTACCAACATCTGCAGTTTGGTGCAATGCTTAAAACTTCTACTAGAAATTGTATCACTTGACTGAACATATGAACTACTTAAAATAGGATAGTTACAATTAGCAACTTACCTGTTTCAGTTTTGCTGGAGAAACCTGCTGCCTGTTTGATTGCTGCTGCTGTCAGTGCTAATCCCCGGCTCCTCCTCAGGCCATGCTGGAACACAGCTTCAAACTGAGCACACAGACAGGTCACCCTGCAAGAGAATTTTTAATGAACACATGTGAAAAGAACAGTCAACTATGTTTCTATAGAGCAACTTTATTCCAGATCTCTGAATAGGGAATGGAAAGTGAACCATTATCTTATAACCAGCGAAAGATCCCTTCTATGCAGTAATTTCATTATTTGCAAGCAGTATAATCTGATTATACCCACAGTCTCATCATGACTGAAAGTTGAGGCACAGATTACATTCAGAAGAATTGGCAATCAATTCGAAAAATCACCCTCACCTGCTAGAGGGGCTGTTAGTCAAGTTATTTCAGTTTCAGATCACCTAGCTTTTGTGCAATGGAATTTTTTGAGCTTGTCAAATATTTTGTGCCATATATTTTATGTCGTTAAGATACAAATTCTAAGCATGTTAATCCTAGACTATTTTACCTGCTGTCAGAGTCTGAAGCAATTTCTTTTCTTCCTCCAAACCGTATTTGACACTGCAATAAACAGATTTTAGGAAATTTTAAGAACTTTTTGTTAGACTAAATAAATTCAGTTTTCTGAGGTATTTCTATATAAGAAACAAAGTCATATCAAAAAAGGAAGCAGCACAAAATAAAGCATTGGCAAATACAACCTGCAACCAAAAAGTGCTCCAGAGCATTATGTTACACTAATGGGCTACTCTTGCAGTTCAAATATATCCTTGCTAGCCAGAGCAACACACCTGCAGGTCCTTCAATAAATTGAAAACTGAGTGGAAATTACCACTTTTGAGTTTTAAATGTGCACCCACAAAACCAAACACTGCTCCTACCCAGCTCAGCGCTACAATTACGGAAGAACCGCTCTGTATAAAACATTTCACTGGCTTACTTCTGAGGCATTCTTTTGCCTCCCAAGCTCTCCCCAATTGAATCCAGTCTATGAAATTCTACTTGCTGAACTTCCCGTTGACACAAATACAGACATACATATATACATCACATCTTTACATGTATTTTAACTATTCACTAAAAATCTCGTGCAAAGAAAAGAACCTGCTACTCTAAAACATAAACTAAATTGCACTTTGCAGTACACTGCAATTTAGTTCAGTCATATCAGGATTACAAGAACATATATTCCTAATATATACTCTACAGTATTATGTATATTTAAAATAGATCTATTACAAATATCACCTGTCCAGAACAAGAATTTTAAATAAATACTGTATAGTAGTTGTTTGCTAGCAGAAAAATGCTCAGTATTACTATGTGAAAGCCACAGTTTCTTCTTTGTTTCCTTTTCTTCTTTTTCCTTCTTTGTTAAAGAAAAGGAAAAAGACCAAAGACAGTCCCTTCTAGTAGTGACAACTCTGAGCAAGCCACTGCAGAAATGTGTGTTGGATTTCTCACCTGTTTAACTGCATCCAGTAGCCGTTCTAGAAGAAATTGTCTTTTGGTGTCATTGGTCTGTGAACCTGAAATCCAACAAAATCATATCATTTTAAAATAAATTGGTTTATAAATACACTTGGGCCAACACAAACTTCTTTCTTTTGGGCCCTGAAAACATTCTTCCCATGCCAATTATTCCACTAAATTAACTAATGTATTTTCTCTAAGTAAAATGACACAGTGTAAACTACGCTTTGAGGTTTCAAGCAGCCTTTTCCTAACAGGCAGCAATACTGTTTCAAATATCATCTAAATTCTTATTTTAGTAATATTTTGAATATATATTTCAGCAGTATCAAATACAGCATAATTATTCAAGCTGATGCACAGCTGATGCCCTGAGCTTCTTTGCACAACTACCAGTGTCACAGTACTAGAAAAGAATGGAAAACAAGGAAGAGACAGCAGGAGTATCTTCTTACTGTCAAACAACCTCACTGCAGAAAGTTTTAAGTCAGGTGAACAGAGAGCAACTGTTAACAATAAATCCCTTAAAATTTAACTACCAGCATAGTTCTTCTGATTAACACCTATAAAATCTATTTTGTTACTATATAAGGAACTATGCAAGACAACCTCTAACTTCTCAAGCTATTTCAACAACAGCATAATACTCTGCTTGTTGCAATATCCTTTATAAACTCCCATGAATATGGTAAAATTTATCTTTTAGATAACCGGCATTTCCTCTGTAATTTCTTTATTCTGAGCTTAAGTTCAACACATCCATCAGAAACCTCAGTGACATCTCTGGAGTTAAGGTCATTCTATTCTCCTTTCTCTCTCAAAGAACATACAACCAATGTACATATGGACTGAAAGCCAATTATCCAAACTCTGCACAAGCAAATTCCTCCTGACACTGAAAATCAAACATCACACACTAAGCCCTGTAGTAAAGACAGATGACATCAAAGATATGTGCTTCCTCTTGCTATCTGGCAGTATGAGGTCCAAATCCCAGAATTTCCTATCTTCATAATCCCATTCAAAACAGTTTGTTCTTAAACCAGCAGGACCAGACAGAATTTGTCTGGTTGAAATGATTCTGCCTTTGTTTAAGTATATATACTCATATAATCTACAAATACACATTATACCGATACAGTGTATTATATACATTCATCTCTAAATATATTAATATAATTCACATTCCATATAGTTTCATGTAGTCATTTAATAGAAGAAAACCCCCACAGTATGCCAGAATAATGAAAACAAGAGGAAAAACATGCATAGTTGCTAACTAAGCTTCACAATGCTGATTTTGCTGATTACAGTGCGTTTTCAAGAAGTTGTGCTTCCCATTTTGAACTCTGACTCAAACTGTGCAGACATGTGATGTGTGAGGTCTGGGACTGTTAGTCAAGCACTCCAGTGCACACAAACAATGTTCAGTGCCAGTCCAGGACTCTAGGAACAAACCCCACACCAAATGAGTTTTAACTTCCTAACAACTATGCCAGTTATGCCAGTGTGAAGATAAGGCTAAATTCATATAATCCCTACCATTCCACTTTGTGCTGCTTCAGAGATTGCAATTTATTAAAGTATTTTCAATGTTCTTACTACACATACATTGCCAAAATGGAGATGTATACATGACTATGTATCCATATGCTTTATAATAAATCACATAACTGTAAAATAAGGAAAACAATCCCAACTTTTAGTGCAAGCCCTTGGATGTTCAGTGACACTGAATATACACAACTCTGCAGATTTTCTCTGTTGTTTCAAAACTCATTACCCTTACAGTCTTATACTACCCACATACCTACAAGAAGAGGTATAACACAGTATTGCTCTTCATATTGATAGCTTGAGATAACATCAGAACAAATGCATGCAATTAATAATTTCATGACCAGACAAACATCTATCAAATGAAAAGATTAGTAGGTGGGAAGGCCAAGTTTGTCTTCCAAATGCAATACATGTTAAGTTTTTAAATTCACATCTCTTTTTATCTGTTTGGTAACAGAAATGGTTTGCAACTAGATTCCAAACTGTGATCAATACTAGAAAATGCTTAAATACAGAATACCTACAGATGTTCACTATACCAACTGATGTTCTAAGCCACTAAAGCACATGATACCAAACAACCTTAACTGTACCCAGACTGAGTGCAATGTGTATTTTCTCTTCATTTTACTTGTAAATTAGCACTACTAACAATCACAACTGCAGGAGATTACAACCAATAATTTCTGAAGCAGTTCAGATCACCCTCACCATTAACAGGGCTATAAGGCCATCTCTAATGAGGGCTGGGCTGAGGTTTCTTTTCAATGAACATCTAAAATTGCTCGACTGCTGTTGCTTAACACAAATTTTACAGGAGAAGAAAAAGAACATTCACAAAGTCTAACTTTTTTTTTTAACTGAAAGATTAAGTTGTGTCTCTTTTCATGCTGAGGGTGTATTTTTCTTTGTAACAAGCCTAGAAAATATGGTATATTTAGTGATGGTTTTGTTTCAAGGAGGTGGAAGGTAAAAATAAATCTCTACTAACTCCAAATTTAACTAACTACTAAATTTAGTTCTTTCACATCTTCATTTTCTAAACTAAGTCTTTATGGAAAAAAAAGCGCATTTTTTCAGATAAGAGCACAAATTAAGGGTGATCTACTCCAGCTGATGTAAAGACTAACAGTGTATTACAAACTGACTAAAATAACCTTTTTGTTATTCAGAACAGCAGTAAAAACTGCAGCAACACACATACAAATACAAAACATAGAATGCATAAAAACAGCGTTACTCAGAAAAAGGCTGTATTTAGACTATTGCAATAAAAAAGGAAGTTCATACATGACTCTAAAAATAATTGTGAAAACATAAGTATAAGGTTGCAAAAACTAAGAAACTTAAAGGGACTCCTCCCACCATCTACTCAGCCAAAAAGGGTTTAAAATAGGCTCAGGTACTGCACCTGCCTCTGTGACCCTCCTCATTTTCTGTTGCTCAAGGTCATGCTTTCCTATTTTTAAAACAAACTTCTCTCCATACCCTGACACAAACATCCACACCTCCAGCAGCAGCAAACTGACGTGTAAGTAAAGGAAAGCAGGATTTTCATCCAGTTATTCCTAGGTAAAGCTCTCTTCAGCACTACACGCAGCATATAAGTAAAATAAATAAATCTCATATTGCTCTTATATAACTTGCGTTTATGTCCTGAATGCAAAATTTCAGACTGCAATCCCTTTTGCTTGCTCTAGTACACATTCTGAGGGCGCAAGTTTAAGATAAAACAAACACAGACCTAATTTAAATGCTACCTTATACTACTTTATTATGATTCTATGCCTCAGCCCCACCATGAGTTGCATTTTTTAGTTTTTGAAACTGTCATTAAACAAATGACAACACCCCCAATTACTGACAAGCACATAAATCTTGTTTCCTTGTATTACTTGCCTTTAAAATTAGCCTATTCAGCACTGTACAATAAAATATGAGCATGTAATTAGTAAGTAGCATTAGTAATATTAAGGTAATGCTTACATCAACAGGAAGTTACCTGCACATCCACTAGAAATACACGGTAGCTAAAGAAAATAAACATTAAACATACTAATAGCCATTAAGAAAATAAGTTCTTCCATCTGTATTTTAAGAACAGCTCTGTACTTAAAAGGGCTAAAACTGGGCATAGAAATAAGTGCAGACAGTGCTGTTACAGGCACTTAAAGAAGGATATGGTTAAAACTGATGAGATGTTAACATGAGCCATCTCCCTTATCTGAAACAAGCATGATAATGACAGATATTTCTCTGTTCTGATCAGTTTGACTTATATTATTCTAGAAAAGTACGGTACAACATTGTATAACAGTCATGTTTGGCAAAGTACAACATTAGTGGGGTTTTTTGTTACCTTGCAAAATTGTTGGAAAAACCTTGTAATTCTTGGTAGGGGCTATACATGAGTGGTTACCATGCAATTGAACACTACTGTTAATGTCACCCTAGGTATTACCCTGTTTTAACTAATTAAATGTTTCTCTTCTCATAAACATGTATCTCTTCATCGTCTTAAAAAAAAAAAAAAAGATTAAAGGTAATAAAAATAAGTACACAAGGAAGCTTTAGGCCACATGCAGTGTTACCTTGCATTTTGAGTGACAGAATCCAAATAGAGCTCTCAAAGATTAGTCTCCTAGGAAGATTTAGGCTCTAATTTGCATTAATTTGCACACGGCTAGTCCCAGTCTGAATTCATCATTGAAGGGCTGAGGTTTTCCATATGAAAATGATGACTCTTACAAATTTTGTAATTAGGATTTAGTTTATATTGTGTCAAGATCTGAAACATTTGAGGAACTTTCTTTTCCCATGCTTTGAAAGATTTCACTGTTACTTGCATTTTTCACAATAGGTTTCCCCACAATAATCTTCTTTTTTGCCTCATCTCTTCCAAAAAAATCTTCTATTTTCTTCCCTCCATAAAGGTGAGAACAAAACAAAGAAAAATACAAGTGAAGTGGTTTTATTTTTCAATTCACTTTCAGAAATGACTGCTCTCCATAAACATGTAGCATTTAGTTACTCCAGTTAAGTCCTCAGGTTTTTTTTCTTACTCCCTTTGGCAACAAAGATCAACATGTATTAAATCAGGGTGGGAGATCAATGCGTGATCCAATTCTCAGGTGCAGAGCGTTGCCTGCAACTTCCACTGCTGAAGCTGTACAGAAAGACCCATCAAAGTTTTTACTAAAGCACCCCCATTCTCAAAAAGCCCCAAACAAACCCTTGCCAATGTGTTTTAATCCATATTAAGTATGACTTATCCTTTACCTCTACAAGAAAAGTCTAAAGATTTTCTTTCTCTATCCTAACAAATAACTCTCCATGCCAGCCCGTTCAAGTGGATCTGCTTCCTCCAGTCCTGTAGTTTATAGGTCACAATTCTCATGCAAAGCTTTAAGTATTTCCTTGACAAATACTTCAGAAAGCTCAGGATTAAACACACATTTACCCTCAGGATTTAGCACATCCCCGCACCACTTCCCTCTAACACAGAAATTACCGCATCCAAACAGACACATCCTCACCGGGACTCAGTTAGGGACACAGCAACAGGGACCCTTTTTCCTCAAGTCGTGGTTCTCACCTCTCCCACCGACTGCATGCTCCTGAGTTCATGTTTTTAAATTTTTTCAATTCTTATTTTCTCCTGGTCATTTATTTCCTCCGGACTATTTCCTATGATTTTGCACAGCTGAGACAACACAGATGCCCGAGCCCAGCATCACTTGTGCTGTGAGCCAGTGCCACGCTCAAGGGCAGAATAGAGGATTTAAAACGGGGTAAAACACCACTTCGGGGGGACTTGGGGAGCCGGAATAAGGAACGGGGTGTGGTTATAAGAGACCCAAATGTTCCGTGCCTCAGCGAGAAGCGGGGGGGGGGGGGACAAGGGCAGGGCCACTCCCGCTCGGGCCCCCGGGCACGCTCTGCCCGCGCCAGTCCCCACAGCGCCCGGAGGGCCGGGCCCGGCCTGTCCCGGCCGCACTCACCGCTCATGGTGCCCGCGGGGCTCCGTCCGCCGGAGCCACCGCTCTCCCGCACAGCCACGGCCGGGCCGGCAGCCACCTCCCGCCCCGGAACCCGCCCGGCGCCCCGGAAGGTAAACACGGCCCCGGGAGCGCGGCGGAGCGCTTCCCGGCCCGGGGCTGCTCAGCGCGCCCTCAGCGCGCCCCGGCGCGGAGCCGCCCGGCCCCGGAGCTGTCGCAGCTGCTGCGCGTCCGGAGCCCCCCCGGCACAGGCATCCTGCGGGACAGGGACGGCACACCGGGAAAGGAAGGGTGAGCAAAGTGGAGATAAAGTGTCCTCTGCTGTCGCATGTGCTGTGCAAGGTGAAAGCTCGGAAAGGGTCATTAAATAAAAACAAAAACCAAAGTGATGATAATTTAATAGGTCTCTAAGCCTATCTGAAAGGTGTTGGCTCTGTGTGGCCAAAACCATGCAGACCACCTAACTCCCAACTGGCCCCAAACTTTGTGTCAGCCTCTTAAAGATGCTGTAACTGTAATCATTCGTAGATTTTGTGCAGTAAAATGTTTTAATTCATCATTCATGCAGGAATCTGAAGTAGAAAGTTAGCTGCAAATAAAGACGATTGTTGTTTCGGTTGCTTGTGTGATTGTTTCTTCTGTTGTTGCAGTTTTCCAGGAATAAAATTGTAGCCTAATATTAGGAAAGCAACATTAATGCTTGGAAGTCAAGGTGACAGAAGTATATTTCTAATTTTAGGCCACAGAGTAGTCTAGCATGACTAATCACCCATGCTTGTAAATATAATAATGGTAAGTAAAGAAATGAGTAAAAGAGAAATAAATCTCAGTCTGAAAACACTTAGCACTGAAAGGAAAGCTTGTACCACTAGGAAATACACAGGATTGCAGGGATTGCAGTGAAGGCCAGGAGCTGGACTTCAGTGATCCTTGAGGGTTTCTTCCAACTCAGGATATTCTGTGATTCTATGATCTGTGCTCCCCAGCACCACAACCTCTCTAAGGGTGACCCAGTGATACCTGCTGAACGCTGGGGCTTCCATACTGTACAAGGTATCCATCTTTAGAACATTCCTATTTCAAGTGTTGAAATTATTCTTTTCAAGACTGGGCATGTATTGTGGGTCTTCACATCTGCCTCTTGTAACAGTCCTTGTGTACCATCAAGTAATTTTTGGCACAAGATCTGAGTCTAACATAAACATATTGTTTATTTTGTATATATCTGGTGTGAGTAGATACATCCTCTAAAGGCAGATAAAGCTGTCCTGTGTAAGGACTTTCAGAAATTAAAAATTCCAGTAACTAGTTGAGTGCTTGAGAATAATGTAGAAATGCTTGACTAATGAAATACTATAATTAGAAATAATATAACAATATTAATCAAAGCGTGATGGGAGATCGGTAAGGATGACATGCTGCCTTCTCCACTGACTGCAAGTATTAAGGTTAACAGCTATACTGGAATAACTCATTTATTATTACTCAGTACAAATACACTTCTCTCCCAGTCATCCAACACCCAGAACGTAGTTGTAATAATCAAAAGATTTGGTGGTAACTAGAACAGTAGCTCGTTCTTCAGTAGCTGGTAATGGAAATGAAGTTTCACAGCCAGTCTGAGGTTTTACCAAGCCACAGTCACTGCAAGTGCATTCTTCCACTGAATACATTAATGTTTCACTTGGAATTGTGTGTCTAATTTCTTCTGTATTCACACTGCTTTCAGTATTATCCTTGAGACTATTATTCGGCTCCGCAGAGGAGTCTGTAAATATACAGAAGTTAATTTAGTACATACATCATGCTATACCAAACAAAGATCTATTAAAGATCCAAATTTCATTATGGTGCAACTATGTTCTAACCTTAGTGAAAGTTTTAAGATATAGTGAAAGTTTTAAGGTGTAGTTACAGATGATAATCTTTTGTTCTATGACAATACAACTGCTATAATTCAGAATAAGCATTGAAGTAATCCAACACATTTTCTCACCAATTGTTATTTATTGTCTGAACACTCACAAATATAGTATTTGTAAAATGGAAAAAAAACATACTTTTTTTCACCTTCACAAAATATACCACATATGCTTCTCACAGACTACAATATTAAATAAAATTATTTAAAGTCTTATTAAATGAAAAGCTAATATTAAATGTGTATCCTCTGCCTGGGTAGAATTCCTCTTGCATTCAATGAGAAAAGGGTGAAACCCTTACAAAGATTTTGCTTTTGAGGATTAATAAATGATTTCTCAAACAGCAGCAAGTAAGCCAGGTAGGAACAACAGGTATGAACAAGCCTGACTGGATCCAGAACCAACAAAGAGAGATTGGTGCTTTTGCAAGTCACCATCAGGATAGTTATTCCCTAATAACTATGATAACTTCATGGAGACTATTTGAGGAATACCAAACAATCCAACAAAGACAGTCATCAGAATCTGGAATATAAATTATATGCAAGTTTTTACATGGTAAGAGTAGCTAAAATGTACAAGGATCTAAGATTATTTGTTGAATAATCTTATTTATTCACCTGTGTTTTCCAGTTTTTCTTTTAGTTGCTTTAGGTGCTTCCATTTAAACAAGACCATTAAGGTGAACAGAGTGAGTATTAAAATCACACCTAAGCCCAAACAAATCCAAAGAATTCCACTGGAATCGGTACCTTGTGAAATAAAAGAGATGCATTACATTAATCATAAGCAATAACTAATGTACAGAAAACACCCAACACATAAAACTTGAATATAAAATACAACATGAAGATGCCCAGCACAGCCAGAGTATTGCAGAAATCTACTTACTCTTCTCACAGTAGTTTTCACATGAGGGTGGTGGTGCACTGGAACACCGGAGGTGACAAGGAGTACAAGAGAGCAGCAAATTATCAAAGTATTCATTTTTGGGGCACTGTGACATCAGGGGCAGTAATTATGGAACTACAAAGCCACAGAAAGTGTAAAAGAGCAAGGATCATCTACAAAGGACTTCTCAGTTCTCAGTTTGAGCAGCTCTAAGAACAGTTAGCAGTAATAATGGACTTCCATCACAGCTCCACTACATGGGATCATGTTACAGAAAAAGGACATAACTCTGAGGTCCCCAAGGAATTGCTGTTCCTTTTTTGGCAATTCACAATTGTAGAAAAACTGAGCAGCTGCACCGAGATAATTTTCAATGTAAATTTTGTCTGAAACAGAAAATGGTTATTTTTAGAAGACATTTCTGGAGCAGGTGCTAAATACTACAAACTGTAGAAAAGAAAGATCTTCAAACAGGAGTTCATAATAATTGTTCTTGTCTCTAAAACTTAATGGGTTTTTTTCATGGTGATTGCTTCTCAATTCCAAATTAGCCTCATTTATCATCTATTAGGGTTTGGTTAGCCTTTTTGCTTAGTTCATTTTGGGGGTTTTAACTATTTTTTTGCTTATAACCATATTTCTATGAGAAATTTAATAAGATTACATTCTAATAATGAAAGAAGAGCTATATTAATATTTTACAATTTTGATTCAAAACATTATCTGCATTTTTCACTTATTTTTCCATAATACAGAACTGTCACTGGGCTAAAACTGCAGTATTCATCTTGGAAAAATAGGTTTATAGGACATCTCCTTCCCAGCCAGGTAGATGTATACATAGTGAATGTAACATTTCTGAAAATGTATTTGGTTTCCTCACAGGAAAAATAAAAATCTTTGACTACAGATTGTCACAATGAAAATAGTTTACACATCTAACTTATATCTTGATGTTTTATTCTAATAGAATTTATTTTAAATACAAAGTTAACCAGTAATTTTTAGCAAGTAGCAATAACTGCCTCTATCCAGTATCACTGCCACAGACAGATCAGAATTACAGGCTCTCTATCATATTTAAGTTAATTGCCTTTTTGACAACAGAAATATAAAAGAAAAACATTGTGTAAGGAGCTGTAATTTCATACCACATTGCTATCTGTGAGACTTATTTTCCCACAAAATGCACCATGTGGGAATACACAAACTGTTTTTAGTGGAGCAGTCTAACAGATCTGTATTCTAGTCTCTATCAGATGGGAATGCTTACTGTGGCTTCTGAACTTGTTTCTATGGGCCAGGTGCACAGCTGAAGGCTTTCTATCACAGGCTTTTCTCCCTCTTCAAGATTAGTGGATAAATAGGAATTGATGAAATCTGATTAAGGTGTGACAGAAGAAAATAAGGGTAGAGACTGTGGGTTATGCCAAAAGTATCACTAGGAAGTCAGTGCTGGTGCTGAAGTCATAAAACTGTTTGTGACTTGCTCCATACGTTCATAGTCTGGGGGAAGAAGCCTCAGTTATGGCTGCAATATCATCCATGTTTCTGATGAAGCACCATTTGGTACTTTATGTACAGAGTCATTTCAGGTTTTGCTTTTAAGGTTCTCTTTAGCCTTTTCAATCATGGAGAGGACAATCACATTCTCAACAGTGATCTCAAGAAAGCAGAGACTCATGAAAGTATATTCATGGTATCCACAGGTACAGTCAGTGAATTTCAGGACAGACAAGCTGGATCCAATTCTTTAAGCTTTTATCCATTGACTTCAGTGAAAGATCCCAGCCTTTGCTGTACTTCTGGATTACTTTTTCATGGGTGCAACACCCTACATTTGTCTTTGTTGGACTTTGTTATGCACTCCTGCTCTACTTGTTACTGTGATGTATCCTGCAACTGATACTTACTTGATATGATATTGGTACTACTCATAAAAACTGTAAAGGGACTTAATAAGAGAAATGTTGATTTAAAAGCAAGGAAATATGCCTATGTATGGAGGTCACCAAATATGTGGTTAGATTATATACAGAAAAGCTGATTAAATGTCTTGGTGTTAGTGAAAGAGATGGTCCTGCTCTTCACTCTGTGTACTCTGAAGCACAAGAAAGGGCTGGAGGGCTTACCTGACCACATGGCAAGCAGCTTTAATTCATTAATCCAGTCAGTTAATGGAGTTTTACTTCCTAGGGCCTGGAAAAAAGGCCAGAAACAAAACAGAAAAGAAAAAAAGATAAACAGCTGATTACCTACTGGGGATGTGAAACTTAAGTCCACCACAGGAATCCCCATTTGATGAACCAATGTCTTCATTTGAAAAGTCCTGTCAAACTCTAAGTACAGTAGAAATTAATTTATGCCTAATTATTTGAGATTGTATATATGGGATCATAAGATATTGTGGCAGAAATGCTTTCCCTCCCAGTTGGCCAGAAACAGTTTTCCTGTGTGGCTGGTTAGAGTTCAAACATATTTCTCGTGAGACACAAAGTAAATACAAAGTAGTCTCATATTTTCAATCAAACCCTAGGAAACTTCCCCCCAGGTAAAAGGCACAATGCAGTTCATTTCATCGGAGCGCTGGAGAATGATGCTATCTCTTGCAGCAGTAATTCTCCTTCTACAGTTGGACTACTGTTTCCTAAAGCTTACAGCCTTTAAGGATAAACTAATTTTTTTGATAGATGTGCCTCAAAACACAAATCCTTGATTATTAAGCAATACATTTTTCACACATTGGAAACTGGGGAGCAATGACAGTAAAGGGTCTCTAATGTCTCATTCCTTTAAGCAACCACCATACAAGTCCCAGGCCTTTTCCCTTAGCTATATACAGTGCCAGTGATCTATGTAATGACAAAACACAGGCAGCAAATGGTTTAAAAAACCATGAGGAATTACAGTTGTCATGGCCTGTTGCCACTGTTTTTTGCACATCCTAACATTCAAAAGTTCCTCTCCTCAAGGGTGTGAAAGCAAGACTGTAATCAATAGATCTTGATAAGCAGTAGTTCCCACTGACGGATCTAAAGCACACATTATTTCAAAATCTATGTCCAGGAGTAAGGAAGACATTTTCTAGCTTAACAAGGTTCTTGTGCAACCTTCATTTTTGAGTAATTTTGATAGAAGGAAGTAAATATTAAAAAAAAAAAACCAAACAAACAACCCTTTAAGAACTTTTTTGGGAGAAGTGTATGATATCAAGTGGCTTTAATATGAGATGTTTTATACCTGAATTGAGAAGCTGTTTATAAAGTAAAATATTGTATTCAGCCAACGAATGAAACAAAACCCAGAAGCATTAAGAATAAATACATTATTAAGTGACATTATAAAAAGGATACTGTTACTTAGAAACTGTAGTTATGTTAATAATTGATCCATTGCCTTGTATAATACACATTAAATCCTCTAAGCAGAACACTGTTTTATGTAGACTGTGCAAACACACCAAAAAAAATGAGATGACTGGAATGATGGTTCTCCTACAGTGATATTTACCTTTAGGGAATAATAAATATATGGCTTTACCAGTAAAGTTACATTTCAGCTATTTTTCAGTTATGGGATTTACAGAGTTTTCACTGGCTTTCCAAATAGTTATGTGTTGATGCTATTAAATGCTCTCTTCTTGTCATTTGATTTTGCTTCAAAAGGCAGAAATTAGCAGAGTTGTACAAAATAAGAAATTATTTATCAACTACAATAATCATTTAACTGTAAATCATTAAGTATTGCCAGGGAGGTATTTCTGCAGTTATATTACTGTAACTGAAGTTCAAAAACTTCCCAAGATATCCTCTAAGAATAATTCAGACAAGTTAAGTTGGCCTGCTGGAGTTGGCATCATTACAGAGAACAATGGGAAAGAAATGCAAGAAGAGAAGTATCAACAGCAGAAACAACAGGAAGGAAAAAAAGAAAAGGAAAACCAATTCTCAGATTTGTTTCTAAAATGTTTCTGTCTGACTCAGGAGTGACACCTGGAGACAATTTGTAAAGAACTGTATGAACTGTGTTTCTTTGCTCTCCTAATGTGATTGTCAACCACTGACAACTCTCTGAACTTCAAATCTACATTGGGAAGCAGTAAAACATCTGTTTGTTGTTTAGAAGAATGGTTTAAACACACTGTCAGTTCTAGTAGGGTATCAAATTGCTGAACAGGATTTCAAGAAATCAAATCATTTTTACTGGTGAAGGGAGTACAGGTGAAGGGAGTACAGCCCAGCACAGACCAGGAGGTGGTTCTTTGGAGTTGTACACATACACACACGTTTCAGACTTACAGCCTTCTCCCATGCGAGCAGAACACCTCCAGTTCCATGCTGCTCTGGCAGAATATGGGCACACTAAGCACTGAACATCCAGCCAGAGCATTTCCCTGCCATGAACCCAAATTTGACTGTTGGTTTCCTTAAACATCTGGAGAAACCAAAGACTTCCAGAAATCCTAGTCAGTTCTTATTTCTAACATGTTGAATTGATATTATGTGACAGAAATCAGTCACCTGGAAAAGGTAAGAAAAATTTTATCTTTCACTATTTAATTTGAAAAAAGCTGTTGTGAGTGTCTAAGCCAAAATAACAAAATGAAAACTCTGAATGGAAAATCAAAGTAAGTATTATCATCATGTCAATTATTAAACATAAAGATTGAAATTCATCTGTCACAGAACAATAACTTGAGGTCTATTTACCACACATAACTTCAGCAACAAAGTTTTGTTCTGGCACTGCTTCAGGGTTTCTCTGTTCGTGCTCATGCCAGCTTTTTTGCCTGACTGTACTTCAGAAATTCTGCTGGCATAATTACATAGCACTTAGCAAGAGAAAGAGGGTTTTCTGCTAGGACTGTAACGTTCCCTTCACAAACAACATTAGCGAGGCTGACAAAGGAATTCTTCTGGTTGTATAGTTGCTTCTACATTGATGGTTTTGTGCTAGCACAGCTCTTTTTTTCCCACTCACTAAGGCAACTGACCTACACTGTCAAATCTTATAGTACAGGCTTGATCTGAGTTCTGTCCAATTCTCTAAAGCTATTTACAGAATAAATTCCCCCCAAAAAGTCTCTTATAAATCACCTCACCTCAACAATCCTACGAATCTGTGAGATCGATGTACATACCAAAAAACTCCACTCTTTCTTCTCAGAAGTTATTGCACTTTAAGGAACAGCAGTTTTACAGAGAGTCATCTCCTAAAAAAGTGTTAAAACTTTCTGAAACAGTTATTTTCAGAAATCCACGTTTTGTGAAGCGCATGCTTTAACTGTACGGCTGGAAGGAGATAAGCTGTTCTAGGAATGGGGTACACACTGCTAGTAAATAACAAAATGGAGCTATAAAGAGTTCATCATGTTCATTAACTTTTACAAGCTGCACAGAACAATGCTGCTCTTAGACAAAATATTGTTTAATGTCATTTGCACAGAGAGCAAAAACAAGAACAATGTGGATTTTGCCTGTTTGGTTCAGCACGTTTTAATTAGACCGCAGCTTTGAAAAGAGTGATGTTGCTGGTGCTACATCACGTATTTCCAAAATGGATTAAGGAGCAAAACAACAGAAGAGAAAAATGTTCCTTTAAAATAGTGATTAAAATAACAATGGTATAAACACAGTCAATTAAATGACAGACAGCTTCTGTATCCCCTACTGTATTCAAAGCTAACTTAGCTAGGAACCAGCTTATGGAACAGAGGAAGTGCATAGCCCAGGAAAGCAGTGCTAGTAGACTACAAACCCTTGGGGGAAAGAAGATACCTTTCATTTTTCTGACATTCCACATGTGCCAAAATAGTTATGTAACTACTAAGGGCAATGCATAAAACAGTAATCGAGCAAGCGAGTTTGGATTAAGCCAATGTTGTTAGAATGCCAGTGACATTTTTATGTTGGTACAATAGTTTTTACAGAATGCAAACATAATTTATTTCTAAATTTCTTAATGTAAGTACTTACATTTTTTGTTGGAAAAATAATCTCCTACATGCTACTATTTTAGTAGCTTTGCAGGTGGACAAAAACTAAAAATCATCAGTGGTGTAATTCCAACAGGAGTAATGAAGTTACAAGAAAAATAAATGTGCATGAACAACTATGAATGATGTGAAGTGTTTGGCATATGCTAAAGTCTAACAAGAATTTTTCTTCTGGTAATTTTAGCCGAATTCTCTAGCTATTCAGAGGTTTGAGTAGCACACATTCACTTTTTTCAAATTCTCATGTACAGCATCACAGAGCCAATGTGTGCTCTCTCTCAAGACAGGAGGGAAATTGTAATTGATTTAGTCACCACTGCTCCAGAATAATTCCCCATGCAAATTGCTGTCTCTGGAATAAGAATACTGGCACAGAATACTTCTAGAGTAATTAAGCCTATTTAGAAACAAGCTCACTATTTCATTCTCACAATTCCATAATGAAGTAATTATTTTCTGCAACAATGTTAACATGTTAACTAGCCATAGAAGAACAGCTTTAAAAATCCCATGACACTGTTATTCTTTCTTCATAACAATAATGCCATTCTGCTTTAGTCATTACTGAAACTAAAATCTTAAGGGATCTCTAATGGACAACATGCTCCCTCAACTGGAATTCCAGAGAATTAAAAAGGTGAAAAGAAAGAACATGAAAATCCCACATGGAACCAGTTTTCTATTCCCCCCCTCCCTTGAGACAGACAGTCAGCATGTAAAACTTTCCATATAAAACTTAAGTGTTATAAAACTCTTACCGTGTTTATAAGGCAGGAGATCTGGCCTAGATTTATTATGGTATCCAGCAGTAGGCATGTCAGCTCAGAGCTTCTCCATGTCAGGGAGCCACTGCAATAAGAAAGGGTGTGAATAAACTGTGTGTTAATACTCAGCCACTCCTCATCAGACTTGTGCTCCAGCCCCTTCCCCAGCTCCACTGCCTTTCTCAGGACATGATCCAGCACATCATGTCCTTCTGGTCATGAGGGGGCCCAGAACTGGACACAGCACTCGAGGTGTGGCCTCAGCAGTGACAGTCACTGCCCTGATCCTGCTGGCCATGCTGCTTCTAAGGAAGCAAAAGGTTAATTTTCTAATCAAAATATTGCTAATCTAGAAGAAAGCATAAGAACAGATAAACAGAGGTCTGGATTGTACTTAACAAGAGTTATTTTCAGCTGCTTCAGTATTTTGATTGACATGATGCCTCCTCCCACCAATCCACCTGGCTTTCAGATCTCTGAAACCACACAGTGTCTGCCTTTCTTCAAACTAGATTCCCTCCTCTCTAACCTTCCTAGTCCTAACTCAGTCACTGTTTGCATCATTACAGTGATCTCATTCTTCCCTTCCTTGGATGCCCATTCTTTGCTCAGCATATTCCTTCCACATTAAGCAATCCCTCTGTTATTTACAACATTTTTAACTGTCATAAGGTTTATAAACTATGCATAGGTTCTTCACAATGTGCAGATCTAAATCCCCATCTTTGTTTAATTTGAGCTTTGATAGCAAGAAACCCACACACGTAACAGTTTTGACGGGGAAACTACTTACCTAAACTACTCTCCTCCTCCTATTTTTCTGTCTGGAGTCTCATGGTATCAAAACCACAGAATAAATTCTGTCTAAGGAGGAACTGCTCTGCCTGTGCATTCAAAGAGAGGCACCGTGAACAAAGATCCAATGAGAACCCAACCTACAGATCTCTGATATCTGAAAAATCCAGGGTAACTACGCAATAGATCACTCAGCTGAGAACTCTGAGCCTCCAGTTAGAGTCACCTGAAAAAAAGGGATGGCACTTGCAAAAAAAACCTTTCAGTCTTTATTTTTAGAAATACACAATCAAAGGGAATAAAGGTTGTGTATACACATAGAAGTGAGAGACACACATGACTATTTTCAAAAATAATGAGCTGAGCATGTGAAGTGTTTGAGAGCTGAGGAGATGGACACAGAGAATTATAAACTGGCATTTTAGTATAGCAATCCATGTATTTCTTTTGCTATCTAAAGCAAAACCAATTAATTTTATGCCCTTTTTGAAGCCTGCAGTATGTGTTTAATTGCTCCAAAAGGAGTGATTAAAAAAGGCTTTAACTCTAGATTGGAGCCCTCAAAAAGAAGAATCCAGCTCCAGAGTACTCATTGCCAACCCACAATGAAATGTGTGTTAGGCAAGTTCTAAATTCCTTTGCAGACTTGGAGTCATTCTACAACTGGACTGTGAAATAGAGCTTATGCTCTGGTGCTACATTGGGAAAACCAAAGAAGACTTTTATTTGAAACTCTTCCAATGAAATAGCTTCGAATACATTTCTGTGAGAGAATTCATGGACTGCAGTTCTGCCAGTGTCCAGCACAGGGAGAGAATGGGCCAGAAAGAGTATTTGTTAAATAGCAGTGTTGGAACAACAAATCAGTAAAAAGATGTTTCCAGGGCAAGATATCTTAGCTTGGATTAGACATGGTCTTGTGTAAATATAAAAGCCTCTTTATTCACTTACACTTCCAGGAGCACCAGTAAAGCTTAGACAGACTTGGTTCTTAATGAAGCCATCATGCTGAAACATAGTTGTGTTTTCTATTCTCTAGTTTTCAGCTACATCTCCACAGACTACCTAGAATTTGCCAGAGTTTAAGAAAATTGGTTTATAAACTCCTGGCACCTAGTCAAACTTCTAATAATTTACCTCGTCTTTTTTTTCTCCTAAGCAAATAACTTGTTCCTTTGGCTTTGTTTGTAAAGGCTCTTTCTGACTTCAAAGCAATTCTAAATATCAGGCTACTCATTTAGGTGAGTAACTACTGTACATATTTGAATACCTTTAAATTTCAGGGCATGGCTCACAGTGTGTCACTCAAATCCCAGCTTGCTGCCACACCAGAAAGGGAAGTTGCATTCCTTTCCTGCTCCTCCCAGTCTCAGCCAAAATGTTTCTTTCCCATGTTGCAGTAGCTCAGGAAGATACCTGATGTCAAGGTAAACTGAGTCAATTCAATCATAACCCAGCACCCTAAAACAACTCTTCTTCCATTTTAAGGCTGTTGGTAGTTTATGGAATTTAATAAACTTACCTGTTGGTGCTGAGCAAGTAACTGCTTGAAGCTGTTAAACTGTTTGGAGCCTTCAATGAAATACATCTTTCTCTTCTGCTTCAGTTCACGTGGCTAAAGCATTGGTGTTTCATAGGTGTACCTGCCAGGCTGTAAAGTGCTTGTGGGAGCTCGGGTGGAAATTACCACCAAAGTACAGGCCACTATTCCTCATATCATAGGAATGGGGCCCTCCATTTCACTGCTACAGGACTGACTCACCACAGGCTGCAAATTAGTGGTGAAGCTGCCTTGGGATAGTTTATGGTATGCATAACTTGCTCTCACCAAAAAATAAGTCCTGTTCCCCATTCTTACTTTACACCAGCCCTGGCATGTGTCAAGTGCCTCTTATTTGATTCATCTGAGCAGCCCAGGAGGAAAAAGAAAGTGGATTGTCCTGTCACTAAATTTAATGAGTTGGACAGACTCGGCACAGGGTCTAACACAGCTCAGAGGCAGCACAAGGATGGTAGAACTGCAGCTGTGTGGGGAACAATCTCTGCACCCCAGTCCTCACATGTTAACCCTAAACTGGGCCAGACTCCTATTTTCTAAGCAGTTTTGATCACTTAAGTCAGTCACAATACGAGGATGGATTTATATGGGTGGTTCTCAATAAGAAAAGCATTTTATTATTTATTAAATTAAGAGCTAGTATATTTATTCTAAACATTTGATGCAGAAGAGATTTAAACACGAAAAGCTTTTATAATGCTTTATAACCTCAAGCAAACAGGACCATTTACACTCCAGTAGATATTTTGCCAGTAAAATTATCATAGTTCCACTTAGGTTTTGTTTCAAGTACCAGCTGTTCCTCAGTGGAAAAACAAACTGCTAACCCTGTTAAAAATTTAGTGTTTGAGTTTACACAATTCCTATGCGTGACAGCCTGCAAAACAGGTTTGTACACTCTGAAGGACATCTGGCATCTTCCGAAATTCTGTGGACTAATTGTTTATATCCTAGCAAGTACCTAGGAAATAAGTACCTGTCAAGGAAGGAAGAAAGGTTGTGAAATACAACTAATTCTTTTCCCCTGAAATCAGTAGTAATATGCACTTCTGCACCTCTGATCAAATGCATATTTGGCCTTACTCCCCACACACACACACACAAAAAAAAAAAAAAAAAATTGTCACAACTCAGTGCTTCAGGAGCCATCAGAAAGAACCTTCAAAAAGTTTTTTTAAGGAATGCCAAAATGTGTGCAAGAACTGCTGTCTCTGTGTTTTGTGTGCTGGTCATCTTAAGGTAAGTCTTAATTGCTCTGAAAATGCAGCACCTGCCTCCAGTTAAGGCTTTCCTGACCTGTGTCAGGGCTCAAGCAAAACACAAGCTTGCAGTACAGCGTTGCAGTCATTATAAACCTGAGCTGTTAAACGCTCATAGTGACAGTAAAAAGTGTTCAGTAACAAGTCACTCTGTCAGCAGAACGCATGCAGCTTGCTTTCCACCAGAGTTTTATATATTATTCAACACTAGTAACCCATGAGCTTCATTGTTTGAAATGGTGTTATCTTGTTTCCATACTGTATGAAGCGTATCAGACACCTCCTGGTTAATAAATGTCACCTACAAGCAAGGTTAGAACTAAAAGAAAACAAACCCAAACAATGCACTGCATACTACTTTTCTTTTTGTTAAACAGAAACATGATTGCCACACACAGCTGGGACTTACTTGTAGTTTGACAGAATTCCAAACATTAAAATAGTAGCACAGGTGAAACTCTTCCTTAATTACATTCAGTTTGAAAAATAGAGACTGACATTGTCTGAAAACTGGAAAGTAACTCTGTGGCAGAAAGAGAGTAGCTTTCACAAGTTCTTTAAAACTCATTCTTAGGCTGTGGTGAAGGTAAGCTCTTGGTGGTACTTGAAGGAAAGGTTTCCACTTAGCAGAGGCTTTTAGTCTCTCATTATAAGTGATACTTTTTCTTCCAAAGTTAGTGGGGATTTTTTTATTATTATTATTTTTGGTTTTTTTTCGAAGAGCTACCCTGCACACTAGTGTATTCCCTGGATGTGATCAGTTGGAAGTCCCTATATCCATTAACATATGTAGAAGTTTTCACTTGTAAAGGCCCACATGTTGCTGCTGGTGTGCAGCCAGAAACCCTCTGGTTCTTGTGTCAGGGTTACGTTACACAAATGCCCCTTCAGGAGAGTTTTTGTTCAACCAAAACTGCACTGGATTCTGTACCAAACAGAAATCTTTCATCTCTAGTTCGAAAGCCCAGCTGTTTTCAAAACAACTCTGTAAGCTGTCCTACAGTGTTCTAATGTGAATAATGCTGTAGATGACTCGGTCCTCGCATGTCAGCACTCCAAGAACTCCTTTCTCCCAAGTATTTGCTTTGTGTACTTATAAACACACTTTAACTTACAAAATGCTGCCACAGCCTCGTGCAAGCCCAGTAACCAAAATCTACTTGTTTCCCCTCTGTTCCTTGCTGTTTCCTCCAAAGATATGTAATTTCAAGCAATTTTTTTTTGGGCTCGTTTGTTGAGGTTTTGTTTTAAAAACTTCTAAGTCATACAAGTAGAGCAGCCTCAGTATTTAGAAAGTCCTACTGCCTCTGGCTTAACTGGATGGGTTTTTAAAATTATAACAACCAAGTCAAAGTGTCCTGTAGAATTACCAAAATTGGAATTTTCCATGCATCCTGTCCACTTTTGGCTGAACAGGTACGGCAGCGTTCCCTCTTGCATCCCGTGGGAGGGCGTGTGCTCCCACAGCTTCACTGGGAGCTCTGCTGAGCCAGCGCGGATGCCGCCACTGCCCTGTACCTCCGCTCTCCAGGTCGGGCTCGGTGCAGTTTTGCACCGATGGGAGCTGACCCGGGCACTTCCCGTCCCGCCTCAGGCGCTCGCGCCAACTCCGTGTCCCGCATCCCCCTGGAAAAGGGGGCGGGGCCGGCAGGGACACACGGCGCGCGCGGAGGCCGCCGGGAGTTGCAGTTCCTGAGCGCGCAAGGAACGCAGGCAACTCCATTTCCCGTCTGTCCTCGGGAGGACGGCCGCGGGTGCGCGCGCGGGGTGTGACGGGTATTGTAGTTCTTACGCCGCGCCTCGGACGTGCGACAGAATGCGGGCCGGGGGAGATAAAAACTACTAAAATGGCGGTAGGAGAGGCTGCCGGGAGGGGGTACGGCGGCCCGGGAGGCCAACTGCGCTCGCGTCGGAGCGGCGGAGCACACGCGGAATCGGCGGAGCGAGTGCTGAGTCGGTGCCGCCGCCGGCTCCCCCCTCACCCGGGAGACGCTTCGGGGCCGCGGAGCCTTGTGGGGCCGCCACAAAATGGAGGCGAACGGGAGCGGCAGCGGGAGCAGCAGCGACTCGGCTCCCGACTGCTGGGACCAGGCGGACATCGAGCCGGGCAGCGGCGCCGGCCCGGGCTGCGCCCCGCCGGCCGCGGAGGCCGAGGCGCAGCAGGAGCTGCTCGGGGCGGCCTTCAGCCGGCAGCTGAACGTCAACGCCAAGCCCTTCGTGCCCAACGTCCACGCCGCCGAGTTCGTGCCGTCCTTCCTGCGGGGCGGCCCGGCGCCCGGCCTGCCGCCGCCCTCGCCCCCGCCTGGCCTCCCGCCCCCGCCGCCGCTCGGTAACCGCGGGGCTGGCACCGCGGAGGGCGAGGGAGGCAGGGAGGGATGGGGGCCATGTTGGGAAGGCGCGGGGCGAGGGTGCCTGGCCCGCCGGGGCCGGGGTAAGGGCCACGCGGGGCGGGCGAGGAACCGGGCTGGGGGGCGGCCCGAGGGGTCAGGGGCGTGGGTCACGGCACGGGGCAGGAGCAGGGTCCGACCGCGGGAGGGTCTCGCCGGCGGGCGGGGGGAGGGGGGAGCACGGCCGGGGAAGCTCTGCGCAGAGAGGGGTTGGGGAAGGGGCGTTGGGGGCCGTGGAACACCGGAGGGGAGCGGGTGTCGGTGCCCGAGGCAGCCCCCGAGTTCTTGGGGGCCCCCGCTGGGGTGAGGCCCGGGGGTGCGGGCTCTCTGCGGGCTGGGCTGCGGGGCCGCGCAGGGTGCGGGTGCTGTGCCCAGGGAGCAGCAGTAACTGGGGTGCTCTGGCTCAGTGTGGATCTCGTGTGCGTTTCTCTGGGACGTCTGCTCGCAAAGGGTCACCCATGATGAGAAAAAACCACATAGCTCTGCTCTTCCTATAATATATAAAATAAATATAACATATATAATATATAACATATAACACTATAGGAGTTGTTGAATATTTTGGAGATAATAAATTTAGTGTTGCTGGGGAGAAAAGCACTGCTTCAGCCACCAGTGGCTCAGATGTATCTTAAGTGTCTTTTTGAAGATTATATCAAGTAATTTTTTTTTTTTTCTAACATAATGCCGATAAAGGATTAGTAGGGAAGGGAGTTTTGTCCAGCTGGCCTCAGCTGATGGAATAACTTGAAATTTACCCTGCTTTTAATTTCAAAGGTTCTTTGTGTACGCAACCAGTGTTTATACTAGATTTACTTTGCATATGGGAAATTAAAGGGGAGCTACTTTTTCATTTCCAGCTCCAAACTGAAGGTTCTCCCAAACATCAGACATGCTGGTTAACTTGGTGGTAGTGTTTTAATGTCACTTCTGCAGCTAGGGAATTTGAGATCTTCCTAATTTTTCCGAGAATTTTCTGTATCCCTATTGATATAACATGAAAGAAATTAGTGTTTCAGGTATTTATCTAGTAATTTAATTTCACTAAAGACACTACTTGTTACATTGTATTTGGCATGATTTCCTGTTGGTTTTGGCTTATTTATTGTGCTTTGCCTTAATATATTACTTGCTCTCCCTAGTATCTAAAGTTAATAGTTGTTAATAACTAAAATCTCTAACTTTTATATATGAAGCTTTAATATTTTTGTAACAAAATATTAACCTGTTCCTTATGTTCGATTATATGTTCTCTACAGCTGTTCAGCACTCCTGATTTTTAGCAGAAACTGTAACTCATGTACTGTGCAGGCAAGCAGTGTCTAAGTGCATTAAAATAAATTTCAGAGAAGCCATGGGCAGACTCTTGAATTCCATTTAGAATAAATGTATATGTTAAAGTTCACAGGTGTAGAGGTAGACTGGGTAGCTTGGGCCTATGATGAACAAGTGGTGCACCTGTGACTAATCTTCAAAATCCACTCCTGTATTTTTCAGATACTGCAATCTGAATCGAAGGTTTGGGGTTTTTAACTGTGTAATCAATACTATGACTGAAAGCTTTCTTGGTGTTTTGAATATTATTAGAATAATTTTGATTTTTTTTTTCCCTGGCTGCTATTGTAAGGTTTCATGTAAGGCTTCCTGTAGTTAATTTTTTTGGTAGGAATTTAAAATACATCTCCTCACCTACTCATTATATTTATTTCTTCACTCTCCTTTTCTCCACTCTTTTGCTACTTCTGAGGCCTGTGATGAGCTTTTTCTTTCCAGAAATTAGGGTTGACTTTACTGAAAGATGTCTGGTCATCTGGAGTGATCAGGACAGCTTTGCTTTGCATCTTAGTTGCTGAGTACATTTCCTATATAGTGCTATAATCTGCCTGGTTTGAATTCACCTTGATTGCTATATCTTCTTTAAGGTTTAGGATTTTGAGTTTCTCTAAGTAGCTTCAATATCCCTGAGATTAGGCAGACAAAAATCTGCAGTTAATAAAAATTAAATTTCTTTCCTAACTGGAATACTGTACCTGTTAGATACTCTTCCAGGTCTGATGTACTTGGTTACAGAAGGTAATTGACAGTCTTCTCTTTGCAGATATTTGTATAAGGTGACAGCTACTTTCCTGGCTGGAGGAACTAGGTGGAGCTTGCTCTGAAAATAAGTCAGAACAACATGTGATTAGACAGTGGTGCTGAATAGGTTACTTTTCAGCAACCCAGTTTGCTTTTGTTCCCATAGGGAATTAGGTGCTCTGTGGCACTCATTCTTCATTATGTGGTTTGTAGTGGGAAGAAGCTAAATCTAAACCTTGAGAAATCTAAAAATCTAAACCTTGAGAAATCTAAGAAGTTGGGTATCACTAAAGGAGTTTCACTGGCCTAAAGTTAAGTTCTAGTAATGCTTTTCTTCTTGGAACTTTCTCTTGGTGAGGTTTTGTTGAAGTCATAATTCCTCAGTAATTCAGAGGACATTATAGATCAGCATAAATGTGTAGTAGCAGCATGGCATATAAAAAATTCCACAGGATTGATTCAGTTGTGTGCCTGTAGTGTGTAATAGGGTTTCCTTTTATGCACACTAACTTAATGTTCCTAGTAATTTGAATAAAATTCCTGTCACTTATGTTTGGAGCACAGAAGGAACACTCTCAGAAGCCATTTATGGAATAAGATGTTAACTTTCTAAAACTGGGAAACTCCTGAGACCTGCATTCCTAATAGCTTACTTTAAAACTTCTGGTTTACACATGCTTTCTTTTGATTGGAAATTGTATAGTAGGAAAAAAGCTGCCTCATGTTTGCCACCAATACAATTTTTGATCGCAGATAGTTTCAGAATTAATTTCAAATTAAATTATCATTTGATTATATGGGGAAAGCATATTATTTACATTTTTGAACCTAAGGAATATATGAAAACTGGTATGTTCCAAGTGTTGTAGCTGTGGGGTCTAGCTTTTATCAAATTGTGTCCAAGTCACACTTGTTTGTGTAAAATCTCATTGTTGGATTCTATTGGAAATGTGAAATGAAGACTTTTTAGTTTTCTGTCTGACAGGTGAACTGGGAGGGTGTCACAGACAGGTTGTACTCTAGGGAGAGTTTCTGGGAGTTGCCGAACTAGCAAACTCAACTAAATTGAGGCCAGGTGTGATACTTAATGAAATTATAGTAGATTGTGTTAGGGCCTCTAAACGTTCATAGTCACAACTGTGCCTTGTCACTTCACTCTTCTTTAGCATCTATGACTTCTTTTTGTATTGTGTTTTATTAATTTTGTAGTTGTATGTAAAAGATAATTACATTTGGGTGGCTTTTTCTTTGTTTCTGTATCAAGGCATGCTTCAGAGGGAATAGTTAACACCAACTCCTGATTAACAAGATTTCTATTTTTTTTTTTTAATTGGGTGTGAAAGAATTGACACATTTCTGAAAATGCAGTGTCAATCAATTTTTATGGTTCAATTTTTGTCATAGTTCTTGATTACTCACAGGATTCTTGGTAAAATTGATCACAGCTTCTTTGTATGGTCTTTTACTATATTTTATGTTAGTTTTACTTTCAGAAATAATTTTTAAGTATTCATTGTCAACTGCTTGGAGCAGGAGACTAAACTAGCTAACTCCTGGGATCCCTTCCAACCTGAATTGTTCACTGATTTGAAGTATGCAGTGGTAGTAGCAAGAGAAAAAGCATCATTAGTACAAAAGTAACAAGAATAAAATGTGTGACACATAGCAGCTGGTGTAAGGAAAGAGCTTTTATCCTTTTGGTGGTATTAGGGCTACTGTTTCATTTAGTAGTTCTCTTAGTGACTTCAAGTAAATTTCTGAATGTCTTTGTTAATGACTGCAATTTAAACAACTTGCACCTACAGTCCTGAGCCAAGCAAACATCTGGTTTAAGATTCAGTGCCCCTGTTTGCTTCACTCCCTAAATATCTTCACTTGCCTGCAGTAGTCACTTCTGAAACAGTTGCATTCAAGCAGCTGGACATCTTCAGCCCTCAAGCGCTGTAAATAAATGGATAGAGCATTTTTCTTCCTGCTTTTCCCTGCCCTCATTTTTTCTGACCTTGTAGCGCTGGGATGTCCATGTGTCAGTCAGACATGGGAGGCAGAGTTTCAGTATCTTCTATTTCGGTTCTGAGACCTGTAGTTTCCAGAGCAAGATGATGAGTTATCTGTACCACTGCGTTCCCCAAAGCCTGTTATCTCATTTTACACTGTAAGACTCTTCAACATCTCAGTCCTCAAGAGACTTTGCATATGAACTTGCTGAGAAAGCCTTGTCTAAAACTAGTAGCCCACCATTCAAGAAGCTGTTGTGTTAAAGGGTTACATGGTTCATCCATGTCAGCCTTGAAACAGCCATGTGGTGATGATTTCCTCACACGTGTTGGTAGTGCTACTGTTAATCCTTCAGAACTGCAAACTTGAACTGCTCACATGGCAGCAAATCAGCGTTGTATTGTGAGTGCCAGTGTATGGGATAAATTCTTCTTATCTGAAAATCTTGATTTGAGTTGTCACTTGACTATCTAGACCAGTCTTCTGTATCAGCTTCTCTAGACAGATGAGCTGCACAACCGCTTTTAGAGCAGTTAGTGCAGAGCTGGATGTCTTGGCACTGACAGGTAATCAGATATAGAATACTTGTGTGATGTACTCAAGGTGCCAATGTGTTACACAGATGTCCTTTGTGTACATCTAAAATGTCCCCAGGAAGGTGTCCAGGATTGTGTTGCTGCTGTTAGAATAATTCATCACCCTTGTGGCCTCGCATGACTCCAGTAAAAGACACACAGACCACTGGGAGTTGGCTGTGGACTGCATGAACTGTCGTGGAGGCTACAGGCAGCCTGCTGACCATGTGTTTGGCACTCTGCTTTGGGCTACTGCTTGAATGTGTCTGAAAACATGATGTTATCCTAAAACTTGATTGCTCTATCAAAATGAACACAAAAATAAATTGGGATAATTCTTGGATTCTATTTATAATCTGGTTTTACAGTTCCACTTAAGGAATTTTGGAATTTTTCTCCTGTTTTGTAATGAGAGACATGCAAGCAAAAGAAGCAGCTGATTGTATGAAGCTAAGATAGAAAGATGGTTTTATTTTGTTTTTTATTATGAATGAATAAAGGAGTTATAATTTAATCTATTAAATTAATGATGATGTTTTGAAGAGGTCTGTAGGAAAATGACTGATTGAATTTTGGTACAAAAGTTAGTTTAGGACAGGTGATGCAATACTAAAAATAGGGGTTATTCTAAAATTATTGGGTTATGAGAGATCTCTGTCAGAATGGAATCCTGAACTGTTGAAATACTGAGCTTGATTTCTTGATTATCTGTCTTAAAAATCCAGTTATCAACTGAGCACAAATACTTGGCCTTAAGTAAAAGGAGGTTTCAATATAGTCCCTGAAAATCCCTATAAGCTTTCTTAAACTTAGTTGTTAAGAAGCATGTCAAGTTTAGATAAGATAAACTTAAGGTGTGTCCTCAGGGGGGAAAGAAGAAGGTGGGTCTTTTACTAGGCTAACATGTAATAAAACCCTATGAATATGGAACAAGTGCTATTTTTTTTTTGTGAATTTTACAGTCATGTTAAACTATTAAAGCTGCTCTTGCATTGGTGCATTTTAAAAACTGGTGTGTCCACTGGTGAAGCTGGGGCATAGAATATGAAGCAGGGTAGAGAGGAGAACAACATAATTTTGGGTTTAACTTTCAAAACAACTACCTTACAGTGAACTCCTGAAAACCTTTTCTTTCTGTATATTTTTAACTATTGAATATAAAACACTTCGTTTAGCTGTAGAACTTATTTGTATTTGAAGTCATTTTTGTGTGTTTTTGTTAACTAAGAATCTCTTGGAGATTTTTTTATTCTGCTTCTCATGCTGTGTGTGTTTGATGCAAACTTTTATTTCTTTACTCTGATGTAATTCCCTTTATGCTTTCATTTTAAAAAAAAAGGGGGGGGGGCAAACATCTGTTATGTAATGCATGAAAACCACTGAGACTGCATGATTGTTGTGTAAATATGTGCTGAACTCAGGTATTGGAATCACACCTACAAAAAGGTGATGGGAATCCTAAGGTGGGTGTCATGTGTTTCTTCACTCTTCAGCCTTTCAGGAATTCCTGTGAAGGAACTTGATGCCTATATTAGAGAAGGAATAACAAATCCACTATACAGACCATCTAAGTTTTGCAGATAAGATGTTTATTTCAGGCTGAATTTGCCTTTTTTTTCTTTTTTGCCTTTTTTTTTTTTTTTTTTAATTTCTCTGCTCCGTGGTGCAGAGTTTCATTAACCCTGTAGTCTACCCCAGTTGTCAGGTTCCAGTCCTGGCTGGGTTCTTATCACTCCAGCAGCAGAGCGGGCTTGGAGCTGTGAGTGCTGCTGTGTATTGCACCAAATTTATGGCTCACATCAGCTCTATGCATTTGCATTGTGGCTCAGGTAACTGCTGCTGAGGAATTAATTACCAGTTAACCACTGAGCAGTTCTTGTTGTGTGGAGACCTTTATCACCTTCTTCTGTGCATCTGGTAAACACTGAAGTTTGTGTAAAGATGGAGATTGTCACTATGGCTTAGAGGTTGAGTTTGACTTTAATACTGTATTTTAACCAGAGTTCTAATACTGATTCCTACTTTGCCAGCTGTACCTGTTCTATATATTAAAAACTTGCTACATTCTAATATAAATTTATTTAAAAAGCAATTTTCTATAATTTATTTACAAGCATTCTAATATGTTAATGCTGCAAAGTTCCTGGCTTATACTCTTTTAAAACAATATTTTCAGAGGTTGGATGATAACTTCAAATTTGTTCTACCTGTGCAGCTTTAGTTATTGTACAACAAAAATGCATACAAGTACAAAACTTGGTGTGATATGCAACAAACTCATCAGCTGCAGTAGAATGCTGTGTGCATGAACTAGGCAGAGTGGATTATTTAGGAATTTCTTTAGGACGTGAACTGTATTTTAAAGGGATTGATCACCATGTTTTAAAAGTTGTGGAGTTTTGGACTCTGTGTTGGTAGTGTCCATATTCTTCCTGTGACTTTTACATTAAAAAAAACCCACAATTACCTTATCCAGACAAGACTCTGAGTTACATAATGTCGTTGTCTAATGGCACTAGTAGATAAGTGCAGCTTGTGTATCCATTTTTGCCTTTGGCATTGACAACAAAGATATTCCAAAAAATGTCCTAAGGCTTTGATGCTGAGCAGGACTAAAGATAAACCACTCACTCCATGTCATAGCATGGATGAGGTTGCAACAGCAGTTCTTGACTTAGAGCTTGATAGAGAGATGGAGTATGGAGGATGCTGTGTAAAATCTAACAGTTGCTTATCACATGTAAATCCAGTAATCTGAGGCATTACATAAAAAATTGGCGTCACTTAAAGCGTGTCCTGACTTTAAAACCAGATTTCCTACAAAGTACATTTTGAAACCCTCTCATATGGAAGATTCCTATCTGAATGACCTTCACAAATGAGAAGGAGTGACAGACCAAAATGTGCCAGCCCTGTGGTCTAAGGAAGCAGTAGGATTGTATCCTTCTTTTCAGGTGATGGTCTCAAGGCACATTTCAGGCAGTCTGTTCACTCTCACACAGAGTAAATGGTAAATCTGAGCCTTTGTCTGAAATAACCTGACATAACCTGAAATTGTTTATCAGAAGTAAACAGTTACTGAGGAGAGTGTTTATTTTTGTCACTTAGAGCATGTTAGTTTTGAAATTAAGGTTCTGTATTTACTTGATTTCTTAACAATAATTTTTTTAGAGAGTGGTTTATGTTTCTTTCTGCTTTGAAGAAACAGTATATGTTTGATATAATTCAGAGTCCTCTTCCAAAGCATGTCTGCAACTTGTGTACCAAAGTGACCAGAGTTTAATAAATGACTCTGGTTATAGCTGAATATCTGTTACACCCCTGCTTTTGTGACACTAGTACTCTTGAGCATCCATGCACAAACCGTCTTACTGACTCTCATGTGCTAGACTTGTGCTAAATTTACAGAGGGATCTTTTTTCAACCTCCTCTGTTTGTTGTAAAGAAACATTTTTTTCTGACTGCATACCTGCTGTATTGCAGGCCAGAAAGTAAAAACTGAGTTTATATGAATGCTGTTGATTGACAATATATTTCTAAGAAATTAACTAATTCTCCGACCACTTGTAGAACTTTTGTTTCAAGGCAAGTGCATTAATACTGCCATTTGATACATTTTTCATTATACACAAACTTCTGGAGTGAAATCAAAAGCTTGTTGAAATGATCTTATAATTAAAATATTTATGCATCCCAACCACAGTACATGTGAAATAACCAACAATCTTCTGATGTGCTACAAAATGGAGGCTTTAGGTTCATGCCTAGATTTTCTGCCACCTGCTTACCACACTCACGAATGGGCTGATTTGAGGGTTTTCCAGCTGCCAAATAGGAGTAATATATCATTTCTTAAAAAAGATCTAAGGGTATTCTATTCTCATGCTTTTACTGACTATATTAAATCATTCTCTTAAAGTCTTGTTGGCTTGTTTTTGGGAGTGTAGCTCATGTTTGATCCAACACAGGAGTGCAGGGAATGGTTTCCTGGCAGGCATTGCTGTGCCCCCTCCACAGTTTGCTGCTGGCCACTGGATGTTGTGCTGTGACCCACATTCACCCTGCCTGCAAAGCCCTGTCCTCTGGCCCTCTGCCAGCTCTCCCGGCGCTGCTCCACTTTAGAGAAGTCTACAGCAAATACGCAAACAGTGCGAAAGCAAAGAGGCTTAGAATCAGGTCCTTCTCTGTATGGTTTTGTTCTTTTGAGGGGATTTGTTTCATCTTTAGGTCCCATCATGCGTATAGAGCAAGTGATGCTCTAAGATCTGTGTTTAGAATTCAGTTGAAGGAGAGCTGGAGTACAGCTAAACAGAGGGTATGAATTTTGTAGGTGGTTGAAAAAAGAGATAATGAAAGCATTATGAAGTTGAACTTATACCAAGATAAAACTAAATAGGTTAAGGTTTTAGGGATAGTTAATGAAGGCCCCTTGATCGTGTGAAATAATGTCCCAAAACATTGAGTGGTGTAAGTGTTAATTGGAATGTATCACTCCTAGCAGATTTAATAATTACTTGTACCTCAGTATAAAACGTAGTGGCATAGTTTAGTGCATGAGAGGGTTGAGTGATTTATCCAAACCCCATACTTGTGGCTTTGATACATGCACATGACTGTTGAGATTGCCCGCCAAGTAATGGGACTGTGCTGTGGTGTTTAAGAGGACTGGCAAACTTACCGGACATCTGAATGAGTTTATCATCTCTTGACCCTGATAACTACAGAAGATGTTAAGAATTTGTTCTTAATAGCTTGTTTCTATTTCCTACTCAACATTTAGTGGAAGTGAGGAACAAGAGCAGTATAGACATGCCTGTAAGCAGGAGCTGTGTGCCTGACACCACACAGGCATTGTGTCTTTGGATACAATGAAACTGCTTTGATGTTTTTAAACACCAGTTAGACACTGACACTTAAAAATAACCCTCATGCTCAAAAAGGATGGGCAGGTAAAATACTATGTATAGAAAAATTGCTTGCTCTAAGTGTATCTTTCCATGCAGGGGGGGAAAACGGGCTGTTTTTAGAAGAGGTATATTTCACCACATTTGGGCAGTGTTCTTTAGCAGTATTTCTGCTTAGAGGCTGTGTTTAGTACTGCTTGGTGGGGAGGGAAGTGGTTTTTCTTTCCATATACTTCTTGTGATAAAGTTGGGAGATGGTCTTTTATAACAAAGTTTGGAAATTGGTTACATCACTGTATTTTAAAAGATAAACTTTTTTTTCTCTGCAGGTGCACCTGTAGAGCCTTCTCCAGAGGAGCAGACAGCCTCTTGTGAAGGTAGTTGCTTTTGTGATCTTCATTACACATGATTTTTAAAAAAATATTGCAAATAATCTCCTCTTTAACATCTCTGTGAACCTTTCCACTCTTCATTATCCTGATACTATTCTTGTAAGGCAGTGTGATTATCTGTGTTTATTTACAGTTTTATGGTCAGTTGAGAAAGGCTCATAAAGTGGCTTATGGAAGATCATAAAACTAGCGTGAAGCAGACTTTTCAAAATGAACTTCTATATTGAAAAGCTTTGGCAAGTGCCAAAACACTGAACTATCCTTTTATTAATTTAGTCACTCATTTTTCTTTGTTCTTGATTACTATCATGGTAAAAATGTGTCTTTAATGATTCATTTTTTCCCCCTTTTTTTCTCCTAGGTTCAAATGCTGCTGTTAACATGGAAATTTCAGAATCTGTTGGTAAGATGAGACCTGTTCCTTTTCACTGTGATAGTACTATAATGTAGTACTGCAGTGCTTTTGCTGAATCACTGCAAACAAAGTAGTAGAGCCTCATACTTACAAATAGTCCTTACTGGTTTTTGTTGTCTCATTATATTTGGATGAAGAAAGAGGTAATTGAAAACTAGTATACATCAAGAGGTGCAATTTGATTACTTGGACACCGTAAAATGATCACTGCTTTATTAAAAAATAATTTTGTATTACAAAATAGCCCCATTAATGTGTGGAATGGTGATTAACAAAAAACTTTGAAGTGGTCAGTAATGTGAACAATCAGAACATGGAAATTGTATCTTTCTCATTGTTTTTGTATGGCTTCTGAGTGAACTTAAACTGTAATCCCTGTCCTTTGCTTTTTAAACATCTGGTAGTGTGTGTCTGTGGATTCAGACCACGGTGCTGGTCTTAGTGGATCTTCAGATTTGCTTTTTCTTTGTAAAATTGTTACCTTGTTAAAAGAGAAGTTTCTTACTCCCTCTGAATTCTAGATTTCTTATGTCAGCACACAGCTAGCTTGAAAGCTCCTGGTATTAAAAATTTCAGAAACAAGCAGCAGTTGTCCCTTTTTCTATAGGAAAATGTTAACAGACCTAGTAATTAAAGCCTTGTGATTGCATCTGTGGGGCAGGGGCTTTTCCCCAGAGTAATTCTTTTTAATTTCTTTATCAATTTGAATATATCTAACTGGTTCATTTTTAGTGGAAAATGGAGAGACAGAAATGTCCCCGGAAGAGTCATGGGACCACAAAGAAGAACCAAGTGAAGCAGAGCTAGGAAGTGGTCCCACAGGGGATGCAGGGCCTTCTGAAGAGAGCGCTCAGGAAATGATGGAAGAGGAGGAGGAAATACCAAAACCGAAATCTGTTGTAGCACCTCCAGGTGCTCCTAAAAAAGAGCACGTAAATGTAGTATTCATTGGACACGTAGGTAAGTTGTAAGTGAAGGTGAAGTAATTGGATCTATCTGTTGTGTATTATCTAGAACTCAGAGGATTAGAAACGAATGCTGTTCTTCGTATTCACCATGTCTTCAGGCTCACAGAAGCACTCATTCTAATGAAGCTGCTCTGGAAAATGAAAAATTTAAAGGTCTTTTGGGGTAGAGTGCCAAGGGTAGAGTGTGTTCTCTTGGACACAACCGTGCGTGTGTTCATGATTTCTCAAGTACCTGCTCTGTTGAGTGCTGAAGTGACACATCTGTGTTCATGATCTAAAGAACAAAATCAGAAAGCGGTGCTTCTTTTCTGCTTATTTTAAATAAAAAGGGTTCTTGCTATTAGATTAGATTATTATTCTAAATACTAAAATTTGTAGGATTACAAACAATAGGTTAACATAATTCATCGTTAAAAGAAGTATTTATAGCAAAATATCCTCATTTAATAGTTTCGACAAGCTTCAGAAAAACTTGGGTGGTGTCAAAAGTAGAGAAGAATTATTGAATCACAAGTTACACAGTAAATTCTGTCCTTTCATTTCTGTAGTTACTTATCAACTTAGAACTACTGTAATTTAGTCCTTAGGTAAATTCAGAATGGAGTCACACAAAGTAAAGGGGCCGTGGGCAGAGGTACATCCCAGTATTGAAGAGCAGCGCACACTAGTTAGGGACAAGGGATAAAGGAAGCAGGGAAGGGGATTTTGCAAGAGCTTCCCACGCTCTTGACCCTTGCTTTAGCTGGATCACTACTTGGTGAGAGGTTTTTGTTATGGATAATGCTGAATTTATAAATATGAAAACAGCATATTCAAATTTAAGTGTAATTTAATTGGCAACAAATTATTATAGGAACAAGGGAAGGTGCAAGGTGCTTCCAAAAACTTAGATTATGGTTAAAAAAATAAATCTCTTGGAAATAAGATTACTTAGTTTGTAATGGTTTGCTTTTTCTAGAATTGTAAATTGTTGATGACTTGGATTTATTTTTTTTAGATGCTGGCAAGTCAACTATTGGAGGACAAATAATGTAAGGAAACTCTTAAATTTTTAGATTTCCTCTTCTTGTGAATTAAAAAACATCAATTAAAATGAGTAATATTTTCTTTGTGGCTTTAATCAGCATATGTTAATACTTTTATAACAGAATGTTACTATCCCAGTCAGTTGAGAAATTCTTTGGAATTTCTTAATTCCAGCAGATTAATTTTATTGCTATAGGATTTTCACTTAATGGAAGTAACTATGCGAAAGCAAACATTACCAAATTTTAAAAATTAATCACTTTCTTAGAAGGTGGCTGTTTTTCTTTGTATTTTAAAATGCAGTTTGAAACTGCTTTATACTATTGGTTAAACTTTGTCCTTTTTGTGAAGATTAAAAAAAATTAATATCTTTATTCCCCAATTATAATAATCTGTAGGGATTGTGTAAGTATTTAACTATTTGGAAATATCTTTCTGCTTTATGTAAAATTGCACTTTTATTTTGCCTCCTCTTAGGTATTTGACGGGAATGGTTGACAAAAGAACACTTGAAAAATATGAAAGAGAAGCTAAAGAAAAAAACAGAGAAACATGGTATGAACTTACTGAAGATAGTAGCACACTCTGCTCTTTCACTGCAATGAAACTGGTTGTAGTCTCTGTCCCAGTAGCCCTGGCTTCCTCCAGGCAATACAATGCTCTTGTCCTGGGTGGACTTTTTGCGGGTCTCTTGTTTGGTTTGGGTTTTGTTGTTGTCTTTTGGTCGGCTGGGTTTTGGGGGAGCAGCGTGTGTATATACAGCACATGCAGCAGCCTGATTTCTCCTTCAAACTACTCCTGCAAAATTGGTTTCCCTTTTGAAAGCTGTCTCTTTTTGGCTGGAGGATAATAGGAGTTCAAAGGGCTCTGGAAAAAGAGCAGCCTAAAGACTTGCGTAGGGGTGGAGCAATGGTGGAACTCTCAGGGGATGGGCATTGCCCTGAACTCACTGTACCATGTGTAAGAGAGGGGAATAGAAAGGGTGACATAGTTCTTTTCACCAAGCAACCATTGTCCCACTATGGAGCTCACTGTAGTAATAAATGTATCAGGACTTTCCTCAGAAACTATGGACACTTGAGAAACAGTTTTCCTTTTCCCCTCTTCTCTTTTAGAGACTGAGTTGCAGGAAGTACCTCCATGAATGCTATTTTTATTCTTTAAAATGTGTCATGATGAGCAACAAAGTATGATGTACCTCTGTCATTATCAAAGATATTGCTAGGTCACTTCATATATTCAGAGTCTTTAAATTTGAGTGGTTTCACTTTGTGATTCAGGAAGATCTATGCTGTAGTGCAGAATTGATATTTCAGTCAGAAATGTGTCTTTCCCTAAAAATTGTATGTGCCAAACAGACTTCCCATCCAGCTGCCACACATAAATTCCCACTTGACTCTTGTTAGCCAAGTAAAGCCTGACCTTTGGCTTGGCTGAAATCTTTCAGAAACCCAGGCCATGGAAAAGACCACAACACTTGAGAGCACACATCCTGGCACACACCAAAAGCCATCTAGCAGGTTACCCAGACCTCAGTCAGTGACAAAGAGCTGCTGCCAGGGGAACACTGTGATTATATATCCATAATTCCCAATGTTTAGTGCTTTCTCTGACTTGGGAACCTCTTTAGCTGGAAAGGACATCTTTATGTTTAATAATCCCTGATGCTCCCTCCGTGATCCCTGCTCAGCAGCATCTTTTCAGACATCACCCAGTCAGTACAAAACAAAAGCTAAAGATGTCTACAAGCTGCTGTTAATGGTGAAAAATATTGCTATGTTAAACCAGTTCACTGGAGTTATTACCACTTTTTTTATCCTTAGTATTTTTTTTCTCTCCTTTATGTTCACCAATTTTCAAAAAACCTGAAGGAGCTAAGTAACATTTTTTTTTGAAATATCTATCTAACTGAAAGCTAACTTTTGTCAGTGGCCAGTAGGAAAAATAATTAGGAGGGGACAAGAGTCAGTATAATAAAAATATCAAAGATAGTGTGAATAAAGATGGTGTTTATTTCATAGCCAACTTCTGTTTAATAAGTGTAAATAAATGAGAACTAATAATTATAGATCTCAATAATGATATATGCAAATCAGAACTAATTTTTTAGTTAATTATTCTGAGAAGGAGGAATTGTTTTGTTTTTGAGACTGAGGCAAAGCTTGAATTATTTGAGGTTAGATCATACCTGAGGAACTTAGAAACTGAAAATTGTTTCTAGAATTTTTAGAATTGAATCCGTCTAGGTGTGTGAAGGTGAGCTGGCAATGGGCTCTGCAGCTCACTGTATACACAAAACAGTCAGTTAAAGTGACTGTTGGTCTTGAAAATACTTCAGTTTAGCAATGCCGAGGTAGTTAAAATAATTAAGCAAAAAAAAAGGCGTCTTGTGACTAACAAATTGTATATAAATTTAATAAAAATTAATACAAAATTTAATAAAAATTAATACAAAAATAGAGTATTTGGGTTGGGATTTTTTTAGGTACCTTTCATGGGCCTTAGACACAAACCAAGAAGAACGAGACAAAGGTAAAACAGTAGAAGTGGGTCGTGCCTATTTTGAAACGGAGAAGAAACACTTCACTATTTTAGATGCTCCTGGACACAAGAGCTTTGTTCCAAATATGATTGGTGGGGCTTCTCAAGCTGATCTTGCTGTGCTGGTAAGGACAAATCAGATACTTTTATTTTGCATGTACTGTGGAATTAAGCTTCTGGTTTTTATTTTTTGTTTGTTTCTTTATTCTTTTGGTTACTTACAGCAGGCAGAATTTTCAAAGGTTAAGTTTACTGAGATGAGTGGGTTTTGGAGTAACTTAACAGCTTCTTAAAGCTATCATGTGATTTTTTTTTTTTTTTTTTTTTTTTTTTACATGTCAGTGCAGAACTAATGGGTAATATTGAGGATATACCAGTGCATTTTGAAAGCTTTTACTAGGTCTGACTACCCAAAGTTTTTTGAATAAGGCAGTATTATCGATTGTTTCTGGTTCTGTTGAAAGATTTGTAGAACTTTCATTAAAATACTATCTTTAATTAGGTTATTTCTGCAAGAAAAGGAGAGTTTGAAACTGGATTTGAGAAAGGTGGACAAACAAGAGAACATGCCATGCTAGCAAAAACAGCAGGTGTAAAGCATTTAATAGTTCTTATTAATAAAATGGATGATCCAACTGTAAACTGGAGTAATGAAAGGTGAGTTTAATATTAAAAAAACTAATCTTCATTGACAGATACTGAAATAAAGTAATTCCTCAGTAAAGTAATTTTGTATCCCATTACTGCTGAAAGAATGGTTGACTGGTGGACTAAAGATAGAGGTTATAAAACTGGCAGGAAAACCAGAAGCATAGTGCCTAGGACAGTGCCTCTGTACTAAGCTGCAAGTTCTGCTCTCCAACATTCACTTTCAACTGCTTGGATCCATGCAGACTTACCTAACAAATCCATGCATTCTGGCATAGTTTAATTGTTGATTTGGAAACTTTATACTGAATCTAAAAAAGGAAGTGGTTGTGTTTTCAGTAGTCAAGTTTGCTAGAGTTGTCAGAGAACCTGCTGTGTGTTGTGCCCAGAATTGTGGAAGTTTTTGTGGGAAGCCATGAGGGCCTGTGCAACCTTGGAATGTCAGCTTACTTTACTAAGAGACTAAGGCAAGCCCAATTGCTCTGTCTTGGTCCTGCTGCAACCTTCTGACAATATTGAATTCGCCCCTGACTGAGAGGAGGCAGTGTGACAGAAATAAATAGCATGAAACACTGAGAAACTGAATAGGAGATTGGAGGAGACCAAGCCAGCACTAAAGTGCCAGCCTGCAGCATGACCTCAGTAGGTGTCTGCGTGCTCTGTCCTCCTGTGCTGGCCTGCATCTCTTGCTTTAAGCAGTTCCAGCATGGGCTGCTGCTCACTCAGCCCTGTCATTGAAGTGTGTGGAGACCACTGACGATGCTTTGTGGAGCAGAGGAATGAGGGGGAATAGGAGAATAGGCAATACCGAGCTGTGCTGGAAGATTGGGGAAAAGATGCAAATAGGCCTCCAGGCTTTATTAGGTTTGCTTGCTGCTCACACAGTAACTTAACTGATGAAACTGAAATGTCTGTGGGTTTTTTAAAGTACAGTATTATGTTGTGCTGGAATAAGTGGAACTTACCTTGATCTGCTTGTCATTTTAATAGATATGAGGAATGTAAAGAGAAACTGGTGCCATTTTTGAAGAAAGTTGGCTTCAATCCCAAAAAGGACATTCATTTCATGCCCTGCTCAGGACTGACTGGAGCAAACCTTAAAGAACAGTCAGAATTCTGTCCTTGGTATATGTATGTATCTTAAATTGAGCAACCTGAATATTTGCTATATTTCAATAAAAGTAAATGCTTCAGTGAAGCTGGGAAGTAGCAGAGTGTGATATGTTGTAGTTGTGTGCCAAAGTGCTTGAGGAAATACAGCCAGAGCAACAAGAACACAGCCATGCAATGTGCCAATGAAAAGCATTTGCTAATTGCAGAAGATTATTAGTAAAATATTAGCAGAGTTCTGGCTGTGTGAGTTCAGTGCCTTACGAGCACTTGAATTTGCCAGTGATGCTGCAGTTGACATTGCTAGAATGAGCAGTTGTTTGACGTGAACAGTTTGCTTGAAGCTGTATTGTAATTAGGGACGAGCCATGTCTCTCAGTGGATGTGATGTTTGAAGGGGTTGTTCAGTGTACTTTAAAAAGTATTAATGGAAATCACATTTGGACCTAGCTTATGGTTTTGTATTTCCAAAATACATTACAAATCTGTCACGATTCTCAAAGGAATAATTAATTTGTGTAAAATATGTCTGTAATGTAACTTAAAAACATGCATTTCCTGGGCATTAAACGTTGGCTGGGGTGAAGTGGACACTACAGATGGGATGTTATAATAGATTTAGCTGTCTTAGAGGTCATTGTTCTAAATAATGACAAGATGAATATTATTCCTTTTGTTGGACTGCATTTATCCGTTCTGAGTAATTTTTTTAAATGGAAGGGTGCTCACAAAATTGAAACAAATGCCTTCTGCTCTTTTAGTGGATTACCATTTATTCCATACCTGGATAATTTGCCAAACTTCAACCGTTCAGTTGATGGACCAATCAGGCTGCCAATTGTGGATAAATATAAGGTACAAATTAAAATAATAACATAGAAAGTATAAAGAGGCTGCTTTCAGAAAGTAGTAAATGGACTGTTTACTGTACTTTTAGAGGGTATCTTTTTTCCTTTGCTAATGTTACATTTCCAACTGTAGAACAGAGGCAGGAGGGGGAATTAAATAATTTTGGCATTATATTAAACTCCTAAAATCTGGAATCTTTCATGAGAACAATTTCCAAAATACTAAGTCTAGCAGTGCTAGATAACTTCATAGAGTTAGGTAATCAAACTTAGAGGTAAATCATAAATAGAGCGGACTCTTTAGGAAAATGTTTTCAACTGCTATGTAATGATTTCTTTCTGTGAAGGATATGGGCACTGTGGTCCTTGGGAAGCTGGAGTCAGGCTCTATTTGCAAAGGACAACAGCTTGTGATGATGCCAAACAAGGTATGGGAAGGTTTAGATACTAAGAAAATTTACTACCATAAAAAAAGAGCTTGGTTCTTAAAGATACTCATTACTTAAAATCAGAAAATGTTCTGTTGCTCTGTTGAACACAACTAAGCTCTCATGTTTTGCATGGGTGATGTTTCTGGGGACAGGGGGTGTGTGTAGCTCCTTAGCATTCAGAACTTGGGTTGTCCTGCCTTAGTAAACTCAGTTGCTGGACTACAAATCATCACACTTGAGCTGGGTTATATTTTCTGTTTGTACAGTTGGCCCACTAAGCCTTTTACATGCTGTGGGTTAATATTGCTCAAAGGTTTACTTCTTCCCCCTTTTCCTTTTTTTTTTTTTTTTCCTTCCCCCCCCCCAAAGGAAACAGGAAAAATAACTTGAAAAAGAACTAAAAAATTCAAGTATTAGTAACTCATCATTCAAATATTTTAAATGTTCTGAAGCTTAACAGAACCAAATATAATGAATTTAAACTGTAATGGAGTTATTTATTGAAATACTGTTATATTACAGTTTTGTACCAGACTAAATTATTCACAATGCAAAACTACGTTTTGTTTTCTTTAAGCACAACGTGGAAGTTCTTGGAATCCTTTCTGATGATGTAGAAACTGACTCAGTAGCCCCAGGTGAAAATCTAAAGATCAGACTGAAGGGAATTGAAGAGGAAGAGATCCTTCCAGGATTTATTCTCTGTGATCTCAACAACCTTTGTCATTCTGGACGCACGTTTGATGCCCAGGTAGAATAACTACATTTAATTTCTGTATAGAGGGGTAAAAACCATGGAAATATTTTGTTCCACCAAATCTAAAACTTCAGTAGTTTGAAGTTTCAGTTCAGATTTCTTATTCACTACTCTTATCTCTAAATTGGCAATAACTTAATATACTTAACACTTACATCATTAATTTGAGTTTTTAAAATACAAGTTGTTTTGAATGTAACTTCTCAGTGAAGTTTCAGATACTTAAAATGGTGAAAACAAGACCTCATCAGGCCAGTTCTTCAGTTTCTTCCTTTCATATTATAAACAAGTTAGTGACTCCTAAATTTTGACAAAAATTTGTGTGTATATTGTTCAATTGACTTTTTAATATAGTTCTGCATTGATTATTCTCTGTTCTTTTATAATTGAAATTAGGAAAAATGCACTTATTTTGAATTGTTTTACAGATAGTGATAATTGAGCACAAATCCATTATCTGCCCAGGTTATAATGCAGTGCTGCACATCCACACCTGTATTGAAGAAGTTGAGATAACAGTAAGTGTCATTTTAAGTTGTGATGTGAATACAAACAATCCAGTTGTTGGGATGAAGCGTTGTGTCATATCATACATTTGTAGAGCAACTAATGCAACAAAGCTCCAGCCTTGAATGTCAGTGCCCTAACACAAAAATGGCTGTAACTTTTAGCATAGGCCTTCTGAAAAGTGGTGTAAGTGATGACGGAATAAATCGTGGAAGTTTTTTCATATATTTGTTTGTTTGTATATTCTTTCTTAGACCAATTCCGTTTGTTTGTTAAGAAAAATAGTCCTTATTTTAGCACTCACAGCTATTAATTTTTTTCTTATACAGGCCTTAATCTGCTTGGTAGACAAAAAAACAGGAGAAAAAAGTAAGACACGGCCCCGTTTTGTGAAACAAGATCAAGTCTGCATCGCCCGTTTAAGGACAGCAGGAACGATCTGCCTTGAGACATTCAAAGATTTCCCTCAGATGGGTCGCTTCACCTTAAGGGATGAGGGTAAGGCTGCTTCAGCAGCAGTTACTGACTGCTGCAACAACTGCTTTGAAATTGGAGCTCATGCATGGCAGTGAGGTATTAAAAGCCACTCTCTGAGTAACAATGGAAAAGTAAATCTAAGCAAATTGTTGTCATTGTGCAGAGTCCTTGCTAGTAACAGAGAGCCAGTTTTATTTGAATAATGTACAGAAATGTGCACTGTGAAACAAAAGACTGGATTTGAAAAATTACCAGCAGTGCTTTTTTAATGTGTCCTGGAATGCCCATCTACAATATGAATACCATAGTCTCACTATTTAAAATTAGAAAATATCAGGGGGGTTGTATGTTGGGCTTTAACTCATGCACACCCTGGTAAAACTCCCAGATTTGTGGGATGCATTTAAAATAAATTACCTTGAAAAGCAGTGAACAGATCTGGTAGTGACTCTGCCTTGCCTTCTCCTTAGATGAGTGTACAAGCAGGCTTTCCACAATCCACATTGTGTTCTTTGCTGTCAGAATAGCAGGCTTACTATTTTAAAGATTTTATCGTGCTTTTAAAATACACTGATGCTACAACATAATTTATTCTCTATGATTTCTAATACTTGAGAGCCTGTATTTTGGGGAAAGTTTTCATGTTCTTGGAGACTTCTACATTCCTTTCACAGTTAATACAACTCTGCTGTTTGTCTCCTTGGTTTAGGTAAGACCATTGCAATCGGAAAAGTTCTGAAACTGGTTCCAGAGAAGGACTAAGCATTTTTCTCAATGACCCCGCACAATACTGTGAGGAAAATCGACTCAGCAAAAGCCTACTTCACACCGCCGTCTTATTTTCTGCCCATTGATAAACTTCTCCCCATATTTTGCAAAGACAAATTTCACAGCAAAGGTCCACATTATGTCAGCTTTCTCATATTGAGAGCTCTGCTATGCCACTGTTGAATTTTCCCAAAAAGAATTTTTTTTTCTCCCAAATTCTGCTTCCTTGGAAAGATTGGGCAATAGCTTTGTAAGTGATGTGGACATAATTGCCTATAATTATGAAAATCTAAAGGATTTTTAATGTTTAATTTCCCCCAGCAAATATAATAAGACCTCTTTTTTCCAGGCAGATCATTCAGAGTGTGCGAGTGTGTGTGCACATGTTACAAAGATGACTACCATGTTAATAAACTATTCAATTTGAAATCTTTTTCGGTATTGGAATTGCTTTTGAATAATGTTTTTTATCCAGATGTAACGCAGTTGCATTAGCTTTTTAACTTCCCAGTAACCCAGATATTTGGTTACTTGGACTTTTCTAAACTCCTCAGCCTCCCCACACACACAGTTTTAAATGAGGCAATTGGGCACTCAACCAAGTTTGTATTCAAATAATTAGGTTTGCCCCTTCCCTTTCTTGAATGCATTCTGAAAATTAAAAAACATTCATGCAAATGTGGCACCTTCATGAGCTTTACATTTGTTAATATCTTCAGCAAATTTAGGTTGACTTAACATCATTACTAGACACAGTAAGTCCATTTTGAAGGCTAGAACTACATATTGTGTCTTTATAAAAATTCAGCATTATTAAATTCTTAACTGCAGAAAATGCTAACAACCAGTAAAGCAGTGAAATTTGCAAAAATAAGAGAATCTGTGGCAATAGTGCCTATTAGTATTTATAAGAGCTACATTTTGTGGGAGAACTGGGCCAATTAAAAAGTGCCAGTTACATAAATTACTCAGTTCACCCTGTCTTTAATTTAGAGGGCTGGATAATCCTTGCTGTTTTAAAGATCAGTCTGAACTGAGAGGGAGAAAGACTATTTAAATCCCTAAGAGTTTGCACATACTGAAATATGGGAGGGTCAGAATCAAGCACAGTCTGTAAATTTTTGCATATCAAAAAGCAGTGTAAGCTTATGAGGACCAGTGAAGTTTTTCTTGAGAAATTAAAGCAATACTGGTTCAAAGTAAAGCTTACTCAGTACAACTTGAAGGAGCTGCATAATAAAACCCTATTTAGCTGCACTTTGAAAATGGACTGTCTGCAATTGCTGTCCTGATTCTAACAATTAGGATGAAGGCTAAGGGATTTTTTTCATTTCCCAGAGTATTAGTAGTAATTATTAAAAGGTATCTTCCGAGCTTCTTCAGAATATCTTAAACTGAACATTCTCAGCTGTAAAATCGGTGAGCCCATCTTCTCCCCCAAAAGTTTACAGTCTAGTGACTGTATCTGAATTGACAGATAACTCAAAACTGAAACAGATTTACCTTTTTTGGGATTATTTTTTGTTTGTTTTGTTTGTTTCTTTGTAACTGTGGAACTCCCATTCATTTCACTTACAGCTACATTGTATGGACAGAAGAAGTTATTGTCCTTCAGTTTCATATGACTACACTTGTAGCTACCGTAATGCATGGAATTTAAATAAATTTTATTATGTCTGCAAATCTCTGGGCTTTTATTTTTTTGGTAAATCAGGGTTTAAAAAGTAACTTTTTTTTTTTCCCTACCAAGTGAACAAAACCCACAGTTCCTTGGATCTTAAACTAATGAAGAAATTAAAAGCCAAGGACACTTACTGTCTTGTTCATATTCTGGACCGACAAGATTTCCAGATATCTGACTGCTTTCTTGAAGTAAGCTCATGGATTTGAAATTGGCAAAGACCATTACTGGAGAATACTTAGTTAGATTCCTAAATTGTTAGGTCCTTTAAAACTTTTTTTCTAAGGCATTGAAATGCATCTGAAGACCACATGATGCTCCAGCATCAGTTTTCCACTGTTGAGCAAACTTAATGTGGGATTTTAAAACTTCATTATTGAGGCTGGACTGAGTATTTATTATTAAACTGAATAATCATCTGGTGGGTTGGAATAGCAGTAGATAGAAAGTCTGAGTATTTCCATTATTCATCCCATCTAGTGCATTTGATTACCATTTCCATAATTCCAGTTAATGTCACCTTGTCTGTAAAGGGAGAGGCTGTATTATTACAAATTCATTAACAGAATCCACATTATGCAATTAAAGATATTCCTATCCTGTAGGAGGTTTTTATTTGGGTATAAAATATTTGCATTCTATAGCAAATACATGAAAATGTAAAGCAAAAATCTACACAAATTGGCTGCATTTTGGGTAGAAGAGCTGGAAGTACATTGTATTTGAATAGTCCTCAGATTACATCTCAACTTTTTCATTTCATCTCCATTCTACATTTTATAGTCCCATTTTTGCTACTATTAAATACAGCTAAATCTAGATGAAAGAAGACAAAAAGGTAATGTGGCTTTGTTGGAAATAAATACTATTTGCTGATTCACTGATGTAATAAACTTTTTTAAATGACCATTTTGAATACTTCCTTTTGTGAAAATGTGGCATGCTGCTTTGAAGATGAAACAAAAATAAAGGAGCTATGTAACCACAACAGTTGAAAGGAAGGGAGGAAAAAAAAAAAGAGGAAATAAAAGTTGGATTGAAGATACAGTACCCCTAGGAGTACTGCCAGGGTAACTGTGCTTGCATGGGATACTGGCAGGGTATTCCTGGGTCCTGGTGTAGCTTTAACTCATACCAGCAAAACTCTGTTTCTGCAGAAAGGAGGGACTGAGTTGAGTTTTTTCCCTCAGTATAATGGCATTTGCAGTGTGGTACTGGTGAGGATCACACCTTTCTCTCTGATTGTCAGCCAAAGTTAGTAGTGTAGATACGGCTTAAGTGTTTAGCCATGATGTAACTTATAAAAACATAAGTTATTATTCTATAAATTAAGACCTTTTATGTCCTTGAACTGAAAACCCTGGTATATGTAACAAAAATTAAATGAAAAAAAAATCTGAACGTGCAGCAGTACTAATTATTTGGCAACAGGAAAATAATTCCTTGTTTCTGCAAGCTACAAGAAGTAAAGCACAGTAGTGGGAGGTACAGCAATCAGTTGAATAACATTGCCATCAACTGTCTATTGAAACCATTCCAGCTACCTTGATCATCTTAGCAGACAATCAGGAACTGATCCACAAACGTGATGACACCAGTTTCCTGAGACACTTACTCTGGTAGTAAATTGTATTCCTGAACAGCAAGCTATTGATGATGGTGTAATAGTGTTGTAAGAAAAATAGCTGCTTGAAAGAGGTTTATCCACGGGGATTATTTGCTGGTCATGACTTTTATGCCCCTCTACAGATTGTTTTCAGTGGCATAAAAAGCCCAGTGAAAATTGCTCAATGAAGAACCTCTATTTTAGACTACTTATGGCACCATATATTAAAAATTATGTTAATTATGAGAAATGTGTTTTTATAAGTGTTTATTACTGAATATTACCTATGAAAAAAAGATTGTTTCAATGTCCCAGGTATTTGATTCTGTATTCCTCTGGCTTTTCGGTTCGTACTGCAGACTGTTGAAATGACGCTGTTAAAGCAGATGACATGTACTCCACACAAGACTGTTTTCCTCCTGAACTGGTACTTAAAGGCTCTTACTTACTCTGCTGTTTTTGTATACCCTATAGAGGATTTGGTACAGAAAAATATACCAACAAAACTGGAGTTACTACTGAAGATTTTATATTGTGAACCTGTTTCTTTCCTTGTGTTTATTTTATCGCACTATAAACCTGACAAGATACTACTTTTCCTCTGAAGAAATACTAGAAAGGATTCTAGTCTTACTATAAAATGGAAATTTATGCTAACAAACCCAAAATCTGTTGTCTTGTGTATATATAACTATTTTGATAATACATATCCTTTCATTGGCCTTCCTTCTTGAAAAGTGTCAACTTCCAATGTAAATTTTTCTATATCTCCTGTCAGTTCCATACACCCAAAAAAGTCCACATTACTTCTGAATAAGAGTAATAAGAGACATGATAGATGTTGGGTGACTAAAAGGTACTTGAGGCAGTGTTCCTGTTGTCTGTTAAGCCTCTAGAAGGGATGTGAGGCAAAGCATTATAATACAAAAGCTTTGCACTTTGTTCAGTGCCAGGGGCCTCTGTCCTTTGGAACAGTCCTCTTGCTATATGTGAATTACTTGCACCAAAGCCTTGTGTCAGGTTAGAGCTGGAGGCTGACTCTAGGATTGCAAAGGAATGCAGTCTAAAGAAAACAGTGCTTGAACTCTGGGTCTAGAGGGGAGATTCTCTTCTGAGCTCTCTTAGTAAGGCACTTCTTAGTCCTGTTTTAATCTCTGCATATTCTTTGTGCTGTTTTTGTTGCAAGTACACTTACAGAGACCTGGGATTTTGGCATTGCCATCAAACAGTCTGGAGGACCACAAGACTGAAACTGAAACCTGAATAATCTTAGACCTCAAAGATGTCTTTACAGCAGAAACAACTGCTACTTGTACATCCCTTTTGCTGTGTGAAAGTATAAAATTAGGCTTAGAAAGAAACATCTTAAATAAGTAATGAGCTAGAACGTCTTGCAATTATTTTCAATCTTAGCATTTAAATAAGTGACACAAATGACTTAAAGAAAAACACATACTTTCATGATCCAAAAAGTTAAATTGAGAGCTACAGCAGGACAGTGTACAGCAATAACACCGATCAAAGTAACAAACCTGATTTCCTTGTAGGAGTAACTGTAAATTTATGACATTGCTAAATTAAAAATGCACTCTTTTGTAGTTTATATTCATTGCATGCTATATTAAACTGAAATATTTCTTATTCAGAGATTAACTTAATTTTTGCAAGACAGCTCTGTTAGCTTTGCCAAGTACCTTTCAAGAAAAAATTATTAGACTGAGTCAGTTAAACCACATCTAGTAAAATTTAGTCATGTCAGACCTAAAATTGTTCAGAAAAAAGTACTTGGATGAGACTGGTATGTGAAAAATTCGAATTTGAGTCACTAATAATAGTCCCTTTATTTTTATCCTATTAATGCTATACTGACCCAGTAAAGTCAGTCTTCAAACTTGCTGTTCAATCATATCTTACAAGACTAGCGTGGCTCATTTTCAGAGAGATGTTCCAGTCATCTGACTTCTTCTATTTTGTTTTAACATGTCACACTAATATGTTGATGTTTTATTAAAATATAACTGCCCTAAAATGTGCAAAGATAGAAGCAAAGCTAATACAATTATCAGAACCTACAGCACCAGAGCTAGTATCACATCCAGAAATTCCACCAGTACTGAAAAGGATTTAATGAGTCTGCCCTCTTTGGCTACCCTGCGTGTTCCTCACCTTCAATAATTTTTCTAATCAGTACTTCAAACAACATGGCAACAAAGGACAGCTTTTCTTTTTCTTAGCCGGTTTCTTTTTTGTTTTGGTTTAGTTTTGGTTTTGTTCAAATAACACAACAGAAAAGGAAAACTTCCATCTTACAGGATTTTTTTTTTTCACTCTTTAAAATCAGTGTATGTCCATATAGTTCTTTACTAAGTATGGACAAGTCTTGATGCCATCAACTATTCCACTATTCCACTATTGCTCCAAGGACACTAACAGCAGAAAGAAAATATAAATCACTACATAAAGCAGCTTGTCAAGAAACTAGGGTATTTTAGTTTCTCTTTGCACTGGCCGCATTGATGGAGCAACAAATTTTGTTGGATGGCATCTGATGAGAAGGAATAAAACCATAAATAGAAAGGCAAAGAGCAGGAAAAAAATCTAGAGAAGAGTGAATGACTAAGACTCCTAATTTCATGCGTATTTAAGCCCTGGTTATGCATAGCTGTGTTACCCAGACAGCAGTTTACCTGTGTGATGAATGCAGACAACCCAAAGCTGCCAGGGCACGCACAGCACTATGAGAATGAGACCAAATAATTCCAGGCTAGATTTTATCTCAGAACAATGTATTTATCCAGCATGGAACTCAATGGAATAAGCATTCCAAAATTAAGCTACTTCCATGTAGTCATTCAATGCATTTCTAAACTGAACAGGAGAGCAGCAGTTCTGCCTTTATTAGTCACACATGAGGAAGAAATGGTTTGACGTGATAATCAGCAGTTGCCCCAATGGTAGTAACCTGGAAACAGCCATGTTCAAGACAGTGTATGAGGAAAATGAGCAGCAGAATACAGTCCTTGGACTCCATGAGACAGACACTGGTTTATTCAGAGAACCAGTGGACAGGATCCCATGGGGCACAGCTCTGAAGGGCAAAGGAGCTCAGGAAAGCTGGCAGCAGGTCTTTAAGGACAACCTCCTCCAATCACACAAAAGTTCCTCCTGATACTCAGGACAAGTAGATCTATCAGAAGACTGGCCTGGCTAAGCAGGCAACTTATGACAGCACTCCAGTGCAAAAGGACAGTAATACATGAAGTACGATCAGGGAGAGTCTTCAGAGAAGGAATCTGAAGACAACGCTCAGTTCTTCCTAAACATAATGGTGTGATGGGTGGCCAACTAGATGGGTAATGACTGTTTGGATAACAGGGCTCGCTCGGAGGGCAGAAATAATGGCTCATACTCCACCCGAAGGCCAGTAACAAATGGAGATTTATCCTGGCACATGTTCTATTTAATATCTCTATCGGTGACGTGAAGCATGGTCACATAAAGTTTGCAGGGGACCAATCACTATCCTCATGAACAAAGGGACCTGCACAGGCTGGAAAGATCTGGCAACACAAACCTGTGAATACTCAAGAAACGCAAATGCAAACCTGCATTTGGGAAGGAGCAGCCCCTTGCGGCAACACTGGAAAGTGCCCGGGGGCCAGCCAGATAAACATGAGCCACCCCTGGAGGCAAAGAAGGCCAGCAGCATCCGGGGTTGCACCAGGACAGCACCATCAATAAAACAAGGTGAGTACGACAAAACTTTTTTCACCGTGAGGACACGGTGGATACAGCCCTGAGCAACTTGGCCTGACCTCTGGCTGGCCTTGGCGCCGAAGCGGGATGGACTGACGGCCTCCGGCGCTCTGCTCCAAGCCCCGTTAGTCCGTGACCCTGCTGGGGCAAAGGTGCCTGCAAGGACTGGACGGGCCCGCCACATCCCGCACACGCGGGGCACCACCGCCCCCGATGCACGCCTGCGGCCGAGCGCAAGAGCGGAAAGCACCAATAGCACCGCGAACTCCAGCACCCGCCCCTCCGACTTCCCCCGCCCCGGACGAGCTCCGTCGTGCCCCGGAAAGCGACGCGCACGCAGGCGCGGAGGCCGCACGTGGCAGCGGCGGCACCATGGCGAGCGGGAAGGAGCGCCTGGACCGTGCCCAGGTACTGCGGGGAGCCGGGCGGGAACTCCTGCGGCCGGGGGCTGCGGGGAGCCGGGCGGGAACTCCTGCGGCCGGGGGCTGCGGGGAGCCGGGCGGGAACTCCTGCGGCCGGGGGCTGCGGGGAGCCGGGCGGGCGGGAGCGCGGCCGGGCCGGGCTTGACTTGCTTGACCTGACGTGCGGCTGCTGCCGCTGTGGTGCCGTTGCAGGTGAAGAAGGCGGTGGAGGCTCTCGTGGCTTTCTCCAGACGCAAGGCCAAGGGAGACGCGCTGCTCCTCAACGAGAGCGAGAGCGTCCATCTCTTGGTGACGGTCTGGAAGGTCCCGCAGGTGGCAAAAGTTATCCGAATGTAAGGCATTGATACCCGGCCGCGTGGTTACAGGGGTTGCTCGTGTCCTTTGGCTTGGAAAAGAGCACTTTGCAGATTCGGAGCGTAAGGAATTTGACTGTCGCAGCCCTGTCCTGGCAGTTCCCGTGCCGTGACTAAGAACTGCGGGGTCAGAACGCTGCTTTATCCGTACTTTCGGTATAACGGGAAGCTGGGCTGTGCCAGCTTTTTGCACGGAGAATACTGATTCTGTGGGTTGCCAGTTACAGGATATGTGCCTCTCAGTCCTTAAGCTTGAGAAAATAGATCAATTTCTGTGTCTTGACCCACCACCACCAAATCATTAGTAAGACTTCTTTCGTGTGGTAAGCAAACCTGAATATGAATTAGAAGTCTCCTTTTAAACTGTAGCTGTGCTACATTGAGAAAGTTTACATCCATTTATCAGGGCCCGAGTGTTACAAAGTTTTGTCTAATGACTGGATGTAGCCATGGCATAAGGTGAGGAGCATGGAGGGTCCTCCTCCTGGGACCCGTGTGGTAAGGGCTGTTGGCAGGACAAGGTATTCCGCCTTGTGTCTGGAGCCGTGGTATTCCATGGTTTCACTTTTCCAGTTTTGTATGTTTATCAAGTATAGGTTCCACTGCGAATATTTAGTAGTTAACAGAGTCTAAATACAGGCACTTCTCTGTGTTATTAAAGGGTACTGATCTCTCAGTTGTAGTCCTAGTTCTGGAGAAAACTTCTTTCTCTTATTAGACATTCTTTATGCATCTCATATTCTCATTGTAGACCACTGCCCCATGGCATTCGACCAGAAACAGCTGACATTTGCCTGTTCACAAAGGATGAACCAAATTTATCAGCAGAACAGACTGAAAATCTGTACAAGAAACTTTTAATCCAGAATGGGATCAGAAGTATTAGCCAGGTAAGAGAGGCCCTTGATGGTATAATACAGTACTGTCATTTCTTTCCTTTTATACCACCAAAAAGAATAGAAAGAGTTGTTACCTTCTGCTGTTTAATATTCTAATTCTCATTCACATTCTCTAGTAAGATTTTTATGACTACTCAAACTGTGGTGTTTCTAAAATGCAAAGTTTACTCAGAACAATTTCTTCAGTTTGAAACAGGATTTTTAATAATCAGATAAAATTTCTAGATAAATGTTCAATATTTAGTTTGAGTAACCAACTGGAAAAACTCACAGTGTTTGAATATTTATACCCTTTGCAGCTGGATTGGATTGTTTATGCCACCAGCAACAAAATTGTAAAACAACTTACTGTTATATTTAGTCTTCCTTTAGATGTTATTCATGTACTGAAGTTCTGTTTGGTGATGTTCAGCTTCTATGCAAGAGATCCATATTGTTTGATTCTAAAAACAGTAGGAAATGGATACTTTTTGATTGTCTTCAGCATTCTAAAATAATGCAGTGTGATAGACTATCAGTTATGCAGCCTTAATCTGTGCAGTTCTGAGAAGCATTTCTGGTTGCATTTTCAGCAGTGGGGACTAAACTGGTGCTTGCATTGCAGATCATCTCCTACAAAACCCTCAAAAAGGAGTATAAAATGTTCGAAGCGAAGCGGCGCCTCCTGAACAGATTTGATCTCTTTCTGTCTGATGACCGAATTAGAAGGCTTTTGCCCTCACATCTAGGAAAACACTTCTATGAAAAGAAAAAGTAGGTCTTTAAACTTTGTAAATCTATTTTTGCATTATCTTTTTTAAGGTCAAATTCTTCTTAGTAACAGGGAAATTGGTATTGTTTCAGGTATTCTAATTGTTTCCTTTTTTTACTCCTCTCCCTTTCTGTTTTAGGGCACCTTTATCTGTAAACCTGAAAGCCAAAAATCTTGCCAAGGAACTAGAAAAACATATCCAAGGGACTACACTTCCAGTTAACAGCAAAGGGTGCTGTTAGTAAGTACAAATCGATTAATACATAACTTGAAGGGTGGTTCTACCTTAACTGTAGGAATTTCAAGTGAGTTATTTTTATTCCTTTAATATGTGAATAAAAGATGTTAAGGGTCACCATTCCAAATAGGGCATGTTTTGAATCTTAACCTGTATAATTAATTTAGTAGTTCTATTAAAGTTTTACTGTTAAGCTGGGGCTTTTTGTCTCTTTTTCCTTTTACCTAAGGAATTTCTAGGCACCTGTCACTGTCAAAGAGCATGTACAATCTTAATCTAATTTAGTAATACTTTTCTATTTCCAAAATACTCCGTTCTAATAAGATTTTTTTTCATGTATTGTATATCTAAAATGATCTAAATTGTTAGTAATGCTTTGTAATGTAAGGCAGAAGTTGCATATCCAAATATGGGAAGATGAATACATGTGAATCTATTCTGTTATCACAGAAGATTTCTGCAATAGCCATCCTTCCTTTAGGAACATTAAGCTAATTGCAGATGACTGGGCTTTTTGCATTTCTGGGTATGCCTAAACTAAACAAGCAACTTGAAATAAGTTTATTTGCCCATATATACAGATTATCCTTCTCTTCTTTCAGTACAGCACGTATAGGTCACACTGGGATGAAAGTGGATGAGATACTTGAGAATATCCTTGCAGCAGCAAAAGTGATTGATAACAAGTTACCAAAGGTACTGCTGATTGACTGACTTACAGACAAATAGGTTCATACTTCTGCCTTATTTTTACGTAATATACTGATTTTGTTTTTGCAGAAATGGAAAAATGTAAAAATTCTTCACCTCAAAACACTTAAGTCAGTTGCACTCCCAATATATACTGCAAATATCTCCAACCTGGATGAGCTTGACAAACAGCCATCTCTCAAGAAAAGTGAAGTAAAGGTAAATGAAATTTCTTCAAACTTTGCATAAATTAAATTGGTGCAGCTAGTTCTTTGTCTTCCTTCTTTGCATTGTAATGTGGCATTTAACTGTAATAGCAATTGATCCCAGGCTTCTATGGCTAAAACTGGTTAGACATTCCTGTCTCAGTGCTTCAAATACTCAGTAATAATAATGAAATTATGAAAACTCCCTTATAGGTTTTAAAGCAAACTGGAAATAAATAAAGTGTTTCTAGACGTAAACTGAAGGGAGCTGAGATTCATTCTTAGAACTTTGCCGGTATTGTTTATCCCTATTTGCCTTCCAAAAGTACACTCATTAACGTATATGTGGATTCAGATCATGCATCTGTTATTTATTGGTTAATCAGTGGCATCTGAATAATTCTCAAGCTCGTATATTTGTATATGTAGGGGGAGCTCATACTCATTAAAAATATAATAGTTGGCTACTCCTTTGTAATGAGTTCTGCTTGTGTTCATTTGTCTGAAATGAATTTGGACCATGAATATTTAACTTAGGGACTGTAATCTGACATTAATATAGTTGTGAGTTATTTATAATAACCTTCTGCTTGCAATGCATTTTTTCATATTTTACATATGGTTGATTAGTCCAGGTCTATTGAACAAGACTCTTTAATGTTGCTATACCATCTAATTTTTAACCACATTAAAACAATTATTATACATTTAGAGATGGTATGGGGATTTGTCTGAGATGTACTTCTGATTACTTCTAGAAGGCAAAACCCAAAAAAGCAAAGAAGACAGCTAAAAAACTGAATTCAAGTCAAGTCACTGTGACAACAGAAAGTAAAGCTGCTGCTGGTACCCAGGAGCCTGTGATAAAAGAAAAAGTAGAAATAGTCCAAGAACCAGGTGATCATGATGATGAAGAAATTCCACAACTAGTGCCTATACAAACAACAAGTTCAGCTGACCTGAAGGTAATTATTAAGTAATATTGAGAAACTCACATTTCAGTTAAAACTAGACATTTTGAAGAGTTTAAATTGTTCATTGCTCCTTAGGGAACAGTATCTGTTAGCACTCTTCAAGTAGATTAGGGCGCAATTCAGCTGAAAGTGTTTGTCATTTTGTAATGGTTTTCACTGATCCTTCTTCCTGAAAAACAGGAAATATGTTTTTTGGGTGGAATGGTAATTTTTTTGTTTGTGTTAAATACAGAAAATGGAACCAAGTCCAGAAAAAGGTGACAATTTGGGCAAGAAAACCAAAACAGCCCTTGGTAAGAGAAAGAGACAGTCTCTAGTGGTGGAGACTCCAAAATCAAAACCTGAGGTTACAGAAGAGTGTGCAGACTTGCAAACGTCATTAAAAGACAAAAAGGCCAAGCAGATCAGCAAACCAAAGGAAACAATAAAAGAAAAAGACATGAAAAAGACTCCAAAAAAGCCTGAAGCAAAGTATTTTGCAACACCCAAAGCTGGCAAGTCAATGCAGTCAGCCAGGAAGTCTTCAAAATCACCGAAGCAGGCACCCAAAAAGGTGCGCGTGCCACAGTCAGCATGAACGTTGTCTGTTGTAACACATTTTATATCATCATTCAGTGGTGTATTTTCAGTAAACGAATTTATTGATGAAGTAAAATGCCTTCTTAAGAAATCTCATCCCAAGAGCTTTTTTTTCCACCAAGATCTGTAATGATTCAGTGGTTTCCTTCTAATGTACAAGCTTGTACAAATATACTCACTGTCTTAAAGGCCCCATCACCTTTTATCTTTTCCTGGCCCAAACCAAAAACACTCAAATTTTTCAAGTGTCAAAGGGCAGAGATGGGGCTATCTTAGGGGAAAAAAGGCTGAAAAATACTTTAATAAGTGCCATCTTTCTGAAGCAAGAAGCATGGATGCCAAGAGCATCAATTTACGTGTGCTTTTAAAAGTGAAATAGCTGCTATCGTTTAAAAAATTGTTCAGTATAATAAAGACAGGTTGGCAGCTATTGGTCTTACTGTAGATATTCAAGTTAGCAGCCTGGTACCAAGCCAAACATTGTAATTTTTAGCTGTTTTTACCTAGGGTATTGCTGAGTTAAAAAGGCACAAGACAATTTTCCTTTAACCATATATACTTTGCAACATCAGGGAAAATCTTACCTTCAGTTTTGGGCTTTATTCTTGCTATCAGAACTGTTGAGAGTATTCCTGCATGATGGTCACAGAACCGTTGTTCTTCCATCTGAGAAAAGCCAAAGGCTATGTGAATTCCAGTTGTGCCAGCCAAGTGAACTCATCCAGTAAAGGCATGAAAAATACATACTTAGGACTGAAAGGTGATACATTTGCAATTTTACAGAACTGCCCAGTTGTTCTCTGTATGATCACTTGTCTGCCCTCCACAGAGTGAGAATACAAGGCAGATTTGTGTTGAAAAGTCCTAGTGCTAAAAACTCCAAGTAGGAAAAAGGTGGTAGGAGACAGTATTAATCAATAGGAGGTAACCAGCCTCATTTGTCATTCAAAAAACCCTACCACATCTCCTTTTTAGGACATCCTCATATCAAGGTACTGGCTACCTACAAAGCAAGCGGGTGCTGAATAAAATGTGATAAACACTAATGAATATGAAAATATTCTGCTTCATCTGTGGTGGCAACTTTTTTTGACCCTTTTGCAACCCTAACTTTTTGAAACTTTTCAACTATTTTGTGAACCAAATGCTATTATAGGAATTGAATCTGTAATCCCAGTAAACCAACAGCACTCACTGTCACTGGAGGAGGAGTCTTCCTCAGCAGCATCATTCTTGGCACTCTGTCCCTCCACAAAAATGTGGAAAGTGCCTATGCTATTAGGCCTGGTCATAGTTCCTGTTGGCTTGATATTTCTAGTTACTGGAACAGTGGCTAAGCCATCGTTAAATAGGGTGTTAGATATAAGGCTCTTGTGAGAGCAGGCACAGGAGATCCTACATCTAAACACAGTTCTTGTGCCTGAGGACTTGGGAATGTAAAAAGAGGTCAGTGTGCACCACTCCCAAGGAGCCCTCAGCTCCCAAATACCATCGGTCGCTACAGATCAGCCTTCGAGTCCCACCGCGGCGGTCTGGGGGCTCTGCGGGGCCGGTGGGGGCGGCGTGTGCCCGCCTTCCCCTGCGCGCAGGTGCGGGAGGGGACAAGGCGCGGCCCGGGCTTGCTCTGAGGTGTGCGGGGGGCGCGGCCTGGGCGGCCCTCAGGTGCGGGGGGCGTGCCCTTCACCTGCCCTCGGGTGGGAGGGCGCGGCCCGGCCCTGCCCTCAGGTGCGCGCGGCCCGAGGCGGCGGTGGCGCCGCTCCCGATGGCGGCCCCGGGCGGGCTGGGCCGCTGCGTGGCCGCCTTCTGGCTGGCGCTGGCCTTCGACGCGCTGGGGCTGGCGGTGCTGCTGGCCGGCGTGTTCGCCGACGTGTTCTTCTCCGACCTGCTCATCTACGCGGGCGGCATCGGCATCTTCCTCAGCCTCGTCTGGTGGGTGTTCTGGTACGCGGGCAACCTGGAGGTGCCGCCCGAGGAGCTGCGGGACGACGTGGGGCTGTCGGCGCCCAAGGGCCGCGAGGACACGCTGCTTCGGCGGCTGGTGCACGGCCTCAGCCTCCGCCTCACCGCCGCGCTCGCCCCCGCCCGCCCCGCGGACCTGGAGCTGCAGCGCGCCGGGGGCCCCCGCGGCCGCCACGCCGACCCCGGTAGGTGAGAGCCGCGACGGGCCCCGGGACGGACAGCGAGGCGAATCCGGCTGTGAGTTTTAACTTTGGCTAGAGCTTGGGAGAGCTCTCCTGCCCGAGATTCAGTTTAACACTTGCTGTGTTACACCGCCTGCTCGCAGCTGACGCTTCTTAAGAGAAAAGTGTGGAATCTTTCTCAGCTCAGGCGGGAAAAAAAAGGAATGGTAAAGATTGCACAAATGTGATTAGGCAGGGAAGACGCTTCCTGTAGCCGTCTAAGAAGGGAAAAGGAGAGCAGGAATAAAGCCCGGGGAGTGTGGTGGAGCTGGCATGCAGAGAGCTGCTGTCAGAGAGCAGCACAGGAGCCGTGGCACTCTGAACTGGTCCTCACAGTAATCAAATGCTGCCAGAAATGGCCATTAACTACTACCCCACATAAACTCTTGGGAAGGGAAGCCTCCTCTTTAGCACCATGAAATGTTGCTTCCTTAGAGAACAAGAAAGGTGAAATGCTAACTTGTATTTAACTTGGGGGCAGAGTTGTAGGTAAGAGGTTGAAACCCATAAATTCATAAATCAGTTAAACTACTTGTCTTGAACCTCAGTCATCTAGAAAAGATGTGATAATATCTGATGTGTAAAGGAACTATCTAGGTCCTATTTCAAAGCACGGTTGAAGAACATCAAGCTTTTCAAAATATCCCCAGTGGGTTCATTTATATGGCATGTTCATTTAGGAAGAAAAGCATGCTTAATGCCTTGAAAATGTGTGTGAGGAAAAAAGTCAAGCTTTCACTTCACTATGTAAAATCCTCTACTGAAGCAACTTTAAACACTGTTTTGTACCAAGTGTTCGAACTGTTCGAGGATTCTAAACAGTGTTCTGATTCACTATGTGCAAGATCAGCTTTTTCTGCTGCTCCTTGAAATTAAAATCTGAAGACACTGTTGATTTACAGAAAAGTTCATGTGGAAATCGCCTTCTTGCATGAAAGCCATGAAATTTTTCATGAAAGGAAGTTTTAACGGCAGGGAGATTGAGTATAGGTAATTATTGCTTAATAAAAAACTTGCAGAAGGCAGGAAAGAAAAGCAGCAATACAACTTCCAAAGATTAGTTACTGCTCTTTAGTTTATTATTAACTATGCCTGCAATTAGAAAACAGGCTGTTGAAAATTAGTCATTCTATTTTCAGACTTTTTTTTCTGAAATGGCTCTAAAATTGACAGGTCTGTATTTGCAGGGAAAGATTCATATTTATAAATGACTATGCATAACATTTTCATCTAAAGATCATGGTAATTGCAGGTATTGAGCTCAGTAGATAATCTGCTCTCTCTGTAGATGCAATATGTGCACATGGATCTGTATTCTGTTGTAATGAACTTCTAGCAGTGAAAGTTACTCATTATTTTGAAATATTTCAAGTCTTATTTCTAAGATTTATTCTAAGTAATTAGATTTATATGTCCTATAGGGATATATATATATATACACACATATACATATATACATAAATTGATAAAATGATTTAGGACAAGATATCCCAAGTAAATAGCAGCTTCAGTTGCTACAGTAAACAAACTTCAGTAATGGTAATTCAGAAGGAACCAGAACAGAGAGAGTGAATAGCAGTTATGTTACATATTGTAACATAAACTCTCTATGATTTTACTTGCAAGGTGAAACAAAGCATAACAAATCAAACAAACCTTTGAAGGTTTCACCTTCAAAGACAATTCAGAGTTCCCTTTTGAAGTATGTTCATCTAAAGTACTTCGGAGTTTCTCGTAAACAACTGTCTGAATCAGATCATTCCTTGCTGATAGACCAAATCCTCTCCCCATCTGGAGATATTTATGAACTTAACCAAACAGGTTAAACATGTTTGGGCAGATATTGTCTGGACAAGGAGGAAAAATACCACCACCACCACACACACACATACATTCAAAAATAAACAAATGAAAAAACCAAACCAAAAAAACCCCAACCCCCTTCACTGTACTGGCCATTTGGAAACCTTCTTGAGCAGTAACTTCCTCAAGTTATTAAAGGAACGCTGCATTTTGTTCTGATTTCCTATCATAAAAATTATATAGTTGAGAAAGGTGAGAATTCTCAGGATATGGAATGCTTCTATTAAAGGAATAACAAGTAGATTAGGATCCTCAAGCCTGAAAAGAGACGCAGAGTATAAAGTGTTCTAGAAGTCTATACGGTCAGTATGGGAAAGGTATGAAGTGCATGCCTCCCAAGGCAAAGCAGGAAAAAACAAACTGTCACAGGCTATGCAATTGAAGTGTGGGATTATTTGACATGGGACAGTGGGACAGGTAAAAATTTACTGATTCAAAAATCCAAAGGAAAAAGCAGAAGAGATGTAAAGATAATATGTTTGGCTCAGGAAGTCCTGGGGCAGTAAGTGGCAGTTGAGATGATATCCTGAGGAGTTATTACTTGTGTGCCATATTCTTATGTCTTTATTGAGACATCACACTTGGCCACTGTTGGAGATGGGCTGGTGACTTGACGGATCTTTCCTTTGGTTCCCAACTGGCTGTTAAACATGAGGAAAAGTACTTTTAAGATTGATCTTAAGTAACACTTTAGAGTTATATGGCTGTTCTAAGACTATTTTGGAGTAACATTTTCTTAATGTTTTATCTTCAGGATCTGTTGAAGACACAACTACTGACGTTACTGCCCCAAAAAGTGGGGGGAAGTGCTGCAAATGATGAAAAGAGATTCCCTACTCAAAGCAATAGGATTCTCTTATTGTGGAATAATCTCTGCAAGCATTGTGGACTCTCCATAAAATGGACATGTGGAGCTGTATCTCTGCCAAACACACCTACTTCAGTGTTGGACTGGATATACTTTGAAATGGCAAAGAAAGATCCCACAAAATCTCTTTAAGAAGTGAGAACTAAAAAAGAATTTAACCTGCTTTGCTGAAAAATCACTGCAGCTTGTCATATAGTTGGTTTTGTTTTGTTTTAATTATTATTATTTTTAATAACCTGGAAGGTTTGGATAAAAAGCTCTTGCACAATGAAAAGCTCTTGCACTGTTTTTTACCAAGGTCTGGAAGTTAAACTTACTGTGAATTTTTATAATGCCAGTGCAATACTTTTGTTTGTAAGGGTGCTTTTAAGATGTCTGTATTAAAGTATTGACGCAAAGCTGCAAATGTAGTAGAAGTTATTTATAGTGTAAATACACAATTTACGGTGTCTCTTGTAAAGTTTCATTGTTATTTTGAAATAACCTGGAATCTGAGATTTTATAAGTAGACAACACCAGTGATGTTGGCATACCAGTACATTCTTCGTAGGTACAAATGATGTAATATGGTGACTCTTGCAAGAGGCATTTTTAGTCCAGTGATGTTGGAAATTATTTTCCTAATGCTGAAGCATTTGAGGGAGGGAACATGACCAAAAGAAACCCTGTTGATTAACAAGTACTTCAAGGCTTTATAAAATACTAACAAACTACCTGGCAAAAGATTCATATTATTGCTAATGAAACCTAAAATTGTGTGGAGAAATTCCTCATGAGTTCCTCTGTTTTTGAACTGTTTGATCCCACCATCAGCAAATACTGGTAGGTCTTAAAATTTCAATGCACAATTGTTCTATGCCACACCTTATTGAATACTAGAGGTGGAATTAAGGAAAATATTTACTAAGAACACTGTGACTGTACTTCCTTGTGAACTCTTGAAATGTCTTTCAGTGTTTTCTTGTAAATTGCTGGAGTAACTTCTTTTCTATGCATATTCTCATTTTTAAATGCTTTCCAAATGCTCTCTTTTAACCAAATCAGAAGAACACTAAACTTGAAGGTCTGTATGTGATTTCTCCTTTACTAACTGCAGTTTTTAGGAGGGATATGCAATTTGTTTCCTCCTTTTAATGGAGCTGCAATGTGACACCACTGTGGTGTTACAGTGGTCTGATTAAAAAACCCAAACAAACCAAACAAGCTCCTCCCTTAAAACCTGTAGATCAATTTTCATTCACAAGAATTTTTTTCCATTTCATTGTTCGTAACAGAGAGAGCTGCTTTTTCTGATTTCCCATAGTTTTGCTTATAAACTGAATTATGAGATGGTGTTTAATAAGTGGAATGATTAGTAGCAGCTATAAATTAAGCCAAAACTTTTATCTGTAGTTCACATACTTAGCCTGTGAAAAAACAAAATTTTCTATTTAAGTGTTGCAATAATTGCTAGAGTGAACTGAGCAGGGCTTTGCATTCATTGTATATTACAATGTAATTAATCTTAATTCCAATATCAGTACTTAATGATTGTTGCATAAGATGGTAGCTAGAATGCAACTTCACTAAAAGTTAGGTGGAGTTCCAACTAGTTTACTCGTATGAATAGTATATGTGTTTTAAAAATTAGATATAGGAGCTGATCCATCAGTGAAGGAGGATGTTAAGCACAGAGAAGCACTAAAGCACTAGAAGGTTACTGGGATGTTGTGTCCAAACAAGGAGAGAAACAGTGCTTGCTGTGGAGCAATGATACCTGTTGTAAGTATTGTAACTATTTTCTTTTTGAAAATCCAGTTGCTGTTCCATGAAATAAATTTGCCTTCTAAATCAGGAAGGCTAATACTAAATAGAAACTGGGAATCATCTGCAGTTAAACATTAACAAATATTTAACACTATTTTAGTTTCATGATATTCTTATCAGCTGTGTTCAATGCAGCACAAAGTCCAGTCAAAGAACTTTTGTGTTGTTGACTGGAAGGAAGCTCTTGGACATGTTTAGGACTGCTTGCTGTTATGTGAACAGAGTTGTACAGCTAAAACTGGAATTCCTTTAGACATTCATGACAGTCCCATGCATGCTGTTTAAAAACTTAGCCAAAACCACAAAGAACCAGACTAGTTCCAGAAGTGTGGGTACAGGAGTCTTTTGCATCTAGTTAAGCCTTAAAACTAGCTCAAAATGTCATCCTACATTCCGCTAAAGGAAAAATGCCAACCACCTGAATTCTAACTATGTAGATGGATTAAATGCTTGTTAGATTTTAAATGTGGACTGCATCTAATGGAAGTTTTCATGTGCCATAGTGTCTATTTAAATGGGAACATCTTTATCAGGGAAAGATTAAATTATTAGTAACGCCTACAAAAATCTGTTTGGTGTGACTTGTGAGAGTTGCTGGGAGGGACATAATTATTACAGTAGCAGTTCGTGTAGAGAAGAAGCATAAGTGTATAGCAAGTTGAGAAAGTTGAGAGGGCTAAGGTCAAACAATGGCACGTGTTGCTGCAGCTAGTTTGTGTGAATTGGTGAAGTAAATGTTACATATTCAGCCAAAGTAAGCTTCAAGCAGATTGAACGTTTATGAAGAACTACACTGGAAGTGCAAGTCTCTGTTCATATGCACCTAGGTTGCTTTAGTAGTAGAATTTGTGTGTGTATACAATGTTTCGGGAGGAAAAACAGTTACGAGCTCCAAGACAGAAAGTCCGTAACACATTTTGTTTAATGACAGGTGCTTCAATACAGACCTAGCCTACACAAAGAGGATAAAAACATCCAGAAATCTCGCTTGAAGTTCCTATCCCTCTGTTCTAGCAAATCCATTATTGCTTCCCAAGGTCAAACTCCGCTTTGTTTAGATTTGTTTAGATTTTTGGCCCTCTTTAATCTCAACTAAGTTGTTCTGACCATTTAGTTTATCCCTTCGGATTGCAGTTTTTAGTTGATAACCCTTGCTGTCCAGGCTGGCCGTGCCCTTGGTGTCACCTGTGCTGTGAGGGGCTGCCCGCGGCTCTCACCGCTCGGGAGGAGCTGCCCAAGGGGTCGGGGAGCGCTCGCTTGTGAACGAACCCGGGATGGGATCGCTCCACCGTGGCGCTGGGGATAAATCTGGAATTCCGCTTCCCTGCGGACGGCTCACGCACCGCGGGAGTGGGAGCGCTACCGGGAGTCAGTGTTAAAACCGGAACGGTGACGAGAGTAGAGCTGCCCGGTCCTCTTGCCCGGCTTCATCCCCGCGTACGGGGCGGGAAATGCCCTCTCCGTGCCCCTGCCCGGCTCCCTTGGTCCGCCCGCAGCACGGCGGGCGGGGGCAGCGGCGCGGCTGCTCCCTCTCGGCGCTCCGTGCCGCCGCCCGGCGGTGCCGCTCCGCGCCCGTTCAGCGGGGCCGCCCGGCGGTGCCGCTCCGTCCCGGCTCGCTGGTGCCGCCCCGCGGTACCGCTCCGTGCCCGCTCAGCGGGGCCGCCCGGCGGTGCCGCTCCGTCCCGGCTCGCTGGTGCCGCCCCGCGGTACCGCTCCGTGCCCGTTCAGCGGGGCCGCCCGGCGGTGCCGCTCCGTCCCGGCTCGCTGGTGCCGCCCCGCGGTACCGCTCCGTGCCCGCTCAGCGGGGCCGCCCGGCGGTGCCGCTGGGCGGTGCGAGGGGCGGGCCGCCTGGCGCTGTTTCCGCCCGGCCGCGCTGTTTCCGCCGGAGCGGCATGTGGCGGTGCGGGCAGCCAGGACGCGCCGGGCGCGGGGTGCGGCGCCGCGGGCCCCGATAGCGGGGGCGCCGCCGCCACCGCAAGGCAAGGAGGGACGGTGGGGGGACCCTCGGGACGGGGAGCGGCTCCTGCGGCTCTCCTTGCTGAGGAGAGGGTCCGAGGGGTTCCCCGGGCCTCCGAGCGGTGCTCACGCGGCTTCCCCTCCCCGCAGGTGTCGTGACCATGCTGGGAGCGGACGAGTTCATCAGCTCCCCGCCCAGGAAGACTGTGCGGTTCGGGGGGACCCTGACGGAGATTCTGCTCAAGTACGAAAAGGTGACTGCGGCTTCTCGGGGCCTGCGCTGCGTCCGGGCTGCTGGTTCCTGGGGTCATTCCGTGAGAAGACTCGTTTCGCCTTACGCAAGACCGCGTCTGAAGGCTTAGGGAAAAAAACTGAAGGCAGCTGAGCGTTGTAGGCTTGTGCCAGGCGGTGTTGCTGTGTGAGTGAAAAGATTTCCCCCGTGAGTCAACCTCAGTGGCTGGGTGGATGTAAAACCTGGCTTATGCCAAAGTGTGCACAGGGATCCAGCTGTGTCTGCAGGGAGAGCAGCTGAAAATGAGCTAGCAGCCTCGGTTGTCTTCTGGGACAGCACCCTGTTACTGCTGCTGCAGCCTTCCTGAGCTGCCTTGCCTCTCTTGTGTTCTTGATGTACCTGTTCAGCAATAGTTGGTTGTTCAGATACATTGATGAAATTGGTATTTTTTACTGAAGAAAATACAAAAGAGAAAGTAATCTCTTTATTTTTGTTTCCCCTGCTAGGGTGATACCACAGATTTTGAGTTGTTAAAGCATCAGCTGTCAGATCCAGACATAAAGGTAAGACTTTGATAGTCAGGGGTCTGATGATTTAAAGTTTGTCTGAGTGTAATCACCAGACAAGTCATTCTGGTGCTTGCACGAATTCTTTGCTTTAAACATTTAAATTGTATTTAACAGCTTTTTTCTTTGTGGAAACCATCAGAATTTAAAAAATTGTCTATTTATACACATACATATATGCAGGATCGTCATAAATGGTGTCTCATGCTTACTGACTCTGCTGTACCCTTTGAGTCTGTTCCAGATACCATCTTTTCAGGTTGCTGATGCTTGATTATAGAGACACTTCTGTAGATCAAACTGTGGTTTCTGACTTTCATAGCCTTTAAGTTGCATCAAATTTTACCTTCTGTTCTCACTAAATCTTGTTTCATTATGCAGTAACATAGATATGCATTTAGTAGTTATACCCAGAAGTATTGTTTCACAGCTCTTCTGTATAGCTACAAGTACCCACATTTGCTGTTTCAAGACTTGAATGTTCCTTCTGCTTTAACTAGAGCAGAAGAGAAAAGAAAATTGAGATGGAATGCCATTTTTTAAAAATTCTTTTATGTTCTTTATGAGTGAGATTGCATGCCTTGCTCAGTCCGACTGAAGTATTCCAGGCAGGCTGTTGGTTTAGGAGTTGACATGAATGTATTCTGCATTCAAGAGCTTTCATTGGTGAGGACACAAACTTAAAGAAATTCCTTTCATATTAGTGTGAAAACAATTTGTATTAATCTTTGACTTGTAAACAATTCATCTTTGACTTGTAAGGATTTTGTTATTTTCTGCTAATACGTAATACTGTTTATTTGAATAGCTACCTGTTTTTTCTGCTTATTTTAAGGATGGCCAGATCATTAATTGGCTGCATGAATTTCGAGCTTCTGTTGCATATTTGACCAAAGAGCTTGAACAACTGGTCAGCATTTTGCTGGTAAATATCTGTTTGCTACGTGGGAAGATTAAGAGTTCAGTACTAGAAACGTCCTTCTTTGATATCTTGATCTTTGCTTACTTTTAGAAGCTGCCATGGTTGAGAAGGAGCCGAGAGGTAGTGGAAGAATATCTGGGCTTTCTTGGCAATCTGGTGTCAGCACAAACTGTCCATCTCAGGCCATGCCTCCGGATGATCGTGTCACAGTTTGTCCCCCGTAAGTTACTTCTCTCTTAATCTTCTTTGTTTGCTTATCAAAACCCCTAGATAGATAAGGTCTGTATAAATACAATCCATGACACAATTAATTATTGGGTTATTGAATTTTTTCGTGTTCATTGTGGTACAGATGGTTTTCTGTACCTAGATTTTAGAAGACATATTCTTGTTGCTAATACAGGTCCTGTTCTGAAGATGCCTTGGAAATGGATGAACTGTATAGTATTTTTACTACTAAAAAACCAAAAGCTGAAGTGAGGATCATTTTAGATGTTCTCAAGAACCTCCTGGTTCTGTAAATAAAAGTCTTTAAGAAAGTCTTGTCGCTAATTTTGATGCTTTAGTCCTGGTGGAGACTGTTGTCCAGTGTGTTTGCTATTGAATTTGTTACCTATAAGATTTATACAATTTTGATATAATAATCTCACTTTTTGCTAGCTCGAATAACCATCAGAGAAGATGATGTGGATATTTCAGATTCTGATGATGATGATGAAAGTGAGTATAAAGGATATATATATGCTGCTGTAGTGCCTTTACTAAAAAAGTATACAGTGCATGTTGCTCCTTTTTTACAAAATTAATTGGGCTGAGGTAAAGTAAAACATCAAGAAACATCCTTAAATTCCCAAGTCAAAGACTCTCTTGTACTCAAGTGAACCGTGTGCTGACCCACTCCTCATTACTTTCAAAATATTCCTGTTAGTGCAGTATCTGTAGGAATAGAATGCATAGGAAAACATTCCTAGTCCTAGATTGTTCAAAGCCAAAGAAAAGTTAGGAGTTGCTTGGTTTCCATTTTATTTACCTCAATGTACACCCCCGCAAAATAACATTTTGGCCAATGCAGTTTCCTTGGGAATCTTTCAATTGTGTAGTTGATGCAAACTGGTTTTACTGGTTCCTGATTTAGTTTTCTGTAACCAAGTGCATAAGAATACTTTTTTCTTTCTCTAGATGTTTCTGAAAACTTCGATACATGCCACAGAGCATTGCAAACTGTTGCAAGATATGTTCCTTCGTAAGTATAGAATCCCTTGGGTTTGTGTGTTCTTTCCTTGCAGATTTAAAGCTTGTGAACTGATGGGTTTTTCCCCTCTTAATTGGAAGTATAATACTTTGTTTCATTGCATGATTTTTCCCAGTATTCACTAACTGGTAGAATGCTATATATAAACATTGTGAAATTTCTGTCAGGCATCAGCAGCTGGAAATCCTGTTAACAGAAATGGGAAGTAGGAAAAGTGGTGTTGATAGTGGCTTCTATATTCTTCTCTAGTCCATAGTGATATTTGAAGTGGCTTCTAACAAGTGCATTGTGAAAGTTTGCCGCTTATTATCTGTCCAGTGATCCTTGCCAAACCACATTTTATACAATTGCTTACCTTAAAATAAAGTTACTGTGAAATAAGGTTATTCCAGTACGTCTTTAGAGTGCTGGAGTTCAATATTTGCAAACCTATAACTTTTAGGTCTGATTTTTTTTTTAAATTAATTATAGGACTCCACAGTTTCTCATGCCGATACTTGTGGAATTCTTCCCTTTCATTAATAAATCGGAAAGAACTCTGGTAAGAGCTGTGACTATTTTTGTTGATTTGTTCACCTGTTTTTCTAAATGTATAAATGTCATGTATAGTACTACAACTGATTTGATGGCAGTCAATGCAGATTTTTGAAGAGTACTGTTATATAGATATAATAATTATATATGTAATAACCATGTATAGTATTGTGTCTGTTTAGTGTAAGGCTGTCCAAGCATTCTGAATTCCTTGTGCATAAGCATTGTGCTCATCTTTAACATCACTGCATATCTTTTCCACAGGATTGCTTTCTTAATCAATGCACACCATAGACCTCTTTGACGAGGAGTCTCAGGGTTGTGCAGTAGGGAGACCTGTCTTATTTGTTATCTGTGGATGCTAAAAGGCAAGAGCAGAGAAACTTTCCAGCTCTGTAGCATTTGTGAAGTTTTTCCTTTCTCCTGCTTTAGCTGAGAAACAGAGAAATTCAGCTTCTCACAGCTTCTCTGTGAAAGCTTTCATTCTCATGCAAACTGGATGGATAACAGTTTGTAAGAATGTAAGCTATTTCTACACCTGCAAGTTGTTGTGGAAACTGTAGAATTGTTTTCAGTCTTGTGAGAATAATATTTGGAAATGGGTGTCTTACTGCTCAGCCTATCACCTTGAGAGGTGTGAGTGAATAAGCCAATCATGTGATTTCTTTATTGCGAACTATACTATAAAAGATGAGCTATTCATTAAATGAGGTCTTAGCTCTGCTTTGGCCATATCCTTAAACCTGCACCTATGTCGTGATTTCGCCGTTCTCTGGGAATAACAGCGACAGTTATCAACCCTGAAAAGTCTTTGTCAGAGGAACAGAGGATTTGATAAGCAAACCAGAGATATTACAGGTGAAATCCAAATCACCAGTAGTGTAAAGCCCTAAGCTGTTTTATTGCAACTTTGGTGTAGTGCTTGTGGGCTGAAAAACAAGCTGGAAACTTTTGACAGGTTATGGCTCTTGTTTGATCTTTATATTTACTTGTTCCAACTTGATATGTTGGCACTTTATGTTACAGAATGGCAAAGCCTTGCTCCTCCAGCCAAGTTCAGTTGAAGCTGTGTTTCGAACTCATCAAGTACTGAAAATTCCCCAAAGTTCTTTATATACCTTGCAATTTTTTTTTTAATTTATGTTTTTGTTGTTGTTGTCTTAATGCAAATAACTTTAAGCACCAGCTCCCTATCTGTAAAATGGGGGGATAATAGCTCTTAAATGATATTAGGAGATTTATTTACTTACTTAGCAGCTCGGTGAGGAACAAGATGTGAAGAAATGCGTAGCTGTTTTCAGGGCAAAGCTCAAATGAAGTGTAATAAAATATCATCCAGGCATTGTTGAATATTTCCAGTTTATACCTTCTCATTAAACTATCTCCATCCATTTTATGTACTGGCCAAGCCTGTGGAAAAATGAGCAAGATGGTCTGTGGAAAAATCATACGTGCTCATGTAATTAAAGGTTGTGTTATAATGCATATTCACAGGCTATGGTGTACTTAAATGTTGGCACTTTACCTGATTTTATGCACTGACTTGACAGTTTTGCTTTGTGAAAGTTGCAACGTTGTCTTTTGTACATATTTGTGTACACATGGGTGGGCCCATGCATGCTCACAAAACTTGTCTGTTAAGCTGCTTGGTTTATAATCAGAATGACTGAAGAGGCATAGCTGTGCAATTTAGAATTGTTGCTGGTATATTATAATAATCTGAAATAAAGATGCATTGGGTCTCATTTCAAGCAGTTCTACTATAGCTGGTTCTAGATACAGTGAGGCATATGCTTCAGTTTCCTAAAGAAAGTTTAGACATAAACTCCTGTGAAAATGAATACCTTCTCTTATAGAATCTTTACACTCTATCTAGAGTTAGTGGGGAAAATTTGCATGGAAATAGAAGATTAAGCAGTTAATGGTGACACAGCTTAACTACTGAAAGTTAATGTTTATGTTATACATGAACTTACTCTTGATTTAACACAGTCTGTTTAAACCTATTTCTGGGTCTTTAGATAAGAAATTAAGAGACTTGTTTTCTAGAAGTCCTTTGCAGAAATTTGACTTTCTGTTAACATTATTATGGATATCAATTAATTTTGTGGTTTAGGAATGTTATGTCCATAACCTACTGCGAGTTACAGTGTACCTTCCAGCTCTGAGGCTTCAAATTCTGGAGCTTATTGTTGAAAAGCTGCTGAAGTTGGATGTAAGTTTATTTTGTGTTATCTTCTATGGAAGGTCGGTGTTAAAATACACAGAGTAGGAAATGAAATACGCTTCAGTTCAGGCTTGACAAAAAATATGCTTATGATCATGAGTATAAACCCAGTCAAATTTACACTCCATTCCCAGAATAAAGATGTTCCCACACCTGAGGGTAACTGTATGGTGTGTACTGTTATACCCTGCCTGGAATCTCTGCCAGAATCCAAATAACTTCTTTTCTGTGGTGATCAGTGCTAATGTGCAGAGAATGTGCTTCCCTTTGTGTGGTTGATTGGTCGTGTCATCTCTTTGAAGTAAAAAGATTTACAGTCCTAAAAAAAGACAGGAGGTGTAGCACTGTAAATCATCACAGCTTTTTGCCTCACTGTAACAGTCTGGGGAGAGCTTATGTTGGGGAGGTAAAGTTTCAGAAAGTTTGGAGTGTGCATTCGTGTATGGCACATCATGTAGTCCCTTTTAAAATGTTTATTTAGTCCAGGACAAAATCTTGTTGAGAACTTACTCATGTCTTTTTTATGAATAATAAAAAACCAATTTCATATTATTGTAATGGTTTTATAGAAATTAATTTCTTGTTTGCAATTGTAGGTTAGCACTCCACAGCAAGATATCGAAGATGCTGAAGAAACTGCTAATAACTGTGCTAGTGAGGAAAAATCTACAGAGGAGGGACTTTTTGATATGGTTGGCTATCTTGTTCTATTAAAATTTTTTTCAGTAAAATTTTCACTTCTGAGGTGGCTGTGAGCTAAATGTAGGAATTCATTACTGCTTTGTTGTTACTGCACTACACACAGCTCTTGAAACCTGAACAGCTGATAAATGATAAATGTATTCTCAGGTATTGACTTTATTCATGTAAACACCCAGTGTACATCCAGCAAATCAACTTCATTATGTAAAAACACAAGCATTTGTGCCATACAGCTAGTTAAAGAATTCATGGTACTTGGCTTAGTGTGCAAAAATTTGCTTATACTGGATAATGGGATACTGCTTTGCTAAAAAAAAAAAAAAAAAAAAAAATGAAACTTTAGCATGTTTCTGAAAGATAAATTTAGTTTCACTTTTTCTGTAATTACTGTCTCCATGATTTGTGTATATAAGAGCTGCACGTGCCATTTTATCTACCAGGAGGAAGATGAGGACAGAAAAGGAAACAAAGTTGTCTCTCCCAGTATTGAGAGAATGGCCCATCCACTGGCAGAGCGCCTGGACATCCTGATGACCATCCTGTTTTCCTATATTAAAGATGTTTGCCACGTGGATGGTGAGTACACTTGCTCTATAACCAAATTTGTTGTTTTGCTAAGTAAGAAACACATAAGAGGAGTTCTTGCTTTCTGTGCTGCAAGATAGAGCAGAACTCTGCCATTATCAGCCTGTAGTCCACATTCCTGCCTCTGCCCAGGTACTGGGAGAGGTAAAGTTAGGACTTCAAAGGTTTAGTCTTCACTTGGAGACATTCTGATTCCATTAAGATGATACTATATCCTAACTGTAGTAGGGTATAAATGTTTTTATTATTTGCTCTACCTGAGTGTTAGAGTTATGGATCCTTTCAACATCACAAGGACTGGACGTAGATCAAAACAACCAGACACATTAATCAATTGGCTTTGTTACAGGGAAAAAAATATCTTCCACTGTTATGTATTAAGGGTTTGAATTCCTTAGATTTATGTATTTAAAACAATATTTAGAAACCATTATGCTGTATCTTCCCCATGTAAGTCAGGTGATTTATTTCTTAGTGGTTTTTTTCTTGCTCTTCTGAGTGAACACGTTATTGCAAAGTTTGCATGTCTGATGGCTTGTATGCACAGTCACACAGAGAGATTCTTCATTTACACCACCTTAAAAAGCAGTAGAACTGAACACCTGGATTTTTAGATGTCAGATCAACTGGGAAGTCAGGTTGGCAGTTTTTCTTTACATATTTTTTACTGGTGTAGAAAGATATAAAATACCACTTCTGCAGCACAAGGGTGGGGAAAAAACCCTGAAATGGCTCATTTTGTTCTGTTTCTTTGTTGTGTAGGCAAGCTCGACATCGGCAACACAAAGGATTTGTATCGGGATTTAGTTTCTGTTTTTGACAAGCTCATTTTACCAACCCATGCTTCGTGTCACGTACAGTATTTCATGTTTTACATCTGCAGCTTTAAATTGGTGAGTAAAAACTGGATTTAAAATGCGGCGTCCTCTGTCATTTCTGCACCTTGTTTTGGTTTTTTTTTACAAAACAGTTGTTCTCTGCTGTAATTCTACTCTGAAGATAGCAAGTACATCAGGAGTCATTAGTATCTTTGCTTTCTTTTCCTTCTCTGTTATTCTTTTCTTTTTTTTTATGGTTGCTCTTCCCATGTTGTTCATAAACCACTTACAGATGGAATCTTAGCAAGTGTGAAGGAACAAACTTGGTTAAAACTGATCTCTTTTACAAGAATCAGTTGGACTCTTGCACCCAAGACATGGTGTGCATGTTTCTTCAGTATCCCAAAACTATCTCAAAGATGCTGTCTGTTAGCTCTTTGATTTGAAAATCCTGTCTGCTGTTTGTTGTTCCCCCACCCCTCCATTTTCCCATCTCTCTCAACAAACTGTTCTTTCTTTTACAACTAAGTATAGAAAAAGAGAAATGAGTACTCTTCGATCATGTGTAGGAATAGTTATTTACTGCAGTTATAGGTAGATGTTTTTAATGGTTTGGTTATGGAAATTATGGGAGTTGAGTGTTAGGAATCTATCACTTAAACAGTGTCACCAGTATAACAACTCACAGTTTCTATGTATCTTTTTTCCAGGGATTGGCTGAAGCATTTTTAGACCATCTTTGGAAGAAACTGCAGGATCCAAACAATCCTTCAGTAATCAGGCAGACCGCTGGGAGTTATATTGGCAGCTTCTTGGCAAGAGCTAAATTTATTCCCATTGTGTAAGTTGTTGTCATTCATGAGCAGAACCAAACAATTCCTGCTACTGTGGAGCTTAAGTACAGAATTGGTCTTCTATTCCCACTGCTTTGCCACTAAGCCTGAATCAAGAGTCTTGATTGTCCTTTCAACAATACTGGTTCAGTATTGTCTTGAAGTTTCCAGGAAAGTTTTGCATGTACAGGATGCAGACTGATGATTGCTGAGGTTCATGACTTGTTGTTTAAGGCTTCACTTAGCAAGAAGTGCTGAGCATGGGTAGGTTGTGCTGACTTCAGGCAGAGTCATGGATTCCCAGTGTATCTGATGATCAGAAGCAGATATTTTTAGTACCCAATACTAGGCATTTATGCAGGCTCTGAAATGGGGAAGTAATTTGTTCTAGTATTTTGATACAGAAGAGTTAAAATGTCTTCTTTTTTATGTACACATTCTATATTTTTATGCTGTTTGGGGTTGTGACTTTAACACTGGAGATAGTTGGATATTGGAATTACCTGGAGGACATGGGTGGCATTGCTCTGTACTACCTGTAGCCAAGGATTTTAATTGTTTACTGTGTGTTTGTGGATTCATCTCATCTGGCACCCTGTGCTTTCACTGAGAGGGGTTTTCAGTACGGATTGATTCATTTTATGCTGAGATAAAGGAGAAGGCTCATAACAGAATCATTTTTTAATGAAGAGATTTTCTTACTGATGTTTTTATAACCACTGAGATTCTTGAATATTTGTTTAACATCGTTTCTGCACCATTCCAGGTATTATTTTTACACTTCTTTTTTCTCCTTGCACTACAGTACTGTAAAAGCATGTCTGGATCTTCTGGTGAACTGGTTGCATAAATACATTGATAATCAGGATACAGGAGCTAATGCCTACTGTGATGTAGCTCTCCATGGGCCATTCTATTCTACGTGTCAGGCAGTGTTCTATACGCTTATTTTCCGTCATAAACAACTTCTGGATGGCAATTTAAGGAAAGGTGAGTATATTAGGTTTGAAAGGATTCATTAGAAGTTTTACTGTTGCTGTGTTTTGTAGTGGTCAATTCAGTCAAGTATCTGATTGCAAGTTTGTTGTTGTGCTCTAAATAAAAGGAGGTGGCTTGTACACATGTTGAGGCCAGACCTCCACTGTGAGAGTGCCCTAGGATGTGCTTCTGTGGTGGTGTGCAGAGTGCAGGCTTGTCACACTGGAAATTCTTAGAAATTAAGTTCAGTTTATATGATACCTAACCTATATTCGCCCACTGTTCTTATTTTGAAGGTCTGTCATATCTGCAGAGTTTAAATTTTGAGCGCATTGTCATGTGTCAGCTAAACCCCCTGAAGATTTGTATCCCTTCTGTTGTCAACTTGTTTGCTGCCATTACCAGGTACCTACTCATTTACTTCAATTTCAGCTTGGTGCAGATTTTGTGTGTATCTAAAACCAGCACAGGGTTTTGTTAGGCACAGTATTGAATATTATCTGAGGCATAACACTGCCCATATTCCAGGTGTGATAAGTTTATTCCTAGTTCAGTTTCAATGAGATCCTGCAGTATTATGAAATGGATTGCTTTGTGTTGGAGCCAGTGTGGCTGTACTTGGCATAAAGTTTATAGGAGCTTAGAGGAAGAGAACAGACTCCTTACCTTGTGACTATCTTGCAAACTCCTAATATCAGCTGGAAAATGGAAGAGAGAAGATGTTTGTTAAAAAATATCTTTTTGTTTTCATACGATCCATCTGAAATTCTTGCTTTGGGTGTGCCAGAAGTGCTTATCTTCTCTTTGTTCCCTTTTTAAAGGAAATACCAGTTGGTGTTCTGCTACACGATTATTGAGAGGAACAACAGGCAGTTCATCCCTGTTGTGCGGAGCGGCACAGGGGGGGACCTTGTGCAGACCTGCACCAACCCCCTCGACAGCTTCTTCCCCTTTGATCCCTACATACTCAAAAGGTAGAATTAAAAAGTAAACAATGCCTTTGTGCCTTCTAGAAAATAATGACTACAACCTGTAGCAGTGTTTCTGCTGCTCACTTTTCTCCCTGATCCTTAGTACCTTTCATGTTCTGCATTTTAACCAGACTGTCAAAGGTTTAAATTAAAATGTACCCCTACTGCATATACAAGAACTCATTCTTTGCTCTGTTTCCTCTCTCAGATCAAAGAAGACTATTGATCCAATGTATCAGTTCTGGGAAGAGTTGAGTGCTGAAGATCTTGAGAATCTGAAGAAACCCATTAAAAAGGTAGTCTTCCCTGATCCAAACACAGTTCAGCTATCAGCTGCTTTTATTGCAGAATATTTTTTTAAGTAGATAAGGGTACACTATACATTTAGGGGGAACTGTGACTGAAATTTGGAGGCTTTAGGAATCTATTCATTCTTGTCTTGAGAGCACTTTTCCCTCTTCTACAGCACAGGAGCCGTGTTGTGCTCAGAAAATGGACATGATGATGTCACTGGGAAATCCACCCTGTAGAAGTGATCTAGTTCCCATATTTCATAATCAGAGTACATCTAATTCTTTTACCATTCCAGCTGGTCATGACAATCACAGTGTAAATCCAGGTCTCTATTAAGATTTGGCAGTATCTTCCTGCTCTCACTGATCCTTTTAAATTTTTGCAGGGTACTTCTGAAGATGAAGACGATGACTTTTTGAAAGGAGAAACCCCTCAAAATGATGGTGTGGTTGAAATTGCTCCAAATTCTTACGAGTCCAACACACGGAGCCCTGTGAGCAGCATTGGCTCCCCTGCAGACTGTTACGTGCCATACCCACTGTGACATGGACAATCAGAAGGGAAAAGGTTGAAAATTGTGTGCAATGTTTTGCTCTGGAAAGAGACTTGAGCTCAACTTTCCAAACTGGCAAATATTTAAGTAACTACATTTAAGAAAAATTACTGTTTCTTCATCATCAGATTTCTACAGATATGTTATAGTAAAGTCATATGTTGCTAGAAAAGCTGAGAGAATAAATAGGGTGATATTTTACAAATTTCACATTGAAATGGTTTTTATGACTTAGAAGGATTTTTTTTTTTTAATAATTTTTTCTGACTCTTCAAAACTTTGTTTACTAATGTTTCTCTACAAGGTTTTATATATCAGGGGTAAAATTCTGGAGTTTCTTCTGCAGATTTGCGTGGGGGCCAGAATTCCACTGTCAGTGCTCTGACTCTGATGACTCTTCTTGAGTTGGTTTCAAAGTAATGGTGTAATCTCTCAATAGGCAGGGCATGAATCCAGTCTGACAGTGGTTCTTCTACACACATCTCCTCAGCTTTTCCTGTCTGTAGAGCCATACTTGGTGAAGCCACTTGCTAGTGGGAAGCATACTCAGACAGAAAGCATTATCCTTCCTTAAATCTGTAGCTGACACACACCTTTCCCAGCTATGAAAGTTCAGACACGTAAAAGTGATGGTTGTTGGAAGTGTTGAAAATGAGGAAGTAGCTGAAAGTATTACTTGTAGATAGTTTTCTTTGGGGTGCTTGTGAAGCACTCTGAGACAGGTATTTATTTGCAGGATTTGAAGTCTATATGTGAATGCTGAAAATAGGAAAAAAAAAAAAAATCTTCCCTTGTGGAAAGGAAGTGATGGTGTCAATGGTGTCCTTGTGTTGTCCATGTGTCTGTCAGTCAGTGTAGAGTTTCTCTGCAGAGGTTTCTTGTCTTCTTTTCATGGTTGCTGTTTTAGATTTGAGTAAGAATATAAACAATGGGAAAAAATAAATGTTATTTGTGTAACATTTAGTTGAAAATTTTATGCATTTGGGACTAAACTCTAATTGCCCTTCTTTAGAATCTGAACTTGGAGGCTTTCAAGACAACATTTTTATTTGGAGCCAATAAAGTTTGATGTAAACAGTGCAATTCTTAACATCCTTGAGAAAACCACATCTCTGTATGTAACTGAGGTGCCCTCTGTGTAGCCTGACTTCTCAGAGTTGGGGTGTTCAATCTGACAGACTGCAGAAATGAGTTTTGGGGATACTGCAAAGTGCATCAGTGGATCTGTTCATCACTGTATAAACTGAGAGGTTTTGGTTTTAACTGTAGTCCTCTTTATTGTCAGTCGTGAGTAATAAACAATAGATTTCCCTCTGAAGTAATTGCATTTTCTCATGGCATGGAAGAACCCTCAGATCAACAGCAAGGAAAACATCTTTTGAAAGATGCCTTTCAGACACTACTTCCAAAATGAGGCTGTGAAAACTTTCCCAGTTGTAATACCAGGTATGTGATTCAGGAGCTTCCACATATCATTAAAAGCAAAAAGAAACAACCCTTAAGTGTAATGTGCAGACATTGAACTTAAACAGTTTTAACTTGTTCTGGAACCTGTGCTGTGACAGCTCTGGTTTGCTCTGTAATTGCAGCCAGGTGTGCTGGCAGGTGCTGGTGTTTTGCTAAAGGGACTTTGTAAATACCAACAGCTGTGAGAGGAATGCTCATCCCTAGGTGCAATTTTGTCTCACCTGAGAAATGCAATGTATCTTTTGAAGAAAGCATTTATCTGGTATAGAACCATGAAGTCATAGAATAGCCTGGGTTGATGTCTTAGGTTACAATGTAAGGTGTAACCAAAAGTATGTGTTCTATCACCATCTTCATAAGCTGTTCCAACCAGGTGGGGCCGTGTTCTTTATCTTTTCCATGACACACCCCTGGTAACTCCCTCCGAGGGCTGTCTTCTGCTAAAGGGCCATCCAGTCTCACTGCATAACTCATGAAATGACATCATCCCATTGTGAGATGCTCCACCCAGGGGGATGAACCAAGCATTCCTACCTGGCTGTAATCTGAGGTTTGGAACACCACAGTCAGCCTTTACCTACTGGATTCCCAGAGGATAGAGCTACATAACCACCACTGGACCTTCAAAGGAACACCAGACCTTTCTACAGGATCACTGCTTCAACAGAAGCACATCCACCACTTCAACAGGACTGCAGCCACCATTTAATTGGGCTGCTACCACCACCCTGCCCAACAGGGTGCCAGGTTGTACTCTGACTCTGTCAGTGTTTCTGTACTCTTACATTTATTTTAATTTTCTTATTAAATTGTAGTTTTGACTACAATTCTTTCAATGCTTTCAAACTAGCACAGAAGCTTAGAGAATAAATAGGGTGATGTTTTACAAATTTCACATTGAAATGGTTTTTATGACTTAGAAGGATTTTTTTTTTTTAATAATTTTTTCTGACTCTTCAAAACTTTATTTACTAATGTTTCTCTACAAGGTTTTATATATCAGGGGTAAAATTCTGGTGTTTCTTCTGCAGATTTGCGTGGGGGCCAGAATTCCACTGTCAGTGCTCTGACTCTGATGACTCTTCTTGAGTTGGTTTCAAAATAATGGTGTAATCTTTCAATAGGCAGGGCGTGAATCCAGTCTGACAGTGGTTCTTCTACACACATCTCAGCTTTTCCTGTCCCAAGATTTAAAAATCTCATTTGAAACTTGTGTTTGATTCATCCCCTGGACTAGTGCTATAAATGCTGCATGAATTTGTTTTCTGCTCTAAGCATATTTAGAAGTGTACACATTTTTCTGTGTTCCTACATCGTAGTCTTATTAATGAGCACTCTGTAATTGTTGGGTTTACTGCCTTTTGTTTCTGTGGATATTTTTGAAAGATATTTTAAAGTCTTTGTTGGAGTTTGCATGTGCTTCAAAAATTAAATTTAGTCTGCGATTTTATTACCTTTTTTATTTAATTTATCTTAACTGTTGCTTTCAAGCTGTGAACCAGCTGTTGACTTTGAAAAAACATTGTTCAATTTGAAAGGAGCATTTTAAAGCTTAATGTAATGGCTGTAAGTAATTACTACAGCAATTATATTCTCTGGTGTTGTGCGTCACTCTAACAATATTGGAGGCTGTGAAAAAATGCAGGAAAGAAACTCAGCAGGTTCAGGTGTCTCAGTTTTGCCTGCAATGCCCAGCATCTCTCTGTCTGTGTAGCTTGGTGTCCCTGCTTGAATTACGGCAGAAAATCAGGAGCTGCACTCTGTTGTGGCTCCATGTTTGCCCAGCAGGAATCGGGGGCTCTTGGCTTCTGCTCTCCTTGGACTGGAGATGGGTTTTGCTTTTTCCCATGTGGATGGATGGTAGATATGCTGCTCTCCTGCTTCCTCCTGACTCGTTCCAAGATACTGTGTGGAATTTTGGGGTTGATTTTTCTTGAGCAGCTGTGTACCCACCTTTCCTGATGCCCATGATAGCAAAGCTCCTCACGAAGCAAACAGAGAGTCTGACCAGGAGGGGAGATCTTGGTGTCCTGTAAGGTCAGGCCATGCTCCCATTGCACTCTGGAAAGAGCAGTGGCTTGCCATGGTAAGGAGAATTAATAGAAATGGGTGTATTTTCATGCACATTCTGAGTTTCAGTGTAGTTTCCCCTTTCTCCACCTGTGTGTAGTGCAAAGCAGAGCAAAAGCTACAGTTCCAAGCGTGTTCCAGAGATCAGGCATGTCTCTTCTGGACACATGTAGCAGAAGCTGGGCTGATGACCATAAAGGTCATGAAGGGACAGAGACAGAATCCTCACTGTGACAGACAATATGATGTGTAAGTTACTATTTTGTACGTGTGTGTGTATGTATAAATTAGACACTTAAAGGAAGTAACTGCTGGGATGGAGACAGACATGGAACAGTGTGTTCAGGAAAGTTAAAAGCTTAGCCAGCATAGCAAGGTATTTCTTAATGTAGCAGAATGAAATTCCTTTGGGTGCAGCAAATGAGGCACATAAAGTGTAATGCTCTGTAAAATCACAAAGAGCCACTTTCAACAGATGGAAAAAGCAACTTTAATATAAAACCAAAAATTGATAGACTCTGCCTTTGATAATCCAAGTACCAGCTTACACTTTAACAGTATCCATTACTGGCTGTGAAGTGTATTTTGGTTGTTAAATGCACTTGCTAGTTTGTCACTATATAGAATTTAAAATTATGAATCCTGTGTTCTGCTGTTTCCTTCACTATGAGGAACTAAACAAACTCTGTGACAAATGGCTTCCAAGTCACACATGCTGTTTCACTCTCCTGTCTGCTGCACCAGTGCGGCCATTCTCAGTGTGGAACTGAACCCCTGGGCTTGAAGCTGGTTTTAGGAGTCCCTGTGGTAGGGATGTCAGGAGACATAAGGGGACATGCATGAAGAGCCCATTGCCAATGGCAGAGCTGTAGGCTGGCACCCTGGAACCAGGGAGCTTTCCTGTGCCCTCAGAGGAGCAACATGATCGTGTAAGTGGGATGTGAGTACTCACCTTTCTTTACCACCTCTGACCATCTTGCTACGTCCACAGAGGAGTGGGGCACCTCTCCCAGCTGTCCTGGGCCATGAGTGACTGACCTGATGTAATCCAGTGTAGAGAGCTAGGAAGTGATGAGCAGAAGGAAGAATAATCCTAATTTTGTGTACAGTCAGAAGTACACTGGTGATTGTTAAGTAATGAATGAGACCTGGGATAGTAATAAATACTTACATGGAAAAGCTGGCATAGCACTGAGTCATAAGAGTAAATAACATGTTAGAAGTTCTTAGAGAAGCAACAAAACACATAACAGGATTCTGTCCTTACCTGAACTCCCAGTGCTGTGCACCTTGAATACTCTATGCAGTGCTGTTCCCCCATTTCAGAAAGCAAAGAATTGAATTAGAAAATGTCAGCCAAGACAGACAAAGATAATAAAAGTCTGGAATGGCTTCTTTATGAGGAGAGCTTTGCCTTGGAAGAGAGACAATTAAATGGAATATATGTGTATAAAATCATGTGGAATAGGAAGGATGAGGAAGGAATGATTGTTTACTGTTTCTATGGATGAAGGGGTTGGAGGTGGAGGGAAGGACATGAAAATACATGTGTCAAACTCAAAGCAAAATATCAAAAGGGAGGTGCTTCTTCACACTATGCCTACTGGAGCTGTGGAACTCCTTGTGTCAGGACATTGTAGGTGCTAAAAGTTTAAAAAACTTAAAGCAAAAGTTGTGGAATTGAAATCCATCTGTGAATATTAAATGCCAAAGCCCCACCACATTCTGTCTTAGGAAATTTTCAAACTGGATGTGCATCACTGGAGATTGGGAAATGCTGCTATGTGCTTTCTTCTTTCTTACCTTCTTCTCTAGACATTCTTTTGCCTGTTGCCAGAAGCAGGATATTGAGCTGAATGGACTTTAGATTTGAAGCCATGTGGCTACTCTTACACATCTATGTTATCCTCAACTTGAGACATTGCAGGGAAGAACCTACGTATGATGCAGATTTACATTTAGGGCCAGTATTTTTTACTGTTGCTTGATTTACCTCTAAAATTTTCCTCTGGCTCATCAGAGATAACTGCAGCCCTAGGCTGTGGTGTGTTTAACTCTTGCAGTGAAAGTTGTATTGTCAGTAGTGGAAGTCAGGTCTAAAGTCGGGAGACAAGTGCTGTGTTGCATGGATGTCACAGATGCGCAGGCAAGGCCCTGATCCAGTGATGTTTTGGTGATTGATTGGGTTAAAGGAAAAAAGGAGAAGAAGAGGTTCAGTCAGCATCTAGGATCCATTCAGAGTTCTCTGTGAGGTGGTCAGCTGAGGCCCTGGGGGTATTTATGCAGACTCCTGTGCAGTGGATGGTGATTGAAGACCATACACTTAAATGCCTGTGGAAGGGGCTGGCAGCCTGCTAGCATGGAGAAACCCAGATGGTCAGGAGGTGGATAGATGGAAATTTGTCCTGGGTTAAGCAGACACTCACTCCAGTCTCCACCACTCCCACTGCTTTGCCTGCTTTGTTGTTCACTGTGTAGCACTGAAGTCCTGTGGGCAAGTTCACCTCTCACCACATGGCCGTGTTACTGCCAGGATGGAGCCAGCTCCCCAGCTTTTCCTCTGCAGAAAATCTTTCCATTTACATGCCATGTGAATTTAATTCACATGCCATGTGAATTTAATTAATCACAGTTTACATGGAAATAACCATTTTTAATGGGTAAATAGTGTGTATCCCCTGCTGGAGTGGGGGTTCTGCTGGCTCCAACATTTGAATATTATATAATCTACTTCCCATCAAATGATCAGAGTGAGACCAGAGGAAACTAACAGTAGTGGGAATAATTAGCAGCTGCCTTGTGTCTGGGACATGGACTTACCTTCTTAATGCTCATTCAGAAGCCCATACAGTTAAGGAGAATGCAGGTTTTCTTGGTGCTGCCAACCAAGTGCCACAGGATTTCTGGTTGGGGCTGTGGTGCTGTGCAGAGGGGCCTGGCTAGGTCTTACTCACAAGGAGCTTTATTCCAGAGAAGTTCTTTGCAAACAAGGCTGTTCAGCCCCTGGTACCTGCCTGAGTCTAGCCCCTTTCCTGGCTGCATGTCTGCTGAGATATGCATGGGAGGGTGCCTGGGTATGCTGAGTGACAAGACTTTGTTCAGTCTCTTCTCCTATCAGGCAGGCTCAGTGCAGGTCCAGGCAGTCACAAATGTATCACTTTCTTGTGAGTGTGTGAGGAGTGTCATTGTCACCCAGTGCTTCTGACAGAAGAGGAGGTGAAGAGGCTTGCCCAGGGCTGGGCAGTGTGTCTGCAGCAGAGTGGGGACCGCAAGTCTGCTGCTGGGAGGGACCAGCCCCACACTCTGCTGTGTCCAGGCAGGCCCTTCTGCTGAGCGGTGGTTCAGGAGCCATCCTGCCAGCACAGGTCTGGCTGATGGGTTCTGGAGAGGTGATATGCTAGCCTGACTAGCAGCCACATATATGATCACAACACATGTAAGGAGAGCTACTCTGAAGTGAATGGTGTCTGTCTGGGAAATGCTTGCTCAGGAGCACACTCCAGTTCCTGCATTCAGATTATGCTAAGCACCACTGTATTTTTCCTGGTTTATGTTTCCTTTTCCTGCCTTGACTTTGCTACTTTTGCTGTATTTAATTTTGGGTTCTCTGCTGCAATCACTACTTTAATCTGTAATGTTGCCACCTGCCTGCCCGCCCCAACTTCTGGCCACCTTTCGAGCCAGGGCTGCGAACAAGTCAAGGTGCCTCTCAACTGCAAGGCTCCTGCAGAAATAACTCCCTAAATAAGTAACAGGCAAATTGGATATTGGAAAAGAACTTTAAATAACCTCTGAATTCCTAGGGAACTACATCTTGCATCTCTGTTAGGGACAAATGGGTTCAACATAAGTAATGATCCTCCAAAATGAAAAATAAAGAAACATTGTTCATCAGCCTCTGTGGACTGGATGAGAATAGACTGTGGTGATAAAAGCAAAATGCAAAGATGTCCCTGGGTGGCAGATGAGAGCAAAAGAATTAAACATCATTGGACTACAAACACATAATCTCTGACATGTGCCACAGCTTGCCTCCAGATAGCTGCTTTGGATATGACTGCTCTAGCTTTTTCCTCTCATGCCCTGGGAAGAAGCTAAAGGCCCTTTACTGTGACACCATTCCTGGCAGCCCTTTGTGGCATGTGCCAGACCTTGACCTTCCCAGATGGAGTTACACCTTTCCAACATAGCCTTGTGCAGAATTCTAGCTCTTTAATGAACCATAACAGGCTGGAATTCTCTCAATGACTTTCTGTTTTTCCCCATACTGATATAATGTAAAAATCTTCCTTGTTCGCACTTCAGGTGATTCATTGATGTTTTTATTTTGATTTCTATCTCCCTGTTGTTTGATACTTGCCCCCTTTCTCCTTCAGGAGTTTATAACTGGACAAGCCCCTTTTGGTTCTGGAAAACATATTCCTGTCAGTGGGTGGACCAATTGCTTTGTCTCTGGGTGTTTTGCTTTCTGAGCTATAAAGTTCTTTGTCGCAATAGGACGGTGCCAGTGTTTTGAGTCTGTGACTGTGATGGAACAGTGGAGCTCACTGTGGTATAGTGACACTGTTGGGGCTGCCCAAGGCAGCACAGCATCCAGCTGCAGACGTCCTTGGCTTCTGCTGCTGCAGGCAGGGGTCGGCTGCAGCCTGCAGGGAAAGCTGGCTCCTTCGCAAGGAGCGAGCCCCAAACAAAGGCGGTGCAAAAGCGTCGGCAGAGGCAAAGGACAAGAGAGGAACCTTTGTGTAAGCTCCAACTGGTTTATGGCTGGTGGAGGGTCCAGGCACAAAGACCAGGAAAAAGGGGAGAGCACACTATTTTATACGGGGGTGGAACAAAGCGAAACAACCAATGGGGATCGACTGAGGAGGAGGAGATAACAGGGGAATAACCAGTGGGGATAACTTAGGGGAGGGAATTACATGAGTAGACCAATGGAGCATCGAAGACGGCAGAACTTTCCAGAGCTAATACATAAGCAATTAAGGAAAATGCATAAACATGAACTTATACATAAAACTGAGTGGAGAACTCCTGAACCAGTAAACTTAAAACATATAAACTAAGAGCCACTAGGAGCATGGGAACTCGCCGTAACCCCGGTGAGAATCAGAGCTCTGTGTTCTGGAAGGGTGGGCTGGATGCTCTGCTGTAGTGGTCATTGCCACATGCCGTGCAACAGTACGGGTGTGATGGTCTGTGTTATTGAGGAATCCTCATTTGTGTGTTGTACACTGCATCAGGATGTGAGGCAGGGAGTATGGTTTTTGCTACCTTTCATTTCCAACCATCTGTTTGCTCCATCAGGTGCATGCAGTAGGTGTTGCTGCTGCCACTAATGCAGCACCTCCTCTATTGTCTCCCTTTGCATTTCCTGAGTGCGTGTTTGTTCTGAAGAAAGGCTTATTCTCGTTCCTTGCGCTTCAGCTAAAGACGAGCATGTTTAGTGCTGTAGAAAAGGCCTTTCCTTTTGAGAAGCTCTTTAGCTTTGCTAAAAGGAAATTCTTGATGTGCCTGTTTATGCAAAGCAGCCCATCGTTCCCTGTGCAGGCTGCGCTCGGCTCCTGAGGAGGGCAGCATGGGTTAGCTGATGCTCCTCGCCCGGAGTTCTGCTTTACATTCCAGCCATGTTTAAGGCAGAGCCAGTGAAACGTAAAACAGCACTGACAGAATTGGTAGTAAAACTCTTGGCTCTGTGATGAGATGCCTGGGCTGAGCAGAGTGATCCCCACTCCTGTTCCTGCAGGAGAATTTGCCTCTCGCTAGCGGTTGTGCTGCCTGCTGCAGACTGGCACCAGTGTCTGGTACTGGGGGACCTGCCCACAGGCTGGTCCCACCCCCCTGCCCCGGGGAGAGCTCCGACACTGAAGAGGAGGTGCACGAAACCCCAGCACCTCCCTCCCTTTAAAAGACTGACCCTGCATATTGGATGGACTTTGTGGCTCCAGCATTGTGGGGAGATTGTTACGACCTGTTGAGCACTGATGCTGAACTCAGCCTCAGCTCTGTGGAATTTGCACAAAATAACAAAACGAAAACACAGATCCCCTACACCAAGGAACTTGCATGGTGGTACGGTATGAAGTATGTTTTTCACTAAGAGGAAGGCACTGGGAGACCTAAGGAAGGGATTCCTTAGGTTCAAATCCAGGCAATTCTGTGCCTGACTGTCTTACAGGTGATGAATGAACAGCTTTTTCCTTGAAGCACAAACCAGGATGGTCTTAGGCACACAAGAAGCCTGGAAAATCGTGTGGAAATACTTGTGACATACACATTAATACTAGATGGTCTAATAAGGATTAATGTTAGCAGGAATAATGCCACTGGATATTGCAATGATTAGACTATTATAATAATGAGTTTTCCAGAGAGGATGATGACAGGTGATTTATATACTGTACAGCTATTTCTTCTGTGTATACAGATGATAAGAAACTCTGGCACTTTGCTGCAAGAATTTGGGACCGCTCCTTGTTGCTGAAGTTGTCGACTCTTCTAAATAGTTAGCCAAAAATATCCCGGACCGGAAAGGAGGGAGGGCTGAGTAGACAAAAAGAGTGCTGGTGTCTCCTTCTTTATGTGCTTGGGGAGAGATGTTGTGAACCTAGTCCTGAGATGTTTTCGGGCCTCTCTGGGAAAAAGGAGGAGAAGTCTCTCTGGAGGCATGATGCACGGACAGTTTTACAAGCACCACTTAGATGCAGTAATGTGATGAAGGTCTGACTGCTGTTCTGTCACACACTCTGCCTTTCTGCTCTGTAGGAATCCGCTGCTGTTTTCTGCTCTGGTATTCAGAAGAAATATATCCAGTGGGATATAAACTTCTGTTGCTATAGACAGTTTCACACAGTGTGTATGTGTACAGTCTTTGGCTACAGCAAGCTGTGGTCTAACAGAGCTCGTAGTCACTGCATGTGTAATAGAGATTGTGCAGCAAAATGAGAAACCTCAGATAGTAAGAAAAGGTAGTTGCAATTTTCCATACATGGCATTCCATCTTTCTTCATTTTGCCTGTGACTTTGCTGTGCACTGGCTGTAGTTGTTGCTGTCTAGGATGCACAGTCACTCCTCCATAGATTTTCTACCATCTCTGTAGGCTGGCAGGAGATAAGGAGTTCTGGTGAACTGGTGCAGAGCCTATTCTGCCAATGTATTGTCAAATTGTTCAGTCTGTTTCTCTGAAACAGAAATCAAAGGCAGGGAAGCTACCTAGTAACTTGTTGAGGATGACAAAATTATGCATCACTTGAAGCTCTCATGGTAGATATTGAGCTCATTCATTGATTTGTTGACAGAGTGACAAGGGCAGCAACAGCTCAAATTCTTTTCCTCCTCTTTCTTTTTGAGTTGAGGGATACCTGGATCCTTTTCAGAGACCCATTTCAGACTTCAGAAGCTATGTGGGTACCTACATACCATCTGTAGCCTTGTGAGTTAAAGACACAACTTTCTACCTTTGATGCCCACCTTGGGGAAGGTAACACAATATCACCATTATTGTCAGGTTTATATTCACTTTTAAAATGAGGTCAAATGTTTAGTAATAACAATAATTATTTCCAATGTAAGCCTGAAAAAGTGAAAATAAATTCAGAACATTTTCAACACTGAATTTTCATTATGGGTTCCTGTAAATCTTCTTTCTTAGTGAGGCTTGTTCTTCTTGCTCTGTTCTTTGCACAGTGAGACTTGGGCAGCTACTAAATGGTGGAGTGCCACAGATGCTGAGCAAGCCTTGTTCATCCTGCTTCCTGCAGAGGTTAAGTTTGAATGGGGAGTCAAAAAGCCAAGGCTGGCACTGGAAAGGTCAGGCACATACAGCCAGGGTTAGTGTGTTACCAGTGTTATGCCAGAGAATGGGATTGCACACCACTGTATAGGGTTTGCCTGGCCAGGTTTCAGTAGCAGGGGATGGTAACAGGGACTTCTGAGAGAAGCTGCCAGAAGCTTCTCCCAGGTCCGACAGAGTCAATGCCAGCTGGCTACAGGCCACTGGCCAAGTCTGAGCCCAGCAGTGATGGCACTGAGGCCTCTGGAATAACATTTAGGAAAGAAAAAAGTTATTACTCAGCGGTAATTTCAGGCAGAGAAGAGAGGAGTGAGAATATATGAGAGGAGCATCTCTGCAAAGGCCAGTGTCATTGCAGGAGTGCGGGGGGACGAGCTCCAGATGGCAGAGCAGACATTTCCTTCAGCCTGTGGTGAAAACCATGGTGAGGCAGCTGTGTCCTGCAGCCCGTGGAGGTCAGTGGGGGAGCGGAAATCCACCTGCAGCCCCTGGAGGAGACCATGCCAGAGCAGGTGGATGCCCAAAGAAGGTTGTGACACCATGGGAAGCCTGTGCAGGGTTCTGGCAGGGACCTGTGGAGAGAGAGGAGCCAATGCTGGAACAGGTTTGCTGGTAGGACTTATGACCCTGTGGGGGACCCAGGCTGGAACAGGCTGTGCCTGAAGGGCTGACCCTGTGGAAAGAGACCCAGGCTGGAGCAGTTCATGTAGAGCTGCAGCCCAAGGACTCACACTGGAGAAGTCTGCCGAGGACTGTCTCCCTGTGAAGGACTCCCCCCGCTGGATCAGAGGAAGGAAGCAGTGGCAGAAACCATGTGGGTGAACTGATTGTAACCCCCATTGCCCATATCCCTGCACTGTTAAGGGGAGCAGGTGGAGAATTGGGAATAAAGTTAAGCCCATGAAGGAGGAAGTGGTGGTGCAAAGGTATTTTTAGGATTGTTTTTTGCTTCCTATTATTCTCCTCTGATTTTGATTGGTAATAAATTCAGTTAGTTTCTTCAAGCCAAGTCTTTTTTGCCTGTGACATTAACGGGTGTGTGACCTCTCCTTGTCCATGTATGAATTCATGAACCTTTTGTTATAGCTTCTGTCCCCTGTCTGCTTATGGAGGGGAGTGGTCAGCTGGGTTTGGTGGGCACCTGGCCTCCAGCTGGGGTCAAACCATTTTGATACATTAACATATCTTTATGGAAAATGCACCCCCATTGGTGCTTCTGTTTTATTTTAAACAGCCTGGATCATGAAGGGTAGCTGGCAATCTACATTAAAGTAAGACTGTTCTGTGCTATGTTGTCACCTGAATTCTTAAATATCCCAGAGGTTCTTTTGCAGATTTGCTCAGGTGACTATGTCATCCTTACACGCAGCTCTGAGGGTCTCTTGGCTAGGTCCAGAATGAAGGGAATGCAGGCCAGGCTTGATTACTGATCCCCTGCATTCTGAACTTGCTCTATTGCTTAAGTCATACAATTTTAAAACTGTGATTAGACTTTGCAGTTGTCTCACTGATAGGCAAATGTCAGTCTGGAAAGTGGCCTGGCAGCCAAGGAGGCCTTCTGTGAAGTGGTTGTTCCCAGCAGAAGGACTGTGAAAAGGGTGTTCCGGAGAGGCACTGCTTGGGCTTGACAGGCTTGGGGCTTGCTACTGCCCTTTCAGAGAGATTCTGCATTTGCTTAAGTTCCTTCCTAGTGCTTTCTGATCTGTACTGCTGTATTGCAGAATGAAATGCTTGATTCAGTTCTAGGTTAACTTGGTCTCTCCTTCACACTGCAGCCTTACAAAGGATCTCTGTTGAGGAAATCAAATGAAGTACCCTGACGGGTGATAATGACTTCTGGGAACTCTGTGTCATCTTGCTGAAGCATGTTAGGTGTCTTGTCACCAGCTAAAGATCAAGATGCTGCATTCAGCTCATTTGTTTCAGAAGTGAAATAGAAATACATGAGCTCTGCTGAGGCCTTTTTGTGGCACCAGGATAGCTCCACAGTGAGCCACCCCACAGACAAGAGTGGGGCTAGTATGTTTTACACCAGCTGTGAATCTGGTTCCCTGCATTCACTTTTTTGTGCTCTACACACTGGTAAGAAGAGCAATTTGAGCTTTTGCTAGGGAGTAAGTCAAACTTGCTAATTTTTCTCAATGTTGGATGAAGGAAGCAGCAGTACTAGCTACAAGATGGAACTGGAAAGTTCAATAATTTTTCCACCAGAACCCTATTAACTGGAAAGGGGATAAAGTGATCTGTAAAGCAAGCTCTTGTCATGTCTCTCTTCTCTGCTGTCAGTTTGGCATGCATGGGCACTAGGCAGTGTTCATCCAGGAATCAGTCACATTTGTATCTCCCTGGTTTGTGCCCTGAGATGACAGTAGGGCACAGCTGGACCAGCTGTGACAGTGACAATCTTTCTAGTTTGTTAGATTACCAAAAAGAAAAGGAGGGGCATGTAAAGTGATCATCTTAGAAGCAGTTGAGGAGGGGATGATGGATACTGGGAGGACTAGGGTGCCCACTCAGGTCTCCAGGACCTGTGCAGAGCTCTGTCTTTGGAGGCAAACAAAGGAATTTCTGCCTGCCAGAAGGAGGTTTTTCCTGGTCAGGACCTGGATAGAGTTCTGGTTTCATGTTTCTGCATGGATTCATATTTTCTTCCAGATAGTTGACTACATCCAACGTCTTTGGGAGCAATTTTGGCAGCCTGTTTGCATAGCCTGGCTCAGTTCCTGAATTGCCAGCAGTTGTCCAGGTGCCTAGGGACCCAGGGAGGAGGGGTTCTGCAGCCAACAGAGCAGGTCAGGACCATGTGAACAGGGCAACTGCATTCAGTTCTGAAGAGCCAGAGGCAATAAAGGCCACAGCTCTGGTCATAATGGTGGAGTAAGGCTGGGAGGCACAATGAAACATCCAGTGTCTTTGTGCAACTGCCTTGTACCTCCAAAGAGCTTCTTCTCTTCCCTAATTGCTGATGCTTTCACATGCCCTCAGCCCCCAATCCTTGCATCTGCCCTTGCTGGCCTTTTGTTCTTGTTCTCTTTTTCAGCTCATCACTCTTTGTGTTCTGTCTCTTGATCTTGCCATGTAAAACACTGTCTGTAGGTAATAAAGTCAGTGAAATTTGTACTCAGACGTAACATGTCAGACTAACCAGTGGAGCCTGAGCAAGACAGAGGTGGCTATAATTATCACTTCTTATGGAAATGTGGAAGGGTGGTTTCACTGTACAGCAGCACAAGGGCAGACCCTGGCTGGACATGATGGTTCCTGTGCTTGGCTTGGCTTGCAGGAACCACAGTGTTGTTGGTGGCACACCTCCCTCTGTAAGGATTGGCAGGATGACAGCATTAGCTTGGTGTCAGCTGCTGTATAAGCCAGGCTGTGCTGCAGGATGCTCCCAGGTATCTCTGGGCACAGGCTGAGCTTAGCAGCTTCAGCCTCCCACCTTTCAGAATCAAACTAATCTTGTCCTATATGTTCCTCCAGGCAGACTATTTCCAGTGCATTCAGACTCATGTGACTTTTTAGGCTGAAGACCTTAGTCTATTTTCTGTCATTATTTTCTAGTAAGTTTTTCCACAGTTACAGCATTATGCTAAGGTGATTAAAGGAAATACTGATTTCATTCTGATACAGAAGCTTTGAAAATTTATTAACCATTAACATTCATGTACAATCAAAACATAGTGTTCTTCCTATTAGTCAGATGTTCAGAGCTGTTAATTTGACTTTCCAGAAACAGTTGCCAGTAGCGTAAATGGACCATTAACTAAATACATTAATGCAGTTTGTTTCAGTGTAATTAGAGACCTGTAAGGTACATTTTAGCAAGTTGAAATGTTAAGGCACACATATTCACAGGCACACATATTTGCAGCCCTCATTGAAAACATTCATGACGATGTCCCAATTAACAATCTATTCAGACCCAGCTTTCATAAAAAGGCAGGAGAGAGCTCTGAGGCACTCCAGGTGTTCTGTTTAGTCAGGTCTGGAAACTGTGGTTTGAATGAATACTGGTCTCCAGAATGCTAGTGACACAGGGCACAGATAAAATTACTCAGAGGCCTAGGTGCAGGAGTTGCCCTAAACATGCCGTATGGCTGAGTTCAGGGTGGAACTTCAAAAACAGATTGTCAGAATATGGCATCTGGAGATCCCAGTGCTCAACCTCCCACAGCTGTTCTCAGTGCAGAGGCCAGCACACGCATTGCATTGCCCTTCTGTTCTTGAGCCCTTGCATTCACAGTCAGTGCCTCACTGGAGGCTGTGGAGTATCATCTTACACTCTTCCAGATGTTTACCAAGAGGGAATTTCCAGTCTTGGTGTGGACTGGTTGCCTTTCTTTTCTGTTAGCTGTAGACTTACAATGAGATGTTCATATTTTAAATATGGTGCAATGACATCAAAAGTAATAATTATTGGATGCATCAAAGCTTTGGACATTAGCCACAGATCATGCACCTAAATGGCAAATGGTTATAATAGCTCTGTACATGAAACATCAAAGTCTGAGGAAATGTTGCTCTGTTATAAAAAATACATCAGAATGATCATTCCACTCCAAGCAAAGTGCAGAACTGTAAACGTGCATGGAACAAATGCAACACATTTCATACTCATTTGAGTGTTTCAAGTATGGGAAAAATTGATTCCACAGCTCCAATTACCAATCCACATCAAGTGAAGACTGTATTGAAAGTATGAGATTTTGCATGATATTAGGCTTAAGTTGACTCCTCCTTTTGAAAATGTATTTGTAATTAGGGCCTAGAAGAGCAAGAAGCAATATTTAGGGTTTTAATTTTTTATATTCTCCCTGGCCAAGAGAGAAGTGGCTGAGATTGCATAAAATTCTTAAACCCATGGTGTTTCAAATATCCTTTTGCTGAATCGAAATGGCTCTCTTGTAGATTAAAGGAACTGCACTGTATTTTTCTTTGTTAGGAGAAAAGTATTCCAAGCAGAGTGAAGCATGGGCTCTTTGTACTGAGCCTAGGGACAGCTGCTGAAATAAAAAAAAGCAGAACAGTCACTAGAACAGCAGAACCTCTGAACTCAGCAACTGAAATTCCCAATTACAGATGTGCTGCTGTTTCTCCTGCCTCATCACAGCTGTTTTGCTTGATCACTCCCCCAGCCCCTGTGGGAGGAACAGTGTGAGGATGCAGTGCCACATGTGCTCCCACAGCCAAATCAAAGGCCCAGCCAGGCCTGTGCCTCAGCCATGAGTCTGGAGGAAATCAGAGACCCTCATTAAAGTTTCAGAAAAACCTAACTGGTATGAGGACAGCATTCAAAAATGTATTTGGGGGAAAACAAATATTGTTTTAACTCTGTTAATAATTTATGTGTTGCCAGCAGAGATCCTCCTAGCATTAAGGGAATTGAAAATTATAGGCACAAAGACACTACTTTAAGAAAACATGTTGCTAAATAATTAATGTGGCATAGATCTACTGGAATCTGAAGAGTGTAGGTTTTAGCTTGTGTTGTCAAACCCATGCTTTCTAATACCAGAGATTCTCCCAGAATGAGAGCATGGCCATTTTTGGTTTATTTTGACAAAAGCTTGAGTTGTTTTTAGGCTCAGCTGGAATAATTCACTGGCTTCTGTCAGTATCTTGTACCAAGCCCTTGGGATCTTAAGCAGAATATACCCAAAGATCATGGCTTTCTTAAATCAAGATGGACAAAAGATTGCTGATTATTTAGAAAACAGAACAGACTATGCCTTTTTCAGAGAAGCTACTGTTTGTCCGGGTCAAACTGGATCACAATAAGAAACACTGGTGGAAGAACAAACTCTGGCAATACCTGTTTAGTAATTAAATTTATAAATAGCTGGGAGAGGTGCTTTGGGATATGTAATCCCCAGGAACAGCTACTCTTTAGTTTGTGCATCTCTAGAGAGATGCACTTTCAATGGTGAGGCAAGTCTTGGGGACCACTCAGAAAAATCCATGGCTGGCACTTCCCCATAGCATTCTATCTGATGGGGATCTTAAGGACAAGAAATAGTGCAGCTCAGCTTTCCACAGAATACAAGCTCATCAGTATGACCAAAGAAAGGACGGACACAGAATGTGCTAAGGGAAGTAAATGTGGCATTTCTGCATTTGTCTCCAAAGCAGCTCTAGCAATGCTGTGAGCAGAGCCTGCCAAGCAGCATTCTGTGACATCGCTGAAGGGTTCAGCTGGTGCACAGTTCTTGACAGGGAGAGACAGTGTCATTTCAAAGCAGTATACCAAGCACCACGTTAACTAACAGAGCTGCTGCCATCTCTGAAGGTCTGTGTTTTGCTGAAAGGCCTCTGGGCTCTTTAAACTCCCAATTTGTTTCACTCCTCTCCTATCTTTTAGGATTGGTATAATAAAGCAGCTAGTAAGTCAGGTATAATTTCTGGCAGGCTTTCAAATTTAAGGAGCTGCACAAAAGTATCCATAGAACTATAGTTATCCTTTAATTCCTTTAAATGAAGCAAAAGTGAATGCTGCTTCTTCATTAGAAGATCTTTAGTTCAGTACTTTAATGCAAAATATTTGTTGATATTGATGGAATTCCTAAACACCCTTTATTTACAACAGCACAGTTAATAATTCAGGAGAAGAGAGAATATCCATTAATGCTATTGTAAAAATAATTCCTGCCGCAGTTCCAAGGAAAACTCCCATGTAAATTGGTGATTGAGAACATAAGGGTTACTGACCAGAAGTATAAAGGGGAGTTTTTCCATTCTGAATAAAGTAAATGCAGTGGTGAGGCACTGGCGAGTGCAGACTATGCAGACTGCAGCTGAGTGTGTTCTGTTTTGGGTGGGTGCCCCTTTTGCTGTCCCTGGTGCACCCATGGCACCCATGGCACCTGCCCCACAGCCAGCAGGAGCTCACCTTCCTGCTCACTGCTGTGGCTGCCGGCAGCACCTTGTTGAAACTGGAGTGTAAAGCTCGTGGAGTGGCAGTCCTGAGAAGGCTGGGCCTGACATACCAGAGGAAGAGCTGTGGAAAAATGCCTCTTGCCCACAGTGCTTCCCCCAAAGGAGAATCTGTCGGTGCCAGTATGGTTACTTCCTCTGACTGCGGCTGGTGGCAGTGGGCAGGGGAGGTGCGGGTGCTGTGCAGGAGCTGCTCCTGGGCAGCCCCAAGAGCCCCTCATTGTAAGTGTCATGAAGGCCAGCTGGGATCCTGCAGGGAATGCCCCCCTGCAAGGCTGAATCTTCCCTCAGTTGCTCTTCCTGTCCCACTGCTGCCGCTGCAGCCACTCCTCCTTTTTCAGTGTGTCCTTGCTTGTGGCTCTCTGTCCCTCTGCGGCCACAGATGACCTGCTCGGCTCTGCCTTCCTCCCACAGTCCCTGCCCTGCCCACTGCCTGCCCCAACTACCACTATTGCCTCTGCTGTGTCTTGCTCTCCTGATGCAGGGACACCATCTCCCCGTCCTGCTGCTGACTGGTGGGATAAGCATGCCTGCCAGACAGCCCTATTTTTAGTTAAAGATGCTGACTCTGGGAGCTCCGTCCCCATTAGGCAAAGCTGAGACTCTGCCTGATTTAACAAGGCAAGGAAACAAGCCAGTCAGAGTTATCTTGATCTGAAGCGTATTCTAGAAGTGATTAGCTGCCTAAACTTACTCTGTAATTATCTGTGCTGAGTGGTTTCTGCACATCATTGCCCATTTTTCTGAGTGTTTTTATCTAAGTTGATAATGGAAAATGAATAAAGCCTTAGTTCCACTCTGATTTTGACACTTGTGCCAGAAAATATCTGAAGATGAATATTTTTGTGTTCACAATAGTTAGATTAATATTTAATTTGTTGGCATCCAGCAAGCTGATTAGTTTTTCTCTATTACGACTCCACTTTGTAATTATAGGAACCAGCTCCTCCTGGGGAGGGGGGTGCCTGGGGTAAGAGGCTCAGAGACCATCCTGACATCACTGCAACCACGATTTCACCAGGATAATGCACTGCAAGGTTATTGTCATCTGAAATCTCTACTCCTGGAAAGAGGTACAGGTACAAGGGACGTGCTCTGTATCTTCTGAGGACAGAGAAGATCTGCCCTTGATGGCATTTAAACTGAAGTGGAAACAAGGTGCAGCTATGTCAGGTCTTGGGTAATGAGGGACAGTTGCCTGCTGCTGCAGGCCAAGCCTTTTTTGGTGACACAGCCTACCTGATGCTGCAGGTGTAGGAAACATGCCGCAGCACAGAGCTAACTGAGACACAGGCACTCCCCTTGCTGGGGATCCTCTGTTGAGCTTGGGCAGTGCTGCTGTTGGGTACTGGCAGTGACAAGCCATGGAAGGACCCTCAGCACCACCATGGAAGCAATCTGAGAGAAAGCTCCTGGAGGCATGGGCTGACTTAGGGCCTCTCTTTGGCCACAGCCATTAGCAAGCAGATGCTTGTGGAAAGCCTGTAGCAGATAAGGTGAGGTTGAGATCATGATCAGAGTCCTTCTGGAGCAGTGTCTGTGTTCAGCCACTGTTCTGAACTCGCAGGTGGGGTTGTGCTCCAGGAGTGTCTCTGAAGCCTGTTGAAATCCTGAGTACATCTGGGCTCCACAGCATTCCAGTTAAAGAGTTACATGTGATCCTGGGCTCACACTGGCCTTCCTCTGTCAGCCTGTTTGCAAATAATTTCCCTGGCACCTTAGATTCCTATGCTATGAAAATGGGCTAGTGAATATTTGGTGTGCGTTGGTGATCCCTCCAGCTGGGGACAGTCTTGCCTTCCTGATTGCAGTTGTAGGTGAGTTGTCCACTTCCATTTGGCTGGATCCTCCAGGGGTGGGCAGGGGAACCAGCCTGCTCTTGGGGACACAGAGGCAACTGGCAAACTTGCATTCTTTGTTTCTAGGATCACCCAATGCTTTCTTCACAAATGGGACTACCACCTGTGATTCAGTCCTTCAAGTGATTGACTCTTCCCTATTTCCTCAGAGAGCAACTATGGCTCAGAATCAAATGCAGCCTTTAGAATTAATGCATCTGTAATGGCCAGTAAGTCTGGATTCTCCCAACTGGCCATGCATAGTAACATCTCAGTGCCATATTAATCTTGCACTGTCATTTTACCCAGCTCCTAAGCACTCAGGAACAGCAGCACTGTCAGGGTGTTGTTATTCATTCGTTTTCACCCGCTTGAAGTATATGTTATTGTCATAATCTGGCACTTTGCACTGGGAACAAACTCCCCATGAACACAGGGATTAGGGCCATTTTTCAAATGCTGCTGACTGTTAATTTGTACACTGTATGAAGGGAAAAGGTTTTGTTAGAACTCCATTGTGAGCATTACTTCACCAGAGCATGGGCATTTGTCTCTGACAGCCAGGGGACAAATGGGTGTTGGTGACAGGGAGGCAGAGTGTAACCTCTATGGTAGTATGTGCTCAGGGCTGCGTGCACAGCTCTCATCAGTGCATCCAAAGCTGATCTGGAGAACATCATCCAAATCCACTTGTTCAGCATCTGACCGTCTAATATAGCTTCTGGCTGCTGAGCCTCCATCCCACATTACAGTCCTCCAGAACTGTGCCAAAACCTGATCAGTGGGAAGTTCAGGTGGTTTTTTTTAATCTGCAGTACACTCCTGGCTGGATAAGAAAAGAGATGGCAGATACCGAAGAGTTCACAGTTCATCCACCAGCTCCCACAAGCTGACTGTCCTGTTTGCTTCCAGACTATAGCAGCAAGTGGAATGGCTGTTACTGCTGGGCCATCCTGAGCTGTGATGGATTTTTGGTCTTCCTTCACAAAAGGCAGGAAAATAAAAAAGGAAAATTAGTCTCTCAGGGGCAAACAAGTCAAACCAGCAACCTCTGCTACATCTCATGGCCTGCTGGAACACAGGTCTGGACTAGAACATTTGCTGCAACCATTTAGTGACCCATGCTTGTCCCAGATTCATCTCATGAACTGGAAAAAGCAATTTGCCTGCCCACATGTCCTGAAGTACTGATATTGTTAAATCCACTGCATTGAAAGCTCTAGATTTTAACTACTGGATATGCAGAAAGAGAAGCAAATAAAACTGGGCTGTGATATGCGTGTTTCATCTGGGTAATATCCTGGTAAGGCTGGATTTATTACCTTTATGTCTTAAGGCCAGGCAAACCTCATGGGGTCAGACATAAAGTAGAATGAGGCAGGAGAAGAGTTTGAGAAAGGAGATTCAGAAATCCTCTTTGCCTGTGGAAGTCTCTTAGTTTTTCCCTTCCAGAGTTTCTACTTCAGGCCATGTTGGCAGGTCCATCACCTGTCTGGCACTTCAGCTGACCCTCTGTTTTGGTGCCAGGCTGCTGCCCACTGCCCTCAGCATTGTAGGGAGCCCTGCTGCCTTGACTCTGGGGTGCCAGTGTGGTGCCCGTGGCTGCCGAGGGTGACCATAGCACTTGCCCTTGAGCTCTGTTCTCCTTTTCAGAATATGGCCTTCCTTATCTGAAAACTGATTACAGTAAGAAAACACAGGCTGATATCAAGTTATCAATGACAGGAGCTATGCAAGTGTCACCAGTGAACTGGGGTTGATAATAAAAGAAGACAAACACAAGGTACACAGAGGGTATTTAAAACTACAATACCTAGGGCTATTTCTAAATTAAAAAAAAAAAAATTCACACTGAAATTGCAAAATTATGCATTTCATTGTGTTAATCCTGCCCAGCTGGCAGTGCCTAAAGAGCTGTGACATTATCTGCTAGCTTCAGGAAGTCTGGTGGGGTGAGCAGAGCAGTAGAGCTTCAGTATCCCTGCTCAGTGTGGCAGGGTCTTTGGGGAGGTGGGAGGGGAGGGGGCCCTGCACCTCTGTCTGCCTGCCCACTGGCCTTGGTGGCCCGTGCTGGCCTCAGTGCTGCTGTGCAGGGCAGACACAGGAGAGCCCAGTGCAGTGTGCAGGTCAGCAGCTGCTGCCACTGTGGCTGCCATCCTGTCACGTTAGTCCTTCGTGTTTGAAGTAGGGGAAGAAACTGGAGCACATGAGGATCAAAGTCTTTGTGGCATCCAGTGCCTTTTGTGGGGAGCTTGGAGTGAAATCACAGAAATCTTCCAGAAGCTTGATTCGTTTTTAATGATCTAGGACTATAATTCATCCGTTTAATTCAACCTGAGTGACATAATAGCTTTCATTTGGACTTATTACCAGCAGAGCAGTCAGTCAGTTGGAAGCAGACCTAGGGCAGGGCATTTTGTCATTATTTTAAATTTTCTCTATCTGACAAATTTGAAGGTCTTGAAGAGACTGAAGCCATTGTAAAGGATAGAACATAAGAGAATAGGTCACACAGTATGTTAAAGGATGAAAATTGATTCATTCTTTCCTCTGTTGAATAAGCAGCTGTACTTTGGTCCCTGTGATCCATGAAATAAGCTGTCAGAGAAATAGGAAATGTGCCACATTTGAACTTCACTCATTGATTCTGTTCTGATCCAAGGTGCAATATTAAAATGCAGTATGGTTGGTGAGGAATCTGCAGCAATGACAGCAGCTAGGCCCAGCTTGCTTACCAGTTGTCTGGGCTATTTGTAATTAAATTAATCAGTGCTTTACAATGCTGGAGCTCATTTACTTAGGTCATGTGGTCAGAGCCAGCTAATGGGAGGAATCTCACAAAAAACAACATTTGTTAGTTTTAAATAAAACCAAAGGCTGCGGAAGAGGCTCACGGTTCTACAGTTTTGTTCCCTTAAATCTGGACAAATAATTTGCAGGCAATTCAGAAAATCTTACAGTAATCAGAGTAAGAATGGGTAGCAGAGAATTCTAGAATTTGGGATTATTAGCTGGAGCATGTCAGGCCAATTAATTCCTGCAACTTAGATAGACCTAGCTGTGAAATTAAATGGAGGACATTATTCCCTAAAAACTACCCCTGGTTTCATTTCTTGTAACAGAACACACCTTCCTTTACACACCTATTCCCAAGTAAAAAAATTAACCTTGTTATGCCGTCCTCCAGTGGAATCCAGAGGACTGCCTGCAACTATGATTTTCTATGTTAAGTTTGTTTTATCCATGCTGAAGTGTCTTTTGCTTCTTTGGTGAGTTCTTAAAAGTTTTATTAACTAAAACATCATTTTTGCTGCCTTTGCTTTATTTGCCTTAAAATTGTGATTCATAAAGATGGATTTTTATAATTAAGGTAGAAATGAGAAATAACCCCCCATATATAATTTAAAAATGTTGAAATTACAGACACTATCTAACTTCTGTTTTAAATCACAGGAAGAAACTGTTCCCCATTAGCAGCCCTAATTAAATCCATTTTTCTGTGAGTCTTTGGCAAATTCCATTTTAGTAAAGCTGTATTAAACTCTCTTTTATTTCCTTTTGCTTTTCAGAATTCTCTGTTTGAGATGAATAATGGGTTGAATATGGTATGTGATGGCTCTGTAGACTCCAAAGATGTAACATGAACAAATACATTGTTCTGGAGAGCTGGTATAAGAACACTACTGAGGATTTAGAAGCATTCCAACTACCAGACAGGCAGGAGCATGACCATCCTGGCCTGGGAGGTTTATATGTGATGCAAGAATGGGCAAACATTTGTGTAGCAAAGAGGCTGAAAAGGTGAAGGAGGCTTGGAGAAGGGGAGGAGAGGGAGCATGCTAAAGCAAGCAGCATGCTGTTCACCCCTGGCACAGCACACTGGGGTGCTGCACTCCTGAGGTCTGGGATCCCATCAGCTGTGTCCTGCTGGTGTTGTCCTAGGCTTTGGGTGAGGAATAAGCAGTTGCAGAGGAGCGGAGAGAACTTCCAGAGGTTTTCCAGCTCTGCTTTTCCTCAGTACGTGCCATCACATGGAGACGTGTTTTCTGCAAGGCTTTGCGTGCGGCCTGTAGCATCTGTCTGGGTTGTTGTGTTGAACCTCTCTAGACCTGTTTCTGCACACAGATCAGAATCTGGCCTGGGTCACTGGTCCTATGCACAGACAGTTTTGTTAGGGTGATGCTCCCTGGTGACTTGCCTGAGCAAGCAGTACACACACCAGAGAACCCACCTGAAACAGGCACTCATTTTGCAGTCGCTGTTCTTGAAGATTAACGTACTCCCCAAAACCTGCCTCAGTCCCAGAGCAACGGGCTCTGTCCTGTCCTCCAGCATCTCCATCACTCATTTACTGCAACGATTGGCTTCAGCCTTCGATTTCCTCTGTGGAGCATATTGGAAAGAGAGAGGCTGAGTTGTGAACATTAATAACAATGAATAATAACAGCACAAGTTCCACAAGCTTTAACAGTCAAATGAATCAAAAATCAGAAGGGTTTCATTAATAAATACTTGCTGGAGTTAGATGACAAGGGAGCTAGTGCCAAAGGTGTGTGTATCAGTTAAAGGTACTTATCCAGTGTGATCACTTCTTAGCCCCTTTGCTTACTGATGGGTTCCATGTTCTTCTCCATGACCTGCTGCAGAGGGGGCAGGGGCCAGGAGGAGCAGAGGAATAGGTGGAGTGCGCTGCATTGTCCTCTAGGTATCTGTGTTGGGGTTACTTGGCAAGGTTTTAGCAGCAGAGGGACTGTGAGGGTGGCTTCTGTGAGAAGATGCCAGAAACTGCCCCCACGTTGGACAGAGACAATTCTGCCATTATGCTTACAGATAGCAGTAGATTCTTCATGACTAGGTGAAAATATTCCCCGTCCAAAGCCACCAAAGTAAAAGCTGGGAAAGACCTCTTAGGTTACAGTATATTTCCTTCAGGACCAAGTGAGAGTTGTGGGGTAGGACCATCTGGCTCGTCTCGTGCAGCTTTCTCTTTAGATGAGCTGGACCTGGGATGGTTTATAACCTTTTATGCAGAGCAAATTCCTGTGCCAAGAGGAGCATCCCTGGTCATTATGCTTTTGCTACAGCAGCAGCAAAAGGAAACTCAGGCTTTAATCAGTCTGGTTTGAAGTCCAGTCTAGAGCAATTGTAGGGAGCTAGGGAGGCTTTGAGGGCCAACTACCAATGTGTTATTTCATTTCAGGAAAAGAGAAGGACAGCTTCTGTAATTATGATTAAAGGAACTATTAATGTCTCATTCAGGTGTTCCTGTTACCATAAAAGCAGTACTTTCCTCTCTTTGGAATTTGCAGCACATACGTCATCGCCTTTGTTGTCTGGGCTGCTTAAAGTCAATTTTGTGAACCTCTATGTTTTTAATAGTGATAAAAATTTTTTTGCTAGAAGCCTTGCCCCAAGGCACATGATGGTTATGGAAAGGACAATTGGTTTCAAGAGAAATCACAGAGTTCAAGGGTAAAACAGAACTCACTACAGTCACAAGGAGTAAAACTGCAAGCTGTTGTGCTGAGAATCTATGCAAGAATTAGGCTGCCTGTCAGGAAAAGATGCTTCTCTTATAAAGGCATGAGGTTTTACCTCAAAGACAGGGACTGTGAAGCTCATTCCAGCCTGTTGTCTCATTATTTCCTGCTGCTTTTATGTATTCAAGTTCTTCTGCTCTGCTCCCTTAACCTGCACCAGGCTGCCATGCCTGGCATGTAGGAGTTTTCATCAGGCTCCACAGCACAGGCTAATTGCACAGCACACTGCAGATGCTTGTGCTGAGCAGGCTTTAGCATGCCTGGTTTGGCCAGGGCAAGCATGTTACACGGTTGGGCTACCCCTGGGTGAGTGTGGAGAACATATCCTTTGCATACCTGTGTCCATGACAAACTGTGAGCACATCTGGCACCTGCACAGCCTGGCACCTGCTGGTTCAGATGAACTTTCACAGTACAGGAGGAGTGAAGATTGGCACTTGCTTTCTGACAAGATATTTTTTCTAACTGCTTGTTGCCTTTCGTCTTGAATCTGTGTTTTGGTATGCCTGTTGCCAAATTCCACTAAATAGTCCATTTGGCATCAGAAACGTCTTTATAAAGAGGACAGGGTTCTTGGCAGCCTCAGAGCTCTCCATCTTATTTCTCTGTAGCTGTTGGGCCTCTTTGCCCTTCCAGGTTTCAGAGACTATAGAGAAGTGCTGTAGAAAAACTTGTCCCATGTGATGGTTTGTCTTTGTAGAAGTGCTGTTCCTGAAGCAAAGAACACCCAATGGTCTCATGTTTGTCCTTGATCGTGCATGGGTGTCCTTATTTCTTGAGGACTGCTGAGACTCCTTCAAATTGCTCCTTTAAGTCAAGTCCACCTGACAGCTGATATCCAAAAAACCTTGTACAAGATGAAAGTGCTTCTCCTTCTGTGGTAAAGCTCTGGCCACTGCCATTTGAGTGTCATGGTGGCATGTGGACTCTGCATGTGCAAGGGCGCTGTGCCTACAGCACTGTCAGCTTGGGTTTTGTTGTTTTAACTCTGCATCTGCTCTGACCTCACAGGCTGGACCCAGGTGGATCCGTGATCAGAAGATCCATGAACGCTCCTGGTGTGTGCCCTACAGCAGCAGAAGCTCCAAGCTCTGGATGGAGCCAGTTAGCAGAGTGCTGACCAGTCACTGCCATTAGGCCTTCTTGGTCCACTTCCCTGATGGGTCAGGCTGTGAGGTGCATGTCCAGGCTGGGTGTGACAACAGTGCTTTACACTGTGTCTGAGGCTCTGCTGCAGGTTGGGTGGAGAGGATATCCCTGCTCTGTCCCTCCCTGATCTACCAGCTGCTTCTTCCTGTTTCAGGTGTGGGTAACTTAATCCCACACCAACAATAATGCTGTAAAGGCTGATGGATTACCAGAATTGTTATGTAAATGAAATAAAATAATACTAGTGATATTTTATTAATTCAGCTAGAAATACAGCCTGCTCTGTCTGTTTCGGAACTTGCATTTGCTCTTCTGCTGTGATGAGTTGGTACCAGGGTTACCATTACTATTGGTCCTGTGGTGTGCCGTGATAGACAATTCTAAGGGCTCTAAGGGCAGGTCATAGCCTCACTGCTCTGGCACTGCACAGGCTGTGTTCCCAACATATCTGGGCACTTACTGCTGTATTGTGTTGGTGGGTCTGTTATGTCTTGTTCTAACAGCAGTCTGTTGGGTTTCACTCTTCACCTATTTTGTAATCTTCTCAAGATCAGTGGAAGGAGATCTTCACTCTTTTTCCAGGGCATATTTGGAGTCTTGACAGGTGTAGCCCCAGTGTGTTGGTGATGCAACAGGAGACAACTGGGGAAAGACAAAGCTGTTCCTGGCTCACAAGAATACAGTCATGGAGCAGCTCTGGAATGTATCATTTCAGTTAAAAGTGACCAATGCAGATATGAATTATTAAATCTGCTAGCATGGGGCTGCCATAATGAAGTGTCACATTCTTCACAAAATGAATTCCTATTAAAAAACCCTAAGATTAAAAGCAGAGGAGATTCTAAAATGATAGGAACTGAGAGGAATGAGAGAACAGAGTATTGATCACCCACACCAATCATGTCTGTTTCTATTTAGAAATACGAAAAACAGATTAATGAATTAATGACTCTGTGTCAAAAAGGGGCCTAGAGGGAGCAAGTCCATGTAAGTCATGTAACTCAGCACCATCAGGAGCTGGCAAGATGGCAGTGGGAGAGGGGCAGAGTGGCAGTGGTTACAAAACCTCAGCACAGATAAAACAGGGAGAGGATGGATCAGGTTTTAGCTCGTTCATTATTCATCCAGGCACATGCAGATGTAATTCTGGCAGTAGGTTTCCCTAGGATTGTTGCCAAGGGGTATGTGCTACCGGGCAGGGAGCTTAGGTTTGATTCCTGGTGCTGATTGAATGCATGGCCTTGGGAAAGTTATTTGACTTCTGTGTGGATCATTTTCTCAAAAACCAAAATGAGCATGGGGAAAACGATCCATTTACATACCCACTAGAAATCCAAATTCAAGTAGAAAGGCAGTCAAGAGATTCTGAGAGGAAATGTAGAAAATATTTGAGAATTCAGTGTGTAAGTCATGGAGGGCATTTTGAAGAATCTTACTGAAAATCTCCCATATGGCATAGAACCACAGCGCTTGTTTGCTACCAGCATTGACGTATCAGGTGTATAAAAGGACATTCTGAGTTAGCTGTGCATATTGTTGTCACCTGGGAACTGGTCCATCTTCTGTGTTGACCATATCATGGGGTGATAGAACCATCTCGAAGGTTGTACTTGATGTAGGGTGATAGTGCTTTGTTTTGTGTTTGCACACACACAGTGCTCTAATTGCTGTTCGCTATTCTTGAAATGTTTTCAGTGAGATGAAGTAACTTGTAAAAGCATGATTCGCTCAGTCAGGATTCTTGCCTATGTGTAGCCAGTCACTTGTTTCACATCCTCTTCCCATCTCATGCTGGACTGGTGTAATCTGTGTAAACTGTTCTGCACCCATGGCATCTTGCTTGTGCCTGAGCTCATGGCACTGCTGTTCACACCGTCCTGTGTCTGTACTACAATACTTTCACACACGTACAATTAAAAGGCAAAATTTAAATTTGCAGAAATTGTGTTAGCAAAATGGTTTTAAAACACTCTAGAGAATGTTTTGTCAGCTTGACAAATGAAGGTAATGCTACAAAATGAATTTAGTTGACAAAATAATTTCAGGGTGTTGATAAAATGGGTTTTGTCTTTAGAGCGAAAAATACTGGACTGACACATACTGTTGTCCTTAAAAGTGCTTCTTCAGCTGTTGGTCAAATATTTCCTTTTTGGGTCAGCCAATGATCATTCTTCATATCTGAAAAAAATTTTGTAAAAGCATAAAGCTCTGAAGGACAAAATAATTGAACTGCGATTTCTTGCTTTCAAACTGAAACCAGATTTGTCCCTAGGATGAGCAAGGATTGGTCCCTGTGAAGTGTGAACAGGTGGGAAACTATGGTGGAGGTTTGACACACTGTGGTGGAAAGAGGGTGAGGTGGGAACTGGGCTTCTGGGAACAGCTGTTTGTTTGAACACATGTCGTTAAGACTACTTGGATGCTTTGCAAGTTTTTCAGTGGGTTTCCTGCCGATTTCAGGAGCCATTTGCATGCACTCAGAAGTCTCATTTTTTGCCTCCATTATGTTGCACTTCTCGAGCATGAGGGAAGGGACGTGTAGTGTTCTCTCTGGGATGGTGGGGGCGGCTGATGGTGGGCCCTCGAGATGGACTGGGGCTGGCATTGTCCACCTGCCCAGTGCAGGGCTCAGGGCCTGGGGCTCTGCCACCCCTGTGCCTCCCTGCTGCTGTGGGGCAGGGCCTGGGGGCTTGCAGAGCCCAGGAGCTCGCCCAGCCCAGGGCTGGTGGCAGCAGGTGTCCACCAAGAGCTGGGGGCGGGGGCCAGCAGCAGCAGGTCTCTGGTGGGCCTGGGCATGGGGGCCCACTCCTGGGTGGCCCCACTCCGTCACGGTTGCTCCGTTCTGCTCCACCAGGTGCTTCCCGTGGGTCCTTACCCCCAGTGAGGTACTGCTGGCCCCTTGACCTGCCATGGCACACGGCTGACTCTTCCCACTGCGGCCAGAAAGCATCTCTCCCACTTTTAGGACAAAGCGACCCAGTGGCCATGAGCCCTGTGTAGAGCAGAGCAGGATGGGCAGAAGCTCCTCACTCTCTGTTGTCTGAGGTGTCACAGCAAGGCAGAGGCTGAGGAGCAAAGAGAGTCTCAGGGGAGGTGGCTGTCACTGTGCGCAGGAGATGCAGATGCACCATCTGTGGATGTCGAGACTTTACATCCGTATTTCCTAGGATGACCTGGTGACATCAACAGCAATGTGCCCCTGGAGCACAGGCAGCTGGCATGGCTTGCAGACTCATCAGCAGGGTCCTGGTTCAGTCTTAGAAATATGTACATTAAAGAATGTCTTTTCAACAGCTCCCAGAAACACTGGGCCCCTTATCATGACACCTGTATCAGGTCAAGTCCAGAAAACCAGTGTCAAATCTGATAAGATTTTATGTTTTATTTACTGGACCAAAATCCAGCCTGGTGCAGCTCCAGGAAAAGTTATCCAGGTTATAGGTCAGGATAGTTAGAGTCAATATAATTTCAGTCACTAAGTGCATGGAGCTGTTTCTCCTAGATGCTGTTTTGGGTCAGGATCTCTTGGAATCTCTAGCCATTCCCCTGCTTCCCAGGAGGACGGAGTGCCAACTTTTTTTCTGAAACCCTGTGGTTTCTTATTTGGATCTTGGGTTCAATAGATACATCCCCTTTTTTCCTGTATCACAGCAAAGGAAGGAAAAAAATCTTGTGTTATGTATGAACTAGACTCCTCTGGGATTTTGAGGAAGCCTGAACTCCAGGAGAGAATCTTGTGATGAGGTAATGATGCTTCATTGCCAGGTTGTATTATTTTTTCTTCTTTATCAATACTGGCATAACTAATTACATTAAAGCAGAAGTGACCTTGCTGGAACAGCTAATCTTCGTCATTTGAGTGTGCCACTCCCACAAGTCACTGGAATGACACTTAACATAACAGCTCCTTAATATGTGGAACATCTGTTCTTCGTTTTTGCAATCATCAATGATCTTCCCTTACTGGTGCCTACATGAGCCATCCGTACCTGGCAGAACATTCAAACTTTTTCACTTCTGGCTAGATGGAGTTCTGAAACTGCTGACAAGATAAAAACCAATCAAATCTATAAATCATCTGACATCCCAGTTAGAATTGATGTGTGAGAATTAACTAATGGTAGTTAGTGGCAATGGCTAATGAATTAACAAAAACACAGTTTCTCCTTTGGAATTAGAATAACAGGGATGCTAATATCATCAATTATACCTTCAGTTTTGCTTTTAATAGGGACTGTCCTTTGCTTTACAAACAGTCAGATCAAAACCCCTCCAAGCTGCCCACAGTGGAGCCTTTGAAAACATTCTGATAAATAGGAGGGCCCTCAGTGATCATCTTGTGAAGCTGTGCCATAAACAGAGCTTGCTGTCTGTGTAAGTGCTCATAGCAGCAGCACACGGTGTCCTTGGACACTGTTTTAGGAGATCTGGGGACAGGGATGAGCTACCAGGGGCCCCAGAGGGCCATGAGCTCTGGCTGTGTCATACTGAAGGGCAGCCCCAGCACTGTCAGCCTGGACACTTCTCCAGCTTGTGTCAGGGACATTGTCATGGGCAGAATGTGCCTCGAGTGACAGAAGACCCATGTTTGGTTTAGGATGGCAGAGAAATATGATATGGCTTTTCTCCATGAGAACTGGGATGTCTGCATGTAATTTGTTGATTGAACTTCAGTAGAGCTGTGCTTTTCTCTTCCATGCTGTCTGCTTTCGCAGGCAGACACCAGTCTGGCTTCTCCCTGCTGGGCATGGAGGACAGGGAGGATCAGGGCACACTTACTGATCTGCCTTCAGTTCACATCTGCCTTTTAGGCTGCTTGATCCTGTGGTACAATCACAACAATGCTAGAATAATGCTTTAAACCCAATTATTTTTATGGGAACACACATAGTATAAAAGGTCTGACTGTCTGTGCGCACCTACACTGTCTGTGGCTATTACCCAATAAAGTTGTCAGAGAGAGAAGCATCACAACAAGTCCTTGAACAATATCTCCTCAAGTTTAAACAGAGAAAAATCACCTCACAATTAATTTCTCATAAAAATAACAAAAAGAGGATCAATACAAACTGACTGAATGAATCAGGATTGCCTCCCTACAGACAAGGAGAGGAACAGGGTTTGTGGCCACAGATGCTGGCTCTGGGAGGGCAGCCACTGGCTGTGTACATCACTTCTGCAGACCTGGTGAGAATGCTCAGCTGCTACTGACCGTCATGCTGACTGCATGCATTGCCTTTTCCCAGAATTTGACTTTATTCTGAAGAAGAGCAAGAGCCCAGGTTTTTTTTAAGGGCAGGTGGATCAGGGATTGCCAGATATCCCTGTACTCTGCTTCCTGCACAGTGAGAAGTGTTGGCACAATGACAAACCTGGAACACCGAGCAGGGTTTGCTGTGCTACACTGGTGTTCTCCTGTCTGTAATGGCTGTCAGTATCCTTCTCCACCCAGAAATTCTAAGCTTCCTCATTTTCACAGCAGTTCTTGGCCCCAAAAGGAGCTGTAGAAAGTTCTTTAGTTTCTCTGTAGTGATTAGAAACACAGTGCTTCCTTCATGACATACTTCATTCATGTGCTTCTGAGGCTCCTGCACACCTAGCCTTTTGTATCTCTCTTCTCACAGTGTGAGTTCCACAATGCTCCGTTTAATGGATGTTATTTGGGTTGAAAGGTAAGCAGCTTAAATGCTTTGCTTTCTATCATCCCTGTCCTGTTAGAACCATCTCTCACTCACTCTCAATTGCACATTTTGTTACATGAACGTGTTTAGATCAGGAGTTTTTCTCTGCTTCAAATATTTATAGTGATGACTTGTGATGTAATCAATAGGGTTTGCAGAATCTCACCGTGCTCCACCACATATTTATTCTTCAGAATGATGTTTGCTGCAGTATTATAGCTAGGACTGACAAGATAAAGCTGAATTAAAACAAATTGCACATTATCTGCTTCCATCCTGTTGCTGGGATTACAAAAGAGAACAAATGAAATTCTATCAAAGAGGAGCTCTTCTCCCTCCTCCCAAGCAGAGGAGTGGTGGCTGCTGAGGCAGACTGAGAGCAGTTCTGACAGAAGCTGTGCTGATACAGGGCTCATTTTCCCTCATCCCTAGCAGATGACCACAGTGCTCTGTGCCAGGTTTCCAGATACACATCCATCCTGTCTCTGTGCTAGATCGTGAGCACATCTTTACCAACTCCTCTTCAGTCTTGGCTCAGCCAGCTCCTGGGAGATCCCCAGCGTTCAGCTGTCATCAGAGGTCATGAAGCAGCATAATGTGAGCTATCCTGTTCCTGCTGCACACCCCAAGAGGGGCACCCACAGCTGCCTGATTTCTTTGTATCCTTCTGCAAGGAGGAACACTTTCAGGGAACTATGTTGGTAAGAGAGTTTTTTCTTCTCTGTCCCAGCCAGGTGTGAGCCAGATTTCATGGGCCCAAAGAATGCTGGTGTCCCATGAATTCCCTGCAGGAGATGCTAACAGAATCCCTTTTTTGTCAGTCTGAATGCTGGCTGTGTGCTCCATCTGGCCTGCATCATAAAGTCCAAGTGTTTGGTGCTGCAGGCCTGCTGGGACCCTGTCTCTTGCCAGCACACGCTGGAAGGATTTTTTAAAAAACTTTGGGAAAGCAGGCAGCATGTGAACAAAGTGCTGTTCAATATGGGTATGTGTACACTGAACTAAGAGAAAACAGGAACTCTTCACGTAGTGAGGAATAAAATGCAGTCTTTTCAGGGAGCCACATGCTCATGTGGTTGATGAGGAGTGAGAGCATCCTGCCACAGAGCTGCCCAACTAGGGGTTTCAGCACAAAATCTTTGGGCAGTGTATAACATCCATAGGGCTCCTTTGTGCCATGGAAGTATCTGACACAGTGGGATGTTCTTTTGGGCACAGAAACTGTATTAAAGAATAACATGCTATCACTGCTCTGGATGGATCTGCCACAAATTGCTGTTTCTTGCTCTTTGCAGGAAGGTGACTTCACTTTTTTTGCTGTATGAGGTCAGTATATTTAAGTTCACGTGACAGGAAGCCTCTTGACTTCAGCAAGAGGGCATTGCAGGGAATTCTGGCTTAGGTGCCAAAGACCTTCCCACTCTTCTTACTGCTCCTATTAAAGAGGTAAAAAAGGATTTCTCAAAAATAAATCAGATTTGATCTGTAAGTGGAGAGGATAGCTTGGTAGATGGCAAGGGAGGAAATAAAGGATCACCACTGGGAATGATATAGGCAAAATACCACCTGATTTCTGCCTACTTTAACGGCAGCTCTTTGCTGGGACTCTGTCTCTGCACAGTTCTCTGCCTCAGTCCGTGAATGCTGAACTGGGGACTCCTCCAAGACTGTGTGAGCTGTGACTCCTCTACCCCAAGGGATGCTGACTGCTCTGAGCTACTTGACATGCCCCTGGAAAGATGTTTAGATTTAACGACATTTAGCTAGCCATTAGCAAAGAGGAATTTTCAAACACTCTAGGAAATAAAATTCTACAGATTTTGAAGATACTAAAAATCATGGATCATAATTACTTGGTATTAGGAATTATGTTTCCCAGTTCTGCATAGAATAGTCAGGCACATACTGGTAGGTGGAAGGAACATCAATCCTGTGTACAGGCCTTAGTACCTTGGTTCAGAATATCCTGGGCATAGTGGAATCAGGAAAGACTCTTCCTCCTTCTTTCTAGGGATGACCTCCAAGCCCATAATTTCTGAAATGCTTTTTAACTGCAGAAGGGACAGTCTTCTGGGGCAAGTCTCTGAGCAGCGTCTTCCTGGGCACAGGACTCTGGTGAGGTCTGCCTGCACCCAGCCCAGGACAGAGGTCCACAGCAGTGGAGCCAGGCACATGCCCCTCTCCTGGCATCCTTCAGAAGCACAGAGAACCTCGGGAAGAGCAGAGGCAGCCAGCCCCCTCATTGATGCACCTGCAGTACTGTTTCATTCTAGTAAGGGTGCTGAGAATAAACATAGGGCTTGAAAGTATCAGTTGGAACCGAAATAGTAATGAATGCTGCATCATAAATGCAGCAGCAAAGCTGATGTGGCTCCTGTTAGACAACACAGCTGTATATTCCCTTTCACAGAGCTCTGAGGAGGCACTGCAGATTCCCTCCCCCATCCAGTCAAAAGAGCCTGATCTGCTTTGAAAGCCTGCATTTTTTTCCAGAATATCAAGGGTCTGGTTCCTTTGGGCCCAACTGTAAATCCAGGAGCCTTTGTGTGTATTCCACAGGGCTCTGTCCCTGCAAACAGACTCCTTTGGTTTCCAAGTGAGTCAAGCCCAGGACTTGTTCTGTGTTCTCTCCCTTTATATTTGTATCACTGTTCTATTACAGCAGGGTGCTGCAGAGAGGAGATGAAAAGAAGCTTGGAAGTCTGCTTCTATGAATGTGTGAATTTATTTTTAAACCTCTTGAATTATTTACTTTGTCTGCCTTTTTTTAATGACAGGTGAATATACTTGTGACTTGTTCTCTTTCCCAAGGTAGTACTTGGATGAAGCGAATTAATTACTTGTAGAGTAAATGCAGCTGATGTTAATTTTCAAGTCAAGTTTCAGCTTTACTGAAATTTCAGAAAGAAAGTAGTGGTTTATAAATTAAATGCTGCTTTGTGTGCCTTCTTTTTAAAGAAGGCTTGTCATTTGGAAAGGCAGCAGGAAGAGCAAACAAACATACTAACTGTCTTTAAGGATATATTCCATCAGCTATCAGTACATAGCCATGAGAGATCCATGTGGCAGCCCATCAGCTGTATGTTGAGTGTAACAGGCTCCAGCAGCACCTCAACACCTTTGGCTTCAGTGGCAAATTGCTGGTCTCTGGCAGGAGCTGCTGCTTTGAACTGACAGGGTGATTACACTGGTTGCTCCTCTCTGACAGCACATGCCCCGTGCTCTACCAGGAAAACCTCATTCTTCTTCAGAGCGGTGTAGATCTGATCCCATGGGAGCTGAGCTGACAGGATCCTGGGCTGCCAGGCACTGCCAGCGGGACAGGTGAGCCCCAGTTCCCCTTTGCTGTTCCATCTGAGGCTTTAGTGAGTTTTCAGGTCCTCCCTCCAGAAGGTTGTGCTGATCTTAGAATAACTCCTGTGGTGTGTGTTGTCTCGGGAGCACAGCACCTAGCTGGATTGGTGCAGTGGGCTGAGACAGTGGCTCTGGGTCCGGCTGGACTGAGGGCAGGAGATGCCCTGCAGGTTCCCAGCAGACAGGCCAGGTGTGAGAATGGTGACTGTGGTAGCTGCTTGCCAGCCCTCAGGCAGCTAACGTGGAGAGGTTCATCATTAAATTAACTCTGCATCCATCAAGCCCTGTTTCCGTCCCTGGAATGACAAGTCATACGTGATGCTTTGCAGGAAAGCAGTTCCAGTTAGCCTCCACTGCTGTTTACAGGCAGTGGTGCTCTGTGCATCTCAGCTGAGAGCTTATCTATTTTAAATGTGCTCTTCTGATTTTTTTGGACTGCAGTATTTACTGTCCAAGTTCTTAGGTCCCAGGTTCCCAGCTGTTGCGTTTAAATTTGATGGAGATGAGTGTGGGAGCAGAGGGAGAAGCTCTGCTGGGGTGAAACTGTTTTGGCTGGGCACTGTCACTGAAACACTCTGAGCTGAGCTAGGTGCATTGCAGTGGAATCCATGTATCATCTGTATCATTGTGTCCTTGTTGAACAAGCAGACTGTAGTGTGCCTTGAGTGAATTGATTTCTCTGGGCCTTGTTTTGAGAAGCAATGACCACTGGGTGCCCCATTATATTTTAGCTCATGCATGTATGAAACTAACAGTGATTTCGTGTTTCCTGTCGCTTAAGGCCCATATCTGACAGTGGAATGTAAAATTAGTTAATGATTTGGAAGTAGAAATGATCAACTCAAATAATAATAAAACGCTAAAATACAGAATAGAAATGTTACTCTAATTTTTAAGGATTCTACATAGTTTTGGCTCCTTCCCTGAAGGACTCAGTATAACTCAATGAGAAAATTGCATTCAAATCCTGTGGGCTGCTCTGCCATGACTGAACTGAAATTAGGGGAAATGCACAAAGTAGTTTTATAGAAGCTGTTCTGATGGATGGCTGCAGGAGGAGGCATTTGGTGTCTGGGCTCTGCTGTCTCTCGAGCAGGCTAGAGTTGGGACAGCAGCAGGGAGGACACAACTGCATGCTCTTGTGGCCACAGTGCTGCACTGATGGTCCTGGGGAACCTGAGTGCCCAGTAGCCTCTGCCTGCTGTCCATGCCCCAGGATGCTTGCTGAGAGTGACTGGGAGGGAGCAGCTCCTCAGGCAGCTTCTTGCTCTGAGGGTGGGCCTCATTTTAGATGTGTTGTTGGTTTGTTGATGGCAGCTTTACCTGCCCAGGTCTGCTCAGCATCCTGTGCTGTGGTCTGAGGCCTCCTAGTCAGAGACTTTGGCATCTAACCCAGAACCATGGACATTGCTTTTGTCCCCCTCCTTAGTCTTGCTTGAGATGTTTGCTGAGCTCCAGAACTTTGTGGAACTCCCATGAGCATATTTACAACCAAGTTGTGGCCTGCGTGACCTACATATTGTTCAGAGCACCACAGGAGGCTCCTCCTGTACACAGGCACAGTGCTCTTCCTCCCTCTCCTGCAGCACACAGCTGGAAAAGTCTTCCTGAAACTTGAGGCAGTCCCAGGTCCTGTTTCTTTGGGAACAGAGGGATTAAAGTGAATAGGTAACTGTGTGTCTCTGCCTATGCAGGGCCTTTGGGGGGAGACTTCTGAGTGAGAAGGACAGCTGACACTCAGCTCTCAGCACGAGCAGCCCTTGCAGGGCGAGCAACAGAGCACAGGGCTCTGCACAGCTGATCTGGTGCTGCAGCACAAGCTCTTAGGGCTGTGAGCACCAAAGGACCAGGGTTGTTAGTGCTGACACTCCAGACATGACTAAGCCATTTTGATGAAAGAAATGGAATCTGACACTTTTGCTATTTAATTGTTTCTCATAAATTTCAAATAAAAAATAAATTGGCTTCTTTTAAAAGAGCAAACTGTGGAAAAGCATTGCTGAGCAGAAGCGAGTGGCCTCTGAAGCATGACAGGCAGCTTCGTGTTCACAGCCAGCTAACAAGTCTTCAAGGCGCAATGCAGAGGGGGCTGGACTGAAAAGCAAATGCCTCTGCAGCTCTAGCTTTGCCTTGAGGCTCTTGGGGATAGAAATGTGCGGGAGGAAGGGGAGGAGGTTTTGAGGTCTGAGCATACCCCAGCCCTGAGCTGGGCTGCCCTGGCAGGAGTGTTGGCTGGGGCAGGACTGCGACACCTGCGGCCACTGAGCTCCTGGATCCTGGGGCTTTTCTCAGCACTTTTGTTCAGGCGGAGGCTGCAGAGTCTGGTGGGTCTTCTCAGGCTCTTTGCACCTTTAGCTTTGCTCCTAAGGGTTGGTATGTTCTGGGCTATCTGGGGTATCAGCTGCACTTTGCCAGTGAAAGCATGTTCTGGATTCTTTGGAGGACTTTATTTGCAAAGACCGTGGGATCCATCAGCAAATGGCTGTAAGGAAAATGCCTTTCATCATTCAGGTTAAAGAACATCACAAAGCCTTGGAGACATCACTTCACTCGGGAATTAAATTGCAGGAGTCATCTGGTGTCAAATAAGTTTCATTTAATAGGTTACTCGTATAAAGTTTCTGTAGAAATCAATATCACTTTCTCCTGCAATTGACAGCTCAAGACACTCAAAATGGCATTTTTCACATAAGGCTTATTTAATTTTGGGAGGAGGAATCCCTCCTATGCTTTCTACTTGGCCTACACAACTCTACAAGGTTAACAGCCTGCTGAGTTGGAAACCTGCCCTGCACTTACCCAGGGGGACAGTGTGAGATCACTGACACAGACTTGCCAGTCTCAGGTGCAGCAAGGATGCCGTTGTCAAAGGGCTGTATCAGATGTGTGCTCACAGCTCACTGAAGGAAACAGGGACAAGTCATTTTATTTCTTCTTACAGGTGAGCTTGGCAGGACAAAATGCCTCATTATATATATCTTAGTAGAACTGGACTTTCTGTAGAGGTAGGAGTCTGTGGGCTGTGAAGACTGGAGATTTCAACAGGAGTGCTTCCAGGTCCAGGGTAGGTGAATCCTGAAATTTCTGGGTCCAGGATGGGTGAATCCTGAAATTTCTGCCTCCCCTTAAGAACATGGGACACCTTTGCTCTGTGTTTTTTATTTCAGTCTGATGGTATCCTATTGGGGCCCTCCCCCCTGCCATGTAGCCCTGGGAGAGGGGCCCTGGGGGGGAGACACAGGATTTCCCTGCCCCTGCTCAGCCTCGTTCCCCATTGGTTGTTTTGTGTTCCCCTGCGCGGGCAAGGACCCTCAGGTCCCGTGATTGCCGCAGTTCCTCAGCAGAGCTCCGGCCATGCGGCTGGAGAAATAAACATCTCTGAAGCATCTATCAAGAATCGGTCCATATATATTTCTTTCCCACGGGCCTCGTTGTTTGATACACGTGTTGCAGTATCCTCACTGTAGCAAAATGGTAGAGAAATGCTGGCAAGACACCGATCCCTAAGGACAGAAAATTCGTGAGTAAAAACCACTCTAGATCTCTCTCTTCTTGCCTTGGTTTGGATATTCTCTCTAAATTATGGAGGAACCTTGGAAAGACTCTTGGCTCTCAGAGCCGCATTTGGACATTCATCTTAAACTTGAAAAGATTCTTGAGCAACGATTTGTAAATTTTAGCTTAATTCAAGCTCAAAAGGAATTGAAACACTTCCTGTCATGGTTGTTTAAGAACTTTTTCTATGTTTCTTGGGATCTGATTCTTACCAAAGACTTTTGGAACACTGTTTGGACACAGTTAATTTCTGAGTCAAAATATATGCCGATGGAAGAATACTTTAGTGAATATTATTTAATTACCAAGACTGTTGAGCAATGTCAGCTGTGTCTTGGCAAAGAGAAGCATGCCTCAGAGTCCATGTGACCCAGGCCACATGAACTGAGCCCTCTCCGAGCAGAAGCAAGGCAGTTCCTGCGCGCAGGCGGAGCCACGCGAGCTGCAGTGTCGGTGGCGGAGCGAGGCGCGGCAGGAGCAGCGTGACCCAGCGGTGCCCACCCGGCCCCGCGCAGCGCGTGGTGGAGCGAGCTCCATGAACGCCCGACCGAGAGGGGCGGTGTGCAGGCGGCAGTGGAGCGGAGCTGCGCCCAGCCAAGACGCGCGCTGGAGCAGGGCACGGGGGGGTCTTGCTCGGGGCCGCGGCCCCAGGCAGCAGCAATGCAGCTGAGAGCAGAGGCAGCAGTGCATGGGGAGCTGAGTAGTGTGGCCCGGCCCGGCCCACGCAGCCCCGAATGTGACCCCGGGAAGAGCGTGCAGGCACGAGCAGCCCCGACGGCTCCAACACGGGAGCGAGCGAAAACAAAAGTGAAACCAGGAACGCAGCAAGACAGAAAACAGCAGCCACTCGGAGAAAGGAAAAAAATCACCGTAGCTAAGGTTTTAGGAATAGTAAAATGGTATCATGTTAAACAAAATTATGGTTTTATAACAAGATGTGACAACCAAGAAGACATATTCCTGCATAGAACTGCTATTAAAAAGAATAACCCTGAAAAATACATCCCAAGTTTAGGAGATGGGGAAGTGGTAGGGTTCAAAACTGTGCAAGGTAGGAAAGGGTTACAAGCAGCAGAGGTCACTGGGCCTGATGGTGTTTCTGTGAAAGGCAGTATATATGCTAAAAATCGTAGTCATGTTAGATAGTATCTCCATTATAAGCCCCCCCTACAGTCTCCCTTTCCTAATCCCACCTTTCCCTTTCACCCTATATCCTATTACCCCCCGTGTAATCCAAATCCATTTTTCACCCCATGGCTTCCCTATACAATTCCCGTTCCCTACAACTCCTCTTCGATGCTGAGGAGGGGGATCAAAAGGGGGAGGGAAGAAATTAAACCCTCTCCTGCCTCAGTTTCCCCACAAAGTATGCCTGGAGAGTCCTGTCTCCCTTCTGTCAGCCTTAAGATGTTCCAGAGAATCTGTTTGGACATTTAAAGACTCAGGAGGGTGGCTTGTTTTGTTTTGAAACTGTTCTTGTTATGTTTATCCAGTTGTTTTCAATGTTAAGTTTTAAATCTCTTTTTGTTAAAAATAAACGGGTGAAATGCCGGGGTCCCTTCCCCCCCTGCCATGTAGCCCTGGGAGAGGGGCCCTGGGGGGAGGCACGGGCTTTCCCTGGCCCTGCCCAGCCTCGTTCCCCATTGGTTGTTTTGTGTTCCCCTGCGCGGGCAGAAGAACCCTTGGTCTGGTGATTGCCTCAGTTCCTCAGCAGAGCTCCGGCCATGCGGCTGGAGAAATAAACATCTCTGAAGCATCTATCAAGATTCGGTCCATATATATTTATTTCCCACGGGTCTCGTTGTTTGATACACGTGTTACAGTATCCACCCTGTAACAGTATCCCACGAGGAAGGGAGGAGACTCTGGCACTTTTCTGCACCATCTTCCTGAAGAAGGAGCTCCTTTTCTCAGACTTTCTTTGGTCACACTGGCACTTGCCCCGCTGCTGTACTGTCCTCTGAAGTGCTGGTTCTGCTCTCCACATCTGTTCATAGTGCTGGCAGAGCCCCTGTGATTGTACATCCAGCAAGGGCAGATTACTGCTAGGCTGCTCAAGAGCCATGAAGAGACAATTAGCTCTAGGAAAGGACAAGTTCACCTTCTAGCTAACATCCCTAATGCTTGTAATTCCTACAAGCAGTAATATTGATTCCTGGATCTATGCTGACTATAGCACAAATGGACGGCAGCCGGTAGGAGGAATTTCCCAGCCCTGTGGTACTGGGTTCCCTGAAGATGCACTTGAGTGATTTGTATGTTCCCAGCAGCTGCAACCCAGTAACGACAGAGGCTTGTGACCTGCATGCAATCAGGTACATTCTGGCTGCAGGTTTTGTGGTAGAAGCTGGATGGGGAAGTGGCTTTATACCATCGGTGCTCTCCAGTGCTCTCCAGTCTTCTGTTGCAGCCCAGTGCCAGAGACCCTTGTGCTGTAAGAAGACTTCATGTTTCCCATCTTTTCATAGCCACAGAGCTTTCAGTAATATAAAGTTGATTTTTATTTGAACATATTTGTGATATTAACCTAAACCATGGGCCTGGGCTGCAGTTCGCCCATCTGATAAACAAAGATAAACATAACCAGTACTAGCTGAGAAAGGAGATCTGGCAGTAAACAGAGTGTTATTGAAGAATGTTATTTTCAGAGATGCAGTTACTTATCTCTGACAAATTAGAAAGGGAAACATCTGTAAGGCACAATGGGAAGAAAATACTTCAGGAGAGGTTTTATCAGAAGTCAGAGGTAATAGTCCTGTGGAGACAGTCTTCTGGTGCTCTGCAAAGTATTGTAGTGCTAGATGATTGCATACAGAGAGCCAAAGTAGGCATTTGTATGCATTGTGCAAAGGACGGTGTGTTATTTAATCATGCTTTCCTCTAAGAGTCTGTGTTGTCTAATTCTCTGTCAGTAAATATGAGGTGTCGCTTTCAAATGAGGAGGGAGTTCAGCCTTCAGTGCTTCTGGTAGGAGAGACGATATAGTGACCATCTCCCTGTGCCTTCCCCAGGCTGACACCAGCCCCTCTCACTCCATGATTTTGTCTGGATATTTTAATAATGGAGCAAAGACAAGCACAAGAAAGCTCCTACCAAATATCCCAGTGCTCTTGCTCTCTGTGGCACACCTAGGAAACACCTCCTAGGGTAGCTGCCCTGAGCAGGCTGAGCTGATGGTGGGAGCAGGTGACTGCAAATGAAGTACTCTGTCTCCTGCTGTCAGGCGTGTAGTGGACACATCTGTTATTGAAAGGAGTATTCATGCTTTGTAATGCAGATGTATCTCTCCTGGAGATGATCTGTAATGCATCAGAGAGGAACACACTGGGGGAGGTGTGGCAGAGGTACAGTACTCCTGCTGTTCCACACTTTTCCTTAACAAGGTGAGCTTCAGAGATTTACAGTCAAACAAAAGGTGAAGATGAACCTTTTGTAAATGGTAACACTTAAAATTTCTGCTGCTTTGAAGCTGCAGGCTGAGCAGATGCTGCATGCACAGCCATTGCCTTCATGAGATGTGGGGTTTAATTCACCTCCGTTTATGTCATCTGTTCCCTGTGTGCTTGTGTGACACTGTAAAACACGCTCAGTTCCCAAGGTGCCTGTGGACCAAATGAGCTTCTGCTGCAGCTCGTGCTGCTCATGTCTTGCTCATCCTGTCACAGGGTGTTGGGCAGCACCAGCTGTGGCCAGGCTGAGCCAGACATTCCAAATTAGTCCCACAAACCTGTCATCAGACGAGACTCTTGGTTATCTACCCATGTTTTAACACCTCCTGCAGTGCATGGTATGGGAGTCATCAAGGAAGTTAACAACAAATTTTCAGAGAAAAGGAGCCTTTCTGGGGGTTCAGCCTACCTTCCTGTGTGAGAGAAGCACTGACTGCAGTGATGCCTCTTTGTGGAAACTCCCTTGCATGGGGGAGCAGGTGGCATGCTCTGAGGACTTCGGTGTGTTTGTGCTGGAGCTGGCATTGGGGGTGACACAAGGAGGTCCTTAAGTCAAGTCAGGCTTGGCTCTGATATTTTGCTGACTGCCAGCCAACTCCTTGGATGGAGGAGGGAAAACCTGGGGAGCAGACAGGACGGCAAGCTCCCTGGTGGCCCTTGCAGAGGTCCTGTCATTTGATGCCCAGAGCAGTGTGCTGCAGAAATAACTTGTCCATCTCTACGGTAAATGTTAAAACTGGAGACAGATGTGATTGCGAGTACCCAAGGAGCTTCTCCTCTGGAACTTCTGTGGGACTCCAGAGAGCCTGCAGAAGGGAGCTGGAGTGTCTCATGGGCTCACTATAGCTAACTTTTGGCATGATTTGTAATTACTGTAGGGCTCTTAAATCTACTTATTGCCCCAGGGGTGTGTCTTGCGCCTCTTGGGTTGAAAGACTGTTGCTCATGAGCACAAGGCTGCATCTATAGCACCAGGCTTCTTGATTCTGAAAAAGAGAAGAAAACCATATGCTTTCACTTTTGTACTTGTGGTGAACAGAGAAACGATATTTTGTAGAATTAATTCTAATTCTCCAGTGTCCATGACTCATTCAAAGTGAGTGAGGACAGTGAAAGGACAGCATGAGCTCATATTCCAGAGAAATGCTGCAGGGTGTCTCAGGCTGGCTGGGCTAGAGCTCTGACCCTCATCTCTAGGACCACAGTCCTCTACATTAATTATGTTCCCCTGGACAAATCCAGTGAGATGTAGATGAACCTGAGATAAATGCAGTTTCTATAGTCCTTGGCACTTCCTTAGCAGAAGACAGTCAACCAACGTAGTTTATTGAATGTCTTACAGTTCTTCTTCAGTCATGTTTGTCCATAGGTGACCATCTGTTTCCAATATGATTATACTGGAGGGAAGTGGCAGAGTTTGATGCAGCAAGTTCTTTCAGCTGCTCAAAGCCAGGTCTAGGGCTTGATGCTTAACATGCTGCTGTGGTACAGACACATCCTTTAAGCATCAAGAAAGAGACATGGATTGGCTTTTTTTTCCCCTTCAAAAAATGACATTTTGAAGTAGGTTAAATCTACTACTTTTCCACATTTTCTCAGAGAGAGATTTTGTCTGGCTGGTGTACGTGCTTTCCATGAGAAATTATTTATGAGCTCCTCCATCCCTGGTCTAGTCTTCTTGATATAACAATAGTAGATCTGGAGGAATGACCAAGGTTAGTTTTATGGTCTCACTTCAGATGTAGTGCCAAGTTATTTAGCGCTTCGTTTTGTTAGTGCCTGAACCAAAAAGCAATTTATCTCAGCAGCGTCCTTCAGATTATACCTATATACCATTTTACCAATAAGGCATGCACCTGGCTGCTCCAGTCCTAGAAGAAATCAATGTTTCATTTCAGAGATGCCAGTTCTTTGTTCTCCCTCCTTCTGCCATTCTTATGAAGACAAGCTTTTTTAGGGGACATGGGAAGAAATACAGAAGGATTGTGGAAAAACCTCCTCTACTTCAGCTATGCATCCTGTTCAATTATGAATCATAAAGAAGCTTACTGAGGGCATGGTTGTCAGGGCTTAAATGGTCAATATACGTGAATGAGATGGGGCATGCCCTTTGTGAGGGTCCCCTCCAGGTGATGGGCCCAGACTGCTGCAGTCCTGTAGGGATGTGTGCGGTGTGACCATGGCATTGCTGTCTTTACTGGGCAAATGCAAAGATGTAGCTCAGTTCCTTGCTCACAGCCAGTTATCTATCCTGGCACCGGTGTAATTATAATACGTACTTTATTGCTTGTCAATATTTTAACCTTTCTGACACATTATCCCCTAGGGCAACTGAGCAGCCTTAATAATATAGTGATAATTATCCTCCTGGTGAATAAAGTTATCACTAGGGTCCTGTATAAATCACATGGAAAACATGATGGATTTCAATGGCTGGCCATCACAAAAATGGGAAGAGGCACAGATTGTGACAGCTTAATGGAGAAGGTAATAAAACCGACAATAAAATCATTTATAATATAGGCAATGATTTTCAGGCTTTTCTATTTGTTTTCATGCTAATAGAAGATAAATGTCATATTAGAAACAAGACCTGAAATTTCTATTAAAAATATTTGGGAAATGTCATTAAATATCAGCAATTCCCAGTGCAAGAAGTGGCAGCATGGGTCTTAATTACCTGTCTTAATTACCTGTATGAGGTCCTTAGAGCCAAAGTGTCTTTGTGGTCAGCAACTACGCCTCACTTTTGTAAGGAGTGAGATGTGTGGTGCCTCAGTGGGAGGAAGCCTCTTGGCCACTGGTGGAAAGCAGGACAGCAATCCTGCCAGGGGTCCTGAGCTCAGTACATCATGGCTGTTTCAGCAGTCTGCAGGTTTCCCAAGAAATCCAAGCTGTCATTATAAGCAAAGAACAAAACTTCAGCACAGGTGTGAGAAAGCCCTGCAGCAGTAGTGGAGTGGTGAGAAAGGGAGGGTGCAGTACAGTGTGGACAAAGGCCTGAGATACACTCACTAGAAACACATAAAGGAGGTGTTGGCACCTGTCAGTTACCTGTCAGTATTACTGGCTGGTCCTCTGGATCGCATGCTATGAAAGGGAATTTGCGCAGCTTTCAACATTTATACTCCACACTAACAAAAGGTTTGGGAGAGTGAGTGAGCCATGATGGGACTCTGGAGTGAGCAGGAGTGTTCTGGGGAATGGCTGCAGCTCCCTGGGTGAGACCAGGGTAACAACCAACTGAGAGCAGTGCTCTGTGCTGAGCAGGTGCTGGGGGCTGAACAGATGGAGGCTGCTGTGCTGCTTCCCAGCAAAGTGTGGGTGCTTGTCCTGTGCACTGGGTGCTTGCAGAGACAGCACTGCCATGGCTGGGAGAGCAGGAACAGCTCTTCCCAGTGAGCATCCTGGCCTGGCTCTGGAGGGTGTCCTCAGCAGTGATTAGTGTGAGGATGTCTCTGGGATGCAGGCTGGGGAAGTGTTGGGGAAGGGAGAGGGATGGGAATTGTATTTGTGTCTGTGCTTAACATTCTCAGTTCATTCTCTTGCATTTCTTCTAAACAAGCACTTCGAGGTCTGAGCCCTGGTGCCTCTAATCTAGTGAGCGCCTTATTGATCAAGTCTTGCCATTTGGTCCCCTGAGCTGCCTTGTGTTGCACAAAAGGGATAAATTACTCCTTATACTTTAAAGAGTAAGGATGTTTTTAGTGCATGTAGACCCATATGATAAATACAGAGGCACAGCTGGGATGAGAATAGCAAAAAGCAGAAGGATAATTAACAGCTGGAACAGCACAAACCAGTTCCCAAGCCCAAGCCCTGGAGGAACACGATACATTCATCAAGCTGCTCTCTGGGCTGATGCTACAGCTCTGGGGTGTGAGGTATTGAATTACAGTCTCTAGAAAATATTGTTTGGGGAATGTTGAGGAGAGCTGGTAAACAATGTGCTGGAAGGTGACAGATATGTTTGCAGCTTCATATAGGGCTATCACAATAAAAAGAGCCGTGAGGGGTTTTCCCATCTCTGCCTGCCTGTCAGACCTGGCAGCAGGCAGGCTGCCAGGCTTCAGTGGGGGATAGCAGACCCAGCAGCCAGTGGACTTGCTTTCTTCTGATGCCTATTTTCTTTAAAATATTATTTTGTTACTGTGTGAAACACTAACAATGGCTGATGAATCTCAAGCTTAATGAAGCAGCATTTGTGATTCAGCTGCTGTAGAAAACAACATATAGAGGGCTCTTAACACTGGATTTGGACTTAGTCTGGCCTGGACACCTCTTCTGGGCTCTTCTACCCTCAGTGTGGTTGTTACGGAGGGTGGCACAGAGGCTCCCAGCTCAGAGCTGCTGCCCACACAATCAGGGCACAGCCAGAGTATCAGGAACTGCACCTCAGTCACACAGAGGTGGGGAAGGTGAAGGCAGCTATAATCTGCTTTGTAAGATGCTTTCTTTCCTATCTCCTTTCTTCACAGGAAGTCACTCACAAGACTTTGATCTAGGATGACACTTCATTCCTACGAACCTGTGACAAGTGATGGCAGTGTCCCCTGAGTCGAGCCAGAGCATGCTCAGGTGCTGCCTCCTCTGGAATGTCCTTTGTTACCTCCTCAGTGGCCCCGGGTGCAGGGTGTGCCTGTGAGCAGCAGTGAAGCACACACCAAGGTAAGGAAGGGGGAATACTGTGTTCTCTCTCAGATGCCACATTCCTCTGGCAGCACAAACTAGGTGCTTGCTTACTTCATTGATTAAGTGGGAGACTCCCACAGCTACAGTAACCAGGGGTGTATGTGCACAGGGATTAACAGGGGATTGATTAATGGTCAGGTTTTGTTTGTGTAATGATGAAAAGGGAAGTTTTAACGTGGTCTACTACCTGTTAAAAAACCCCACAAGAATCAAAAAGAAAGAAAAGGACATACAGAGTCAATTACATGGGAAAGCCTGTGACAGCATTATGCTGCTTCTAGAGGAAGCATTTCCTGCACATGGAGTGAGAGCTCTCAGCAGTACTGGAGCACACGGGTGTCTGGTAAGGATGCATCAGATGCTTTCTGCAGAAGATGTTGCATTTAAGGTTATTCTATCCTTGCCTATGTGCCACTCCAAAGGGGTATGTGTGATAACAGGTATGGCAATAGAAATACTGCTCAAGAAATCCTGACTGAATGGGAGGTCCTGAGCCAGAGAGCTCTGAGTCACCTGCTCCATTAGCTGCTGTTCAGCTTATAGTTTCCTCATCAGAGTGGGGGAGTGTGTCCACCTGTCCAGGCTGGTTGGCTGCCAGAGGGGAGCTGTCATGGTGGAGAGCTGGGCACCCATGCACCCATGGTACCCCAGCAGTGGGCAGCCAGGGCTGTTTCAGGGAGCTGCAGTGGGGCAGCTTCTTCCTCTCCAGCACAAGCTGACTAAGGCAGCAGTTATGGGCTCTGCTTCTGCTTCAGAGAAGTGCTGTGATTACAGGACAAACATAAAGTCACAGAATCACCATCAAAACCTAAAGTAAAGAATTTGGCTCATAAAAAATGTGTCACCTGAATAAAGAAAAGAGTGATGGTTTTCCATTCTCCCTCTTGGAGTCAAGGGGAGATTGTGCCACTATAGAAGCCTGAGGAGCTGACAGTGGCCAAGGCAGAGCATTTCACTGCCCCTGGAGAGGCCCTTTCAGAGTTATTAGTCATATGTTTGTATTTAATGTACTGATTAGGGCCAGGACTTGTAAGCAGCCACTAACAGTGCATGTGAATTGGCTTAAGCATTATTATGTACAACCATCGTCAGCTCTGCTCCCCAGGAAGATTGATACACTGAGTGAATCTTTTCAAGCTGCTTCTGAAAAGATTCACGACACTGCAGTGAAAGTGGCTTCCAATGGGAACCTCTGTATACTGATGTCAGCATATATTTTATTCCCCCTGACTACAAGGGCTGGTTAGGTTATGAGCCTCTCACTGAAATGGACTGCAAACAATTGCCAGATAATTGGTTCTTTTCCTTGTAGGCTGATGAAGTTATGATTCACCCCTGACTCCCCCAAGAGCAGCAGGCACAGCACCATGGCTTGCTTATCTTTCATCCAGGTGCTCAGCCCTGCTTTCCTTTCCACCTGGCATGTGCAGTGGGAATGTCCCAAGAGCAGAGGGCAGGAAGCAGCTGCTGAGCATAGATTTAACCCTGGGCTTGCTGCCTGAGCCAGCAGTGGGGCTGCAGGACTGTGCAGGTTTGTGGGGTGCTGGTTGGGGCAGGCTGGGGATGGTGTGGCCAATTCAGCTGTGGAGTGAGGCTGAAATCCAGGCTGCTGTGAGCTTTGGTCCTTGGCAGGTGCTGCATCCCAGCTTCTGGCCTTTGTCCCTCGGACCATGCTGTTGTTCTCTGCTGTGGCATGTCACAGCTGTTGCTCATGCTGCTGCTGCTTATTGCAGAGGACATGTGGAACCCTTCAAATCTCATGCTGATTGTATCTGGCTGCAGTTGAAGGCCCAGGAAGCCTTGGGAAAGGGTGTGCCTCTTTGCCCCTTGCTTGCCTCCCTGTCTGATTTGATCTTACCAAGGGGCCATGGTGGATTGTGAAAATCTCCCTGCTCCCAACTGAGCAGTCACAGAGAAGCACTGGATGTCCATCTTCCTCCTTGGCCTTGTCCTCATTTGGATACTGACCCTCTCCCCAGCACAGATCCTCTCTCCTCTGCTAGATGTCCTTGGTGTGCAAAACATGGCTCCTCTGCCCTGGTATTCTAGAGTGGGACTGAGAAGTGCTGCTGCTTGGAGCCATCCTGTTGCTTGCTCCTCATCTCCCTGCAGGTTTGCACAGCATCTTCACCCAGTGTGAGAGGACACTGTGAGGGAAGTGGCATAGGATGGTGGGAATGCTGCTGCTGGGAAGGCTGTGCATGCCAGGGAGCAGAGGCTTCAGTGGTTGCTGCTGCTGTGCACTGCTGTTTGGCCACGTCAGCATCAGTTTTGTTATCTGTTTACATTTGCTAGTTAAAATTTTCTCTTAGGTCTTTCCTGTAGGAAGAAAATCTGTTCACTTATCCTGTGCCCTGAGTGTTTTTTCTTGCTATGGGGAGGACAATGCTGAGATGCTCTTGCAGGGTCTATGGCACTGCTACCTGGTCCCTTGTCCCAGCTCCCCCTCGCCCCATTAGCTCCCTTCTGCAGAGTTCCCATGCCCGAGTTCCCCAGGAATGGATGTGAATGCAGCTGTTGGAGGAGTCAGGCTTCTGGGTGCCCATCTGCCCGGGTCAAATGCTGCTCTGGGAGCAGCACTGCTGTCACCTGTGGGGCAGAGCCAGGATGTGAGTGAATACTTGCTGTTCTTCAGAATCAGGCTGGGGCATGCAAGTTCAAGCATGGCTAAATGTTTCACGAACATTTTAGGGCTTTGGCTGGATTTTTTTAACCCCAGATGCATAGTCCTTTAATGAATTCAAATTTAAGAACTAGTTGCTAATTAGTGTTATAATGCCTGTTCCAACTCTCTCAGAACTCCAAGTACCAGTGCCCATAGGCAGTACTCACTGTATCAGTCAGAAGAAAAATATTTTCAGGTACACAAAACAGCTGAATGCCTGATGTTTGTCCCTGTGAGCAGCTGTATTTAAATCAGCTTTTCAGAAAGCTTTCTTCTATTACAGCAACTTGAGAGAATCCATCTTTAATAGATTATAATAAAAAATGAAACATTATGTGTCTATTAAGCAGTCTGCTTGATCTATTTGTTCATGTAACTGTAAATAATTGCCAGATCTATGGGCGAGGTACTTGCCTTTCACAGGCATGGGCTTCTCTGTCAACTACAAAGTAGGCAAAGGAAGTGCAGTCCCAGGAGACACATGGGAATGAAACCAACTTAAATTGTAGCACTGCTGCTGTAGCTTCTCCGGTGGTACCTGGAAGGTCATGGATAGGTTTGCCACAGCAGTCTCCACCCAGGGCTCCACCCCAAGGCTTGCAAGGCCTGCTCAGTAGGAGCACAGCAGGCTTGGGCAGCATTGCAGTGTTTTGCTTCAGGGGAACATGGAAGAAACTAATATTTTTAATGGTTTCCATTTTTCTGCCAATTAATTTGCAAGACACATAGACATGAAGCTGAATTAATCAAGACTGAACAGAAGGGCATATTAAAAAAGCAACTCTGACAAGCAAAGGGTTTCCTTTGGTCCATGACAGCTTCACTGGTGAGCCAGACATTCCGGGCTGGACATATAGCTCATCCTACGGGTGTGGGAGCATTTCACCTGCATCTGAGGTGACTTTCCATGATTTATATGATGGTTATGGTGCATGGTCCCTTCAGACTAAGGCCAGCATAGAGAGGGGCTGCTGCTCCACTGTCTGGATATGTGCCCAGGCCTGTCCTTGGCACAGCACGCTCAGGGTATGTGCCCAGGCTGGAGTCAGTGCTTCCAGCAGACCCTTGCTCCTTTCCCCTCACCACAAGTGTCAGAGCAACTCCTTCTCTCCATGGGGCCTCAAGATTACCATGGCTGTGCTGCATGTGGCTCTTCTCCATGTCACAATGAGACACTTCCAGTGTTCCTGGAGGACTGGTGTTGGAAGAGCCAGGCTGCCAGGACAGGGTGGCACAGTGTGGTGATGGAGCTGGCTGTCACCACCATCTGTAACCTCTTGGGTAGGCTTTGGGAGAAAGGGGAATGCATGTTGCCAGGCTTCAGGTGAGAACAGGACTGTTACAAATATTTTCCTGTTGAATGGAGATATAACACACTGGTTATGGACTAGATTGGATGTTTGGTCTAGTAGCCTATAGAGGTCAAGCTTGTGGTACTTAGAGGCCTGCTCCGCACCCCACAATTTTTTCAAGGCCAAATTATATTTTTTAATAATTGTGCATATGTGCCTGTGTGACAGTGCCATAAAGAAGCACAGTAAAGAAACAACTAGTTCCTAAGTTACTGTAACACATCCAAGGAAAGGCTGGTTCATCTTGTTCGCCTGTTCATCATCCCATTAGTACTTCCTGCATATCTCTTGCACTGTGTTTGACAAAAGGTATCAAAAATAACCACAGCTTGCTTTGCTAGAGAGTTTATCATTTATCCATCAGACACACCAGTAAGCCCTACATTGTCCCACAGCCTCCCTTCCCTGTGTCGTACAGAGCATCGCCTGGCCTCTCCTGTCCTGTACCTCAACAGTGAATGACAGCACAGTTACCTGTATTTTGTGAGCCGGAGATATCTGTTGTCATGAACTTGGGGTTTGGGAAGTGCTCCCTGGTGAAGATCACTGGAACACAGGGATTTATTTGGATAATTGAGAAGCTCATTTTATTCCAGTAAGAATCTTTCAACTGCAATCAATTCACATGCCATCCCAAATGGTGGAGGTCAGCAGAGCACGGCAAAGTGCCTCAGCAAGTGCTGTTGACAATGTTAAAATGCAATAAACAGAGAGCTGTGGCTCTGCATGAGGGGGTGCACATTAATCCTTGTTTGGACAGTGTTTGATTGGCAGACTCAGTTCTTTTAGGATCTTTCTGATGGAAAATGCTTCATATTTCTTTAGTTTTGATTTGTCTACTTTTATTGGCATGCTGTGGTGGCAGGACTGTCCAGGACTGCTGGCACCTTCTCGAGACATCTTCCCAAAATGTGTCAGGCACCTAAAAGCTGAGCGTGCTTGTGGCTATCCCTGCTAAGGCGTCTTCCTTGTGCTGCCAGTGTGCAGTGCTCTGGAATATAAAACATGGAAATAATTAAGTCGATTAATTAGCTAATGTTTGCACAGGACCTGGAAAATATAAAGAACTATATAATTGCTAAGTACAATAGATAAATTAGTTAATGTTTACCCAGTGCTTTGTAAATGTAAAGGCATCACGTTGGTGCTTAGTGTTATAATTTATTAAGTTTTCACTCTGGGATGCCCTGCTCCAGTTCTGAGATAGGACCATGGTCTTCTGTCCACTGGCAGCTGTGTGCTGCTGTTGCTCTGGCCCTGCTCCCTCCCGGCCCTGTGTGCCCAGGCATGAGGCTGTGTGTGGAGGTGTGCCAAAAGCCGTGCTTGGCGTGAGTCACTGATGCTCTGGATAGTAAATGGCAGAGGGAACAATGTTAGTTTGCTTAGTGTGTGAGGAGCATTTCATACCCAGGCAGCGCCAAGCAAATTTGTGCTACAGGGCCATGGTCTGGCTCTGCATTGCTGCATCCTTCCTGAGAACTTGAGGAGCTGTTCCAGTGCCTGTGTCTGTAGCTTTGTGGGAGGAGGCTCAAGAATGTGCTGTCTCCCTAGGAGATCCAAGTCCAATGGGTGCTGGCAGCTGGGAGCTCAGGCAGTCAGGCAGGCTGCTGTAATGACTGCCTTTGACATGTTTTTATGTGCCACAGAGCAGCGCCTCTGCCATCTGCTGTCACTTCACACTTGGAGATGGGCTTGCCAGTGCCTCCCCCACTTCTGTTCTCTCTTTTCGTGTTTTGGTCTTTGCAGAGAGAAGAAATGCATGAAGAATGGGAGATGGAAGGGAAGGAAGGGAAGACTGAAGGAAGGGAATGGGAAGGGAGTGCAGTCCTTCCCTTAATGGCAGCCAGGACCTCACAGCTGGCACTGGGGAACTGCTGTTTGCAGTCCATGCCCTGCCTTCACAGGGAGCTGTGCTGGCCTGGCCATAGGCTCAAAACTGACTGACAGGGTGCAGAGGAAAGAGCCAAGAGGAGCTCGCTTCATCTGCTGAGAAAGCAGGTCTTTCTTCAGCTGCTTGTGCAGGTGCTGGAAGGACTGTGACTGGTTGTGAGTTTGGGCAGCCGTCCTTGCCACATGCTGGGCTGTGCTCATTCATGGACTCTGCTCACAGGACCATGAAGTTTTCTGTCATCAACTCCATGGTGAAAACAGGCTTTGTGAAATAGCCAGGAGGTGAAAGCACAGAACTCGCCTATTAGGTTTATCTTTGATTATTCCAAAACTTTCTTCCTCAGGTTCAGTGGATTGAGGTGTGGAGGAAGTCTAAAGCAAGGAGGGAAGCAGAATGCCAGGCATGGGAGGCCTGGAGCATGCAGGCAGTTCCAGTCCTGCTGCCCTGGGAATGCTCTGTAATGCCTGCCTGCCAGGCAAGAGGGAGTGACTTCAAAGAACATCTTTATTAGGGTACACTGCTTAGCATCAAAGAAATGTCAGGGCTGCTCTACACTGAGTCTCTGCCTACGGCACTAAACTAGCCTGTCATTCAGCAGTCTGAGTACAAACCACAACTACTGACAGAGTCCTGGAAAAATTTATTTTTCCACACCTAATTGCCCTTTCTGCTTTGTAAACATAAAGGTTGAAGCTTAAACTCTGACAGTTCCAGTAGCCTTTTGCTTAACTCCTTAAAAAAAATGACATTCAGCATGTTAAATTTTGCTTTTACCGCAGCCTGAAATCTCACAAAATCTGCACAACATTTTTTTAAAGATCATCGAAGCATTTCAGTACTCCCTTCGGGAAAAACCCTTCAGCTCACAGAAAGACAAAAGCTAGTGCCTGAAGAACCAAGACCTTTCCCCACAGCAATGCAGGATAAAAATGCTTGACCAAAAGAGGCAGAGCAAGCAATCAGCATTCCACCTTTCCCGGGAGCAGATTAAAGAATTCTTATCTGCTCTTGTTATTGTTCCAGAAAGAAATGAAAGACCAAAGACAGAAGAAAAAGAAAAGCAAATGTTAAATAGCAAAATTGGGTGTATCATAGCAGCCTGAAAACTTCCAGTTCAGTTTCTTCAGTGAAGTGTGTTCTCTGCCCTGGAGGAGGGTCTCCCAAAGTGGGGGTATGCACTGTCCCCCAGACTGCGCTGCCTCCTCTGAGAGCATCGTGCCTGCAGGAGCCTCCTCCAGGTCAGGGCTTTGAGCTGCCCCTGCTGCAGTCCTTCACCATTAGAGATGCATGTCCTGAATCACTTCAACCTCAGAGAAGTGATTTTGTAGCCACAGCTCCCGAAGAAAGACCCTCTGATTTTCTGGGAGGGGCTGCCCATTCCCTCCATCTGACATGAAAACAGGGGTGTCGCATCACCACCGCTGTCTCTGCAGAGACCCTCCTGGCCTGGGCTCTGCTTCCATCCACCCACCGGAGATGAGGACCAGACTGCCATGTCCCCAGCCTCCAGAGCCCTGTCCCTGCATGGCACAGACACCGTGCTCGTCCCCGTCCCTGCAGCCAGCCTGGCCTTTGCCCAGCGACCCCCAGTATACGGAGCTGTCTGTGAACAAGTGACAGGGCTGTCAGCATTGTCCTGAGTGTCGGATTCTCCCTAAGCAGCAGCTCTAATGGGCCATAGAGCTGAGCTAGGGAAAGAGGGACTTTTCCTTCCTGTCCTCCCCAGTACTATTTCCCTTTTGCTGTGATCCATGAGGGTGTTCTGTGTTCCTGGAGTTAGCCATTCATCTTACTCAAATGCAACATGCTTTCTGTTTCCGTAAGTACTGGCTGTATTGACTGTGTCTTGGCCAAGATCAGCACACAAGATTCATGTTTGCTGGTGGAAGGCTGTAGGTGTGATCCAACACCGTGTGTTTTATGGCACCTGTGTTGCTGTGCTACCCTGAGTGCTGAAGCTGTCTGAAACTAGACTGCTTTGGAAACAATTAAAGCTTCTTACATACACAACAGAAATGAGAAAAATCCTCAAAATACCTTGTAAGCAAGTCCTTTGATTCAAACTGCAAGCTTGAAATGAGAAGTGGAAGAGACATTTCAGGACAATCTATGTCTGTTACAGATCCCAGATGTCATCAATAAGGAAGCAGCAATGATGGGAAAATTCTACATTTCCTGTGCAGAGCTGAGCACAGGCAAGGCTGTGCTTTGTGCTGCTCAAGGAGTAGCTGTGATACCATTACAGCAAATAATGTCTCTGTTAAGTTTTTCACCTTTTTTATCTTCCAGTTTGCCCAAAATTAAATTTCATGTTATTTAGGTGTGGCTTTCAAAATGGTGTTGAAAGATGACAGTTTTGCAGCAGGCCAGGTCCAGAGAACGGAATGGAGCTGGGGAAGGGGCTGGAGCACGAGTCTGATGAGGGGCAGCTGAGGGAGCTGGGAGAGCTCAGCCTGGAGAAAAGGAGGCTCAGGGGGGACCTTCTTGCTCTCTACAATGCCCTGACAGGAGGGCAGAGCCAGGTAGTGGTTGGGCTCTTCTCCCAGATAACAAGTGACAGGACAAAAGAAAACGGCCTCATGTTGTGCCAGGGGAGGTTTAGATGGGAATAGGAAATTAGGAAAAATTTCTTTCTGGAGAGGGTTGTTCAGTCCTGACACAAGACTGCCCAGGGCACTGGTGAGTCAACGTCCCTGAAGGGATTAGAAAGATGCGTGGATGTGGCTCTTGGGGACAAGGGTTAGTGATGGTCTTGGCAGTGCCAGGGGAATGGTTGGACCTGATGGTCTTGGAGGGCTTTTCCAGCCTCAGTGATTCTGTGATTCTATGACCCCAAGTAGGATGTCACAGTAACTAGCAGCAGCGTGTTGTTCCTTGGCATTCACTATTTAGCCCAGTAAGGAAGTGACGAATTCATTATGGATTTAAGTCTTTTCACAGAGAACTGTCCTAGGGTCAGTTCCCCAGTATGTCTGGAGTATCTACATCCGTAACGGCTGTGGATGATCAGATGCTCCTGGGATAACAAGGTTCTGGAAGGACATCAATGTAGCAAATGTGTTTGAACAGATGTTGTCATGGCTTAACCCCAGTCAACAAGTCAGTCCCACTCAACTGTTTGCTCATGCTCCCCCCTTGGAGGGATGGGAAGGAGAATCAGAAAAAACGTACATTTTTCTGTAGATTGAAATAAGAACAGTTCAATAATTAAAATAAAGTAAAATATTGCTACTTCTGCCCTGGAGTTCAGTAGAGCAGACTTTGGCCTCTTCAGGGATCTACTGTCAGTGTCCTTTTCACAGAACATCTTCCATACTTTCCCAGAGATTAAGTTTCTCTATCCAGTGCATGTTTTAGTTCCTGTGCCCCAGGGTTCACATGTAGTGCTTGGTTCTCATCTCTGCTGTAGGCTTTAGTTTTGTTCCTGCAGACATATTTGACTAGTTCCTGGCCACTGTTTCATAGAGGATGTAAATTTAACCAGAGGTGTGTAGGTGCAAGTGGAGGAACCTTGTGTAGATGCTCCCTGGTTTTCACTGGACCACATCACTCTCCTCTTTCGTTAGCCTTGTTTTAGCTACCCACTCCTGTTGTACTTCTCCCTCAGTCCATCAGACACTTCATTTCTCTCTTGCAGTGCTCAGCTGATAGGCATTTTTGCTCTTCACCAGACAGCGTGTGTTCTTGTCAGCTGCCAGCCAGCTGACCATGATTAGATTGTAGTTGTGATAGTGATTTCCTGTCTTTCAGGCCTGAACAGATGGTGTGCTGCTCCCAGTCCAAGGTTTGACTTTCATAGTGCTTTGTGGCTTGGCCAAATGGCAGTTGTGGAATCTGCACACATGAAGCCTCTCAAGGAGACCCTTGCAAGAGAGAGGAGTAACTGTGTCCTCTAAGGACCCTGCAAAGTTATACCCACTTCAGAGGAGTGCTAGAATGCTTTTGTTTGTTGGATGCAGTCCTCCAAACACTTCTGTTGCCCAGCCTAGAAGTCTGTTGCTGATATACTCTCAGTATCATATTTAGGCGTGATATTTTAGAGAACAACTAGTGTTTTATCCAGTAAGAGATGCTACTTTTGAATTTTATGTTACAAGATCAATAAGGAGCAAAGGAATGGGGCCCCATATGATAGGCCTGATAATGGATTTGCTCCCAGGATTTCCAGATCTCCTTCTTCCTGGGACAGTTTTCCATTCTACCATAACAGGTTTTCCTATCTAGCTGCTGCATAGGGTAACCTGATGTGGCTGCTTCTGTAGATGTTGTATTGGGGCTTGCACTGGGGACAGGAGCTCCCCATGCATGAGGAGCCAAAAAAGTGGGAGGGTCTGGTGGTGATGGAGCTGTCAGGAAGGGGCTCCCCTGCACAGTTCAGCAGACTTGGCAGCATTCTGACTGCCGCATGAAGATCCGTGAAATGAATGATCATCAAACATGAATGATCACGGCCACTGCCTGCCAAAAAATAACATTTCTCCTGCACCTCATCCTGTAACAAAACAGATCCTTCTCGTAAAATAATAAGCTTTCATCTCTTCATTTATTGCATTGCATGGGAACAACTGGCAGCTTGCTCACATGTGCCAATTTATTAACTAAATCTCATTTACTAACTTGGAACGAATTCTTTTTACTTGTAACTGCTGAATACAGATGAGGTTGGGCTTCAGAGCTGCCCAGGTGCCAGGAAGCTTCCTTGGCCCATTTGTCCTTGTGTCAATGGCAGTGTCGCTCTGCCAGTAAAAAACTTCTCTTCTGATGGGCCACGCTATACATGAGAGGGTTGCTGAGCCTCAGGCTAAGGAATACTTACACAGGAGGAAGACCAGGCTCAGAGACCTATCTCCGGTGCTGAGCTGTAAGGGATCTGTTCTAGTGCAGATGAACACATCCCCAGCATTGGCAATCATTTCTTCCAAACTGTGTGCCCTGCCCAAGTGACAAAGAGAGAGGGGACAGCCTTGGAGCAGGCCACTTCCAAAGGGCAGCCATCAGCCATGGCCTGTGCCCCATCCTGACACACATCTCTGTAGTGACACAGCAACAGAAAGAACGATGTTCCGAGAGCTATGTGGGGGGTACAACAAGGCTGCCCCTGTTACACACACTTCTGACAAGGGCATCCCATCCACTGCCTGCCACAGCAGCAGGAGCTCCTGTCCTCGGAACAGGCCAAGGGCCAGCCAGGACAGGCAGAGCCCAGGTGGAAACTGAGGGAGAAGGGGCATCTATTGGCAGGTTTCCGTTCTTGCAGGGCTTGACAGGTTGGCCAGGCTGCTCGCTTTCCTGAGCTCTTCCTCTAGTTCTCCCATTGATAATTTTCCCTGGGTACACCCTCTCGGCCCAGCATTTCCAGTTGCTCCCTGGGGGAGCATTTTGGACACCACTGCACCCATGGGCTCTGTGCCTACATGCAGTTCCCAAACAGTGGGTAAAGTGACCTTCCTAAAACAGCCTGGCACTCCCTCCTCAGAACAGGGTCACTGTGCTGGCACTCACTCCTCTGCCAGGAGACAGTCTCTGTGCAGAATACGGTGGTGCCTTTCAACAGAGGCTTTGGCAGGAGGCAAACAGTCAGGTTGAAATCTCCAGGAAGGGCCAGCCTGCGATGAGTGTCTGTTTCTTCTTCATACGTGCCTCCAGGTTTAATGGTTTTTCCCAAGCAGGAAAAATAACAAAAATGGTAATTCTTTTAAAACTGTTTATCTGAGAGTCCAGTTTGTCAAGCTTTATGCTACTAGATAAATCAAACTAACTAACTGAGAGTTAATTTGTCTGACCATAAAGTGAATTCAGTAAGTGTAAAACAAAACTAATTGGTTTGCTTCCATACAAATTTAATCATACTATAAAATGTGATCAATGCAAATAAAAAGCATTGAGTAGGTTAATTATCAAGAATCTATAAAGGAAAACATGTTCTTTCTTTCAGGAATTGAAAACTGTGTGGGTTTCCATCTCTGTACTGATCATCCCATGATGTAGACCCAGTCCAAATGAGCTGGTGTCTGTGTCACATGCTGTGTGTGTCACAGGTAATTTGTCTCTCAGACTTCATAGTTTCTGTAATTATATGGGCTGAAGCTGTTGGTGGGGTGATACATGACTCTTGGGGATGCTGTGCTTCAGCACCAACGAGGTGAAACATGCAGAGCACAGTGCCTGTCAGTGACCCTCATCTGTGTAGGGTCTGCCATGGCAGAAGGGCTCCTGGCACCTCCCAGAGACCCAAACAAGATCCTGTCCCGCAGCTGATGCCAGGCTTGGGTTGCATGCAGAGCACCAGGACTTCTGCTGCTTGGCCTCTGCTGCACCCCTGGCCCCTTCCATTCCCACCAGGAAATGCTGGCATGGCTGGGACCCTGTGTCCTTGCTTATGAAAGCCCCCTTCTCAGGGCTCTCCAAAATTACCTTGAATCCCAAACAGACACCTGCTGCTGATTCCTGCAGAAAACCTGACTTCATGGCCCCTCATCAGGGGGCTGAGGCACTGCTTGGGGCTCCCCAGCTCCCTCCATACAGACCAGCTTCAGATGGGGAGGATAGGAGTGCCATGCCAGTGCTTGGGCCCATCTGGGGCACCCTGTGCCCAGAGCCTCTTCAGCTGAGGACAGTTGCCAAGGCATCCATCTGGTGAAGTGAGAGGAGGCTGCCAGGAACAAGCTACTGCTCTGCCACAGCATCCTGACAGCGGTTCAAGGCAAACATGATTCAATCGGCAGACTGAAGCCTCTTAAATGAACCCATTGCAAGGCCTGCTGTGAGAGGCTGACATGGACTGTGGCTATGGTGATGACTGGAGTGTGGCTGGGGTTGCTGCAGTTGCTGCTTATGCAAGACCTGTTGCCTCTCTCCTGTCTGCAGCTTGCCAGGAGCTGACAGCTGATCTAAACAGCATTGCCTCAGTTTCCCCATGTGGATGTCCAGCTTGGCCAAGACATGGAGGAAGGTACCTGCAGTTGGCAGAGCAGAGAGACAGGGAGGGAGGGAGAGAGGGAGGGAGAGAAAGGAAAGGAGCAGCCTGAGACTTCTGGGAAACTAAAGGATGATATTCCAACACACCAAGTTCCTGCTGCAGAAATTGTCAGAGCTGGGGTGGGAGAGAGAAATGCCAAAGCTAGAGGGGAGGAAGAGGAGCTGTTAATAACGCTTTTTCCAGCCCAGGATTCCTCAGCAGTAGTGCTGGGACTTTGGTGGTTTGCTTGGACAGCAGATGTGGTAGCCACTGCCCACAGCTTCCTCATTGTAGCTCCCAAGCCAGGAGTGCTGGAGGGCCCTACGGGCACGCAGAACCCCAGGGGTGCTGGGGCCCTTGCGGTGGGCATGCCCCTGCTGCCCCGCATGGTGCTGGGGACAACCCTGCCCAGGGAGAGCTGGTGACCTGGGACCCCCCCTCTTGCCCTGCAGGCAGGGACTGTGGGCAGGATCCTCAGAGGAAGCACTCAGCTTTCAATGAACTTTGTGTTGACTGCTGCAGTACTCTCGTGGAGGCCTCTGAGATCTCAGGAGGGACAGGAGGGCAGGAGTCAGTCCCCTGTCAGTCCCTGAGCCAGGCACAGTCCCTCTCCTGCTCAGGAAGGAGGAGCAGAGGAGCGCTGCAGAGTCACAGTGGGTGCCCTGACCCGAGGCGGTAGTTGTGCTGGTTTGTCTGCTACTGCCCCACCATCAGCTGTTGCCCCTGAGTTTGCAGGAAAAGCACAACTGGAAGTCTCTTGCTGTGCCAGGCACCCTGCAGAGCTTGCTTCCCCTCTCTCCTTTCTCCCTTTTCCCCAGATTTTGAGGTTAAGTTCTAGTATCTCACAAAACATGGTCATGTCATAATTTCAGCCTGCAGAAAGCCCTTTCCATGCAAGGGCTAGGATCCATACAAATTGCCCTGTTCTGTATTTCCAGCTACAGTAAGGAAACTTCAGATGCTGATAGTTTACTTGATAAATACCTAATATAGCTTAAATAATTATTTAATACAAACAAATAGAAAAGAGAGCATCCATATGCAGTGTTGTAATAAATAATACTTGCAACTTGCCAGGCTGTAGCAGCAGCAGCAGCCTGAACAAAGGGCTCTACCATGGCTAGAGAAGGAGGGTCCAGCTGAAGTGTCACCACAGGAAGGCCCTGCTGGGTGCTCATGGTGTTGAGGGACAGGCTAAGGAGGGATGAGATCCCTCTGCAAGCCCAATTAATACAGGGCTGTTGAACGTGGTGGAGCAGAATGAGCTCTTTGGTCTGCCGTTTGTGCTATGTGGGGCGGGTGCTTCCAGGAGCTGGCAGGGTCTGTGGGCTGAGGGGCAGCATTGCCCAGCAGGGGTGGTGAGAAGCAGGAGAGGAGTGGGTAGCCCCACGCAGGCTCCCTGGGCAGCACCTTTGCTCTCTCCAGCTGCAGCCACGTCGCAGAGGTTCTGCACCACCTGCCCATGCTGTCTGTGTCCCTGGAGCAGGGGGCAGAGGTTCCCAGTGTGCTGGCAGAGCCTGCATCCTTGTCCCACTGCTTTTGCCCCAAAGCAGAGTGTGGAGGTTCTTGCTGTGCTGCCAAAGCCTGGACTCACGCACAGCCTTGTCCCGCAGGCTGGCACAGGGTCAGGCAGTTGCTGCAGCCTGGAAGGAAATTGTAAGAGAGTGTAGGGAGGCAAATGTCTCCCTGTGAGTGGAACAGAGTCCCAACAAGTGTGCTGCTCTGCCAGGAGCAAAGCCTGTTTGCTTCTGGAGCTGCTCCTCCACCACATTTCCAGGCTGATGTTGTGGGCTTTGTGAGTATAGCTCTTAGTCTTTCTTTGAGCTCCATGGTCAATGATTGCTTACGGGTTTTTGCTTTGCTTTATAAGCTCAGTGGTATTTGGGAAAGCATCCGGATCCCCTCCATGAGCTCTGACAGATTACAAGTGCTGCACTTGACTGAGTTCCCAGTGTTCCACCGTGTCAGCCACACAGCAGCAGGGCTGCGGAGATGTGCCTTGGCATAGCAGAGGATAAAAACCATGGCAGAGATGGAAGATAAGTGGCAATAAAAAGTAAAATGTGGAGTGTCTGCCCTTTAAAATATATTAGGCAGTTTATAAATAAGCTCTGTGTTTTTAGGATGAATGAGAATTTTTCAGCCCCTGAAGAATCTGACCTTGAAGAGAAGAAATGCTGCAAGCAGCTTTCAAAATGTTCCGAGAATAATCAGACAGGACAATTGCTCTTGATTATTATTTCAGCACTAGGCAGTATGTTTGGCCGGTGTGGTTTGGGAAGCAACTTGAGCTCCAGCCTCCTCTTCCTCTCAGGTAACCTCAGTGTGCACTCAGAGGCAGAGAACTTGAGGGTAAAATTACCAAGTGTCTGGTGAGATTTCCAGGGATGCGTCACTTCTGGCAGTTGGGACAGTCTTGGCTGGGGTGACTTGTGTGCTGGTTCTGACAGCCAAGCTCTGAGGGTGTGAAGCTGAACCAGACAGAAGTGCGCAGCCTGGTTCTCGCCACCTCACTTGGCTGCCATGTGCTGCAAAGCTCCTGCCTGGTGAGCTGAGCTGTGCGGGTCTGCCGTGCCAGCAAAGCTCCTGCCTGCACCCTCCTCCTGGTACAGCATCTTTCAGGATGTGGGGGCCTGAGCTGTCCTGTACGTCTTCTTCAAGAGTGGTTGGATATGTATCTTCCTCGTCTCACGGCAGTGCAGCAGCCTATTTGAGGTGGGGAGGACTTTTGGCTGGTACTGGAGCTGTTCCCCTTTGTGTTGGGTACTTTTAGCTTTTTGGTGGGGTGAAGTAAAGAGCTTGTGAGCAGGAGACTCTGGGGAGTGAGGAGAGGTGGGTTTTGGGTTTTGTTCTGGTAAATGCTGAGGAGTCAGATGCTTTCTCTGGACAGCTAGAGGTTCTGACCCAAACTGGAATAGGCTGCTGTTGATTCAGGATTCTTCTGTTTTCAGGCAGTCTGAGGTGAGATCCAGGTCTTGTCTTCTGCTGCAATAGCTCAGTCTTGAATGAATGCCATTTCCTGGACAATATGGAAAACCATGGCCCTGCAGATTCTTTTAGGGGTACTGGGTGAGCTGAGCTCTGAGGTGAATCCCAGGCTTCCTATTTTAAATCTATTCTTAGAGAAAACAGAGATGATTCCCTGTGTGGAGGAAAAACCAGCAAATTGATCCCTGCACATGCTGACACAGGGAGCCAGAAGCCACACGTGCTCTGGGCTCTGGCCGAGAAAATGTAAACAAACTCCAGCTTTATGTCTGACCAAGGAGACATAAACCAAGCACGTATTGTTGCCTTTTAAATATTTTGACATTTTACAATCCATCAAGGCCTTTAATTGTATTTTGAGTGAGTTGTTCTATATGTAAATACCAGTTAATGTTGAAATTGTTTATAGCCAAATTGTCTGTTTATGCAAATTGTGTTCCAAGATTACAGAGCTTCTATTGTAGAATAAACATGTCTGTTTTATTTAATGTTGGAAATGTTTCCTTTGGCTGCTGTAGCTCTTCAGCCTGCTAGTGTGAGGCCGAGTGCCAGCCTCCCCGTGGGGCAGAGAGATGGGACGGCTGCTCCAAGAGCTCCTGCTGTGGATCTGACTCCCTGAGGCTGGTCCCCTGGGATGGTGTTCGAATTGTATTTCAGCCTTCATAGTCCATGGGCTGTGGTATCCTCCACAAACCTTGGGGAGCCCAATGGCTCCTGCTACTTGGTCCAGGCTGGGGTGCAGAGAGAATCCCCACAGGTGCAGATGCTGCTATGTGAGGGGAGGGATCCCCTGCACTCTCTGGCATTCCTCAGTCTGGCTTGTGCTAATTCAATGTTTTGGTGCAGAAGATGGCCAGCATTAAAACCCAAACTGCTCCTGCTGGGTGCGAAGTGCAGAGAAATCAGCATGCTGCTGCTGCCTGTGCTGCACCCAGGCAGTAATCGAGATCACCACCCCGAGATAAATCTCTTCCTGCCATCGGACAGAAGAGAGAAGCAGCTACTGCGGGCTTTTCCTCCAGGTTTATTATCATGGGGAAACACATGCAAATTAATGGCTCACCCCGATACAAATCAGTCGTGCCGGAGCGTTTGCAGGCTGCGATTCAGACACCCGATGCCTCTGATCCGCAGGCAAGGAGCGAGTTCACTCGTGCCTTTGCAGTCGCGGGCAGAGGCTCCCACTGAGTGCAGCCACCTCTGAGCTGGCCTCTGTGCCCAGGCCATGCTCCTTTCCTCCTGGATTTTTCAGTCTAATAGCACTGTTGACCTGGCCTTTGTGTTTTCTTAATGTCAGCATTCCTCGGGGAATGTTGCAGAGCACTAGCAGCTGCACAGCCTGAAGGTGGGCTCCCATATTATTTCTTCATTAATATTTGTTGTTCATAAATATATATTCACTTCTATTTATCACAAGAACACCGATTACAAACCATAAATTCTAACTGTGGGGAATATTTCAGTCCAGTTTTATTAAAAAGTGATTTTTAAAAATGTTGCCGAGGCTTTTAGTCAGTTATGTGCTACTAAATATTTAAATCTGTATCTCTTGCGGCATGCTGAATTACAGCAAGGGGATATTTAATGTTCCCATTTCTCCAGCATAAATCTGTGAAAGATTGACTGGAAGAAAAATACAGTCATGAACAGCCCACGTTCTTGCTTAATGCTCTCTCATGCCATGCACCCACTCACACATCCCTGGCAGCAATCCAGCCTGGAGGCGGGTGATTGCCCCCACAGTCGTTCTGGGGTCACCCTGCCACGCTGAGCTGGGCCGGGGGCTGCTGGGGCGGGGGATGTGGCAGAAGCCTCTCAGTCACTGGCCATCCTGGTCTGGCGCACGGTGGCTGCTGTCAGCGCCAGGAGCTATGAGCGCCGGGAGGCCCGTTACCCGCCAATTACACTGTGGCTTTATTGTTCGACCGTGTGCCTGGTTTACGATATGAAAAGCTTTCGACAGTTAAATGGTACTAATATTAACCTCTCCCTCATGGGCTCTAACAGTCACCACCATTAAAAGTGTGATTAACAAATTAATTCATCTGGAAGGGATTGACATGTGGTGTTAAACAATGGTATAATTATTTTTTTTTATGAAGGCTGAACCCCTGGCTGCATGGAGAGAGGAAGCCCCGTTGTTCTTGCATGATGGCTATGGCAGCAGCTAAATGCAGTGGGAGGACTGAGCCCTGGTACGGTGCTGGTTGCCGGTTCCCAGGGTGAGGGGGCGGCAGATCAGGACAGCGCTGAGGCTGGTGAGGCAGACAGGCTGCCTGGGCCTGCCTAAGGCTGTGGGGTTTCTCATGGTCCTCGCTGAGCCCAGGGCTCTCCCCTGCTGCAGGGGCACAAGCTGGTTGCCGCTCGGCTTTGTGGCTCTATATAGTGCTTGTAACAGTCAGAAAGGCTTGGAAAAATGGCTCTTGAGGAGGCTGCAGGGCAGTGATGGTGTACCTGCTCTTGTCTGGGGCAGACACCTGGATGCCTTGAGCATATCTCCTGTGGGTATGCGGATGGCAAGCACTGCAACCTCCGATGTGGGGCCAGCCTGGAGTGAGGCACTCCTGGCACTCCTTTAACCTGCTGGTGCTAACCACTCAGCACACTATACAAGGCAATTTCTATTCTGACAGATGTGGAAAAGCTTTAAAGCACATACACTTGCTGGCAGGCGACTGTAAAAAGCTGTTATTTGCTTCTGAAAAGCAACCCAAGATTGCTCTTAAACAGCCTATTTGGGAATAAGCAGGGGCTGGGGCTGGTGGTTCCCTCCCAGTATCCCCTTCTCCAGCTGCTCCTCTCTCCTCTTCTTTTGCTCTCATTTCCTGAACTGTTCATGGTCCGTGGTGGGGCTCAGAAGCTGAATCACCATGAGGAGCAGCCCCCACTCCTGCCCCTGCCAACTGTGTCCCAGGCCTGTCCCCAGCTCTGGGTCTACAGTGTCCCAGGTATTGCCAGCACAGGGAGGATGAAGCTGTGTGTGGCTGTGGAAAACACGCACTGCCAAACCAAGCTTCCTGAGTGAGGAAAAGAATCAGACAACTCCTCTTCACCTCTGGAAACAGATCTGGGGTCTATCAAGCTAGGGGTGGCAGACTCTCTGCCTGGGGACTGTGCTGGCCAGTGAGGCAGGGCTGCTTCTGTGGCCAAGGGTGCTGGAGAACACACTGTGTGCCGGGACAGCACACACAGGCTGGCCACAGCAATGCTTCCTGGCTGCTTCCCGTCTCCCATCCTGGCAGAGGGAGCGAGGGATGGAGGGCACAGGCTCTGCAGTGGGGCTGCTGTGCTCCAAGAGCTGATGCTGTTGGAGACAACAGAGGGCCAGAGGCTTCTCCAGCCTTGAAGGAGTCACTGTTTGAGTGCTGGCAGAGCCATATGCTGTGCTTCAATTCAGGCACTGAGAATATTCATATTGTAATTTATTCTGTTCTGTTTCTCCATTGATTTTAATTAAGTTCACTCTCTCCTGCCAAGCCTGGGGAACACAAGCAAAAATTGAAAATGCTGAAAGTCAGCTTGCTTTGCACTTGAGTCTTCCCAGTCTTCCAGAGAACAGAGGGAAGGGGGCCTGCACCACCACACGGGCATTTCCTGTGCTTTGCTGGTCCCTAAATAATAAACATAAAATTAAAATCCTGTTAGGAGAATCACAAAAGCTATTATAGCTCAGCAGCTGATATTGACTGTGATCAAATCTTTGATGTGATTCACAGCATTCTGGGCTGCTCACATTCACACCTTGATCATGTTAGCTCTGGCTTGATGTTTTTTTCTTTTCCCACACTGAAACAAAGCAAAAAGAATGACAAAAAAATTCCAATCTAATCCTGCTGTATCAGTTTGTGTCATACTTTTGCCATGAGCAGCAGTGTCTGGTGCTGCTGTGTGGCCTCTAAAGACAGGGTCTTCCTGGGAACAGGTGCTCACTCTGGCAGCGGATGTGCTGTTCCTGTCGTACTGGAAAAACCCCATGAGGCCCCCATGAGCAAGGGTGTCATTGCCTTCATCATGTCCATCGCTTAGGGCACACCAGTGATGATGCTGCTGTCCAGGAGAGTGGCAAGGATGCTCTATAGTGCCCCTGCATGGAGGCATGGGCAATGTTGTACTTCTGGAACCTACAGCTTTTAAATCATCTTCGCATGTTTCTTGAATATTACAGGCAAGCAAAAGTTGTCCCCAAAAGTAACAATCCTTAAATCAGAAACTGGTTTAAAGAACCTGAGTAATACAGTTATCTATCTTCATGATATTTCTCAAAAGTTAGACTCATTCTTCATATCAGATAGGGTCATAAAAGGATAAGGGTACCTCTTACTCAACTCTAATTTTAATTAATATGGTCATCAAATTGGACATGAAGAACAAGGAAACCTCAGCAAAATTTTTGAAGGGATATAAACCAGGACAATTTACTGTTTGCCAACCTGTGTTCTCCTCTAGTCATCGGCAGTCATGGTGACTTGGTTTCTGATAGATGTCTAGAAATACCTGCAGTAATCTCTTTAGAAAGTTTAATGACCTTGGGTCATTCACTTTTTGAAAAATTTTAACTACTAGGGAATAAAAATGGCAAGACTGTTACAATAACACTCCAGGTCATATACATCTCCCTTTGGCTAAAGGTCTGGAGTCCCTGAAAGCAGCCCCCCTCCAGCAGGAGGTGAGCCCAGCTGGTTGAACCTGCTGTGCACCTTGCCCACGTGGTAACTGGTGAAATGCCAGAGGGATGCTGTGTGCCATGGATCTGGCCACTGGCTGGTGGATGTCAGCTGCCCTGAGGGGACAGAAACTCGGCACACTCCATGTTCTCACCACTGAACCCACTGGCTATTTCAAGAGAGCAGGAATTTAATTGTTCGTAAGGACAGGGTTAAATACACAAGGAAAGAAGCCCTTGGAAACAGGTCAGGAATGGAGCCACAGGCAGGAGGACAGGTGACAATGTACATGGCAAGGGGCTGTCTTTCCCTGCCTGTGTGTCACCCATGGTCAGAGCCAGCCCCATGGGCTGGGACACCCAGGTTCAGCACTGCAGGAATTAGGCAAAACTGCTCGAGAAAAGCTGCCTGGGACAGCTGCCGTGACAGAGCTCAGGAACACCAGAGGAAGAACACTCAGAAGAGCTGTGGGGTACTTCAGACAGTCCTGGCTGTCCTCAGACCAGTGAGGTGGCCCCAGGCTCCCTGGGACAGCAGATGCAGGCGAAGAGGAGGGGCTGGGTGACAGCCAGATCCTGTGAGCTTGGCACTGGCAAAAGTAGGCTGGAGACTGCTTCCATTTCCTCCTTGATGAGCGCCTGCCATGTTGCTTGGCACAGAGAGCAGGGACGACACACGAGAATGAGGGGCATCATCAGGCCTGTCTGGCAGCACTGGTGGGCAGAGTCTGAGCTGGCTCAAGGCAGAGGAGGGGGGCACAGTGAGACAGTGCTGATGGTCCCAGCCAGGAGTTTTGGTGGGGACTCTAGGATTAGTGGAGACACTCTGGTGACACAACAGGGCAGGTGGCACACTCCCCACTTAGGTGAGAGTGTCCTGTGTGGCTCCATCTTATTAGATAAAACATCAACTTTGGCATAAATGTCAGCTGGTTCTGAGCTGGTGTTACACAAACAAGCTTCTGAGTGACAGAAAGTCTCCATTAAGCACATTTCTGGAGTTCTCTGGCAGGCTCTTGCACAATGTCCACAATAAGTATTGCAATTTGAGACCCAGCCTTTGGATTAACTGATGAAAATCAATTAATTAATCCTTTCCTAATTGCAGCCTTGTATCACACATCAGTTACATTATTCTAAAAGGATATAATGACATAGCCTCAAGTAAGTCACTCCTGGTGGGAGGGAGGGAGGTGATCTGGCTCCTCCCAGCTGCAGATTCTGCCCTCGGAGGCATGTCCCTCACCACCCCGAACCAATGCCACTCCCCAGATGGTCCCCAGTCTAGGCGTCAGGACTTGCTGGTGCTGCTCCAGAGGTGGGAGCTTCTTCTGTGTCCCCCAGACCGCGGGACTCTGCATCAGGAAGATTGGGGCCACTTCCATTCCCTCTCCCAGTGGTGTCTGGCGTGGCCTCAGGGCAGCGGTGTCACAAGCATCCCAGCCCCTGCGTGGGGCCAGGAGGACCAGGCTGGGGGTCTGTGCAGAGCTGTGTTGCAATGAGGCAAGGAAGGTTCAGAGCCTCCTTGCTCCTTCAGTGCAGTGCCAGGAGCATGTTTGCTTTGCAGCAGCTCTTTTGCTGACTGCTAAGCTCTACTGGTCTCATAGGTGGCTGCTGAGGGGACAGTCAGACCCCCTCTAACCAAGGAGGCTAATGGGAACTTCTTAGAGCTGCCAGGAAAGGAAACATATGCCAAGGTTTGCTGTATTTGATCCTTTCCTCTCTGTGGTCATGGTCTGCTGGAGGAATGACCCTCATGCCGCATTTCAGGTTTGCGTTGGCCATAAGACAGCGCTTCCAAACCAGGGCAAAGCCCAGCCAGCCTGGTTCACACCAGCATGCTGTGGTCCTGTTGGACCTGGTGCTGAGGTCTCTGGTACTGTGGTCACCAATGAAGTGGCCTAAGAAGCAGGACATCTCTGGACCATGATAGTCCAACCAAACTCGGAGTGCTTTTGGGAAGAACTGGCTGCTCTGTGTGGTGCTTGACACCTTGCTGGCCATGGGCCCAGCGATGGCACCCACCACAGCAGGGCACAGTGGCCACATCAGTGCCTGCAGCACTGAGCTCACCCTGCCATCAAGGCAAATTGTTATTTATGCTTTCAGATCCCGCTAACTCACAGATAATTAATGTCAGGAAGCTGCCATGGTGCCGTGGCTAATAGCTCAGCAAAAGGAGACACATTGGTCAATTAGCAGCTATTTGATCTGACAGTAACAGCAAAGGGCAGATCTGGCTGCCAGTCCCTCTGTCCCCCTCTCTCCCTCTCCTCCCACTTGTATCAGGGCTCCAGGCAGTGTGGAGACCACCGGAGGATGGAAAGGACCCACAGACACAGCCTTTGCCCTGTGCTTGCTGCAGCTCCATTGAGGCTGGCGTGGGCACCAAGTGCCTGGCTGGATGCAGAGGTATGCACTGGCATCCTAGCCATGGCCTCGTCATCCAGACATGGGGACAGGGTAGAACAGCAGAGAATCCACTGCAGTGGCAGACCCCCTTTACTGGGAGATAAGCTGTTCTCCTCTGGAGAAGCCCACGTTATGAATTTTGCAATATTGTTAAAGTATTAAATTAGAAAGAGACCTCAGAGCAACAGAGAAGTAATATCTGCATATGTGAGGCCTCTAACACTAGGCACAGCAATATTAGAGGATTTGTGAAGTTTAACACTATTCTTTCATCTCGGGCTGAGGCCATAAAACGAGACACCATGATTCACCTGAAAATAAAAACATACAGAGGATGAGGCTAGATCTGTTCTATCCCCTCTGTGGGGATTGTCAGTGACCCAACCTGCTGTTTGCTGCTACAGCTGTGACACTTCCCCCAGCGCAGCATCCATCAGCTCTGCGTGCAGTGGGGCTGGGGAGATGCCCATTTGTTTTCAGCACCTGTGCTGCTATCACTGGTCAGCTCTCAGGGTGGTCTGGGACCCAGCTCCCTGTGTTGGGCCAGCTGTGAGCAGAGCAGACCTCTGAGACCTCCCAGGGCTTCTCTCTCTGTAGGCCACTCTGTCCTTGGCAATGCTGGGCACTTCCCCGGCTGTGCTACTTTCCTCTGTGCTACTCTCTGAGGGATGCTGGTATCAGGAGCTGGGATTAGTTTTGCTTTCCTATAGCAAGAGACTCCGATTACACTCAATGTCCTTCAGAAAACTGATACTTTAATACTCAGTCTTGTCCAATGAGGGCTATTCCTAGAATAACACTTGATTAAGCGCTCTGGCTCTCTGTCTGTGATGCACCACTGATCTGCACAGGTGCACTTACCTTCATCAGCTCTTTTGAAATCAGCCGCAACTGAAATTAGAATAAACTGTAAAATTTATAGGCTATTCCCTTCCTTTTTAATTAGCACCGTAAGTGTGTGATGAGAGGCCTCGGGCCAGGGGAAGGAGCCATTGTATTGTTTACTAGTACCTGTCTTGCTCTGCAGCCTGGTCCAGCATCATCCCCCCTAGATGGAGCTCTGCAAAAACATTTAGAAGCCAGGAAATAGAACTCTCTGGTTACCCTGCAGTCCCCATGGACTGGTCATTAGGAAAATCTTGGGTTTGATCTTTGTGCTGGGGTGGGCAGGAGCCAATCCTACGGTCTGCAGGCAGGAGTGGGATGGGGCAGCCTCGGTGGGGTGAGAGCAGGTGGGTGCTCCAGAGTGGCCACCCCATGGGTGTTGGCTGAGCAGCTTCATCAAAGAGACTCTGGTGCTGGCAATGGCCAGGCTGGGCTGTGATTTGCCAGCAGAGCAACCCTGTGGCCAGTGCTGCTCCCTCTGCTCTGGCCCTGGGGGGTTCTGGGCCACTCCTCGGTTCCAGGATTGTTTCCCTGAAACCCCCAGTACTGCCTTCTCCCTCCTCTGGGCCTGCAGAAGGAGCAGGAGGATCAGCAGTTGCTTTGTACACGGTGAGCTCCCTGGCACCAGAGCCTCCCTTGTTATTTCTGTGAGTGCCCCCTGGCACACCAGGCTCTGGCATCAGATGGCTTTGCTCCTGGGACAATGGGAGGATGGCATCAGAAGAACACTTGTTTGCTGGGAGTGGTGCTGCTTTTGCGCCTGAGCAGTTTTGACTATACTCTGATCATCCCTCCTGCCCTCAGCCCACAGCTCTGCCAGCCCCTCACCTTATCCAGGGCTCTGGGAAGGCTCAGTCTGTACCTCTGGCTAATGGATGGTTAGCACAAGATGGAATTTGAGCTCAGGTACAAAATCTGGCATTTAGCCGGTCCCAGACCAGAGAAGATGACTCTGCTTATCCAACCTGACCTATTGCCAAAGACATGCCAGAGCAGGAGGGTTGAGAGGAAGCAGCTGCCCAGAAGGATCTGCAGCAAAAGAGCTAGAAGGGAAAGCTAAAACATCCAAGGCACCCTGGATATTTGAAAGCTCAGCAGGTGCAAGAGGAAGTCAACTGAGCAAAGTGGTGGGGTTGTCCATCCTGATGATCCTTCTGTTATCAGCCAGAAAATCTTAGACTGTAAAGCAGAAAACATTTGTAAATGACTGAAAAAAAAGTCTGCCTGTGTCATTGCATGAAGGGGAGAAGAAGAGAGATCAAACTCACAGCAACAGCACAGTTGATAAGCCTGTGGAGGAATGAAGAAGCCAGAGGGGTGGGAGCACAGGTGGGGGCACAGGACTGAGGCAAAGGAGAGCATGTGTGATGTCACCATGGTCACTGCTGGCTCTGCAAACAGTGAGATGCTGCCAAAGGCCTGGACAGTGTTGCAGACAATTTGGCACTAATGCATCCAGACAGGGGAGGCTGAGGACAGGGCTGGAAGCAGGAATGATGCTGTGGAAAGGAGTGGTGTGCCCGAGATTCTTCCCAGGGCTCCCCAGTACTGGTTTCCTGGTTTCCCCTGGAAATGAGGAGAGGTAAGAGAGCAGAGACCACAACAGGGAAGGTACTCTGGGGCACAGGAGAAGGAGAAGCTCAGTTCTTCTTATGCCAGCTTGGAGGTAGATTAAACAAGTTGTGCCCTTCTCTTTTATTGCCTCTTAGGACATTTTGGGTAACCACTCTGGAGACAACTCATTTGAATCTCCATTTGGCACAGCTGCATGAAGCTTCCTTGGCATCACTTACACCAAACAAGGACTGGTGCAACCAACTTCTGTATTCATGAGTATTGCACTGAGGCTGGTGGAGATTTTCCTTCTGAAGTACTGAGTACTTGCATCCCAGGAAGTTGCCAGTGTCTGATCCAGAGTGCTTGGAATAGGAGGGCAGCTGCCTTCCTGGTGTGGTACAAGTGGTACGGCACATGTTGCTGTGCTACCTCATGACCCAAGATGCTGGCTGGTCTTTCCACCTTATCCATGGCCTGTGCCAGTGCGATGACTCCTTTGGTTTCACAAGCACTACATTAATTCACAAATTTTATATACATAAAAAAGACATACTGCCATAAAATCAGCTAGCTGAATATTCCTTGATGAAAATGAAATGCTGCTGTGCCTCAGAAGTGCTGGTTCTGGATAATTTCTCTATTAAATATTTGGTGAAGTCTGACTAAAGCCCTGGTGTCCTCACTGCTCAGCCCTTTCCACACCCTGGATGTCATCCTGTTCCTGCACATGGCAAGGCAAGCAGGTTCTCATCATCCACTGGGATCTGGGCTGCAAGTTTGCAGGGCAGAGCTCCATCAGCACCCTTGTGTCCTTGGGGTCCATCCTGTGATGATGCTACTCATAGAGAGCATGTATCTCCTGCATGTGGGCTCAGGGACTCAGAGTATTTATGAATCCGAGGAATAGGTGTGGTGTGTGGTGAATATGGAGTGTGGTGAATTCTGCTGCCTTGACAGATAGTCAGGAAGATGGCTGGATCAGCTGCTGACCCTGGGGAAGTGGCAGGACTCAGTACAGTGCTCAGAGACTCCCCAGAGGGCTGGAGTTAATGCGTTTGACTTGTACAGCAGGAGCAAAATGTTTCGTTGTCTCAGAGCATCGCTGGGGGAGTGAGGGCCAGGGAGCTGTGTCTACGCTGTTTAACAGGGCAGGAGCAGGAACGTGACTATCACTCCAGACAGCTGCTCCTGCTGCTGCTGTGCCTTGCAGCATTCACTGGTCCCTTTCCTGCTGCCCTTGCCATGAGCTCCCTGTGCTGCAGGTCAGCCTGGTCTCCCTGACTTGGGTGCTCTGCCCTGAACCGGCCATGTGGCATGCTTATCCCTGACTATTCCCATTGCAGCTCAGCAGAGGCTCTTCAGCCTGAGCTGACAGCACGGATTGTGCACAGTCCAGACACCCACAACCCCCTCCCAGCACTTCCTCGTGGAATGTTGATGGGCACATAACACAGTTCAAGGCTTATTACACTCCTAGGAAGAAGGAAGCTTTGAAAGATCCCCCCAAACCAAATTCCAACTGAAGAACAGTTAGCTCTTGTCAGCGTTAGTGCTCCTGAGCAGCCACTGGCAAGGACAGACAGGACAGGATTTGCAAGTTCAGGTCTTGGCCCTTTTGGGGCACCTTGGCTGCCAGGAGGAGGAGGAATGTTGTAGCTGAACCTGGAACATTTTGCAGCGGCCTTTCTCTTAGCAAGTTTATGATCTTTTCTGCCTCAGCTGAGAAGCCAGCAGGACTGAATAAATCTCCAGGCCAATAAAAGCCCAGGATGTTTTCATAATTGACAGAATTTTATTAATTTACAAGTACATTATTGCATTTCTTCCTTCCTAACAGCAGCTTCCACTTAGATGGGAAGTCCTTTAGTGTGTTTGGGTCGCAAAGCCAGTAAAACTCTGCAAGGGGTCACCTGCCAAATATTTGTGCCATTAATGCTGGTAACCTTCAAATGTGAAAAGGTGGATTTGGTGCTTTCATATGTCAGGTATTGCATGTCTTTGCAGAAGGAAGAAACTGCCAGTCACCCCCATGCCATGGGAGGCCCTGACTCTGGGAGCAGAGCTGACTGTGTCACCTGGCTGGTTGGGGCATGAGGGTCCTGCACAGCCTGCAAGATCCAGCAGCACTTGGTGCAAACACAGGCTCTTTCTCCATCACATTTTAAGTTCTCAGTATTTCTGGCATAAATACATACTGGCACCTCCTTTGAAGGGATCCAGTTGTCATCAGAACCTGAAAAAGCTGATCTATTACTGTGATACTTCTCATGCTTCTGGAGTGAAATACCTCTATTTTTATCCATGTTTTGGGACTTGTCAACCCCTCCCATAACAACAGTTAAATGAGCTGCAGAGACAAAGCAGCAGGGCAGGGGTGTTTTTGGCTGGCAGATGGTGTGGGGGATGCTGGCAGGATTGCAGCTGTGGCCTGGGCAGGCATACTTCTGCCTCAAGGAGGGGAGAAAGGCCAGGATCTGAGCTGTACCTCAGTGGCGGACAGCGCATAAAGCAGCGCCTGCAGGAACCTGTGGTGACAGTGGCTCCATCTGACTCAGCAGAAGCTTCACCACCCACATTTTCATACCCACTTTGGCAGCTTGCTGTGCCCTGTACAGGAAATAGCCTAAGCATGCCCTTTGCTGACAGCTTTATGCAACCCCTCAACTGAGCTGCTTTCTATTGCCCACTGAGTCAAGGTGGGCATCAAATTGAGCTTGTGCCTGTGCTACCATTTGGGGCCCCTCTGCCAGGTGACAAGTGTCTCTTCTCTGCAGCCCAAATGCCCCTTGGACATGGGTTCTGTGCCAGCTGCAGCTTTCGCTGAGCATCTGCAGGAAAACACGGGGCAGCAGGTGCAGCTCGACAGCCCTCTTGGCAGAACTGAGGGGCCAAGTGCAGTTTTTCAGCTGTTTTCTGTCCCTTGAGAGCTGCAGTCCCAGATGGATCTTTTCTGTCTTTGTGGAAAGGACCGTGAAGGAGGAAGACACATGGGCACAAGCTGACACCTGTCCTGTAGAACCTGTTCTCAGGGACAGGCTGACGAGGCAGATCCCACCCTGGGAATGGTATGGGAAGCTGGGATGTGGGATCTGGTCTAGCAGTGCAGTGTGGCCATGAGGCTTCCCACAGCCCATTCCTCCCTCTCAAGTCTCCCCAAGCCAGTGGGTTTGTGTGCCAGGCAGGGTCCCTCCCCACCAGGTAACAACACTTGGGAAATATCTTCAAGTGATTAAAAAGTTTAAACAGGTTAATTATTTCCAAAAAGAGAAAAGAAGAATTAAAATGGTTTCTGTGGGTACATTTAAAATACAATCAATAATTTATCAGAGAATTTTTGTTCAACAATGAGAAATTAGGAGGCTTGAAACTCTCCAAAATTTTATCTGCTGGGGAAAATGTTTAAATTATTTTTTTCCTTCCTGTGACTGGTGCTAGAGGAGCAGCACCACCAGCCAGCCCCAGGCCTGTTACACATTGCCCTGTGGCTCGCAAGTGGGGCCAGGGGCTGGCAGAGGTGTAGGCCCTGATGCAGATGTGGGTGCTGCTGGGCAGGGTCCCCCTGTGAATCGGCTCTACAGGCCCCACATGTCCTGCAAGAGCTCCAGAGATCAGTGACCTCAACCCATCTGTGTGCCACTGAGGACCTCCTGTCCCAGTGCCCGGGCACAGGGCTGGGTTTGAGGTGCGGGACTGGGCCAGAAGATCGGGGAGGAGGGAACCATTCCCAGGGTGGTGGGAGGCTTTGGGCAGGCTGAGTGCCAACACAAGGAGCCCAGCCCTGGGATGTAACTAACCCCTAGGGAACATGGCAAAGTTGGAAATGAAAGAGTAACAGCTGGAGCTCATTGTCCACCCCATGAAAAACTCTGTGTCCCACCCATACAGGAAGGGGTGGTATGAGCTGCTCTGAAGAATCCTTCATTGTCTGGAAATGCGCCTGGTTTTACAGAAAAAATCAAAAAAAAAGTGAATTGAAAATAAATAGCATTATTAGCAGAAAGGGAGTCCCTAATTAACCAGATATAGTCCATTACTGTAGCCTTCAATTCATTAAATTGCATAATTACATAAAAACACTGTTGATGTGCTATTCAGTATATCTGGTATTGTCTTCCTAATAATTAGCTCCATAATTGTCACTTTGACAGGGTAATTAAAAATGTTTAAAGATGTTGTGTCAGCCTGTTCTCCTTTGCTGAGCTCAGTTGGATGTCTCTGGAAGATGATTTTCTACCCGACTCAGCCATGGTTTTGTATTTGATTTATGCCAGTGTGTTACAGGAATGACCAGGCTCATGGATTACTTTGATGTTCCTGTTAGGCTGATTTTTAAGAGTAGGAGAAAAATAACTTCAGATGTCATTTTCATTTACTTTTAGGAAATCTCTGATCCCATCCCCTGGTTCATGCTGCTGGTGATGTGACTTTCGGTTTTATGGGTAGAGTGTTGTGAAATCTGACATTTGTAGCCCTAAATCTCGGTTCTGTTTGCTGTGTAAAACCTTTCATCCAACATCCATTTTTTATGAAGGGATGGAAAAACGCAGGAAATCAAGGCTGTAGCTCTGAGGTGCGTGGCTGAGTGTGGAACTGGCAGCTTTGCCAGTGCAGGTGGCTGGGAGCCAGGCAGTGCCCAGCTCTGACAAGGCTTCAGCCTTGCTGGGCTAGGACACAGGTGTGGCACGACAGTGGTGAAATGCCCCAGAGAAGCACAGGACTGGTGGGTTTGTGTGCCACTAGAGGAGAGCAGGTGACATGATGCCCTGGGCATGGTGGTGGGGAGCAGGACAGGAGCCCGGAACTGATAAACTAAATGTAGAGACAGCCCAGGAACGGTGCAAATGAGCCTGGTGCTCATTTGTGGAATGTGCTGTAATGGAGGTGGTTTCTGGAGTCTTTCATGGCAGGCACTCTGGGTTCTGTGTTTAAGGGCTGTGATTGCCCCTTTGGATGGTCAAAACCCTGACTGGTTTTCCTTTTCAACAAAATAAACCCTAATATTCATTGCTGAGGAGTGATAAATTAATCTATCCTCACACCCAGGAGCTTTGCCAGCTGGATTTTGGCTGGATGAGAGTCTGTTTGTGAAAGCTTTTAAGGATTTTTGAAAATAACATGTTTTGAATCGTTAAATGAATGAAGTGATCTGGTCTTCTCGAATAAACAGTAATCACATGGAAGTGAAGTTTGAACTTCTTTCTTGGCAAAAAAATTTCTGACACTTCTCTTTCTTATTTTTACATTTGTATTTGTATTTTTTTTTATTCTTGGACTGTCTCTTACACCACATATTCTCTGCCCCAGCAGGCTCTGTGGAGACCATACACATACCCCAGTACCTACAGCCCTTGGCCGAGGGAGTCCCTTCACAGCTGTGCATGTGTCTCCATGTCCAGATGGTCCCATTCCACCACCTTCCAGCCATAGTTTGGATTCAGTGTTCATAATTGCTTCACTAACAGAGAAACTTTACAATCTGTTGCAGGCCATTATATGCAAACCCATGCCCAAATAATTGACCCCCTGCCATCCGAACTGCAGAAGTGCTTGAGCAATTTGTAATCTTACAGAAAAGGTTTGTATTCAAAGTATTTCAGACCTATATGAAAATATAATTGACAGTGAGATGAGAAGGTATAATTTTGTAGTGGCTCTGTCAGTAGGTGATCGCACACCCATCCCTGCGCTCTGGGTGTTCTGCAGCTGGCAGTGGGGTCCCTGACATGCTGTCTGGAGGTGAACTGATGCCATTTACTCCTCTGATCTTCCTCAGTCGCCAGCCCCATCTTGCCCCTCAGCCATTTGCCATGAAGCTGGCAGAGTATCTGATGCTGGGGCTTCCCTGGCAGGGCTGTGCCCCGGGAGCCGTGCAGCCCCAGCGCTGCAGGGCCCAGCATGCCCGGCAGTACTCGTGTGTGCTGGGGAAGAGCACTGGTGACACCCTTTCCACCAAGGCCATGGCAGCTGGTCCATGTGGGAGTGGTGCCAGCCTGAGGGGTGCCGTCAGTGCTGCTGTGCTGATGCCCAGTTTCAGAACGCCTTGTTTATAATGAGCAATGCATGTGGAGTGAATCCTTAGGACAGGAAGGCAGGGAATGTGACATAAAACCTTACAAAGGTTTCTAGAGAACCAGCAAGGTCTCCTATAGGATGATAGATCTCTCTTTAAGTCATAGGAGGAAAGGCTCCGACAAAGAGTAATAAATTCATAAATTTCTCTAGTCACCAGGGTTATTTCCAACAAAAGAATTTATTGCCTGGCATACATTTTTCTGCTCACAATAACGAGATCTGGGCTCCAACACGTGACATTTATGACTGGCATTATTAAAAAAAAGAAAAGACATACAGTCTTCGAGGAAAATATGTGGAACAAATCTGCAGTTCACATGTACAGTATATTCATACTCCAAACGCGGCAGGCTGAGCTGGGTTTCAGCCAGGCAACCAGCAATATTTTTGTGGATGTTTTCCTGGGAAAATGCGCTGCAGTGGGACTGCTGACCCTGGACAGCCTCCAGTCTGCTGCAACCCCAGCCACCACCTGAGGTTTTGAAGGTGTCCTGGGCCCAGCCATGCCAGCGGCCAACGTGCAGACTGTACATGGGGATGCCCAGTCCCCTGTGCCAGTTGCCTATCTTGGGGCTCAGACACAGGGCTTGCATCCTTCCTTCAGAGTGATGCAGCCACTGGAGACCAGTAGCACAGCCAACAGCTGTCCCCCTTGCTCCAGCACTGCTGTTCTAGTCACTGCAGCCTGGCACTGCCCCAAGGTGTGGACTCCCAGAGCCTCTGCAGAAGGATAGGGCAGGCTGGCAGCTCAGTGTGGACAGGCACAGGGCATCCCTGGCATCTTCCAGGCCAGCGGAATGGCTGACCTGCCAGGTAAGGCTTTAAATCTCCAACATGCTGAGGCTGTGGCCCAGTGTATGTCTGGTACTGCAGGAGAAGCCCATCTGTGCTCTGTGCTCCAGAGCTCCCTATGCATCTCTCTGACATCACAGGAAAGGACACCTGGAACTGCTCTTTGGCTAATGGGGTAGTTTTGGATGTTAGAGCCCAAATTTAAAGAGCTTGTTAATTACTATAGGCTCTCTTTATCATAAGTGAGGCAGCACCATCTCCCCATTTCTGCAATCCTCTGTCCTGACAGGGTGAATCCATGGTCCTGCCTCTTGCTGCTCCTCTCCTCCCTGCACCAGCATCATTCAGGGTTGAGCATGGCCCCAAGCTCATACTGCTTGTGCTTCCAGAGCTTGAGTTGCTCCTTGCTTGTGCAAAGCCCTTCAATCCTCCTGCCCGGCCTTTGCTTCCCGCTGGAAAACACCTCTGTGCCTGCCCCATGGGGCAGAGGGACGGGCACCCGCCCTGCTGTGCTGAGGGGCTGCCCCAGAGCCCTCAGGACCAAGCCAGCTCCTGTGCCCATCAGGGCTGCAGCAGGGCTTGGCCTGCTGGTGCTGACAGTTTTTCTCGGCTCCATCTCATCTGGGATGCATGTGCAGCTCATTTCCCTGTGGGAATTGGTGCTTGCCACTAGGACACACATATCCCATCACCTGTGCAGGAGCATGGTACCCGTGCTACTTCTCCTGTGCTCAGTAAACCCAGTGCTGGCATGGCTTGGGAGCATGGGGTGTAACTACACCTGGCATGAAGCTGAAATCCCCCTCCTGCCCTTATGGTGCCTGTTCCTGAGGTTTCCCAGTTTTGCAGGAAAGGCAGTGGCACAGGATGGGCATGCCTGTCTGCAGGGTGGTCACTTACGTTAGATTTGTAGGAAGAAAGCGAAGGCATTACTGCGCAGCAGGGCTGGTTATGCAGCTCCAACCTGAGGTAGTGTTTACTAATAAAACAGATGAAAACAGTATCTGCAGCAACAGTGAGCACAGCGGCAGCGGCAGCTGCAGGGCCTGGCCGCATTATGCAGATATGTCTGCTGGAGGAGGAACTCAGCCTACCTTTGTGTCTTGTAATGAAACTTTACACTTGCTCAGTGCATTTTAATTAACTCTCTATGCCCCTCCTGCCTGTAGGAGGCATCCAAACGCTCTGCGTGGTGCTGGCAAGCTCGCGGCTTTCTGCAGCCTCTGTAGCGAATGCTTCCAGAACTGCCAGGGAAAACCATCATCCTCAGCCTCTTGCTGCCACACGCCCTGTGCCGGGCAGGCACCTGCCCAGGGCGGCCTCCTCAGCAAACTGCCCGGAGAGCATCCCAGTCTGACTAATGCCTGCGGGGAACGTGCCCTCTGGGAGCTGGGTGCCAGCCAGGCATGGGAAAAGTTGTGCAGGGAAAGCCCGGGTTTAGGGGAGAAGATCAAAGTGTGACCCCACTCTGATCAGATGGAAGATGCAACTGTCTGATTTGGGGCTGGGGGTGATGAACAGAGGCTGGCAAAGCATGCAGTTACCCTGAGGTGTGACACAGGCTACCCCCTCTCAGCTTCCACTGTATGCAGAGGATGTGACCCTCCCTGATCCAGCGTGTGCATGCAGGGAAGCCAATCCTATGGGACACTCCAGAAAGTGTCTGCAAATGTGATTGTCAAATGTGCTCACTGTGTTAAACCCTTATGTGCCTTGGTTATGTGGACTTCAGTAATGTCAGGGGAAAACCGAGGAATTATACCGCAAAGTTGTTTGCAGGATAAATGCATCTAATAGGATAGGATTTATAAAATGCAGTGATGGAATTTGGTGTGGTGACACCTCTCCAAGAGCATTTTGACTAGTGGAGGTAATACCTCCCCAGGGAGCATTGCATGCTCTACTTGTGCTCCAAAGGGATATGTTCTGGGAGTTAATCCTCTGACGGGAAGGCTGTCAATTATTGATACTACATGTATAGCTTTCCTACAAAGCTAGAAGTCCTCTGGAAGCCTTTAGATTAGCAGAATGATTGAATAATTGATATTACATGATTTATATGATTTTGAAAAATTCACAGTGCAGGTCGTCTGGGGAGGAGCCCAATTAAGGTGCAATTCAGCCAACCCACTTCCCTCCTTGTTCTCCACCCCCTCAATCTGGGAAGCAGCAGGTACAGAGGGAACACACAGCATTTGCATTGCAGAGAGAGTGAACAGAGTGACAATAATTCATTTGCATTTTTACTGAGAAGAATAGAGGCAGGGAGAAAAATAAGGCAAATATCCCAGACAGCCCAGACCACAGCATGAGGTGTCCCTACATATGGGGTAGGTGTCCCAGAGCCCACTTGCAGACTGACAAGGAGATGCCGTCCTGCTGCAGGTGGCAGGATGCTGCACTCTGGACCAGGCTGTGTGCATGCAGCGAGGTGAGGATGGGATCCCCCCTGAACTGCACTGATTCTGGACAAGAGTGCACCCTGAGAGCTGTGTGTCTGCACCCACTCTGGCAAGAGGTCTGTGGCACTGGTGCTGGACATGGCTACACTTTGCATGCTGAGGGAGCCCAGAGGTCAGCTGGCAGCCACTGGGCTGTCTGATAGTGGTGCACATCACTGTTCTGCCTTTTCCTACTTCTGAGCCTGGTATTTATTGCTTGATCCTTAAATTCAGCTCAGCAAACAAGCTAAGTCTGGTTTCCTCTTCATTATTCCTCATGGCATGCATGGTCTCCCTATGAGCACAGGTGCTGAAGGCAGTACTGTTTTGGGTGGGGGGCACTCATATAGCACCTGCCTGTCAGCACTGCTCTGAGGCAGGACTGAGGCACAAGGGCTCTGTAAAGGTGTCAGGGCTCTTCCAGTTGTTACCAAAAGCCACGTGTGCCAGAGGAAATCTGCTTTGCAGGACCATGCTGGATCCCCCTGAAAGAGCCCTGCAAAAGCCTTGTGAGTGGGCAGTGTGGCCCCATCCAGTGGATTCCTGTTCCCAAGGTGCTGACAGGAATGCTTCCTCCGTGGTCAGAGAGGCTGGAGCTGCCTGGTGTCTGCAGAGCCCTTTGCCAGTGCCTGGAAAGGAGCTGCCAGGACAGGACAGACGGGATGCTCCAGAGTGACCCACAGAGCATCCTGGGACACAGCCCAGGAGGCATCGGCCTTCCCAGCCCCCGGAGCCCCCCTAGCCCCAGGCACAGCTGTGGCGCCTTTGAAGAGGGGAGCCCGGAGCATGTTACTATAGTTACTGCAGGCTCAGGGCAACAAGCAGAGAGATATTTAAAAATTGATTGTTCTAGCAACAGCTCATCCATGTTTGGCAACATCGGCACATGATGTCAGCTTGCTGCACAGGGCCGCAGCCTCTGATATCCCTGTCTGGGAATTGCTGATGTACAGGGAATGCCTGCTCCTTGGAGACCTGCACAGTGCTCTGTCAGCGGCTGTGAGCAGGGGGAGGCTGGAGGTGGTGGTGGGGCTGCACTGCTGGGAGAGCTGTGTCGCGGCTCTGAGCCTGGTGCAGGCACTGTGACTGCTGCCAGTGTGTGCGTGAGGAAAAAGCTTTTTATCCTCTCTTAATACATAACCAGTACTGACTACGAATGGATACTCCAGCAGCTCTTAGGGCTTTACAAGGCAGCTGCGTCCTGCAGATGTGGCCTTGTGTCCACCTGCTCTTAGAGCCAGCAGCGCGCTCTGCCCGCCTGGCTGCCCCGTGTCCGTGTGGCCAAGGACCCAGCAGTGCCCTGTACCTGCCTGGCTGTGGCCCTTCCTGGACACTGCATTGATGTGCCAGGGCTCTGCTGACGGGGCTTGTCTGGGCCAGGAGCAGCTGTCGAGGCTGAGGAGACGAACATGTGCTGCACGGCCCCGTGGGGATGGCACCTCAGCACAGCCTGGCCAGGGCCCAGCAGGGCCCTCCGCTGAAGTGTCCCTGTGGAGGGGATGCTCCAGCAGTCAGCAGTAGTTTAGCAGCGCTGTGGATGCTGAAGAGCACTTCAGAGCTCTTTCTAGGGCAGGGAAAGACCGGCTGGAAGAACAACCAAGACTGCATTTGTTTTGTGTGTAGCAAATGACTGCCACAGTGTCAGGAGTTCAATGTATAGTGTTTTCATTCCATGTAAATTAGCCCCAGGGCTTGTCCCTCCCAGCGCTTCCCGCAGAGCTGGGGGCTGGTTCCCTCGGCACTGGGCACTGTTGCTAGGTGCAGGGAAAAGCTCCAGTATTTGCTGTGTCTTCTTTTCCAGATGCCAGCACCGACCGCTGACAATGCGGCTGACCTCCGGGCAGGTGTCACCTGGAAACAAACAGCTCTCACCGGGCAGATCTGATTTTCTTCACATTGTGGCAGCAGTGGCACCAAGTGTGTGGGACATGCCCTTCTTACAGGAGCAGGGGACCAGCTGTTTATGATGTCTTGTGGGCTTCAGGGTTTTTTTTCCTTTTCTTCCTTCCATAAAAAGAGACAAGAGGAGTGCAGAGAGATGGGGTTGGTGCTGGTGCTTAGTGCACACTGAGAGGAGATGAATGCAGGAGGACTATGCTGCTGGAGCCAGGAGAAGCCACAGAAGCTCCCAGCAGCAGGAGTGGACCAGCACCGCTCCTCTCTGATTCGTGAGTCACACAGAGCCTGGAGAAGAGAAATGTTTCAATTATTTGTGTTTTATGCGTGAGGGGGTTAATTGCTCTGATGGTAAAGACAGGCATTGGCATGACAATTTGATTAGAAAGGAGCTTTGGTTCTCAAAGAGATGTAGCCAGGGGCAGAGGTTCTCTCTGAAGCAGTAGTTTTTACCCCAAAGGCTGCATTGCCTGTTGTGAGAGGACTGGGGAGAGCTTTGGTATGATTTCATGCACCAGTTGGTCTATCTTCATCTGAGTTGCTGCCTGTGCTTATAAATCCCTGGCTCTGAGCAGGGGTGATAAGATCTCAAGTCCTTCCTGTCTGTGCAGTAAGAAGTTTGAGAAGATACATTAACAAAGCTATTTAATTGCTGTGTGTCAATGCAGGAGCTTGGCTAATACACAAGACGATTTAGAATCTCCTTTATGAGAGTCCATTTCAGCTATTGGTTGTGGCTGAGACCTGCTGGGAAAGTTAACTGAAAAGTAACATTGGAAAACCTCTAGCCAGGAAGCTGCTGGAAGGAATTGGGAGGCAAAGATGGTGGAAGGTTCATCTCAGCAGAAGTGCTCTTGGCTCAGTGGTGCTGGGTGTCCTGGTGTGCAGGGTATGAGGTGGGGTGGTGGCTGATGTTTGCTATGGAAAACAATGTGTGATGGAGGAGGAGGATCAGCTCCGTGTGAATCTGTCTCTGCCTAGGTTTGTGAGTGGTGACTCCTATGATGCGTTAAATGTTTGAACCCTGAAAGCACAGTTGCTCCAGAGGATAAATCACCCCATAGCAAAGTCAAGGGACAGGATGGTTCTTCTCTGACTGACTCTCCTGCTGTGCTAGAGCAGTGACTTGTGTTGGCTGTGTCTGGGTGCCATGGTTCTGGCCTCGCTCTGCGGAGCGGGAACACAGCTCAAGCCCCAGAGTGCTGATGGGGCACATTCCTTCTCCGCATGAGCTGCTGACTTTTGGCATGGGCCTGTCTAGAGACAGATCAGGAAGGATTGCTCTACATTGACAAAGTATGGTGCCCTGTGTAAATGGCTTTTTTCCAGATCAAATAAGTCCTTTTGTCAGATTTTCCTGCTGTATAATCCCCCAATCTGTTCTTTGTTTGACCTGTATTATTCAAGCTCCAATTCAGTTCTACCTTTGTGTAAATCAAATCACCAGACACTGTCCTGTGCTGATTCATGGCTGGTACCACAGCACCCTCTGACAGATGTAAAATGTTCCTCTGTGCAGAAGCCCAGCTCTCGCTGACCTTCCAAGCAGCACATGTGGATCAGGATACAGACAGATGTGTCGAGTCAGACCCGTACAGTGACTCCTGTGCCATGCTGCCTTTTGCAGTGGCATTTAAGCAGCTTGTAGTATCAATTTTTATTCCCTGTACCACCATTTTCAACTTCTTATTGATGATAAATTGTGGTTCATTCACAGCTCTTTGCCTTTTCCTGGAGCTGGACAAGTGGATCTAGACAGAGTTTTCATCTGGAAAGGACTGTTACTGGACCCCTGTGGTGGTGCCTCCACTCTGGCTGCTTCACAGCCCTGCACAGGTGTCTCTTCCCAACCTGGGCTGGCAGTTCCAGTTCCCTCCTGCTTCCCTGAAAAGGAGCTGTCACTGCCTGCACTGAGCACCACCCCCCAAATGCTGAAGATGCTTTGAAAGTGAATCAGCCATTTGAAATTCTTTTGGGGGAGGGAGTGGCTCTGGGTACTACAGACTGAGGAGCTGGATGGAGATCTGGGACACAGAGGGCACTGCCTATAGCAGCTTGTGTAGCCAGTTGTCCAGAGAACGTCATAGTGCCAGGCACGCCATAGTGCCAGGACCTCCTGCCTTTGGAGACAGACAAGGACAGCACCCCAGATGGTGTAATTGGTCTATAACTTCTACTATGCACTGAGAAAGATGCTCGGTGCCAAGGCCCCCAGCCTAGTGGGAGAAGGACCCTCTAACAGGGAGGTGGGTGGGAGCCCACTCTGCTGGGCAAGGGGCTGGCTGCCAACCATGTGGAGTTTGGCACTTGTGGGTGGATTGGTGGGCATCAGACAAGTGTAGCCTGACAGGTGGGAGGAAAAAGGATGTCTCATGTGCTGTGGGGGAAGGCTGCATTTCCATCACCCATGGAGACCACTGCCCATTGCCAGAGCCCTGGCAGGGGTCTGAGTAGAGCCCAGGCTTCACAGGATGGTGACATGACCCCTGGGAATGACATGGGGAGCAAACAGTAGAAATGGGGTCTGTGACCAGCCAATGGGCCACAGGTACTTCTGCAGATGGGCTCCTTGCAAGAGCTTGGGCCTGATCCTTCAGAAAGACTTTGTTTCCTCAAGGGCTGCTCTTGGACAGCTCCCTGCTGCTTAGCTGGGCAGAGGGAAGAGGAGCTCATGGAGCGGTGGATTTATTTCTGCAGCCTGTGTGAAGTGATGTTTGGATGGTTTCAGTTTGTGTTGTCATTAGGACTTATATGGAAGAAAAAAACCCCTTGTGCCTGTAACTGGGAGGTGAAAGCTAACAGCTGGTCTCAGCTATTATTATACACGCCAGAAGCAGTAATGATTAAAGGGACTGCACTGTGATGTAAAGAGATGCCATCCTGGAACCAGATGACTGGGTGATACAATTAAGATAAAGAAATCACATATTGTTGGCAATAGGGAAGCAGGAGTGATGAAATGTGTGATTGGGAAGTGTGGGAACAAGATGAAATTAAAGAAAAATCACAATACAGAGCAGAAAATGAGCAGGACTTGGAACAAGAGATGCAGTTGTTGAGAAGATAAGAGCAGAAATAAATTGAGAGCAAACATGCTAGGAGTAGAAGTGAGGACACACAAAAAATCTTTCCAAACTCTATTAAAAATAAGTTGCTTTGCTAAAATGAGAGCATTGCACTTTAAAGGAAATGACAACATTAAACTGTTGGCTTCTACAGTCAGTGCTTGGGGAAGGATAGAGGAAACCCCTCACAGGCTGAGCTGTGCTGTGGGAGACTTTCTGAAAAGACCCAAACTGTGCAGTTGTTGCACCTCTCACGAATGGAGCATGAGGGATTTGTCAGCAGGGATAATGCAGTGATGCACCCTCCAGTAAGATCTCAGTGGCTGAAAGCCTCTGCAGAAGGGCATGCAGAGGTGCCGGTGGGGTGATGGACCACTGGCACAGGGTGGCAGTGGGCTGTGCGTGGGTGGGGGCACACAGCTGCAGCTCACACGCTCACATGAGGATGGGGCCACGGGGGTTTGAGGAGGAGCTTTCAACCAGGTGGGATGGGGTGCTCCTGAACTGTCCTGGAGGGGCTGGTGAAGCAGTGCCTGGGATGTGTGGCTGTGGCCACATGCTGTGTTACAGCCCTGAAAAAGCTGTGGAGGCCTGACCTGTCCCTGCAGCCAAATGCGTTCCTGCCTTAGCTAAAACATGCAATGGTAAGTGGTGCAGCTATGCAGTTATGTGCCATCAGGAAAGGACTTGCAGTGCTGTGGAGGTCTAAGAGCAGACTGAAAACATCAGAGGGTGTGATGGCACATGGGGTGGCTGGGAGGGAAGTGTGTCCCCTCTGGTAGAGCCATTTGTCTGTGCAGCTCCTCCCTTCAGTGCTCCCAGACGCAGTGACCCCAACTTGGTGACAGCTCAGCAGGAGCAGCAGCACGACTGCAGCCTGTGGGACTCTGCTTCACACAGAGGTGGGAGAGAGGGGTCGGAGCTGTGCTTAGAAGTAGATGCAAAACATCCTCGGCACAACATTGCCCCAGCAAGCTGTACCTGTATATGCATGCACAGTCTGGAGAAGCTGTTTACAAAAGGAAGAGAAAGGACAAGGCCTTGTGATGGCTCCTTCTAAATCCTGGGGAGGCTCTGGGACATGTGGGTGATGGGGCTGAGCAAGCAGGTCGGCAGCACTGAGAGGTGTGAAAGGAATTCTGTCCTACACCAAGTACAAGATACGTGTGCTGAGCTGTAGCTCTGGAACCCATCAGAGCTTGTGGGAATTTTGGCTTCTGCAGCAAGTGAAGGGAGCTGCTGCTGGAAACAGCTTCCAGGGCAACTGAGTGCAAACGCACGCCTGCTTCCCTGAGCCAGATCGGCACTCCTCACAGCTCTCTGACTTGGAGATCGTGGTTACAGAGCATGACATGATGTTTGCATAGGTAAATCCCAAGTCCTGTTGGTGTAGGGAAGTTATTGGTTGCTGCTGTTCTCCTTTTCTGATGCTTCTAGTGACTCCTCATTTGTTTTGATGAAGTTCTCTATTAATATACAGGGCCCTGTGTAGGGAGGAAATATATCTAAGTACTAAACTTTTGAGTTTGTTAATTCTCTGGGATGCATGACAAGTGAATTAAGTTCATTTACAGTTCCCAGAAACTTGAACTGCAAAATGGTGCTCTGTTCACACAGAAAACAACTGTCAGCTGGGTGCCTGGCAATACTGGGAATGCTCCTGGAGCAGCTCCCCAGCACCTCTGCCCAGGTGCTATGGAGCAGGTCCCAGTGTGGTTCCACATGGACTGTTTGTAGGGGCAGGGGGTGAGCCCTTGGCTGCTGCAGGGCTGAGATTTGCCTTGGACACTACTCACTGGGATGGTCTGTTTAGCTGACAAGATGGAGCTTTCTCCATAAAGTTAAAATCAGGTTTGGAAGGGAATGTTTCTACACTGGTGGCAGGATTATGCCCCTGCACCGTCCTGGTCCTGCCAGACTGGGCTCACTGCTCACCTCCTACACTGCCACTTCAGTCACCAAGCCCTGCTCCTCTCCTCTTGCCGTCTGCAGAGACACACTGAAGAATGAGTCTTAAACTCCAGTTGGTGATTCCAAGAAACATTTTTCCACGTCATTTTCTCCTTGACCTCTGTAAAAAGTTACGGGGTAGAACTAAAATTCAAATCAGGCAACTGCTGTATCTGCTCACCCTACACTTTCTTCCTCTCCAAACTGAAAATGAGGAAATACAATGAGACCTGAACAGATGGATTGTGTCAAGGTGAGGATTTTAAACTTTATTCAATAAAGTGTTCGAGCTAACCAGGAAAATATTTTTTCATCTCTTTAATGCATGTGATCTGAGCTGCTCAGGGCCTCTGAGCCACAGATCTTCCCCAAGGCTTGCAGGTGTTTGCCATTGCTGTTGTGAAGGGGCAGTGCAACATCCCCGGCTCTGGTGGTAGCCATGCTGGCACAGCAACGCTGTAGCACTGGCTGAAGGACCTGGGCATCAGCCTGGCTTCAGGGCCTTTGGATTCCAATCAGCAGAGCTCTGTAAGGATGGAAGTGTCCCAGGTAGGACAGGAGTTCTTTTAAAGAGCTCCATCAGCTCCAACAGTTCCTCTCAGTGAATGATGTTTTGTGTAGTGCACAGAAACCAAAACTGTAGGTTCGTGTAACTGAACTTCAGATTCATCAACAAGAATCATCTCTTGCATGTCTGAATCTGAGCCACAGCTTGGCTCTGGTCAGGAAGCTGCTTTTCCTGTGATGGGCTGGGGTGAGGGCAGGGCTGTTGGAATCCAACATCGCTATCCTGTGTGTTTTAACCCCACAGAAGCTCACAGGGAGGTGACTGTGCTGTTAATTGCACAACTGCAAACACACAGGGCTTATCTAATTAATATTTTCTTAATTAGTTATGTATTACCACATTTTCTGGCACTGATTTTTGGGAATCCCCCTTGTCTCCTAGGTGACCACAATGTCATTAGTACTCATTATCAGGCACTCTGAAGCTGTTTTTAAGGACAACAGTAAATAGACTCCCATTCAAGGATGATGCATTTAAACAGGAAACTCATAGCAGTGCTGAATGAGGAAATGTAAACAGAGCAAGCACTTCCACTGCTTTGAGGAGTTTGTGGGGGGAAGAAGTTCTGAGTACAGCATGAGTCCAGCAAAGCTGTGTGTCCCAAAAAATGCTGTGGCACTACCAGTGAGGTATTGGTAGCAGGAATGATGCAGCCCTACAGAGAGCTGCTCTCCTGGGCAGAGGTGTCAGGGTGCTGGGGTGGCTTGTCACCTTCTTCTTGCCTTCCTCCCACCCTTCCCCTGCAGCGTTTCCTTTTCTAGCCTTTCTGAGCCTTTCTGCAGATTTTGTTCTGTGAAATCAGCATTGAGTTTCCCCTCCCAGAATAATGGAATTTAATGGAATTGAATTCCTGCTGGGCTAATTTCTGGGCAATAAAAATAGCTGCATTTATGATGTATGTCATCTTTGTCCACTGCCACCATTGCAAGGGGAAATATGGCCTCGTGGTGGTGAAAACAACATGGTGACAATTTTTGGGTCATCTTCGTGCTTCAGCTCTACAGAAGTCCTCAGGAGTCTGGTTTCTCCTGGGGAAAAAGTGGTGGTGTGATTGCCCAGAGTGGGGGTATTATCCCAGGCTGGAGCCTCCTCTGGGTAGGTGCGGGGCCTTCCCAGCACCATGTGGTCCCACTGCAGCCAGAGCGTGGCTGCGTTTCAGGGGTGCTGAACCCCAGAAGTGACTGGGTGGGGAGTTGCATGAGGAGGCTGATGAGTGCTGTTAACCAAGTGTGGCTGCATGGGGTATCCTCCACAACTCCCTCCCACCCTGGGATCTTCCACAGCACTCAGCCATGTGGCAGCCCAGGTAGAGCTGCGCTCCCACAGGGAGCTGCTTCTGCTCTGCACAGAAGTAACAAGAATCAAGCACATTATTGGCAAATTGTTTTGTTTAATATAGGAAACTGGGAGGTCTACTAAACCCTGGCTGGGGATGAGGGCAGAGTCTACATGCTTATAAACCTTGTAACTCTGGCCTGAGTCATGTAATGAGAGTCTAAGCAGTCCCGGGGGCACAATTAGGATCGGAAAGTAGCCTACACTGATACAGAAAGTCCACATTCTGCACAGAAGGGAGAACTAAAAAGCAGGAATACATACTTATGTATTTATATATTCTGCTTTTGATATATGAAATAGCTGGCAAGGCAACATTTTTGCAGGAAAGGATGTGGGTGTGACAATGCCAAAAAGCATAGCGTTATTTTAGGATACATTAACATGAGTGTCGCCTGTACGGGCCCAGGTATAAACATTCCCCCTGCATGTAATGTCAGGGAATAAAAATATTTTATCTCTTAAAAATAATGAAATGTATTTTTCTTCTAAGAAAAAATACTGAGAAGTTGGTGAAGTACTGGAAAATTTTGAGAGAGATGCTGAGATCCAAAATACATGACTCATGAGGAAAGGCTGAAAGGATTGAGTGTTGTTGACCTGAAATGGGTAAATAAGAAGGGGAGAAGTGACAGTCTCCAAACAGAGGAAAGGTTATTGCACAAAGGACAGCATTCAGTTGTGTTCTGTCCTTTATAGGCTTAAATTTCCATGATTTTGAAAACCTGTGGTACTGGTTTTTTGCAAATGAGGTTATAGATGAGGACAAACAATAATCAGTTTCTCTGAGTCAGCCATGGGAAATGCCTGCTCCTTCCAAAGACATTTGTTAAACATGAGGAAACCCAAATGCAGGGACACTGTGGCTGACCTGGCTGTGGCTGCTTGGGGCTGGGGTCCAGAGCTGGACACCATGACAGGGATGGCACACACATGCATGGGGGCCTTGGTAGCCAAAGCTAGAATGAAGGCCTCCTGGAGAAGTTTTTGCTTCAGATGACTTTAAAGCTCTTTATGCAATATCCTCATGCTTTTTGTGGGTACAGGTATCATTATTTCATTACGCTTTCATGTGAAGTGTGAAAACTATCTTTACCAATCCTCTTAAATTAGTTAAATATAATATTCAGTGAGACAGGAGATAGTGAAATGTTAATTGAAACTGGAGAGGTGTTTATAGGGTGATAGAGTGTGGCCAGCTGTGACTGAAATTAATGTTCAGGGTCCTTGATAGTGATTCATATTCCAGAGTTTATTAAATATTTTCAACAGCAGTCAAAGCCACGTGGTGTAGTCTACTACACTTGTGAGAATCCTTGGTGCAGGTACATGGCACTGTCAGAGCAGGTCATCCAGGACTGTTTTTAACTCGACTGGTTCCCCACGGGCTGCTGTGAGGGTGCCTGTGAGTGGCTCCAGGCCTGTTGCACCCTGTGTGCCTCCTTGGGCCAGACCATGTCCTTCACATCCCGTACCCTCCATGTGTGGGCTCTCCATGGGCTCTCTACATACAACTGGAGGCAGAGCTCTTTCCCAGAAAAAGGGTCAGTGCTGCTGGGGATGCTGCACTGGACAGAGGATGCTCCCCAGCCCAGTGCCCCAAAACCTCAGTGTGGCCCCGTTGCCCCTGGCTGGGCATCCCTGAACTTGCTCAGAAGCTGCTGAGTTGGGCAAGTCACGTCATAAGAATGGGATCTGTGGCTTGTTATCAGCTGCTCATTAGTAAAGAAGACCTGAGCATTCACCTCTGCTTTCCCATGCAGTCACAGAACAAGGAGCTCTGTCCTTGGCTGCAGGGCACGTCATTTCTTGGGGACATGTGAGTCTTCATGGGGAGCAGTGTCCTTCTTGTCCCCAGGCAGGCCAGGGAGGTCTGTGTGTGGGCAGGCAGCTCCCCTCACCTAGGAAGATGCCCAGCTCTTTCAGGGTAATTGGTGACTGTAGTTGAAGTACGTCTTTTACCTTGCACTCACTCAGCTCTGTTGCTTTCTGGGACTGTCCTTCTGTTACCAAGAAGCCCTGTTAGCTTAGAGCCACCATCACCTGTTCACTGCTGCAGCCATTCGGAGTCATCCCTGCGAAGGGAGAGAAAATGCAACTTAGCAGGGATAAGTGATGATGACATGTTACAAGTGACAGGCTCAGCACTTTTGCAAACCTTCTGCTTGCCAAAGGCACCAGAAAACATTTGAAATTATTGAATACTGCAGCCAATAAGAAGATGCAGTAATTTATTGATGTTTCTAGCTTGCCTTTATTCCTTTCATCTATCTTTGTGCCTGCCCTGGAAGGCTGAAATAATGAATGTTTCTGTTTTTTTAATGAAGTTAGGTCATCTGTTCACCTTTTGCTAGGAGGGCCTGAGCTCTTTTTATAGGGTCCTGACAGTAGTGGAGATCACGAAGAGACCATCCTTTGCTTTTCTTGGGTATGTCCATCCTCTAGGAGGGAGTGGTGCTGGACATGGGTGGGCTGGTCAGCCTTCCAGAGCTCTTGCTGCAGGAGATGTTCATTGCTGTGGTGCTCTCAGTTTCTGTTATACATGCTGTAGAAATCCCTGCCTGTCCTAGAAAACCCAGCAGCTCCCAGATGCCCACCATCTACAGGAATTGGACTTTTTGTCTCTGAAATATTGAAGATGTTCAGGCTGTGCATGTCTTTTCTTCTTTATCACAAGGCTTTGGGCTCAGATCTCATTGTCTTTGCAGTTAGGGCCGTGCAGTCTTGTGCTTCCAGCATATGCCATTTCACACAGCTCCTGAACCAGATAAAATGATTCTGCATAATCCCATTGGCAGCTTGTTAAGCCATCAACACATCCCATCACTATGGAGAGAGCCAGCGTCCACTGGAGGAGAGAGTGCTAAAGGAGAAAATCAATTTCCTATATAGCGCCTTCCCTAATGATGCTGAGTGGTCTCCTGCCTGATTGATTCCCACTGTGAACTCATCCCTGGCAGGAGCTGCCAGGGCATGGAAACTTGCTGCTTTGTGCTGGTTTTCCTCCTTTGGAGCAGATGCTGCTGTGCCACTTGCCGCGTGTGCGCCATCTGGTCTCTGTTAACACTCTGGTGTTTGCTTCCCAGGCTGTGGACTGTCCTGCTTGGGCTATGCCTGGTTCATTTTCTTAAAAACATTGAAATGAATTATCCTTGTCATACCAGTGAATCAGGAGGTCCTCAGTGGAAAGAGGGAGCATGAGCTTGGTGTGCCAGGGATTCCTGTCCTTCCAAATTTCCAGGTACAGGTTGAGTGTCTGCCTCCCTGGGCAATGTCCATAACCCTGGATCTTTGACTGGCATTGTTTTTTCTTTCATGAAGCATTTACATTATCTGAATTTGAATTATTTTGCCACTAATATTACAACAGTAAGCACAGACAAAAGGAGTCATCAGCGATCCTCAAATTCCAAAGCACTTGTCACTCACTAGAATATTTGCAGATTAGCTAACAATAGTCCTCAGAAATCAGTAACTATATTCATTGTTTCTTGTGAACTTGCAAACACTAATGCCAGCTGTGGCCTGGTCCCAAGAGTGCCAGGAACAACAGGAATGTCTCCACTACTGTCCTAGACAGAGTGAATGGGGAGTCTCCTCCAAGTTTATTGTGAAGACAACTGTCTGCAAGAAGCAGACAAGGCAGACTTCTGAAAATGTAACTTTTCAAATGTGTGCAAATGAGATCGACTGATTATTTCATTGCAGAGAATGGGAGACATTTAAACTACTTCCAGGAGAAGTCTTAGTCTGGATCTGAGTGCTGCCTCATGAATCGAGGTTAGCTGGCGTTAGCTGTGCAAATGTTCCCAGCCTCTTGAGCTTAGGAAGGAATTTAGAAGGCTTTGAAGTGCTCTTGATCTTCAGAAGGACATCTGCAGCTAATGGTCTGTGCAAGCACGCCAAGAACTGCAAAGTTATACTGCTGCTGTCTTGAGCCTGCTCAGTCCCACTAGGTTTCCAGGACCCTTTAATACAAGTTCAGAGACAAGCAAGTTGTAAAAAATGCACTCTCATACCAACAGCCGATAATCTAGTGCTGGTTAAGTCAGGTGTAAAATGTCATACTGGGTCTTTAACTATGGTGTTTGACTCCCTGATGAAGTATGGCACACAGTGTTACAAGGATTTCAATGAAAAGGTGAGTGGGCAGAAACTCCAAGCTCTTCACTGTACAACTCAAGGTTTATTTTGTAATTGTATCTAAATAGAAAAATATCTGCTTATTAGATATGCAAAGTAGCAGAATAGTTGGCCAAACTATTTCAATTCCAAACCTAATAAGCAGAAAAAAAAAAAGCTTTGCTGTGAATTCAGGATTGATATTGGTTTTTAGGAACAGCTTTTTCATCTGTCTCCCTTCTCTCATTAGCTGATGGTGCCGGGAAGTTCTGTGCTAATGAATGGCTACAAAGTTCTCTGCAAGTCCTTCAGATGAAATACCCACAGGAGCACAGTGGAGGGTGCAGTCACCTCTCGAAGGATGCTGTGTGCTGCCAGCCAGGACCTGAAGGCTTTGCTGTGCTGGATTCAGCTCAGATGTGGAGCTGTGATCATCTGCTGGGGATGGGAGAAGGTTTTGCCTTCAGCCCTGGAAATTGTGGGTCTAGCACCTAATGGAGCCACACCACTGTCCTGGACACAGTATCAGGGACACAGATGCATCTACACAAACTCCATCACAGCATCAGTACAGGAGGAGAAGTCTCTGATGTGACACAATTCACCCTCCAAGTCCCTGTCTGCAGTATGCATCTGCTGCTGAATCTGTCACTGGAGCTGATCAGTATCCCCCTGGCCTCCCTCCATCCACACAGCCCGCAGCTGCCTGTTCCTCAGGCAGGACTCAGCTGCAATCCCCTCTGTCTCTGAAGCCCAGAAGTAAAGCAGAAGGTATGAAAGCCAAGCTGGGGTCTGTCTCACTTTGGACCTTTTGCTCTGCCCTGGAGGCGGTGGAATCCATGCCCAGCTCTGTCTGAGGCAAGAGCAGATGTCTTTGTGACAGCCTCAGCAGGTCTCCTGAGCAGGCTGGGAGGTGTTTTTGTGTGGCAGCCCTGTCAAGGCTGTGGCAGTTGTGTTCCTGTCTCATTGGGTTGCTCTGGTGAGATGCCACAGCATGGTGAGACATGCTGGGTGCCAAGGACAGGGATATGGTGTGACAGAGATATCTTCTCAATTCCCCCAAATTCCAAAGTGGTGCTTCATTAACTAACGAGAGCAATAAAAATGCACAGAGTCACTGTGCTGAGCATCACATGGTCCATGACAGAAAGACAAATTGGACAACTAATAGGTTATGTGAAGGTTAGGTGCCGAGCTGACAGTGTGACACAGCAGAGTTGGAGCAAACAGATTACTGGTGGTTCCTGAAAGGCCACATTGTCAGTGTATCTGACAGTGGGACAGCAGTCATTTGCCCCTGCTGAATGGGAATGATGGGGGTTTCACTGCCTCAGGTGGTGATGATGGGCTCTCACCTGGTCCAATCACTCCTGGAAATGGCAAAGCTTCTTAGTAGCATTTCCAAAGAGCTGCTTCTGGGTCAGAGCTGTGGCAGATTCCCTGTGCTGGATATCAGGGGGCTTCTGCTGCATCCCAGGCATGGGCTTGCCATCAGAACTGGTGGGCAAGCCCAGGCAGCTCTAGCTTTGCCATGGTTCTCTGCATCCAGGACAGGAGAAGCCAGTTGGGTGTGCTCACAGCAGAGGTCCCATGGCAGTGGCAGAGCCCAGAGGTGGATCCTGCTCTGTGCCAGCGAGGCCCCATGGCCTGTCTTTGACTCATCACTGCTTGAGCACCATGGGAATGCTCTTGTAGGGGACTAGCACCAGGGCTCAGAGAGCCAGGTCCTCCCAGAGCCAAAACAAACCTTTGAACCATCTTTGTTCTCCCATGCAGAGCTCCCTGAATTCCTTGCGTATCACTCAACACATGTGAGTGAACATGATCTCTGTTCACAGCGCCATCAGAATGGAAGTGGTGTGTGCAGAGTGTGTGACCAAGAGTGATCTGGCTCAGTGGGACAGCTCAGAGAAATCTCTAGACTCTTAAATTTTTGTCAAATGGTCACTGGAGGGTTAAAGTAATTTTGATTTTAATTACATTGCTGGAGGGCACACTTACGCAAGGGAAAAGACATAATTACCAAGACATTTTATTAAGATATTATTTAATTTTATTGATGTGTCACAAGCAAAAGCACAGGAATGTTCAAATCAATATATACTTACATCAATGTTTAATCTACTTTCAGCATTTTTGCCTGTTCTATTTATGCAGTTACTAGTTGATAAATTAAATTCCCAGAAATATGCAGAACATTAATGAATTTCCAGCAAATTCATGCCTTGTGTATTTGCTTCAGTGGGAAGCCAGAACACGAACAGGCTTTCATCTTCTTTCAGCAAAATTTTATGACCCCTCTGCCTTGCCACTCACCATTACCAGGTCACATGTGATCCTTTTTTCCCCTCGAGCACCTTTTGCAGTGCAGGATTCAGACATCACAGGTCAGGATCTCCTGCCTGGAGGGCAGACTCAAGTGAGGCAGGGCGTCAGCCCTGGAGCAGAGCGGGGTTATGCTGTGCAGTACAGGTGCTCTGGGCCTTCTCCCAGCAGTGCTTTGTAGTAACAGCTCTGGGGTTTCTGTGGAGCACCTGGGGCTGCTCACTGCTAATGGCAGAGAGGTATTTATGGGATGCAAGTGTGCAACTGCATTTATCACTCTTTCCAGGAGGCAAAATCTGCTTAGATCTGATAGGAAAACCCCAGCCAGTCTAGGGGGCTGTTGCACAGGACCAGCTCCTGAGCGTCCCAAGGTGTTGTCCCCACAACAAGAGTGAGAGCAACACGAAGCCAGGCAGCCTGGCAGTGACAGAGGAGCAGGATGGGGTTCAGAAGAAAAACAGAGCTCCTGGAGAGCTCATGGACCAGGCTCCAAGATGGAATCCTGCTTGCTGTGCTCTGATGCTGAGGCTGATGCAGCACAAAGTTACTTTCAGATACAGACGCAAGCAAGTTCCAGATAGGTTGCAGAGCAGTGAACCATATTTTCACCCACATTTGCAGCTGGGAGAAGAGTAAATGTAACCTGAATGGTCAGAGATACATAGTCAGAGAGAAATGGATGTCTTCATCCACATGAGGTTTCTGATCTTTTTCTCTAGCTCCTTTCTTTTTCCTTTTTCTGTTTGGGAAGTCTACCTTGCCTTCTCCAGGCCTAAGGAGCAGGTTATGGATGGCCAGCCCAAAGATGGGACTTGCCATGTGCTGGTTTTGCCTTTCCTCTCCTTGCGTGGGCAATTGCCTTTTCGTCTTTCCACTCTTCAGGCTCCTGGTTTTCCCAGGGCTGCACTGCTCCTGTGCATGGCACCTTACATAGTGTGCCCTTTGCACATCTCCACTCGCTGCCATTTGTATCCAGCTGCCTGTGACTGAGAAATCTGTGATGGAATCTCTGATCCAGACAGCTGCTGAACTCCCTGACTTCAGACAATTTGTCACTGGTGGAAGGATTGATGTTGGGAAGCACTTTTTGAGATGCCTTTTATCTTCCCACATTCATGGTGCTGCAGCACAGTCCCTCAGTTGTCTTCATCTATCAGCTGCCCCAAGTTCATATATTTTCTCCTGGTTCAGCTTCTTCCAAGTCATGCAGGTGCCACTTTCAGTGACTGGTTTTGCCTTCCCCCTGTACAGGTAGGTGGGTGTGTGCTCCTGGGGCTGATTGTCATTAATGCCTCCCAGATACTGCCTCGACTGGTCAGTTTTGCAGGAATTCTGCCATGGCCCTTCCCTGCTTCCCTGCAGAATTGAGCCATCTTTTTTCCCAGGCAGTAGCTGCCATCTGCACCAGAAGGTTAATTTGTTCCTCTTCGCTATAACTGCATTTATCACATGGAAGTGGTTGTTGTGGAAAATATTGATCAAACACTGGCTTTTCCCTGGCTGGACTGAAACAGAGCATTTCAACTACTCAATTGCTCAGGATTTTGTGTTGTGTGCAGCAGCTCTGGAGAGTGTTTGCATGGGTGTGTGTGTGCACATATGTTTTGTGGTGGGGCAGTGCACAGTGGCTGCTGCTGGTCTCTGTTTCACCCTCCAGCATTTCCAGCAGTGGCTTTTCTGGAGCTGGATGTGTGTGGCTGATGCCTTGCACAGTGCAGGTTTTCTCCTCCATGCAGCCCCCTCTGAATGCCAAGGGGCAGCAGTGGTGGACCCCACTGCGTGGCCAGGAGGAGGGAGGGAGAGAGGGAGGGAGGCATGGCTGGGCAGACAGATGTGTGTGGAGAGGAAGGGCTGTCCCTGCCTGGGAGCAGAGAGCTGGGGTTCTGTGACTTGGCAGTCCATACCCACAGAGAGTATGTGCTGCCACTCAGAGCTGGGCATTCACACAGATGTTTGGATGTGACCTGGTCAGTGGGAATGCTCTGCCTTAATCTGCTTGAGAGCTAAACTCAACCCTTGGCACCTGCCTGGTGCCTGTGGCAGCCCTGGGCAGTTGGAGACTCTCCCAGCTCCCTCACACTGCCGCAGCACTTCCACAAACGGCTGTCCCAGTCTGAGCTCCAGTGCTTGTCTCTCTGTTAAAGAACAATACAATAGCAACAGCTCCTGGCAGCAGCTGCACAAATCTGGGCTGTTTTGACAGCACCTTATTTCAGCCCTGTGCTCTGAAAGTGTAGTGGGAATGTTTCCTGCAGCAGCTCATGGTGGCAGAGCTGTGGCACAGGGGAATGTACGAGTCACCCTGTGAACATAACGATGGGTTTAGTGCTAAGACCTGTCCCTGGTCCCCACTGGGTGCCTTTCAGGCACTTATTTGCCAAGGAAATAAGGGCTGGAGACCACAGCCCTTGGGCACCTTCAGCAGCGCGGCAGTGGTCCCAGCCCTGTGCTGGCCATGGCGTGTCGGTGTGGTGGGCTGTATCCTGGTGGGGATGGCACTGGGCTCCTTGTCCCCATCCTGTCACAAGGAATCAAGAGCATTCAGCAAGGGCTGGGGCCGTGGCAGAGGTAACAAGGGACATCCAGGAGCACTAAGCTTATCTGCTGGGCTCTCAGTCTGTGTCCTGGTGTGCACAGCAGCTGAGCAGACATCAGGAGAGTCAGGAGCAGGTTTTTTAAGAAGGGTGAGCCCAGTGTGGAGCTCTGACCCGGCATAGTGAGGACAGGCAAGGAACCATCCTGGCTCTGAGAGTCGCAGGTGCAGGGAGCCCATGTGCTGTACGGTGGGTGCTGCTGGGGCCAAAGTGGGAGCACAAGGAGTGCCTAGATCCTGGCACATGCCCGGGACGCTGCCAGCTGGTGCACGGTGTTCACCTCTGCCTGGAAGGGGGTCAGCCCTTTTGTGTGCTATCTGCCCCTTAAAAACGAGCAGAGAAGCCACCAGAGGAGTCCTGCTAGGAAGAGAAAGCCACTTGGCTTCAGACGCGGCCGCTAGCAGGCAGCGGGGAACGTCCGTGTGCGGGAGCGAGCGGCGGCTCGGGGGAGGCGGTGCCGTGGCCGCTGTGCTCGGGGCTCCCGCTCCAGCCGGGAGCTGACGTCGGCAGCCCCAGGCAACTCGAGCCTGCTCTTTTTCCGCAAAATCTGGCACACTGTCCAATACAGATTCACTAGAAGAGCTGTACTCTGCCAGTATATGAAAATTTAATTAGGCAGTAAATGCTTCCTGCTTCCAAGCCCTGAGGCTGAAGAAATCCAGAATGTCTTTGGATTTCTTAATGGGACAATTGTCCCCTCCAATAGGCTGTAAATGGTGTTAGTGACATTGGACAAAGCCTGCCTTCTGCATTACATTTGTGCACTCCCTGACCCTCCGGTGCATCCCTGCATCCCCCCGAATGCTCCCGGGGGTGTGGAAGGGACTGACTGGGTGAGGCGGAGGGAGACTGCTGAGCCTGTCCCCTCTCATGGGTCACTGGGAGACTCTGCTGGTGATGCGGAGGAGCTCACAGCAGTACCAGGTCTAGGGGCTTTTATCCCAGCTCCTCTTTGGAGGGTCTGTGAAGGCTCAGAGTCAGGATGAGGGCAGCAAACCCGTTCTCCCCATGGTGGCACCTCTCCTTGCTGGCACTATGCCACCCTGACCTGAGCTCTTGCTGCGACACCCCTGGATGAATGTTAATATTAATGTTTGCCATTACTTCACTCTCTGCGCTGTGCAGGAGGTCATGGCTCCAGCAGACACAGATTTTCTGTCCTGGCCAGTGTTTACTCTCTCCACACTAAATTAGATACAGTCCCTTCCTCAAAAAGCTCAAACTCTAAAATAAATTACAATGCAAAATAAGGGGCTCCTGTGCTGTGGAGAACTGAGTTCTGATGGAGTCATGACCTCTGCCAGTGTCACAGCCTGGCTCTGTTGGAGTCAGGGCTGTGGCTGCCCTTTTCCACAGCTTGGACAGAAAGCTTCACCACTGAGCAACCTCTGAGAGCCCAGCTCTGCTGTTGAGCCTCCTCACCTGGAGAGCTGTTTGTACATTCTGAGTATTGATTCTGAAAATTCAGCTTGTCCTTGTAATTTAAAGAAAGCAAGAGATTTTTAAGCACTGAGAAAGCTCCCAGTTCTTTAAAACCTGTTCAGCTTAAACAGTATGAAAAAATGAAGCATTTTTTACATGTCCTGATGTCCCTTTGGGTGAGGAAAAGGGGGAATTGCTTAATACCTTTTCACAGCAACCCGAATGATGCATATATTGTAGGAAACTCATTAAAACACATTTCCAATATCAAAGGACCATTCCTAATCCATGGTGACCTGCTGCTTCAAACTGCAGCTCCAGCCTCCCAGCTGGTGTGTTCACCCCTGGGATAGCTGCTGCCCACTTCCATGTTTGCTCTCCTGCCCCTCCCTAGGGCGGCATGTCATCCACATCACTCACATCTCCCTCTGGAATGCAGGAAATACTCAGGAACAGACACTGAGCAAAAGGCAAATCATGAGCAACGAGGAAGCTGCTGCCGTGAGCTGCGTGGGCTCCACGGCCTGCACGTGTGTCACTGGTGTCACAGCACCTCTGTACGGCTGCCACCCCTCTGCGTGGGACACGCCTGCTGCTGCTGAGACCTGTCTGTCTGTCCGCCCACACCACTGGCACAAGTCCGAGATGGGAGCCAGCACATGCCAGATTGAGAGCTGGTAAATTGGCAGTATTTTTTTCTTTCATTGAAATGGAGAAAATAATTTCACCTTGGGGTCTGTGGCAGCTCAGGAAGTTCTGCAGCAAGCAGACCTTGGAGGCAAATACTGCTCTTCACTCTGGCACAGGCAGGAGTGGTGTGAAGCAGCTGCACTCCCTGGACAATGGCATCTGCTCAGAAACCTTCGTCCTTCTTCAAATCCGGTGCGCATGAAAAGCATCTGGAAAAGCCTATGATTGATCTCCTTGGCTCTGACTAGTCCCAGGCTCTTGAGGACATGCAAGTTGCTGCTGGGATCTCACTCCTCCCATCTGTTCCCAAAACTTCAAAAAGAGCCTGTCTGAGCTTTTACTCTCAATGTTTGAGACACTTGTCACTTTATGAAATGTCTTCATTATTTTAAAATGAGGGGTTTGAGAGAAACTGTTGTTATTTATAGATTTCTGTCTGCTATCAAAGCACTTATCACTGTCATACCCCAGAGCTGCCAGTAAATGCCTGTTGATGGTCACTCTGGAGATGCAGCTGGACAGGGCGGGCCATCACCTGTGCCCCCCACCATGCGGCTGCAGCCCCCACCAGGGTGGGTATGTATCACCCTTGGTTTGGAGCTGCTCACTGGGAGACAGTGACACAGCCAGCAGTGCCTCCACAGGGGCAAATTCTCCCAGACATCCCTGTCACAGTGGTGGTGGTGGTCACCTTTGGGACCACTACAGTGACATGGCCCAGGACACCCAAGCAGAGCATTGCAGTGGGTGCAGTGCAGGTGCCACAGCTGGGGGTGCTGCCTACTGGGTGGGTGACTGCTGGTTGTGCTGGTGGGGACTCGTGTGCCTCTGTCCTCATCTGGTGCCCAGAGCTGAGTCCAATCACTGGCAGGATGCCGGGGCCACTGTGGGTGTAGCCTGGAGCTGAGCTGGAGCCAGGAGGGGTGCAAGGTGCTGTGCATGGGCAGTTGTTTTTCATTCAGGTAGAATCAATTCTCCTCATGAAACAGCCTGTTAGTCACCTGCAGCTCTCTGAAATCCACTGCAGGGAGGGTGGCTCAGAAGGTCTTCACAGCTGCTGGGCTTCTTTGGAGCAGCAGCCTTAGCCTGCATCTCACAACCACATCTCCCTGGGGAATCCATCTACCCATCTCAGCCCCATAAGAAGTGTTAACATATAAGGAGCAATAAATATCCACTGGCTATTATTTTTCATTTGCATGGTCAGCTCAAACAGACAGCAGTTCGCAGCAGGGTTTGATATGCTTATATTGATTTTCTTTATAGATTAGAGTGATTCAAGCAGTTATAAGGTTAATTTCAGATGATTAACTTCACCATATTGTAATATTTGATTTAGATTGGCTTTCAAACACTTTCCACCTATTGATTTTCAATATCACACTTCTAGCACTGCAGCCAAATGTCATTTAAATAAAAGGTTGACAGAGTAGAAAATACCCACATTAGTCCTGAAAATTCTGCCACATTCAGCCTGCATCAACCCTGGCCTTCCAGGGAGAGGAGTGGGGTGCAGGGTAGCACACGTGCCTCCAAACCAGGCCTTGGCCACATTAGTGCTGAGCTGATGCAGCCCCTGGGTGAGGGTGGCTCTGGCCCAGCAGGGTCTCGACAGCCATGGTCCCCCCCTTCATTGCTATGGGGCCTGTCCAGCATGAGCCACTTCTGCCCAGCACAGTCACTGCTGTGTCCCCATCCCACGGGCCATGGGCACTGTGGTGTCACTGCTATTGGCAGGGTTGCTGCTGTTTTGTTTGTGACATTAAAATTCCTTAATAAAAATCAACCATGAAATTGTTGGATATCAGGAGAAGTTTGACCTGCCAATTCCTCCTCGTGGCTTCAGATAATCCCCCCATCCTGGAGGAAGTGCAAGAGTTTTAAGATGGATAACAGGTTTTATTTACATCAGCTGAAAGCAGCTGGGGATTTGGAGACTGTAGGAAAATTACATGTATGTGATTTCATAGGAAACTTCCTCCTAAAATACGCAGATGGGATGTGAAATCCTTCCTTTTCAAGGGATCCTCACTCCTCAGAATGTTCCAGCCCAAGGGAAGGTCAGTGTTTATGATTCTGATAAAGGCATTGGAGATGTGGAATGTGAGCAGGAAGGACTTGTGTCTAGCACCCCCTTTGCAGAGCACATGCAGGGAGCTGTTTGCTTTTTTAATGGCTTGTGTCTCCTTCTCTCTCTCACACTTTTATTTTCAGGGGCTATTTTCTTCCTCTCATTTTGGTGATGTGCTGAATACAGATGAGACTTAGAATACACAGAGCTATTAGACTGACATGCACTCATTTTGTAGGTTTGGAAAAAAAGTAAACCCCTGCTCAGGTTAGCTTGGCACAGTTAGAAAATGATGTGAGCACCTGGCTGGCAACAGTTCTCTCACTGCCCAAAACCTCAGGGCCACTTGTGAGTGCCCTGTGCATGGACATATCCATGCAGGGGTCACTGTCCCCACCAGCCTGGTGGGTGCTGGAGTCCAGGGCTGTGCTCTGAGGCTGCTCTCGCCCCTGCCCCTGGGAACCTTCTGGAACCTGCCTTGTCTGGGGCACCCGAGTCCCACAATTTATGTTCAGGCCATTGCTCTCTGTGCCTGCGCCTCCTGAGGTGAAGGGATATTGCTTCCTATAAATTTCAGGGATTCTTTACAGAGCGCCTGGCTGGCCACAGTGGTTCAGACAGAGCTGATCAAATACTTACTTGTCAGATGAATTGTCTGATTAATTTTGTAATTTCAAATGATTTATTTATAAGTCATCTGCAATAACTAATATTTATATTGCTTCCTGACCAGCAATGATTTGCCTTTTCTGATGATAAATCCCCATATACCTGCAGCAGCTAATGCTCTGAACTTGGGAACAGTAATCCAAGTAAGTAAGGAGTGCTCTGTTATCCCCACGCAGGCTGCAGAACATGTGTATTATCTTCAGCTCTTTCCCACAATTCTTCCACATACACTTTTTGACAAAAGGAGAACTGTACAGACCCTACAAAGGTCAAAGCTATTAAAAATCTTTTCAGTGAGCAGTGCTGCAGATCTCCAAACACTCACAGCTCTCCAGGGAAAGTCTGAACTCGCATTTTTCACCTCTAGCTTTTCTAGTCCTGTCCAGCACCCACTGAAAGAAACCTGTGTGGAAAATTACCTCCTGAAGCCCCTGGGTTTGTCAAACCAGGCAGATGAAGCAGCCATTGGCTTGTCCCTGTTGAACCCAGGGAGATAAATGCATCTGTTCAAGTAATTCATGTGACTGGAAAAATACAAGACGTGAGATGCAAGGCATTTTAAAATACAAAGAAACATTTGTTCAATAGTTTTTCAGGTATCTGTTGACTCTGTATCGCTTAAAAAAAACATGTGGCTTAAACAGACCTTGCAGTGTCTGCTCCAAGACCACAAGTCTTGGCAGGATTTTGTTGCTCACTGTCTTTACCTGCTTTCACCTCATTGCGAGATGCCTCAGAAGCTCCCTCCAGGAACTTCTGGATTTGAATGATGTAAATAGTTGTGTCATCTGTGTTCCAGGCTGCACTGTCTGCCTGCTGTCCTGCTTGTATGTTAAAGGAAAGCAGTTCCTATACAGCCCAGGACAGCTCCCTGCTAATTGCCTTTGTCCTGCAGACATCCATGATTTAAATCTGCTCCCTGTCCCTGCTCCTCGGCCCCAGCTGGGAGAGTCTGTAGGTTCTGCACAACCTGCTGTGTATGGCCAATGATGTCACCCCACACTGGCAAGGTTTCTGAGAGATGATGTGAAGATGACATTGCCTGCAGCCTCTCAGTCCGCACCAATTAAACAGAGAAATTAAAAAATGTCTGAGTCATTTAAAAAGAGAAATTAAACAATGTGATAAACAGGGGACAATGGAGACAAAGCTGGCACATGTCAGGAAGGACACCCAGTACAACAGCCACGTGTACAGCAGCCTGTGTCAGTGCCCAGTGCCTTCCCTAGGTCTCTGCAATCACTGCACTGGGGAGGAGGAACTGTCTCATGGGGGGCTGGCACCTGAGACTGCTCAGAGCCCACTTCTTAGGAGATATCTCCTCCTTGGTCTGGCCTCTCCTCCTGGCACCTTCTCTCCTGTGCCAGCCACAGAGTCCCGCAAATCCCTTTCCTCTGGGCACTTGGGCAGATGTTTTCTGGCCTCAGGGGCTGGGTGCTTGGTGAGGAGCGTGGGGACTTCGAAGGACTCACAGAGCCAGCTCTGGATGGGCAGCATCCCTCCAACTCAGCCTAGTGCATCAACTCAGCCTGGAGCTCAGAGATGAGACAGACCAGCCCTGCAGTCAGAGCTGCTCTGTGTGGTCACAAACACGGCATCCAGCTTAACTTGTGCCAGGAATGAATTCTTAATTCTTCCAAGGAGCTCGTATGTTTGGGTGAGCTACAGTGTTGCTCTCTGAAAGATAACAATCTGCAGGATTCCTCACTGCTGCCCTCAGTGTGCTGGCAGAGGGGAGAGGGTGTCTATAGGCAGGACAAGTCCCTCCTGGAGGCTAGGAAGGTGCAGCTGGAATGTGTTTTCCCAGTAACTTTACAGAAAATTATAAAGCAACACCATAACTACAGCCATGCTTGGCTCAGCCAGTGTGGAGCAGCTTGCAGAGCTGGCAGGAGAGAATGGTGCTGTGGTTTAGCCCTTGTCACCTTAGGAAATGTCACTGGCACACTGAGACCTTGGGCATTGTCACCAGAGTCACTTCCACAACCTGCCTGCACGGCTCAGCCCCACAATGCTGCGGCTCCCGGTGGTCAGGTGATGGGTCACAGGCAACCCCCCTAGGGTCCTCAGCAGAGGATGTGCCAGCAGCTGGGCTCCTGTTCCTGGCTCTCCTGGGGCTCCTGGACCTGCTGGAAGGGCCTTTGGGTCCCAGAGCCACACAGTCAGTGGGACTCCCCAGCCCAGTGCAGCACAGCCCAAGGTGTGGATGGTGTAGAGTGTAACAGGCACAGAGGGATATCCTATACCTTTGGAGAGGAGAAGCCAATGGACAGTCCCATCACAGCTCCCCTCTGCCCAGGCTGGAAGCAATCCAATTTTCATAGGGTTTTTCCTACAGTCAATTGAGTGACTTTACTTTTCCAGAGCTGTTAAGCAACTAAGCCAGACTCTGTCTTTTCTGTATCTAATTGGCACTTCCAGCTGTAAGTAAGGTGATCTACAAATCATTTTGATCTCTGTTCAGTTCTTTGATCTCACTGTTGTTCTCTGGTGCATATAGTGACAGCACAATTAATTAATTGCAGGCTGATAATTGTGCAGCTGCAGCATGCTCTAGTTCATGCTTAGAGTTTTACTAGTTGAGTTGCCAGGGTTTGTCATCAAGTCTGGCAAACAAGAGTGATCTGAAATAGCATTCGTTGACCTTTTCAACGTCGATAAGTCCACAGGCAGAGTGCACATGCTGGGGAGGAGCCCCAGCCTCCTACATTGGAGGCACTTAGCACCCGGAGCTGACAGGCGTGAGGTGCCCAGCTGCAGATTGGCAGCTCCTCAGGCTGTTGGATTATTTATTGGTGAATGCTGTATGATGCTCACTATATCCAGCCTGCAGAGAGAGGAGGGAGCTGGAAAGCACTTCAGGGAAGAATCCAGAGACCTTTGCTAGTATTAACTCTTCTGTATCTTTCAGTCTGAAAAGGAATTAATTAAACCTTGTGCTGTAGGGGTTTTGATCCATCCCTGCTGCAGGAAAAGGTGAGTCCTAGCAACAGAGCAGGATGTTCTGTACTGGATGCTCTGCTCTGAAATGTCTGGCAGGAAAGTAAAGCGGATGCATCAAGTCAAATGTGGTTTGTTTGTGCTGCTCCCTTGGCTTATGCTTTCCATTCCAAGGATCACACATCGCTATCCTAACTCAGTGCCACAAGGCTGGCGACCTGACACTCTGGGCAGGGATCAGTGCAGTACCTGTGGGTGAGATGGGTTGCCTTGTGGGAAAAGGCAGGAGAAGCCATTTGCCAATGTTGGTGATTGAAGACCTGTGAGGGGAAGCCCCAGTCCTCTGGGCTGGGCACATGCCTTTTGGAGCCAGCTTTGCTGCCATCCATGCTCTGGCAGGGCTCGTTCAGCTTTTACAAGCTTGTGCTCCACAGGCCATCAAACCTCTGCCAGAACAGCCAGTGGACAAAAGAGCCTCAACTGTGTATTCTGCTCCTTTAGAACAAGGCAAATATTTCAGTATCTGTTGAAGAATATTTGCATTTTTATGGATAAATTCAAGAAAAAAGGCAACACACAATCCCAATTTGCATCCCTTATTTCCATAGAAACTAAAGGAGCCTTGATTGCTTTCATGTGCTTTTGATGAAAATTGAGTGGGGTATCTTTATCCTGCCATAAGGTGGGAAGAAAAATTGGCATTCAAAATAATGTCTAATGGTTCAAAGGATACTTTCGCAAAACAACTTTCTGTGATTTATTAAATAACTTGGTGCTTTTCAAATAATTGGAAAAAAACTTCCTAGAAAACTTGTTGCAAACGTTCACTAAACTGCTGCAGATTGACATCTGCAGTGTGGGATGAGGGCTGTGTACTGGGCTGTGGCTGGTGAAATCGAGGGCATTCAGCTCCTAATCAAAGTTCAGACCCTAGCAGGGAGCAATAAAGAACCTGGATATTGTAATTTATGCAAACTTTTTTAAACTTCAGGGGGGAAAAAAATGTTAGTAAGCAGCATGCCAGCAGGAGAGACTGGGGATCAGGACCAGCCCTGGTGTGGGCTCCCGGCACAGGGCTCTGTGGGCAGGATGTGGCCCACTCTGCCTGCCCAGCCAGGACCAAGGGCTGGCAGGAGCAGGGGCTCAGTAGGGTGACTGTGTCCTGCCAGGGAGCCCCTGGGTTCGCTTCAGTGCCGACGGTGCCCATCTCAGTAAGGTGAGCAGCTGCCTGGCAGTGGCTCTCTCCGGGAGCAGCGGGATGTGCTGTGCCTGCACTGCTCAGCCTGACACGAGGCCATTTATATTTGATGGTGTTTGGATGAATTATGCACATAGCCACTAAGAGAAATTTAATGATGGGTTTCGTCTTATTTTTTATAGATTTCAGCCTTTGAATTAAGCACCAGTTCACTCTCAGTGCTACAGGCGATAAAAGGGAATATTCCAGTTCCTGTGTCCATCACAGCTGCTCTGCCACAAGTAAACAGTAATCACCCGCAATTATTGCCCATTATGTGCTCTCTTCACCTGAGATCACACTACAAAGCCCGAGTGTGGCATCGCAGAAGGAGTCGGGTGGCAAAGAGCTGTCAGGATGAAATAACAGCAGAGACCTGTCAAAAGCTGGCTCCGTGAAAGACCTAAATCCTCTCTCGATGGCCCCTCCGTGCAGTGTAGAAGAGCTATTGCTGTGTAATTATAAATTGTCTGTAGGGCTTATCTCAGGTTCAGGGTTGACATTACAATAATAGGGTGGGTGAGCTTTATTTAAGGGATAATGTGTGGTTTACACACGGCAGTAAAGGCGTGTGGTGGGTGATTAACACCGGCACAGAGCCTGCGTGGTCCGTGGTCAGAGGAAAAGGACCTTGTGCAGCCATGGGCTCTGCTGGGAGGGCCGGGGAGCTGCCTGCCGGTGAGCAGGGTCCCATCAGGAGAGGGGAGAGGAAGGCCTTGTGTCACCCAGCTCTGGAGGTACCAGTGCCACGTCTCCAGGAGTAGTCTGCCTGGACACTTTATCACCAGCAGAGAGGGAAGGGCAGGTATGATGATGTACTTGAGATGCTTGCTTCAGGATTAATTGAATTATTCCCACAATTGCCTTTTCTCTCCTTTTGCTATAAAGGTGTGGGGAGGATCCATGCAGCAGCTCAGCCGCTTGCAAATGCAGGAGCAGCAGTAGCACAGTGGGGCTGTCTGGCTGCAGCACTGTGTGCGGAGCAACCCCCCAGAGCGGGTTGGCTTTGGAGTCAATACCTGAATCTGGCTTTTTGTATTGTGGTAAAAATAAAGAAAAAAACCCCATGTGGATCCAGAGCCTCTCTTAAGTTCAAATATGCCCACAGTTTCCGTGGGAGCTCAGCACCTGAGGCAGCCCTGATTGTTGTTAGAGCTGACCATGCTGGGAGGGCAGCTTGTCCCTGGGGCTGGTTTGGGCAGCAGCCTCTTCAATCTCCACATGAACTGTTGGGCTGCAGTAAATTACAGGGATCCATTGCTATTTAGAGGAAGGGAAGCATCCCTGCGCTCAAGTGCCTTGGCCCTGAGGGTGCGGGCAGGTACCGCAGGGTGAGATTCCTCAGGAGGAGCGAGCCTGGGAACTGCCCCACAAGCTGGGCTGGTGTAAGAACGCACTGTGCCCATTTCTGCAAGCCTTGACCCCATCTCAGTTGGTGAGATTGGTGGAGCTGGTGCCACTCGGGGGAGTTAGTAGTGGTATTAACTGGAGGAAATACTGTAGAGTAAGTATTAGCCTTGTATTATGTAGAATTTTAAAGCACTTCATTAATTTACAATTCCACTTTTTATTAAATTAATTTGCATTTTAATGAAAAAAATAAGTGGAGCCAGTTCTCTTCTTGAAGTGGCGATAACATGCCACCTGTATGTGAATGAGTGTGCCTGAGTGAGCTGAGGTGGCTTGGCATTTGCCAGCTCCCAGCCCTGTGAGGGACTGTCCCCATACAGCGTCCCCTCCCTTCCCTGTGTCCTTGAGCAGCCTGCATGCTCCAGCTGGCTCTGTGTGTGGGGGCTGCAGCTCAGGCTGGGGTTTCCGTGAAGCATGGGGAAAAGGCTCCAGGAAAAGGCAGGAGCAGGATGCAATGATCCCACCTCACAACAGGAAATGCCCCTTGCTGTGGCCAACGTGCCACCTTGCCCTTCTTGACAGGGCCATCATGTGTCCCTGCTGCCAGGCTCTTTCTTCCCCAAGAAACAGGGACTGTGCCAGCAAAATGCACCAGGACAGAAGAGCCCCAGCAGCCTCCCCTCTCAGTGTGAAGGGCAAATGGAAGAGTTCAGCTAAAGGTTAAAAAAAGTAAAGATTCCCATTGCTGGGCACCCTTTGGGATGTGCAGCTTGTGTTCCCTGCTGACCCCAATGGCCCTGACAGAGGCCCACGATGCTCAGCAGCTGTTCCTGATCCGGGATTGTTGCTCTTCAGGGAGATCAACCTCATGGCCCTCCTTTGGCTGGCAGGTATCTGTTCTGGAGTGAAGCGAGGCACACTTGTATAAAGTAAATAGCAGAAATCATTCTGAAATCACTGGTGTCAAGCAGCTGTATTTAGAGTGGGGCAAAGATGGGATGTTTCTCTGCAAGTTTGTTTTGTTGTGGTTTTTTGTTGGTTGGTTGGGTTTTTGTTGCTATTTGGTTTGTTGGGGGTTTTTTTGTAGTCTGGGATCTTTTTGTTACTGTTCTTTGTTTAGAAGTTTTTTGTGTTTGGGAGGGTTTTATATTTCTTCTGGGTTTTTTGTTTCTTGTTTCAGGCTTTATTTGGAGAGGATTTCAGGTGTGGTTACAGCTAGCCAAAGTAAAAAAAAAAAATTAAAAATCCACTAGCCTCTTTGCCCTCTGGCTCTGGGATCAATAGCTAACATCTCTGGTGCCTCCACAGCCTCCTAAACTCTTTACTGGGAAACAAGCATTTCTCTTCAGGGCTTTATAATATTATTATTATTATTATTTCATAATTGTTTTAAAAATATTATTATTATTACTGTTGTTATTAATAATATTACCATTTCAGTTGACTGCAAATGAGATTCTCTCCACTAAACTGTCTTTACTTCCAGCCTCTCTTACCGTCAGCTCTGCTGTTGACTTTGTGGCAGCAATCCCACAAAGTCCTTTGGCTTTTGAGACAGGTTAATCTAATAAATCTTTTCATTTTTAATTTTTTTTTTCCAGTAGCATCACATGTCTGCTAAGGAAACTTTGGCTGTATTCCCTCACAGCTTAGTGTCACAATGGTGCCAGTAGCTGTGAACCTCCAGAGTGGATCTCCTGGCCTGTGCAGCCAGAGATGATGGGAGTTTCTGGACTCCAGGAGCATAACCCTGTAGTTCCTTGCCCCTTAGAAGAGGAGCGCCAGGGCATTGTGTGAGTGTAGGCTTTTCTTAGAAAGGAAAATTAAGCAATAAACATCCACAGAAATAAGACATTTAAACATTCCAAGTAATTGATACCAGGAAAAAATATGATAGGATGAAATCTATTCCTGCAATAAACTGTCCATTAGCTGGGCCATCAGCATAACCCTAATCTAAAGTTATGAGGATCCATTACAGATATAATCAAATACAATTTTCTATATTCCATGAATCAAAAGCACCATATGTATTAAGAGCCTAGTTTGTCTTTTTGTTCCTGCCTTCTCCTAGAACTGTGTATATCTGATTTCTTGTGTTATATTGCTCTGATGTCTGCTAAGGGCACCATGCCCTAGAAATTCACATTAAATAACTGAGAGCGAGTACTAGAAATGAAAAAAGTGAAATACTATCTAGACAGCTGGAAGTAAAAATATGAAAAGTGTTGCACTTACAGAAGGAAAAAAAGCCTATTTTTATGACTTGAATAGACAGCCTGGTATAAAGAGAAATTTCTCACCCAAGATCAGACATACAGCTGGGATGTTGGAACCGCAGCGTGCTGGGCACCGTACAGACACCAGCCCCAGAGAGCATCAGGATGTGGCTGCAGGTGCCAGGTGTGCGAAGGCACGCGTGCTCCCAGACCTGCTGGGTGAAGGGTCACTTCGGCCCAGGACATTTTTGGTTCATAAGCACATTTGCATTGGGCTTTTAATGGACACCCTGCAGACAGGGTGATCCTGTGACTGGATATGTCTGCAGCTGTGAACTCTCCCACTATGAGGGCTGTTCCTTTCCTCCTCAGTGGCCTGACTTCCAACTTGTCCTTTTTTCCTTTGTTTTGTGCATTTTTCCATTTCTCACCGTTGACTAGCATACCCCTCTCCAACAGCCCCTGCCCAGGTCCCTGCTGGCCTGTCCTTGCTCTGCTCGGCTGGGGATATCCAAGCAGGTCTGCTCCCGTCCAGCTCATGGACATACCCTAGGCCTGACAGATGTTTCTGGGAACTTGTGGCCAGGAGACACTTTAGCAGGAGAGCCTGAAGGGAGCTGTCGTGGTTTGTAAGGGTTGATGCTTCCTGCCAAGAGTTCCCCCCCTCTCTGAGCACAGTTTTCCAGAAAGGTATGTGTGACCTGCCTGTGGCCCAGCACAGGGGCTCTAATGTGTTGGCGGGAGCCTGGAGCCATCTCCTGTCCTTGCCACCTCATCAATTCTCCAGCTGTTTTCTAGTCCCATCTTAAAAAAAAAATAAACCTTTTCTGTCTCTCCAGACAAGCCCCCTGGTTTATCTGTGTTCTTTTCCATAGGTGTCTCTCCGTAAAAAGGGATGCTTTAATTTATTCATGACACATGATTTTCTTGTTGCTTTCTCCAGTATTACATGCATACCTCCATGGCTGACCTGCACTGTTTGGCTTTGCAACTTCCTGCTGGGAAGGCCCTCCTCTAAAAGAGAACTTGGACACTGTGTCACTGCTGGTGCTCTGGACCCACTGTGTATCTTGGCTCCATCGGCTGGACAGGCTCTGGGGTACTGGTTGGTCTCTTGGTTCTTGCCCTCTGTAATGTTTCACCTTGTGCCATGGGCGGCTGTGAATTCCCAAGGGCGAGTGTCTCTGCATGGCCTTGCCCTGCTCAGGGAACCTGTCTGAGGCTGGGGAGAGGGTTTGCTGAGTGAAGCTGAAGCAGTGGTGGGTCTTCTGTGCCAGCATGGGGACCAGCTGTCAGGGCATGTTGCAGGCTTGCTGCTAAATTCTAGGGTAAGGCGCAAAAGATTGTAGAAGGATAATATTCTGTTGATAATTTGGACGAATTAGTGGCTGTGTTATCATCCTAAGTTAATCAGTGGATGTGAGATGAGAGTCCTGCCACAGGGGCTAGGAAGTGCAAGCCTGCTGAGAACACCAAGTGGGAGAGGGGTAACAGCTGAGTGGGATGCTGCCACAGTGAAGACGAGAGGAGTGAAACCTGATATTGGATTTCTTTGCTAAGAGCTGGGGATCAGCCAGCTAACGAGGCAGTGAGTTCTGAGGGCAGAGGAAGAGTTTGGGACATGGTTAGTGCTCATTAGCAGCCAGAGACATGAGAGCTCTCAGCACCCTGGTGCTTTGGGCTGGCCAAGCCTTTGACTGTCCCTGGAAGGAGGGCTCGCACGCTGCTCCAGGCAGCACAGCTCCCAGCAGCCGTGACCGCTCCTCAGCCAGAACAGCTGCTCTTGAAGCTGCAAATGCTAAAGGCTTGAGAAATTAATTTTGCCTGTCAGAGATTCAAATGTACATGTGTGAACTGTGGTTCGTATGAACCCACCTGGCTGCGCTCCAGCTCCAGGAGCGCCGCTCACCGCAGGGGACGGGAGGCCAGCAAGTACCTGCCAGTGTAAGCTGGTATTGTCTTCCACATAAAACATGCCCTTAATTAATAGCTAGCATGAACCTAAGCCACTATCTCTGTTATCAATTTGTGGATGTGGTTGGATTGTCTGTCTCCCAGGACAGTAATATCCCTTCATCTTACTGCAAATTGCTCACAGCATCCTTCTATTACACAGGCTTAATGCTTGAAAAATAGAGATTTAATACTCTACCGTATCAGACTAAGTGAGGTCAAAGCAATTCATATTCACGATCCCACAAAGCTCCCTGATGGTGTTCCTGTGAGGAATATGATGTGGAGGATGCAAACCAGTGAGGTCCTGCCCAGCTCACAGCTGGCCCGCACCAACAGGGACCAGGACAGCCACCCACGGTGGAAGTGTTGGCTCCTCCTTGGGAGGAGAGCAGGTGCACTGTGTGCCTGGGTGTAGTGGGTGGGGGCCTGAGGGGTCCCTGCCAGGCTGTGCCAGCCTCCTGCCCCATGTTGCTGCCACCCATTCCTGCATTCCTTGTTTTGAGGGGTTTTGCTAGAGCAGAATGGCAGCAGCCCATGTGTTTTGTGTGTGTGATAGGATCAGAAACTGCTTCAGGGGTTCTTAGGGTACTGGAGGTTCCCTGATGTGTTTTTAATGAGCTGGCTGAGCATAACTTGTGTGCAAGTTTCTTCCAAACTGCTGGTTGTCGTCTTGGCTCTGGGCAGAAAGCCTGGGAACAGCACATCCTGTGTTCACGTGTTTATTTTTGTCCTGAAAGGTATATATTTCGAGAAACAGGGAGGAGGAGACCTGTGTATTTGCCAGCAAGACACTGAATGGGGAGCTCAACTACCCCAGCACCAGAGCAACATGTCCTGTTGGGAAGCATCAGTGCTGCCATGCTGGAGCAGGCTGCCTTCCACACGCACAGCGCTGGGCAGCAGCACTGCCACGGAAAACACTGCTTCTCACAAGAAAGGGTTGTTCCCAAGTCTGAGGAATTCAGAGAATGAAACTGCTGGACTAAAATTAGTTGGTGCAGCTCACAGTGATGGCTATACAAACATGCTAATTACAGCAGGAGAGGTAGCTGTGGAGCCGCTGTGATTCCCTGCTGGGACCACCTCCTGGTGACTAGCGGGCACGCAGCGGTGACTGGAACCTCCGCCGAGAATGATTCGGGGAAGGGAACTGCCGGGCCCGCTCTCCTCTGAGGCACGGTGACACGCTGATGAGTGCTGACGGGTGGCTAATTGCCCAGGGCAGGCTGACATAATGGAGCAGTTCTGAGAGCACCTCAGCTGCGGAGGTCAGCAGTGACGCAGAAGGCTTAATTTTTCATAGCGTGCTCCTTGTATCCTACAACTCCTCCTGTAATGGACTAGCAAATTACCACACTATTTAAAAGGCAGCAATTTATAACATTTTGATAACTGCATGCTCCTGAGGGTATGTCATCCGTGCCTGCAGAGAGAACAAGTGAGAACGCTGCCATCCCTGTGGCACGGGCACACGGGAGCACACGCACACACGGACCTCTGCCATCCCAACACCTCCCCTCCAGCGCAGGTCAGCGACTCATCAGGCCTCCTGGAAAAGACCTCTGCCTCTCAGACATGGGCTGTCTCTGTCCCATTCCTGCTCATTTCAACATGTTTCTGGTTTAGGGACCCTGGTGATGTTCCAGTGCCCACCCAATGTCACTGTTCCCCAGTGTGAGTACCTGGGGTCCGTGTGTGTATTGCTCTGGGCGCACCTGGCTGTTTCCATGTTTGCACTGCCTCCTATCACAGGGGAATTACTTCAATCCCCAAGGGATGTCCAAGTGGTTGTTCCCACAGAGGAACTGCCAGTATGAGAAAGGGGCAGGTTTCATGGAACTGTACTGACCTGATTTACAAAGCCCCACAGTCAGCAGACAATTCTTTCAATGATCTCTTCTCACCTCTTTGGTGGGAATGCACCTTGGGGCTCCAGCCCAGGTGCAGCTGCCCTCGTGTCTGTGCGCTCTCTGCAGAAACACTCAGGCCACCACACACGTCTGGGTGTCCCATTCACTATATTTCAGATACATGCTGCCCTGCTGTTGCTGCTATGTTGCACAAACATCACTTTTGCTGCATGCAAGGGGTCTGCCTTCATTTCTCACCAAGGAGTTTGAAGAGCTGAGTGCCCAAAGAATTTGCAGGGTAGCATACATCCCTCCCTCTCAAGTAACTAAGCTCTCACCCCTGGGTCATGGCAGCAGGTCAGCTCTTCCTGCACAAATTGGGCCCTCTGCAATTTCCTCACAGAAGCCACTACTTTCCACAGAACTGCCACGTGCCATGTCCTGGGAGGAAGGGAACACAAGATCCAAGTGCTGGTGTGGAGACCCGGCACAGATGCATCCCCTTGTCACACCGCAGGAGTGAGCAGAGCACAGGACAATGCAGGAGCAGGGAGCCACAGAGCTGTGTTTGTGCGGACAGTTTGCAGTGAATGTGCCCGTGGGTTTGACAGCAGAGTGTTCCTGCATTAGCACCACAGCAGCGGGTGTTGTTAACTGTCTGCTTTCCCTCTGGAGTGGTGTAACCGCTCCATGCAGCAGAGATGCGTCCAATTAATCGGATGGATAAAAGTGGTTAATGCACCTTGGAGAAGCGTAATTTAATTGGAAATGATTATTATGTGCTGCTCTTATGTAAAGAGTGTGAGAATCAGCACTAATGGCTCTGTATGAACATGACTTTTAATTGCTCTGTGGTTCTGTGATTTAAGCTTTTCTCTGGTTATGCTTTTGTTTCCCAGAGATCTTCGCTGGGATGCAATGACACACTGGAGTCCAATGAGGTACACTGCCATGAGTCAAGGCTGTCGCTCCTCTTTGTGGTGATTCTAGGGTGGAGCGTGAGTCCATGCTTTGCCTTTGAAACCCACAGGGATCGGCTCCTGGGAGCAGCATTCCTGGCTGGTGCTGTCAGCCCCCAGCTGCCCTGGCAAAGGCTGTTCCGTGCTGTGCTGTCCCGCTCAGCATTGCCTCCTGCACCATGTCTCTGCCATTCCAGCAGGGTCTGCAGGACGCTCCTTCCCTCACGGCGCACAGGCCGGGATGGGCAGCAGGAAGGGCACATGCAGCTGTGGCGGCTCTTTGCTGCTCCCACACAGGATATGGGTGCTGTAGGGTTACAGCTGCCCGTATCGGCAGCAGGAATGGAGTTCCAGTAAGTCCCCCTCCACAGGATGCTCACCCGTGGAGCTGATCAGCAGTGACTGTAAGAGAGATGGAGAATGGGGACTGTATAGCTGCAAAGAAGACAGCAAACCAAGGAAGGGAAACGTTCTCCCACACAAAGCTGTGAAACACCCCCGGTTCACAGACCACTTGTGGTATCTTTTACAGCCCCTCCAATTTACCAGAGTGGTGCTTATACAGGTGGGGAAAATGTGATTTTGCAACAGCATGGAAAATGTCTGTGAGGAGACAAGACATCAAGCTGCCATCAGCACAAATATATCTGTGCCTTGTTTTCCTGCTTTCCTGGCTTTGGACAAGCGCCACCACAACCAGCAATTTTCCTGTTCTTTTTTAGCTTTGCTTTCACAACTATCTTAAACCAACTCCCTCCATCCCAGCAGAAACAGAATACACTGACAAGTATAGAATAAAAAAAAAAAAAATCAGGATTTTTAATCTGTCACAGAGAAACAGGGAGAGCCTTCATTGGGCTTGTGGTCACCACTGGCCTGGCTGTGCTCAACGGGCCTTGCCCATGCCCATTCTCCTGGCCCCTCCAGAGGGGGTAGCTGTGGAGAGTGGTCTGGGCATTGCTGTTCCAGTTGTTTCCCACAGCAGATCACGGTGAGTGAGAGTCTCCCGGCTACAGGCACATCGATCCACCTCCCTGGGAACCACCTGTGAACATGGACGGGAGGGAAGGAGGTGGCTGTGGAGCACACATCCATCCTGTCCTTGCGGCTGCTGTGGGAGAGGCCGGCGGGCTGGCCGGGTGCAGCCATGGGGGCTCAGGGCTGGTGGTGCCTGGAGCTTTCCCAACACAATCTCATCAACAGAGATTCCTTTTAAAACCCATCACAGGAGCGCAGGCAGTAAAGTTGTAACCCTGAGCACTGCCAGCCCAAGGGGGTGGGAGGAGTCTGGCTCAGACCCGGGGCAGGACGGGGGACAGTGGTCCAGGGGGGCCCAGCACACGGGCAGGGCAGCAGTGCTGTGCCTCGGAGTGCACTCGTAAGTGGAGCTGATTTAATAAACAGCAGGAGTGTTTTCCCAGGCCACATGCTGAGCTGTATTCAAAATACATTTGTACGAACATCAATTTTTAATGCAATTTATGCCAAATGTTGTTGCAAAAAGCAGCCGTTAACATGACATTAATTCAATCACTGGAAATACAGTACGTGCTGCTAAATGAAAACATGTTATTAGTCAATTAGATTAACTGGATGTAACACTTCCAAACACAACGTAATATGGTTTCTACATGGTTAATTACGTTGTACAAATTACATGGCAATAAGGCTTAGCACTGGACACACACATGCAATTAATGCATAAGCAGAAAAACCAGCTTTTGATTCACATTTGAACTCTGTAAAAATTATTCGAAATACAAATATCTTGCAAGCTTGAAATAAAAAGGCAGAATTATGCTGATACTATAATGGGCACAGGGTAATTTCTAAAAGAGCCAGGAAGGCTTTTGTGAGGAGATCACAGATGTTCATCTGCTTTCACAACGAGTTTTAATTTGCTTTGAAAAGACCATTTTAATTTTAAACAGAAACACTCCTGGCCCTGGTGGAGTCCCTCTATGTGCAGGAATCTGTCAGTGCCCACGCAAGTCTCCTCCTTTGTTTTTGTTTTAGGAAGAATTTGCGCCCACTCACGGGGAATGGTGCCAGCCCCTGGCGCCAGGAGTGGGCTCTATGCCTGGCAGCCCCCGGCGTGCCACAGGCTCCACCAACCCTCTCCACAGCGTGTGTCCCACCACATACACCACTGGGGTGGCCAGCTGAGGAGCCCCGCAGCTCTGCCACCTCTGGGACCCCCCCACGGGGGGGGGTCATGAATGGCCAACCAAGAGGGTTCTGGAAAGAAGAGGCTGCCCCTGGGAAGGACTCGGTTCTGTGCCAGAGGGCAGCTGTAGCCCAAGATGGACATCCAAGGCAGCAGCCCCACACTGTTCCCGCTCTGCAGGGACTGAACTGCATACCCAGACGTGGCTGTCTGCAGGCTCCCAGCCCCGAGGGCAGCTCTCCACTGCTGGTGTAGGGTGGCTGGCACCTTTGGGAGAGCAGAGCTCCAGGCCCTTGCTCCCTGGGGCTCAGGGAATGGGGCAGTGCTCCTCCTCCCTGGGGACCCTCGGGACCCTGTGCTGCAGAAGCACGGGACAGCTCATCACTCTGCACACGAGGCAGAAACAGGCGGTGGTAGAGCTCTGGAAGTGCAGGGGTTTTATACTTATTGCTGCAATAATTATCACAGTTCATGGAAATGTGACTTTTCCCTTCAGTTACTCCACCAGTAATCCTAACAGCATTCCAGCAGGGCTTGGAGGGTGGGGGAGCACAGAATGCCCCACACTGGTGCCTCCATGGCACCAAAACAGTTCGGAGGGTGCAACCAGGGGTATGAATGAGGGGGAAAGGGAGATGTGCCAGTGGTTGACACCCCGGTGTCCTGTGACTCCACCAGTAGGGGTGGGTGCTGCACTGGCTGCTGCAGCCTCAACTCCTGGGTGCCCACCCCTGCCCAGGGACAGGGGCTGATGTGGGCAGTCTGCCAGTGCTGGGTTGAGGTTTAATTTGACATACCTAGGGGCACGGTCTGGCAGCCACTGGTGCAGTGGAGTATGGCTGATTGGTTTCACAGGGAGCAGGGAGCGATCTGAGCAGCCACTGTACGGCTGGCACAGACACACACCAGCGCACTGCTGCAGCCACTGACAAAGCAGTGAAAAAGCTCTTGGAGATACTCCTGTCTCATCTGTCTCAAGTAAATCAGAGCAAAGCTGGAAATATCAGAGGAGGCAAAATGCAAAAGCAAATAAAAAACTCCTGACTCCCACTGAAGGTAGAATGTGGTCCAACATGACCACTGGCAGCAGAAGGATTTCACATGATCGGGGACTGCTTACATGAGGAATTGTTCATTATTTAGTGGCTGCTTAAGGGGCTGGGGAAACAAAAATCAAAGCTCTTGCTGTTCTGTGGCTGATGAAAGTGCTCCAGCTGCCCCACTGCAGTCACATTTACCTCCAGCCTCACCTGCATCAGGAGCTGGAGAGGTGTCTGGCTGCTTGCTCAGAAATGAAAGCGCTGAGAATCAATCATTTGTTTACATTGTAGGACTTGTTGAAAATCAATTGGCTCCACATGCTGCAGATCTGATTGCATTTTGTTAGCGGTCACAGGGAATGGTTTTCCCTTGACATGTCTGTGCTCGTGCTTTCTCCAATGCATCAGTTGTACCAAGCTTTTAGGATAATTGAGACTGAGCAACAATCCCCTTTATAAATATTAACTCTGATATGCTTGGGAAGCTCTGCCTCTCCTGGATGAATTTTTAACTAGCTTTTTAATCTATTCTTCCTTGTTAGAACAGCAGGAGCACTCCTTGGTGCCTGTTCCTGCCTCCCCAGCTCCAAGACAGTGGCATCCCTGCTGAACCTCGCTCCCAGGGCAGGGACCCAAAGCCCCTGGTCCTGGACAGGGGCCCAGAGTGCTTGGTTCCAGGGCAGGGCCTGCTCCTGCCCTGCCCGTGGGGGCAACCCCACAGAGTAGGGACACAGGGCTGAGAGCAGCCATACAGGGGCTGAGGAGAAGTTTGGTTTCTCCCAAAGGGACTGGTACACAGGGATGAGTTTCCATGTGGATCCTTGGAAGTTTCCCTAGGTGATGGCTGGGACAAGCGGAGCCCAGCAAAAGGGCAATCCTTGGAATGGACGCCTGTCCCTGTGCCCACCCATCACAAACAGCCCAAGTGATGCAGCCTCAGCACCCAGGGACAGGCACCCTCAGAACAACTGGGGAGACAGCTCTGTTTGAGCCATGAGAACTACAGAGGTGGGGGAACCCCAGCCAGACCCAGGCCCCTGTAACTGAGGGGGCCAGGACACACTGATGGAGGGGTGTCCCCTGGGAGGACATGCTGGGCTCAAGGAGCTGGGAAGGCTGTGGAATGGGCTCCTCTCTCTAGCAGGGGCTGCCAGGCTCCTCTGAGCCCTCCTTTCTACTGATGTTTGGTTCAGCAGAACAGCCGGTCACAGTCCGACAGCTCTGGCCTGGCTCATCTGAGCTGTTTCTTTCCCCCCACAATCAGATGTTGCCTTCTTTAATATTATCTGAACATCTGTCAAACTGTGGATCTTTTTGTGAAACCTCTGTACAGGAAGAGACAAAAGGCAGCAGGGATGCTATTGAAATGAAAGCCCTACTTTACATTTCAAATGCTTTAACAGATTTTTCTTTTCTTTCTTTTTTTCTTGGATTTTTAATAAAAGCTTTTAAAAGACCTTTTTTTTCTCTATGGTGATTGCTTGCCAAAGGACATGTCAGTGGGGATGCGAGGAAGGTGTTGCACTCAGAGGTTGCACAAGTCACTGCCCCAACTAGGCTTGGTGTTCCAGGCTGGTGCGTGCCTGTTCCAGTGGAGCAGCTGCTGATCTTCCACGGGGGCAGGATGGATGGATTGCCTGGAGAACCCAGGCATGTGCTGCCAGCATTTGCCTAATAGGCACCTCAGAAATGTGTCCTGGGAACTGAGCTTTCCTCTTGAGCAGCTGCTATTTCTCTCCAGTAAGTATGTAAAACCTAGCACAATCCCAAGTGCAGGACGTTTCTGTTGGGGTCCAGAGGCTGCATGCTGCCACTGTGGCTGGAAGACCTCAGGGGGAACTCCAGTGCTTCATGGTAGGAGCAGTATCAGGTGAAACAACTATTCTTGGGCACCCACTCAGGCAGTACTTTCGGGTTTCTAAGCAGTCTGTATCATGCTGTGGCTGTATTAAAATGCCTCTGTGGTCAGTAGCAGTGCAGCTTGCTCTGAAGAGTGCCCAGAGATTTAAGTCCAAGAAATCCACTTAGTGTTCTTGCAGGCCAGGCTGGGGACAGTAGCATTTAGCCCATGTGGAGCCAGACCCTGACACAGCTCTGCCTCAGTCTGTGCTGTCTGCCCCTGACCAGGGCCACAAGAGATGGCCAAAGTGGCCAGATGGCAAAGGGCACTGACACTGCGTCCCATTGCTGCCTTCTGCCCCCCAGTGTCGTGGTGCCTTGCCCCTGTGGCTGCTGCACAGCCACCCCTGGCATTCTGCAGGCTGGAAACAGTTCTGGCTGCCTGGGATGCTCGTGGCCCCTCCGCCCTCACTCTGGCTGGTGGCAATGCAAGGCACCTCCTTTGCAAGGAGGAAAACGAAATTCCTGATACCCGGATGACTGCTAGCTGTTGGGAGCCATTCCTCAGCCGACACTGGCCCGGCAGCTGGGGGAGCCACCGGCTGGCTGTTGTGCCAGCCAGCTGTACCCATATTTCAGTGCTTGGGGAGGGCGGGTTATTTCCTGGTTGCTTGGCATGGTTGCAAATTTTAATGGAAAAGCTAAACCAAACAGACTGTGGAGTGTCACACTGTGTTAGTTCTGTGCAGAGAAGAGTTGTTGTCAAACCCACAAACAAGACACAGGAGAAGCCTGGAATTGACACTGGCGGTGGTGTCTGTGCAAGTGGCCGCTGAGGCAGGGGCTGGGACACCTTCCTCGCTGCCAAACTCAGTGTCAAAGTCTGGAGCTCGAACCAAGGCTGATGGAAGTGGATTTATTTAAATTGCCAGGATAAATTAACTTTTAAAGTCACTGTGAAAAAATCTGTGCTGTGAATAAGGGCCATGAATATTCAGGCACATGCACTCATTGAATTAGTTTGTTGCAAACATATTTGGAGGCAGCTGTTCATTTAATAATCAGGGATAATCACAGAAATAGGCAACCGGTTACTCCATCTAAATTGCATGGTTAAAATTATAATTTTATAACTCTATCTCAGCAATTAGATTTAATAGCTATGGAAATCCAGCAAAACCCAGTTGAGGGAAAGCTGTTACTCCTTTAGTGCAGAAAAGCCAAGGTCAGGCTAGGGTCCCACTCTGCCCACACGGCCGAGTCACTGGGGCTGGGGCTGTTTCCAATGCTGCCCAAAGCACAGAGCCGGGACTTCTGGGCTAAACACTCTGATGCCAACACTGAACCAGGCGGGGGTTAATTTTTTTGGCATTTCCTGTCTTCATTACAATATTTGTCCCAAGAACAGATTAATTCCTCTCATTCTTTCTGCCTTTCCAGCCTTTTGTCACGGGAATGCATTTCACAGGACTGTAATGTGTGATACTTGCTCTGAGTTATGGCTCTGCCATACGCTGTAAAAGTTTGACTCTCTCAGTATTGTACATTTTGATTCTACCCCTGCAGGCTATAAACAACCCAAATTACCTCTTTCTTTAGCTTCCAAGAGGACTAATCCCCTGTCTAGTGCTTTATCAGTCAGTTGAGAAAGAGTGAGACCAACTTGCCAATCCAAACAGAATATATTTGAAAAACCGTATCTTCAGAACACGGCCCCTTGCCATAACTCACCAACCAGCTCAGCCAGCGAAACCTGGCGCTGCAGTCACCTCCGGTTCTGTCATGGACCAGCTGCAGATGCACCACCCACCCACCCATCATCTGCCCTGCCCCATCAGCCTCTCCTGCAGCCCCGTAGGAGCAGGAAGGGCTGGAATGGCGAGGGGTGGTAGGCTGCTGGCTGGGACCCTTTTTATCAGCCTAAACCCTGTGCTGATGATGAGCTCAGCAGCTCTTGCAGTCCCTCCACCGCTGGCTGGGGTCCAGCCTGCTGTGTGCTGAAGGAGCAGGGGGCTGTGGGCTGGAGTGGGCAGGGGGCTGCACTGGGGACACACCGTCTGTGGGGCAGGGGATCTCCCTGAGCTGCTCCCTTTTGCCACTGTCCTGGTCAGGCCTTGCTGGGGGTTTGTCCTGCACGCCCTCCCTTGATGCCTTCAGGGACTCTTCTCCGCTGGGTCTGGCTGCTAGGGACAGGCAGGACACGGCCTCTGCCTGGGGAGGTGCAGGGTGGCCTCTGCCTGGGGAGGCGACTCTCCCTGGAAAAGGAAGCCAGAATTCATGACAGCCACTGCGGGAAGAGACGTCCTGGCCCCTAAGGGTGCCCTCCTGCCCGCAACAGGCAGCTCATTGGCTTAGCTGGAATTCCGCTCCTCTCCGGCACCAGGCCAGTGTGAGTGCTCCAAGGTTTAACACTTTATTAGAAAATGAGAGGTTAGAGCATGTTCCAGAGGAGAAGGAAATTTATTGTTGCCCTGGCCCTGCAGCAAAGCAAAACTCAAATAACCCAGGTGTGGGGAGGACGATAAATCCCTGCTGGCAATCACACTGCTAAAAGGATGGTGACAGCCACAGCAGAGTTTGGCCAGTTAATATTTCTCATATCTGAGTGAGAAAAATAGCAATATTTAAAATTATATCTCTGCTGAATTACACAAGGAAAAAAGCCCAGAAAGCTGTAAGGCCGTCTAAACACCTTGCTGCAGGAAGTGCTGGTTTGCAGAGGGCTCCTGGGAGCAGCAGAGGGTCCCAGGGGTCTCCTCCCCCCTGTCTTTCTCTGCTGAAGGATCCCTCTGAGTAGGGGACTCTCTGCCCAGCCAGCCCTGGCGCCGCATCCTGCCCTGAGCCAGGCAAGGGTGTCTCATTTTGTGAAGGGGAGAGCAAGACGAGGAAAGGGTAAGGAGTGAGGCTCCAACAGGCATCAGGTGGTTAAAGCACTCGAGGGGTGCGAGAAGCGGGGTCCCACCAGTGTGACTGGGACGGTGACTGCTTGGGTCAGTGATCTCTGGCAGCCACCGCAGCCAGCTCAGTGTGGGACAGGCATGGAGCAAGGTGCGTGTCCCTGCTGGTGCTTCTGCAGAGGGATGGGGAGGGTACTCATCACCCTAAGAGCTCTAACTCCTTTCCCCATTTAAAGACTTAATTATGAGAAACTTCCGCTTCTCAATTTTTATTCCCAGGTGGTCACTGTTGTGAAGCCAGACTTGTCCACTGAGTAAAGGTACTTGGCTGGGGGTCCTGGGAACAGCAGGGAACATGAAGGAAAGGAAGCATTTCAGCTCAATGGGTGCTATAAATTTTCAATGTGTTTTTGTTTTATGCTTCAAGTGAAGGCTACAGAAGCCATCAATCCTCTTCCTGGCTGATCCTGAGCTTCTGGTGCACAGGCAGGCTGTGCAGCATCTGCCTGGGACAGCCCTGATAGGGTGAAGGCGAGCGAGTGTCCTGGACCGTTTTGGTTTGCCTTTAAAAAATTATTTTCCATGAACAGAAAATACAAGCCACCAGGGATATTTGGATCTTCCTGATCTGACGCCTGAAATACCTTGCTCCAGCACAGGAGCCTGCGTGATGCCAGCGTGGCTTCCCCCAGCACAGCTGCCCTGTCCTCCCGCTGCCACGTGATTCATGAGCTTTCACATCTCTGCCATTAGCCTGTTAATCCAGCACCTTGCTCCAGCCACACCACAGGGGAGGATTTATGGTTCTTACAGATCAATTTCATTATCCCAGGAGGAAAATCAGCATCTTGTTATGGATAAAATGACAATAAATGAAACGACCATTAATTTACGATCTTGCCACACAGTGGCACTCAAACAGATTCCCATTAATGGCTTGTTATTATCACCTCCCATACTGAGCTAATAACAGTTCCTGGGAGAAACTGTACTGAGCACTGGGAAGGGGCTGCTGCTGGATGTGAGGGATCCCAGCCCTGTCCCACAGTGGTAGGGCAGCCCCAGTCCTGCTGCCCTGTCCTGCCAGGCCAAAGAGGGAGGCAGCAGCCAACCCTGGCATTCTGAAGGGAGAGGGTAGTACTGTCCCTCACCATGGGATTTGGGATTCAGAGCCTTTTGCAAAGGCACAAAGCAAGGCTGGGCTGGCTGCATCCTCTGGGGACACGGGACTGGGGTACGTCTCTACAGAGATGTGCTGGGTGTTGGGCACCCTCATCCCATGCTCCTCTTCATCCCCTTGCACTGAGGATGCCCCCAGGAGCATCACCTGCTGACAGTGGAGCTCCACTAGGCATAGTTCAATTTTTGATGCAGGTTGATCCTGTTGATGACAAATGAGTTTGTGGACTGTTGCAGACCAAGGCCAGTGGGATCCTTGCCTGGCTGAAGGTCATGGGGTCCCCACTATCCCCCAGGGCCATGGCCCTGTGTCAGGTAGCAGGGGCAAGCTGCAGTGCAGCTGTGCTGGTGGAGGTTGATAGGTGGGAGAGATGGAGGGTGCCAAGCAGAGAGGGGAGAAGGAGCTGCCAGCTGGGAGAGAACTGCCTGGGGAGTGGGGTAAAAACTTGATTTTTCTATTTGCTTGCAGCTCAAAAAGCCCAGAAACATTGGCTTGACATTAAATGACTTTTCAAAATCTTCTACAAAGCAGAGAGTACCATAAAACACAGAACAAAGGGCAGCCTTTCTGTGTGGGGAAGTGCTTAATTTGGTCCAAAATGAAGAACTTAACATTCTTACTGAACTTGTTCTTTTTAGGAACATTAAAGGCATCAGGTGGAAAAGCACAGAAACTTCTCCTTAAAACACTGTCCTTTTGAAAGCCAAATAAATTTACAAACCAAACTCACTGTCAGCAAATTTGCTTCTTTGCCACAAAATGTTTCATTTTAGTGACTGTTCCTGGCAGCTCTCCCATACCTGCATGGTGCCTGTCCTGAGCGCTTGCTGCACTGTCCTGAGCCTGGATGCAATGCCGTGCCCACCTGGGCAGGGTGAGCACCCCCGGGTGCTGCCCAGCACCCTCCGAGCTGCCCCAGCTCCCAGGGACAGAGCAGCCCTGTGTTGGCAGAGCTCAGTGGCCGCAGCGAGGGCAGCCGGCAGCAGGGCTCGGCACCACCGCACACGAACAGCCACATCTGCTGGGCAGGAACCTGTGTCCTGTGCATTTCACTAAACACATGTTTTACATGACAAGTAAACATGTGAGGAGCTGCTCTCCATAAACACAGTTTTACAGTAATACAACAGTACAAATAAATACTCCTGCATATCTCCCGGTGTCACTTTTATTCACAGTTAAGTGACCTGTTATTACTGACCCCTCTGCCACAAAGGCCTAATTGAGAGGAGGCCACAGAGCAAGCAGGGCTGGTGTGAGAGTGCATCACGCTAAATAATTCATAACGAGCACTGTGGTTGTTGCAGTGATATATGTAAATAGGAGCTCCACAGTTTGTAACTTACAGTCTGGGCTGTTTTATGAATTTTAAAAGGAGAATGTCTTCACTCTCTGGTGCAGAACTGAGTGGAGTTTCTGTTCCCTGAAGTCCCGTCCCCGAGAGCCAGCTTCACAGGGCTGGCTGAGGCAGGAACAGTCTGCTCATGGCCTCTTCCTGCATTAGCACTTCTTAAATCTGTTTGCTCCCGTGTTTTACCTGTGGCTTTATGACAGTCCCTGCAGGACCAGCTGCAGATCCAGAGGATGGAAGCTGGCACCCCGGGGTGGGAACGCAGCATCAGCATGTAACAGCATTGGCAGAGCATCCTTCCCACACATCATCCAGCTGCAGGGTCCTCAGCCCCAAACCCCCAACTCTGAGTTTCTCATCAGCTCAGGGAGATGCTTCTGCTGCAGGAGGGAGCCAGTTTGCCACCTGGACCAAAGCCACCAGCAGATCCCAGGCTCTTGCTCTGCAGCCCAGGGCCAAAGTTTGTGAGGCAGAGCTGAGCTCCCTGGGGAGTGTCTGTGCTCATGTCATGCTGAGCCCCATGCATTTTTTACAGCTCACATGAGGAAAGTGTTTACCTTTTATTCCACCTTTTAATTCAACATCATATTTCCTCTGTTTTATGAGAGTGGGATAAGAGGAGTTCCCAGACTGTCTCTTGAAGACCATTTATTATTTATTCATTCTGTTTCTACCTTGTTTTTCTGTCTCTCCTTATTTGAGAATTGTTTTAGTCCTTGATATTATTCCTGTCCCTCTCTAGTTCTTACCTATTCCTACAATACCCTCCAGAGATAGGGTAATCACTCCAAGAAAATTGACTTACATTCAGTGGCAAAAAGCTTCATTAAAACCCAGGTAAGGCTCCCAAAGGTACCTCAGAAATATTCAGCAAAGCTCATCCTTCCAACCACACGTGCTGAGGAGTTTCAGTGCTGCCCAGGCAGGGCTGTTTGTGGGCTCCTCTCTGCTCTCACACAGCACACGGGTGAAGGGGAGCTTGGCAGTCCAGTGCTGCTTGGGGAGCTCTCCCTCCCTCACACAGGTTTTGCTTCCCCAGAGTTCAGGGTGCTGGCACCTTTCCTCTTGGCACCTTTCCTCTGGGCACCCCCTGGGATCACTTGGGACCTTCCAGCTGCCTTCCAGACCATCCAGAGGGGCACGTAGCAATCCCACCTTCTCCCAGAAAAGCTTTGCTGACTTGGGCACACCTGCTGAGGCACACCTTGTAGTCCTGCAGGCGGGGCTCACCCAGCCCTGTCCTGTCACCTGCTCCTGTCCCAGCGGGACACACAGCCCTGAACCAACCCACCCCCAGGAGCCAGGGCAGCTTCTCCAGAGGATGTGAGGGGCGGTCAGGCCACCCTCCCCTCTTTGTGGCTTTGCATTTGTGGTGCCCATGTGTGTCCTGCTCAGTGGCTGCTGCCCCGTGGCTCTTCCTGAGGCGCTGCTCTGCTCCTGCATGCCTAAACTGGTGTCAGTGGCATGTTTTGTAAATCACTGCTTACCCTCCCTGCCCTCCCTAGCCTATCATGTGCTTGTGAGAGAGACATGGATGCTGCCCCTGCCACAGCCTGGTCTGTTGCCTTCCCTGGGAGCTCCTGCGTGCACAGGATCTGTCCCAGCCCAGGGGCAATTTGTTGCTGCTGGTGGGGGGAGGGAGGGGGAGGAAGGGAAAACGGGGGACAAAGAACTTCCCTTCTGCTTTAGCTTTTCTTAATGGCACATGAAGGTTTTCCTGGACTTCAAGTAATACCAAATCAGGTCTCTGTGTCCTCTGCAAGCACAGCATGGAGCTGTGGTGACAGTCAGGGCATGCATCACTTAGACACAGCAGAAGGCTTAGAACTGTCATTACCGGGATGACAAAGGAGCAGGGGCAGCCCCAGCCAGGGGCTGCAGCTTTGGCCCATCGCATCTGATGGGAGCAGCTCGGGGCTGCGACGGGTGCTGGGCTCAGCTGATGAAGGGGGAGGTAAAGGGAGAGCCCCTGTCTACGTGCTGCTGGGCTGCTCCTGGCCCGTGCTGGGCACCCACTCACCAGGGAGAGTGCTGCTGGGGGGGGGGGGGGTGCTCAGAGGGAGCAGCGGGGCTGCTGGCTGCTCCTGGTGTCACAAAACAAAGCCAAAGCTGGTGGCGTGGGCTTTGCAGCTAAGGAATGCCACACCTTGACAGGGGATCCTTCAGGAAGAATAAATGATGCCTGTGTAGTATTGTCTGGGAACCGTGAGGCTGGAAAACTTGCCTAAAAATAACTTAGAAAGTCAATCTCTCCTCCTCCTGCAGCAGAGGAGTAATTACCGCTTTGTAAAGCTTTTAATTTTTTTAATGTTGCATATAAATACTGCTGCTTCAGAGTTCAGAGGCACGGATTTTAAATCTAATCCACATTTAACAAGGCTATTAAAGAAAATGTTTAAGCTGCCAGAATTTAACTGATTAAAATATTTAATAAATCTTACCCAAAAAAGGGGGGGAAAAAAAGGAAAAAAAGCAGCAAGGAGCCAAGATCACATGGCTTTTATATGTGCACAACTGAGAGTGCTTTAATGGGAAATGGAAACCCAAAAGATTGCAATAATCCTGCCAAAAAGGCCCAAATGTATTATAAAAATGTTTAAAGCTCCATTTGAGTTTTTCTAATTAACTTGGTAATGACACTGGCATTCTCACTCACTCACTCCTGGAAAATCAGCTGCCTCTCAATTGCTGGAGCAACCTGAGAGTGGTGGGAAAAGCAAGGAGCTTCTCTCCTCCCCAGGGAACCAGGGCATTGAGTGTAAGGCTCTCCTGCCTGGGTGGGGGGCTCAGGGGTCTGTCTTGGCTCTTCTCTCCCCCTGGGTGGTGGGAGGATGACAGTTTGCTGGCACAGAGGAGCATCCCGGTGGGATGCAGTTTGCTTTCCAGCTGAATGTGCCCTGGGAGCTTTGTGCCAGCCCTCCTGAGCCCAGTCCCTGCACAGGACTGTGGGTCCTCTCTGCCTCCTGCTCTGTGGCACACCAAGTTAGGGATTTTTTTTAGTTTTGAGATGAATCTCTCTTAAACCCTCTGGAAGAAGGTGGGGAAATAAAAGTGTTTGGATCCTTGTAGGTGGTGCCTGTTTCTGCAGGCGCAGTGAGAGAAAGAGACACATATATAGCTGGAGGGATACTGGTGTGAACTGGGAGCAAGTGCAGTGGAGCTTTGGGATCAGCCTTTACTGGAGCCATCTGGGGCCTAGTGCATGGTCAGCATGATGTCTGCAGCATCCCCTGTGGCCTGAGGTGCTGAGGGCAGGACAGGGCCCTTGCTGGAGCCCTTGCTGCAGTAAACCAGCTCCTTGCCTTGCACTGAGGCTGCTCTGGAAAGGGGGGAGGCATCCTAGCAAATTAGCAGAGATCCACATTTTGAGCCTGTATTTTTTGTTGGCTGACTCAGAGAAATGCTCCCAAGCTGAGGTGTGTATTCTGCAGGAGATGGTCACTGTGGAAATCCTAAGGTCAAGGTAGAGCCATATAATTTCACGGTTGAAGGCTCTGGCAGACACCTGGTGATGAGTTGTTCAGTGTTGCAGGGGAAATGACACAGGAGTGCAGAATGCATTTGAGCAGAGGCTCAGCCCCAAACACCAAGCATGTGTCCTGAGCTCTGGTAATGAGCTGGTGCATGTGGGGTGCCCGCCTCTGACACTGACACCCACGGGTTCTGCTCTTGCTCCCAGCCTGGGCACAAAAGAACAGACCTGAAGCAGCACTGAGTCTCCAAATGCCCACCAGAACCGACCCGAGATCATGATTTTGTCTGAGAGTTCCTGGCTCAGCACAGACAGCTATTGCTTTCCTCCCATCTGCACAGGCACCTGCATTTCCAGTTGCTTCCTCTGCTTCGCCTGGAGACAGCAGAAACCTTGCATCCAAAGTTGTGGTCTTCTTCCTTGCCAGCAGGCAGAGCATAGCTGGAGCAGGGCTGTGGAGGTGCAGGGCTGCACACAGGGTGCTGAGACCAGGTGTCCTCGCTGTGGAGGTGGCAGCAGCGTGTCGCTTGGGTCCTCAGTGAATTCCATACGGTGCCTGTGGAAGGTGATGGATGCACCTGTAACAGATGCAGGGCATGCCCAGTGTGTAGCCACAGCTCCTGGTACAAGTCTGCAGCGACAAGTGTTCAGACACATTCTTGTGCTGTACAAATTGTCTAATACTTGAAGCTGTCAGACATGAATCCTTTAGCCAGGTATATTTTGAAGATATAATCTCCACAACCCAGCAGTGCTGCCTGCAGTCTGACAGTGGTGACAGCAGCTCCTTGGGACTCCACTGTGCCATCACCCTATACCTGCTCCCTCTCGTCGGGGCTCCCTGCAGCCACAGCTGGGTGCTGTGCCTAGTGATGGGGTTTGATTTCTCTATGTTCTCCTCCAGCCCAGTGAAATTTTATTTTCTTAGCCACATATCTTGGCAGTGTTAATCTGCATTATTAAAAATAAGGTTTAGAACTACTTAAAGTTTTCATTTGGAAGCTTTTTCTCAGGCTGTATGTCTGTTTCCTTGCCGTGTTTCAGCGTTTCAGCTCTACAGCATGGTGTGCCTGGCTCAGGTCTGCTGGCAGGAGACTGCAGGGCCATGCACTCACATCTGAGGCAGACTTGGTCCTAATCCAACTCTCCTTGCTCGGCTCTTGCTTCCCTGAAGAGCAGCTGTGGTGCTCATGCTGGCTCAGCTGGTGCAGTCAGGGGCTGGCGGCTGGGCGCTGGGTGTTCAGATTAGGAGGTTCCTTTGCAGCATGTCTGCACATGTTTGAAAGGTGCCCTGGAAGAGAGTCCAGGAAAGGGGCTCTGGGCCTGCAGGACGTGCTGCTGTGGGCTCTGGGGCAGATGTACAGGGCTAGTACTACAAGCTGTGGAGGATGTGCAGTCTACTGATGAGCACCTGCTGTTCCTGGCCTGGGCAATGTAGAGCAGCTCTGACAGCGAGGGGCTGACTTGACAATCATCAAGGTGTTTGCCTAATGCAGCAGTTCCACAGCTTCAGTGGAATTCATAAAATCTGCCTCAGCAGATTCCCTGAATCATCATAGCAGGCAGCTGAACCCCCTTGGAGACCAGGAGCACAGCCCTTCCCCTCACAATAATAATTGTGTTTCCAGAGCATCTCTCCTGCCACACTGCACGGGGCCTGGCTGAGGTGGTGGTGAAGGTAAAAGTGTTGGGGAGCATCTGCACTCCTGCCATGCCCCCAGCACTGCCGAGCCCAGCACATCATGGCAGGAAGAGTCCAGGGTTTTTTGCTGGGGGTCAGCATGTGATAGTGTTCCCTTCCCAGGGATATGCTGTCACTGGCTCTGCTGTCACTGCTGGGGTTAAACACTCAGCAGAAGCACCATGTGGCTCCCAGACAAGGATTTGACTTGTGCTGAAACACATGGAAAGCCCAAAGGAGGAAAGCTTGGTGGGAAAACTGGGCAAAGAGGGATGTGGGTGATTTTGCATTTTAAAACACAAACTCTTTGAAACTGAATTCTGGTACCTCTCTGTGGAAATGGCTGTGGGAGCTGTTTTCTTGGTCTGAATTTTGCCTTGAATAATATCAAACAAATAGTGCAAGAAGTTTGAAAAAAACATCTTCCAAAAAGCAGCGTTTTTTCAACCATGCTGTTCCCTCCCGTGCCGCCTCCTGTGCAGGGTGGCCATGGCCCATGACTGGCAGGAGCTCTGCTCCCTGTGCAGGGAGTGGGTGGCTGGATTCAGGTCCCAGTCTCTGCTCCAACACACCCGCACCAGGGGCACAGCCGTGTCTCGGTGGGGTGGCTGCTCCCCTGGGCTGAGCCCCAGTGCCTGTGGCTGGGGAGTGGGAGCTCCCCTCGGTGTGAGCAGCACCCAGGCCTGGCAGTGATCTGCTGCCACCTGCACCTCATCCTTGGCATTCCCTGCCTCGGCGTTACCTCTCTAGGGGTTTTCACACCTCCCTTGCGTGTGTTAAAAAGGTTTCACTATCAAACAGGGGTAGATACTCTGAAAACAAGACACTGATGCAAGTGTTGAGCCACTTTATTGGCTTGTTCACATATTAGCAGCTGTGGCTCCCTTCCTGCTGCTTGTACTCTGAATGGATTTTTATTGCTTAATTCTCTGTAAGTGAAGTGCTAGCAAATTGTAAAATCCTATTGCTTAACATGTAGCATTAAGTATTGAACTAGCAAAAGAATCAATTACAGGTTTGGTCACTGATTAGCTTGACTTTTTATGGAATTTAACGTCAACTCTCATTATAATTCTGCTCTTTAATTCAGGAAATAAAGCACATGTGGGGAGCTAATAGATTAGACCAGCTCTGTTCCAGCTCTCCTGCTGGGGGGATGCTCAGTGCTGTGCTGCAGGGAGGTTTCATCTGCTCCCCACCTCTCCATCAGGGCAGGGCCAGTCCTGAGGTTCCATCAGGGCCCCCAAGTCCTGCAGCAGATACAGCTGAGCCCGAGTCTGTTTCTCTGCCCTCCTTTCCTCACCCATGGGAGTTCCAGGGGCTAGCTGGTGGGCTGGGGACAGGTGGCCCTGATGCATCTTCACGCGTCTCCTTTCCACTCGCTTCCCCTGCGATTCCCGGCAGGCTGGTGGGCTGCTGAGCTAACAGTGTCCTTGGTGAGGGGCCTCATGGCCCACTCCCCACTATGGGCAGCACCCCAGCACAGGGAGCAGCTGCTTGCTGGGCTTTGCAATCAGACTTGGACTATGTCCTTACTGCCAAGCCCTGTGTGCACAGTAATGGACATTTGGCATCTGAAATGCTGACAAGCCCTCTGAGCCTCCTGTCTGGGGGGGAAGCAGGATGGGCAGCTGGGAGCTGCAGGTGGTTTGTAGGAGCCTTTAGCCAAGGGCCATATGGCAGAGCACTCTGGCCTCATTTGGGTCACTGGGTCCACACAGGAGCTTAAAAAACAGTCTGGCTTCTGGTAAAATATCAGTGTAATGACCACCCAGGGCAAATGAACTATGAGGAGGTATCTGAGCCCAAGTTAAACTCTAGCAGAAGGTGTTAAATCAATTGTAATCGGTGTCTGGTCTCTCCTGAAACACCTCCAGGGAAGGGAGGTGCAGGGGAAGCCATGCTGTTCCTGGGGGATGAGATGTCAGTGTGGTATGGGATGAGCCATGCTGGGTGTGGGGGCAGCCAGCGTTCCCCTTCCTCCATCTCCCACGGCAGAGAGTGAAGGTGGGGAGAGCTTGTGCGGAGCTGCTTCCCCCCCACTTCTCCTTTCCAACTCACAGCCGTGTGTCCTGGCTCCCATGGCACTGCCAGGCTGTGTAAAAGCCCCTGTAAAGGGCTGTGGGCTGTGACAGGTGGCAGAAGCTTTGTACTATCCTGGGGCTCTCCAGGGGCTCCTGGTGGTCCTGTGGGGCTAAGCCCTCCCTGCTCTGGTGCTGGGGGCTCTGGTCCTCCACAGCCTACTGGCTCCCCTCACCAGTGGCTGCCTTTGCTGATGGACAACTGCAATTGGATTTCCAAATTACACCGTCTCAGATTAGATACAATATCCCTCTTCTCAGGCCAGACAACCCTTAATTCCTTTTCTTTCGATTGCGTGGGGACCCTCTGTGCAGCTCAGACCCTTCGGCAGAAAATCTTTGCTGCACCGAGGCCGTCATGTGCTGTTGCAATAAACTGGAGACACAGAGCTCCAGCATGAACAGCAGGAGAGCAGCAAGTTTTCCCTTCCAGCACTGAGATTTCTGGAGGCTCCTTCTTGTCTGGCTGAGCTTATCCTCCTTCCAGGAGCAGCTCTGCTGGCATACTAATTTATAGCGTGCTTGAGCAGTCCCCCTGCATCCTGAGCGAGGAGGGTTTGGGAAATTAAAGTTTGTAGAAAATGCATCAAAAATCTGATGTCCTCAAGCAAGACAGCTGTTTTTCCAGCCACCAAAAAAGAGTCTGTGCCTTACTGCAGCAGATGGGGGCCAGTGGGGGGAGAGGAGGACAGGCTGGGGCAGGGGACGTGGCGCTGGTGTCCTGGCGAGGAACAGGAGGCTGGGTGGGTGCCCGGGGTGTGCGGGCACTGGGAGCACAGTGCTGCCCAGCAGCCGTGTTCCATCTGGCCAGTGCTGGGCTGGGCACATTCCTGGTGCTGGCAAATAATAAATAACAATAATGATTATGGAAGCGCTATGCATGTGCCCCATGGGCTCTGCAAAACAACCTTCTACATCAAAATCCAACTGCAACGTTTTCCCCCTCGTCTAATTCACAATATATGCCCATAAAAACAATAATTTATTTGTACAAGGGCAATTCCCAAGGTATTTAACAAAGATTGGTAGCTGCTGACTGTATCCTATCCTAGCAGAGTAGACCCAGTGGGATTCCTGGGATTTTGTGCAAGTGAAGAAGTGTCTTGGGGGTGTATATTAAAAAATCATTAAATGACATTATATTGTCTACTTGGGATTAAGCTCTGGGCTAGGTCTGGTCCCACCCCCAGTCATGTCTCCTAACTTGCTCTTGATGTCCCCAGGCTCTGAGCCTGGCTCAGCTCCTGTTGTTCAGGACAGAAGCTGAAAGCAAATGCTGCTCTCCATCTCCAGTTTTGACTTTCATATCATGGCTCTTCAGTGCACTGAAATCTGTGTGGTGTTTAAAATTCAGCTATGTTTGTCAGAATTCAATTACCCCTGAAGATTACACAAAGATTATCAAAGTTGTAAACAGCAGAATATGCTCAGAGATCAATGAAGCGCAACAAAGACCATATTTAACAGGAGAAATAAAAGTAGGAGCATGCTGGCAAACCCTGACAGTAGAGCATAATGTCGCATCATCACACTGAAGGTTGGGAAGTAATTGAAATCTATGTTAAAGCACAATATATCCCTGTGCAGATTTGCAGGCACAGCACCCAGTTCCAGCTCTAATGTCTGAGCAATTCATCTGGTTTAAGCAGACCCAGGCACAGGGGGTTCTCAATAGGTGCCAGTGCAGAGCACTCTGCCCACGGCGTCCCTGCTGCCCCGCCTGCTGTGCCCCCTCTCTGGGCAGCCTGTAGGCAGCAGAAGCCCTTCACTGAGGGAATGGGAGGATTAGGGGTCAGGATGACTGTCCTTAATACAAATGAAAGGCCTTGTTGATTTTTGTTTGGGTGGGTTTGGCAGGAAGCTGTTCTCAGCTCTGTAGCTGTGCCCATGGGCAGCACTGTGCTCAGTGCTCAGGGACTGCCTCTGCTTGCGGGCACAGCTGCTCCTGGTGCCAGTGGAGTGCCCTGCTCAGGGTAGTGCCCTGTCCTGGGGGTCATGCCCTGCCCTGGGATGGTACTCTGCCCTGGCAGAGGAGCTGTTGCCTGAAGAGCCTGAGATGGCTGAGAAGCAGCAGGAGTGACTAAGGGTGCTGGGTCCCTGCCTGCCCCGTCCCAGAGCGTGGCTGTCCCTGCTGTACAGGAGGTGTCTGTTTGGGGACTCCTTCCCCATAAGCACCCCCATAAGCACCCTTCCTGGTGCCCCAGTGCCCGCAGAGCCCTGGCAGATCCCCTCTGGGCAGCTGCAGCTCCATCGTGTTTGTGGTTTCCATTGTCATTCTGGAGGCAGCAGCCAGCTGATTTTTCTTCTCTGTAATATATTGCCACTATAATACCAAGTCTAGCAGAACAATGAACTCTAGAGGATGGAGATACCTTCCTCCTGTTTTGCAAACTAAACATAATTTTTATTTGTGCTCAGGTTTCTGGATGGTGCAGGGAGAGAGAGGAGGGGGAGACGGTGCTGGGCAGGAAGAACTCCATCCCCGGTCCTGCCCTGGCGCTCAGTGCTCCCACGGTCCCTGTGGCCCCCGCAGCATTGGGATGCAAGGGAGGAAATCTCCTTTTGTCAAGTACTGTGAGGTTTCAGAAGAAACCCTTAAACCCAGATTAATTACTGCTATCTGGCCCCACCGGGGCTGATCCACCTGCTGCAGCCAAAATGGGCTGAAATTCTCATTCCCTTTCTGCCTTCCTTTCTCTCTCTCTCTCTTTTTTTTCCCTATTTACTTCGGGTTTAATCTGCATATTATCATCAGTGCAAAGACCTCTGAAATAACATCTGACAAATGACGCCTATTAAAAAAACCCTCTGCACTGTCCTCTTTCACCGCCTTCCAATTTGGGCTAGCACTATAACTATGCATCAATAGACAAGCAATATTATGTTAAGAACATGATAAAATACCAGCAGCTTCATAATGGCAGCAGCCAAATGGTAATTTCTGCTTCAGAAATTGGTCATTTATTTTGCTGGTCTGTTCTTACGTTCAAATTAGATGAAGTTTAATATACTGTAAAATTGAATGTATTCTATCCTTTTCAACAAATATGGCATGTATGAAATGATTTATGGGTCTTACAAACCTTAAAATGTTAAATAATCTCCTTTTTCCTGTGCCTTAACTCAGTGGTGCCAAATAGTTTAAGTATAGAGAAGCAAAACTTTATTAGCTCCTATCCTGATCATCACTTTATTTTGCTGCATTTACAGAGATAGGAACAGTATTTAACATATTAGACCAAGTTTAGAAGCAGCCCTATTAATTGGTACATTAATTTTACCCTATTAACTGTAATTGGTAGGAAAGCGATTCTTCCCAATAAATGTTGTACTCTGTGTTTTAAATGTTTAATAAAGTCACGCTGCCTAAATGAGGGTGCTCCTCTCGGCTTGAGGGTCAGCCCCGCTGGGCTCTCTCCCCCAGCCTGGTGCCTTGTGGGACTGCCCCACAGCATCCAGGGGCACCAGCCCACGGCTTCGCCTTTGCCAGTTCCCTCCCTGCCTCTGTCTCTGCCCCCGATGCCCCTGGCACAGCCTTCGTATCAGCTCAGCCGTGTCCGAATCCAGCCGTGTCCGAATCCAAACGTGTCCCTGTGTGCTTCCCCCCGGGAGTGCCAGCGCCGGGCGGGCGCCGGGATGCGGCGGGCGCGCGGCCCTTGCGCTGCTGCTCGGGGCTGCTCCGAGGCGCACACCGCCGCGACGCTGAGGGTGCTGAGGCTGTGGCGGTCCCGGGCAAAGCCAGCTGGAAGGGCAGGTGTCTGCTCTGTCTCTGCTCCGTCTCGGAGCCGGCAGCACACTGTCCCTCCATCCCCGTGGGGCCAAACCTCACCGGGCTGTGACCCTTACACCAGTGCGTGCGCTGCTCTTCTTGGGAGATGCAGAGCCAGGATCAGCATTCTGGATGGTTTTGCTGAAGATTACTAACAACGAGCAAGCCCCACCTTGATTTGAAAATAGGTATTCAATCTGTTCAATTAAAGATCTTTTGTGTCTGGCAGCAGTAGCTTTGGGTATATTCAGCTCCCCACAAGGCTGCAGGGGCAGCTCCTCTAAGCAGGGGGAGGTAGGTTCGGTAGGAGCTGCCCTGGCCCCCAGGGTGTCTCCCTTCCCCACGCTGATCACACATCAAACCCTCTCCGAAGGTCTGGCCCTAGGTCCTGGGAATTCCCTGGGGGGACTGCCTTGGCTGTGAGGCGAGGTGATGGGTGACAGAGAACCAGCCAAGAAGCAGAACAGGGGTGACTTCCTCCTGGCTTGCAGTTATTTAAAACAAATTGACTCCTTGCCCTTCGCCTTTCCTCTGTCTCCCCATCAGCAGCTTGTCCCTGAGGATAAGCCTCAGAGCAGCACAATCTCCTGCAGTCCCCTGGAGCTGCAACCCTCTGCACCAGGATAAGTGAGAAGCCTTTTATTCTGTTTATTTGCTCTATATAATTTTTTCTGCTCTTGCTGACCCTTCTGGGAAGCGTTCCACCCTTCAGGCTCTCTGCTGGGTGCCAGAATTACTAAGCTTATGCTGTATTTGCATTTCATATCCTAGTTAAACCAACATCATCAAGGTCAGGACACTCCGCTGAGCCGGAGTAGGAGACAAGGCAGCAGCCCCTGCTCAGCAGAGGAGCAGTGCGGAGCCCAGCCCCTGCTCCGGGGAGCGCCCGTGCTCCTCCCAGCTCCCTCCTGGCCAAGGGAAGGGGCTTCTGCTGCGGGCTCTGCCCGGCGGTCCCGCACGGGAGGGGCCGAGCAGGGGCTGCTCCCTGGGGAGATTATTCCGTGTCTGTGTCCTCACTGTGAAAAATTTTCCTGTTGTGTCCAGACGGACCCACCCCGGGAGAAACTGGTGCCTATTTCCCCTCGGTTTTCCGTGTGACTCCTTGTACAAAGGTGTCCTTTTGGTTACACCCCACTTGAGGGGTACAGCCTTGCTACCCCCAGTGCAGGGATACTGATGTGCATCTCCGTGTACCCCTGTGTCCTACAAACAGGCTGGAACAGGCAGCAGCTGCAGAGAGCACATAGCTGTGCTATAATGATTTTTACATCCGTGAACACTGTCTGGTTTTCCTTTCATTAAGGAACATTTCTTATGAAAAAGTAGCTGGATTTCTGATGTGAAAAAAACAATTCTGCTCAAGACTGAGAGCTGTTTAGAATAAACGCCAGACACTGTGTGATGGAGACATTGCATGGAGACTTAATGCTGGTCACATCCTTTCTCTGCCAGTAAGTCAAGGATGTGTCTTTGCTATTGTATTTGGTGACTCATCTTTCAAATAATCATCTCTGGAGGAATTCTGTGCCAAGATGAAAAAATGCCTGGGTGCCAGAAGCATGTGTGTGTCTTTCCATGAGCACAGCCCAGGAGGGAGCTGTGGGGCAACTCTGCTCATCCTCCTCACGGGGGCCAGGGTGGTGACATGGGCTGGCATGGTCTCCTTGCTGAGGCAGCAGGTGCCCTGGGCAGAGGACAGGAGGTGAAGGTGAGAGTTTTGGCAGGAGGTAGCACTACCTCATGCAGGTCCCATTTACTGTGGTTTGGCTGGAGAACACGGTCAGTCAGGCACCCCGTGGTGACTGTCAGACCCATGGCATGGCGCAGCCACAGCACTCTGCCCCACACCTGCCCATGCCCACCTGCCTCAGGGCCTGAGCCACAGGCACCTGAGCTTCCTACCAGCACCTGGAGGTTTTCCTCATCCTTGGAGAAAAATATGCAGATTAGGTGAGTAAGTGAAGTGCTGTATGCTAATGCATTCAACAGAGCCACTGTTCCATAACATCCAACCTACACACAGAGGATGTGCTGGAAGTGGCTTCCCTGGAAAACATTTCCTCGCTGCTTAACAAAAAGTTACATGAACTCATTAAACATAAAACAAGATGGTGAATAGCAGAGAAACTGTAGGTGCTGTGTGGACTGAGTCCCAGCAGCTGTGCCCACGGAGAGAGCCAGATTCCTTGGTGGCAGCGGGAAGGCTCCAGCAGCAGGTGGGCGCCTGGTGATGGTGAAGTGTGGCAACAATTTTATTGGTAGTGATGCCATGAAGATTTTTGCCTTTTCTTTGATACCCCTGTTATACCCCTGTTATACCTTTTTACAGCTTCTGTATTCCTAGTGCTTTTTGCCTACATTCTTGGACTTGTTTGTTAAGCTAAGAGACTAAACATTTTAGAAGCTTCGTAGCTAGGGATCAGTGTGCCCCAGACCCCAAGGTCCTCTCCAGAACATATTCTGTAAACCAAGATAGAACCATCATGGGGAAGGTTCCTTGGGGAGGGGGGGCTCACTTGAACCTCTCATTGGGGAATCTTTGATAGATCTGCTAATTAGTAAAGCCTATAATGTTATACCCAATGTTGGGGGGATTAGGATAGACACGGGAGGAGAGAGACACAGAGACACAGGGAAAGACTCATTGGGGTACACCTTGATGCATATGACCTGGACGTGTACACCTAAGGATCCTTAAGAATAAATACCAAGGTAAAATCCCTTTTCCCCTTCTAACTGTGTATGCCTCTTGATTTTAAGACCAAGAAAAGGCATCAGTAGCCCATGGTGTCAGTGGCCCCAAGCCTGGCCTAACCAGGCCATCAAGTCATGAGCACCGTCTCCAATCAGGCTGCACTGCATTGGACCAGCAGCCACATGGCCAGTGCTGTCAGTGATCTGTCTCCACAGGTGACCTCCCACAAGAAGGTGCAGGTCAGCTTGTTCACTCCATGCTGCAGGAGGAAGAGTCTCCTCTGGCGCAGGGTTTGGGGCACCATGGTCGCCTGCCTGTTGCAGAGCACTGGTGTATGCATCCCTCAGGAATTCCTAACTGGGGTGTGCATGGTCAGGGCTGCATCTGACGTTCCTGTGAGCTCTTGTTTTCTGTGTTTAAAATAGTAAGTGGATGCTGCAGTTTTGACAGGACCAAGAGCTGACTGGCTGGTCTGAGAGCTCTGCTGCTGCAAAGAGAGCAAAACAGATGGACAAGCCAATGGCACATGCCATTCCCTCTGAGTTACATGGAAAGACATTTTCCATATTAGAATGGGTTTAAAACTCGCAGTTCTCAGGGCATTACAAGATTTTTAACATACATCTCTGGGACCACTGCCTTGGGTTTGTTTGTTTTTTTCCTTTCTGAGAGTAATTCTTAAACAGTAAATCTTACAAATCAACTTTTCCACAAGTTGTCATATCTGGAAGGAAAACACCAGACTTATGATTTTATTATTAAATCTTGCTGGAAGAAAATGTGAGTTAAACTGTTTTTCTGTATTACAGAGATGCAGGGATGGCCCTGGACCAAATGGATGAGCCAAGTGCTTGCTCTGTGCCTGCTCTCCAGCTTGGGAGCTGCAGCTGTGAAGCCCCTCTCAGCAGGACTCTCCTCTGCTGTCAACTCTGGCAGATTGTGTGAACTGGAAAATGGTCCAATCTCAGCCTCTTTGCACAGTCACTAACGAAGAGTCTGGGCAGCCTGGTCTCATGTAAGGCAGGGCCATGCTGGTGTCAGTGCTTAGGACTAAGAAGTGGCACAATTGGTTCAGGGTCTTTTAAGACAAAGCAAACTTCCGAGCAGTAAACCTTTGCTAGGCAGTAATTATCTGCTGGACAAACAGGTCAGTCCACAGGGCAGTCAAAACCATCACTGCTTGGGCAAAGCACCGTAAATCTCTTGCCCTGCTCCAAGGAGATCTTCTGCTGTGAGCAGCTCGTGTCATCGGCCAGGCCCGGAGTCTTGTTGCTCCAGCAGCACCCACTGTGCCTCCAAAACCATGGGACAGGGGGGAGCAGCCAGTCATAGTGTTGAAAAATTAGATTAAATTAGCATGAATTAACCACGATGAGACACTTCTTCACAGGTAAATTTGGAACATTGAGGAAATGAAGCACTTCTCCATCCTCTACCACAGCACTGGACAGGGAGAGGTTTCTGATGCATGCACAGCATCCAGTCCTCCAGCTTCACATGTCATGTGAATATAAAGATTCCCTGAAAAAAGCTGAATTTGTCAAAGGACTTGCTCTCGGCTGCTTATTCTGCTCAGAAAAAAATCCTTCAAGAGGTGAGTGAGGTAACCCCGATGACCTGCCTATTCCTCACTCTTTTCATTAACTGCAATTTATCCTGCAGCAGCTTTCTTAGATCAAGGCAAAACCCTGCCATTAGCTTTCCCTTGTTGAACTAGGGCTGAAACCCAGCCAGGTCTACCTGCTCATCACTGCTGCGTGCTGCAGAGGGTCCCCTGGGAGAGGGATGGGTGTCAGTCCCTGGGATGGGACACTTGGGCACCTGCTGACCTGCCAGGGCTGAGCTGGCAGTGACCACAGTGGCTGGGAGAGCACAGCTCAGCTGGCATCCAACAGGATGATGCTGCTGCCCTGGCCGTGCTGCCAGGCGCCCTTACGGTTTCCCAGCTTCTTCTGTTCCTGGGAAGTGTCTCCCTTTGCCACTGCCAGCCTTCGTTTTGTCTCTGCTTGTGAGGGGCTTCAGGCATGATGGCTCTGCCACACCTGCTGCTCAGGTCCCTAGCTGCAGCACCAGCCCTTGCCACACGCCGGCCCCACAGCCTCTCCACAAAAGCTTTGAAGGATGCTTACACTATTAATGGGGTATATTTATAACTGTTTATCTCTGTCAGTTGGGTGGAAAATTGCCAGATGTAGCGTTTGCCTTCTTTACACAGACATCTCCTGCATCATCTGGATGAGTGCGCTAAGCGGTGTCACTGCCAGGGGAAACCTCATTGCTCCTTCGTGGTGTGGGTGTTCGTGGGATCTGCCTGGGTGACTACAGAGAGCAACACCCTGGAGGCAGATCTCTGTACGAGACAGATCTCTGTCCCGCGCTGCTCTGGATTTAGCCTTGTGGGAGGTAAAAGGAGCAGTAGAGCTCCTCACTGAGGTCTAAACACGGTCAGGCACTGCGGTCGTGGAGAGCAGTGTCCTGCCCCTCCGACGGCTCTCACTCCTGGAGCTGACACCACGTGCCAGCCCCGCTGCTTTGGAGGCATCAGGAAAATCCCCAGATGGCCGCTTGCCTGCTGCAAGGGGTGCTCAAGAGCAGCGAGGGCATCCCTGCTGGGGGATGCCCTGCAAACACGAGAGGCAGCTCAGAGCCAGCAAATATCCTTTCCAACAGAGAACAAGGCAGAAAGATAAGAATGGCTTAAAAAGAAAGAAATTGCCTCCAAATAAAATGTTTTTCCTCATTTCCCATGATACAGTGAAATTTCTTCATGGGCATATAGTCAGAGTAGAGTCCATTACACTCCACACTTTTTGCCTTAAAACATAAATAGCTGCATCTCCTGTAAGTGTTTGTTATGAGGAAAAGCATGTGCCTAGAAAAGTTAGACATTAAACCATTATTTCATGCAGAAAGATATGCTAAAGGGAGAGGATTACCTACTATATTAATTCTGTCTTTCAGCTACCCATACGTCTCTCTGCACATAATGACTTCAGTCACAAATGAGGTGCTGTAAAACCCAGTTCCCTCCGTTCCCATTTCCTGGGAGACTGTGCACACAGTCACCCTCCCTATGGGCCCTGTGGGGGCAATAGGACAGCACAGGGGACAGCAGAAATCTGTAAATCTGTAGGTACATCTGTCAGCTTCTATTCTTGCACAGGGTACATACGGGCAAGTGCTGATATCTGGTATTAGTCCTTGTATTGCAACTAAAAATTTCAAAATATCCCTGTTGGTGGCATAAAGTAATACTGATGTGACCCTCAAACATTTCTTCCTGTACCAGAAGTTAGAAGAGCATCTTAAAAGGCACCAAAATTTTTCTAATCATGTATTTTTCTCAGCAAGTGACTGAGAGATAGAGGGAGAGTTTCTGAGGTTAGCAAAACCAAAAACTCCAAGCACAGGGCCTCAGGAAATCTGGGATGTGAAAGATTGTTTATCTCTTTCTGCCTAGGATGTCACAGGCTGTTGGCACAGGGTGCCAATGCCACGGCACTGCAGGGTGCAGGGTCATGGGCACTGGCATTGTGCCAGGGAGGCAGTGGCCGAGGTCAGGGTTATTCCTGCTCACCAAGCTGTGACAGTTCACTGCAGGGTTGCAACCTGCCCAGGTAAATAATCCCCACACTGCCATCCTCCTGGGCTTGGGTGTAAAGACAAACCCCTGGTCCCACAGTATGAAAGCTGGTGGTGGAGCTCTCACCTGACATCCTAGGTCCTGTGTTTGCTGACGCTGGTGCAGAATGCTCCGAGCTGCGTGCAGGAATGGAAACAGCAGCGAGCAGCAGGGCCTGATATCACCATCTGGAGACATTGCTTAGTGGTGGCCTCGGCAGTGCTGGGGGAATGGTTGGACTTAGTGGTCTTGGAGACCTTTTCCAATGTAAACAATTCCATGATTCTATAACGCTATGTAGTAAGTCATCCTTATTCAAAGGGCTCTGTTTGAAATCTGGCATCAGCAATACAGAACATGTTGCATCTTTGCTGGTACCTCTTCAATCTGGTTTGCAAGACATCCTGGAGGACATGACCTTGGAGGCAGGCAGCATATCGAACCTGCATAATCTGAGCATGTCTGCACCAGTGGCAGCCTGTTGGGTACCGGGCAGTTAATAAATAATGAGGATGTCAAAGATGACAGCAGGAAAGTGGGAGCAGGTAGCAGCTTTGCAGCCAGCTCTCTGACAGCCGCTTGGCAACCTCCAATTACGAGGCGTGTGCCGGAGTTCATCCCGGCACGGTGTCCGGCACCGGGAAGTCGCGTTGCGGCACCAGAGCAGCCTGTGGCACCGCACTGGCTGGGCAGCCCGAGGGCACGGGCAACAGGCTCTTTGAAGAGCAATGTGTATCTGCGGGAGCAAATCCCAAAACGCAGCGGGAGGCACCCGGCTACAGCAGCGCAGAGACACAGGGCAGCAGCTGCCGCAGGAGCCGCGCTCGCTGGTCTGTGGCGGGGTGTGCCAAGGGGGTTAACCCTGCTCGGAGCAGCGATGGACGCGTTTCAAGAGGCAGCTGGATCAGCTGAATATGAGAGTGGTTTCCTCGGGGTTTGCGGAACAGGAGCACACCGGCCCCGGTCCTGTACCGAGGCACGGGCGCTGCCGGGGCAGCTCCTCAGGGTATCAGCTGCTGTTCACAGGTGTGTCCTTCAAGGGTTGAATTACATCACACCACAACTCAAAGATTAAGAACCTGAGGTGTAATTGATCTTCTGATGGCTTTTTAAATATCTGGTGAGAGGGGGCTGCTTTCCAAACAGCAGAATCTACACCAAAATGATCTTGATTTGAATAAGTATTCCATCCTTGTTTGGTAAATACACCCAGTGTTAATGGTGCTTAATGGTGCCTGTAATTGGTGTCTAAAGTTATTTAAAAGTAAATTTACTAGAAAATAATTAGCAATTTTATAGTTCAGTACTTCCTAATTTTGTCGATAAAAGTTTTTCTGTGGTTTTTATCAGATGACACAATAGGACCATGCTGTGAAATAACCTTTTTTCAAACAAGCAGGAAATTGTGCACACAAAATAAGATAAAAGAATTTTCCTCCTAATTTCTTTGCCTGGCAGCCAGCCCTCTCTCAGCCCTCTCTTTTTATTAGCCACTGATTTATCCTTAATCAGCAGCAAGTGAAATCTCCCAGGCATTGCTTGGGGATTTGTTCTTTGTGACCTTGGGAGGTGCACCCCAAACTGAGAGGTCAGTGAGGAAAGCTCTCCCCCACACCAGGACCTGCAGGCTGGCCCAGGTGGTCCTGGTCCTGGTCTTCGTTCTGGTCCTGGCCTGCAGCATATGCCTTCCCCAGCCCTTTTGGCTGTGGGGGCCACGGCCTGTGGGGCAAGTCACAGCAGCCAGCAGGGCTGGCAGGAGGCAGGTCACGGCCAGCGTTGTCCTGTTTTGGCTCCCACTCATGGGGTGTTGGTGCTGCTGGGGGGGGCAAGAGAAATGGAGCCAAGAAGTGCAGCTGCTACAATGATTTATTGTTTAGTGCTGTGGGTTGCAGGGTTCAGCTCAGGACAGTCACATCGTTCAGGTACAGAGACACTGATGGACAGAGACGCATTTGGGAGGCAGTGACAGCACAGCAAATAAGGTTCAGAACAGACCAACTCTCCATTACCAGTCTCTGAACCAGAAAGTACCAGCTTTTCCAGAATAATGAATCACTCAGTCTGTGTAAAAAATTAAATATAATTTATGCTTTGCTAATTGAAACCAAATACAAAATTCAATTTCCTGTGTATTCTAATGCTGACATTTGAATAGTTTTTAAAAAAAGTGTTATTAACCTGACTCTCATTTGGCAGGCCACTTTCTGGCCAGATAGAAAATAATCCCCCCCATCCAGCCCCAGCTGCAGTGGGGCATCCACAGGGCGCATTTCCAAAGAACAAAACAAAATAACACCACCCATGCCCCCAGCCCATCCCAGGGTGACTGGCATGTCCCTGCTCCCTTCCAGCACTGCAGTGCTGGTAGCTGCACCTGGGAGAGAAGGGTTGGGGGGGGCTGGAGGGTCCTGTCCCACCATGCTGAAGTGGTTGGTGTCCATGGAGCAGGCACTCAGGGCAGAGGAGCAGGGTCTCACCTCCCAGTGGGCACCCATCAGCTCCTGCCAAGCTGGAGATGGCATCTGGTATAAAAAATAAACCTCTGAATATATGGCAGAAGTAACAGAAGTGAGCGTGGGAGGCAGGCGGGAAGGGCACAGCGAGCGCGCCCAGGAACCATCATCCCCCAGAGCTGAGCCCCTCGCAGAGCCACCAGCCCCAGCACCTCTGCTCAGCACCAGCAGGGCCAGCCCGACACCACACTGGGCATGCACCACTCTGGAGACAGGCAGAGATTCCTAGATATCCCTCTGGTGAGGAGGACACTGGGCCTAGAGCCCCCTGTACTCCATTGAGCATCTTGCACCAAATCCAAATTATGCAACAGGTTTCATTTAGGACCTGTTCTGATATTTTAATAATGTGTGAAACACGGTAAGATTATTCCTATTATATACTTCCAATTTTCCTGTGGTAATTTGGGAGTTTGTGGGTTTGTGAAAACTGTGAAATGGCAGGAGCTGTTTTTAAATCTGACCAGGCTGATGGGAACTGATGTGACATCAGCAGGGACCTCGCAGCGCCCCTCCAGCATGGGCCACGCAGTAAATGGTCCAAATGGCTTCAGCTCTTCTCATCCAATCCAAGGCACTGGCACCATTTCACGGCGTAATGAGCCGCACAACAGGCCCTGGAACCCCGAGCAGGGTCAGCGTGTCACCCAGTGAATGCAACGGTGATTTCATCTGGTTAGCTGGAGCTGCAGGGAGTTCTTTCACCTTAATCAGAACCAAGTCCTGGTCCTTCCGCAGCAATCCCATTCTGCACCTCTGCTGGGGACCTGCCCAATGGGAGGGACCCTCATGTGGCTTCACCCCAAGCTGGAGGTAATGTCAGCCCTCATCAGAGCAAAGAGAGCTGCCAGCAGTATCCGAGTGCCCTCAGGAATCCCCGTGCGAGGGACCATTTCAGCAGCTCTGCGTTTCACCTTTGCTCCCTCTTCTGCCTGGTTTCCCCCAGCAGTGGTGGTGGAACTGTGCAGTTGTGTGAAAGCGCTGCTCCTGTTCTCTGCTGGGCCCAGCAAACAGCTCTCATGACACTGGGGGATCGAGTGGGGATACAGGTTTATTCTACAGTTTCTACCAGGATTTGCAAATTTGGGTGACTGGGCCGTTTCCACTAGAAAGCACAGGTTTTGTGTGCTGAGCAGTGCTCGCCCTGGGAGTTGCTTTTTTGTAATTCTGAAGTAAGATGAAGGGGGCTTCCCTGTTCTGCGACCCCAGCTGTCCACAGCAAGCAGCAGGGATCGCGTTTTCAAGGTGCAAATGAATGGCAGTGCCAGGGGTCCTGACTGTCAGACCCTGTGCTGGGGCTGTCTGCAGGCCTCCACCCTGCAGCCACCCCTTCCGTCCCCACTGGCAACACCTGGCTCCAAACCATGGAGCAGGGCATGGCACAGCCTGGCCAGGAGGTGCTGTGTGGACGTGTGGTACCAGACTGTGCCTTGGCAGCCTGGCAGGGTAGTGGGAGCCTGGCTCACTCCTGGGGAGCCTGGGAATGTTCTTTCAGCTTCCAGGAGGGTGGGGACCTGGGGACCCAGTTCTGATCTCACTGAGCATCTCAGCAAAGAAGGAACAACTCTCTTCCAACAGGTGAGGTGCACCCATCAGTTGGAGGAGAATTCAGGCCAGGTGTCTGTGGCACTTGGTAAATTCTAGTTTTAGTGCAACAAGTAATTGAAACGTCTGGTGCAAATGAAGTTCCTGTACATAGTTCCTTTGCAGCATTAACTGGCTTTATTCCTTCCACACACAAAGTCCAGTGTGCACGTGACTGCACATGGCCTGAATTTACCAGACCTGATGCTGCTGTTTGGGCAAAACTAAAGTGCAGGGCAGGAGAAATTAAATCTATGGGTTTGTCCCAGTGCTGGGTTTTGGGAACCACCCTCTCGCCCAGCTTGCCATGGCAGGAGGTCTGGTCCTGCCTGCCCTGGCTTCAAGGGGGACACCAGCAGCAAAACGTTGACACAAAGCGCTCCATCACCCTGAGGAGCCCTGCTCCCTCTGCCTCCCCCTCCTCCCACCTGCCCCTGACCCCCAGCGTCGTGGCAGGGAGAACCAAGTGCAGCCCGAGGTGACAGGCCACTACAGTTCCAGAACTGGACATGTGGGGTGACTTCTGCTGCAGCCCTGACAAGACAAGAGCCTGTTACACACAGGGCTGAGCCTCTGGCCCCAAAAGAGTTTTGGGTCTGAAATGATGATTCACATCCCAAAAACAAAAAAGATTTTTTCCTGATTTTGTGGTTCTACTTATCACTTTCTTCCTGCTCCCACTGGAAATCTTGGCCTGTCATTTGGTAAAACATGACATTGAAGGGTTTGTAGAACTTCCGCAGTCTGTGGATGACGTCTGGGTCTATTTTGGGGTGAGTTCGACCTTTGGACTTGCCCAAACACCGGGGAGCACTGCTGTCCTCTGGCTTCTTTAGACAGGGAAACCCCTTTGTTTTATTAAAATAAAAATGCTTCTCTGTCACAATCCTCTTGAGGCCTAAGAAGTCCTGGACCTTGGCCATTTCCCCAGCTGGGTCAGTGATGAGCCTCTCACCACTGACAAACAGGATCTGGGAGAGGGGGAAGTACTGGAGCCAGTTTTCCAAGTGCAGGGCATAAATCCCAATGCGGATTGCACTCCAGGAGGCATCAATCAGCCCCAGAGTCCGGTTCTTGAAGGCCAGCACCTCAAAGGTGGGGATCTCTGGCTTCTTGGACAGAGTCTGTGTGTAGTCCGAGATGGCGCGGGTGACGGGGTTGCGCACCACCACGATCAGCTTCGTGTCCTTGGCCATGGAGTGAATGCGCCGCGGGGCCTCATTGGTCACAAAGTAGCTGGGGGTCTTCTCCATGGTGATCTGGCCATCCAGCGTCTTGGGCATCACATTCCTGCGCAGAAGCAGAGGAGGTGGTTAGCGAGGGGCCAGGCAGGGGTGAGCACCTTGTGCAGGTGTTGGTGGGACATGCAGGAGGAGGGACGCTGTCACTCCTGTGTGACCCCCAGACCCAAGTCTTTCTGGCTTTGTTTCTTCTCAGCCCCTGGCCATGGTGGGCACCTAAAATGTAAAGTCAGCCTTGGTGACACATTATGCAGATAGTTTGCCATAGGCATATGTAGACCAAAGCTAATTGACACTAAACCTGCACAATACCTGCCTGTTCAGAAGCCATCTGCTCCCATTTGCTCAATTAAGCCTATTCACTCCAGAGCCGTGTACGGAGCAGTGCAGTTCGGATTATACAGGACCTTTTTGTTATGATGACATGCTTTTAAATGTCTCAGCTAATAAAACTTAATACAGAATAAGATCCCTTGCTTCTAGTACAATAATTAAATTTATTTACTATCTTGTGTGTGAGAAAGAATGACTTTTCTTTTATCTCTAATTCACATGCTCTGTCAATAATTAATTGCTGCTGGGTTTTGAGCTTCCTGTGCAAGCACTTTATTAGCCAAAAGGAATTTGCCTGCTGGATAAATTAGCATGTAGCAAGATTTTCCTGGATAGCACATTACCATACTATAAAATGAAACTGCAGTGAGATAGCAGTTATGTCTAAGAAAATGAAAAGGTAAATTCTTGTCCCAGTGCCACCAGTTAAGGATTATCATAGCCAGCCAGAGGGTTTTAAGTGACCACAGAATCACAGAATAAGCTGAGTTGGAAGGGACCCACAAGACGTCCCCTGCAAAAGCATCACAGCCTCACTCACACCTGTTGTGCTGCCAGGTGGCACTGGGGCTGGAGGCTGTGCCACAGCCAGGGACCTGCCTGCTGCCCGCACCCACCCACACCACGGCCCTGCCTGTGGGCAGCCCCAGCCCTGCCACAGTGCCAAGGAGGAGGAAACGGGGTCGCTGCTCCGGGGAAGCACTCACGGCACTGGGCAGGTCTCCTGTGTCAGACATAGAGCACGGTGATGCCCATGGTCTTGCAGGATTATCCCTTTGTATTGCAACTACTTTTAGTACAAACATATGGCGAGGAAATAACGTGAATAGGCTGGAAATGGCTCTGTGAAAGCACCTTGGGCAGCGACAGCCACAGTAACACTGACGTCAAACTGCTGGGCCCCAGGAAGGCCCATTTCAGGAATCACACAGCTGAAGCCTGGAGCAGAATCAGCTGATAGGCATAGCCCACTAGATGTGCCTGTCAATGTCACCTCCTATTTGTGACTTCTAAAGGCATCAACTGGCTTTAATGCCCCTGTAATTTGTGTATTCACTGCTGGTGCCACCAAGCCCACCAGGCTTGTTCTGCTGAGGTGCTTTTTGGGGTGGTGAGGGGCCTCCTGCCAAGGCAAGAGTGAGGGTGGGTTGGTGCTGCCACAGGGCTGCCAGTGTCCTCAGCATTTTAGGTGAAGAGGCTGGTGGTTCCTGTGGCTGCCCCTCTCCTGCTGCAGAACCTTTCCTGTTGAACAGTCTGTCTGAGTACCAGCAATGCAGCCTGCAGGGCTGCAGGACTCCAGCTCCCTGTCCATGCTTGTGGCCAGGCTCTATAGGGAAGCCCATCCCTCTGACATCAGGTCCCACTGGAGCTGCCTTCCCAAAGGCAAGGCACCTGCAATCCCATCTTCTGCCCAGAGCACTATGGCGCTTTATCCATGCCCTGCATCAGCCACTTGAGTAGCAGTGACATGAAGGGAGCAAGGATTAGTCAGAATGATGCATCTCAAGCTATTTTTTCCTTTAAGAAAACCCTGAACAAATTAAGAGGGATAGGAACACTTGGGGGCTTCAGATGCTGCAGAATTACAGACCAGCTTCCCTGGAGAATCCAGCACCCAGATTTAACAGCCCTGTGGGAAGGAAGCAGCTTTTATGGCTATGTACATCACAGCAAGCCCCACAGTATGATCAGAGATGAACCCCTGGGTGCCCACTGCTGTATTATGGGGGGGGGTGGGCTGCCACCAGCAGCGCTGCTCCGTGCCCACTCTCACAGCCCATGGCCATCAGCTGGTAGTGGAGGATGGGGAGCAACCCACCTGCAGCAAGGACAAGAGCCATGATGGTGTCTGTTCCCCACAGCAGCACCAGATGCCCCAGGGCATTTGGTTTATATAAAACAAACACGCTGGGGGTTTATAAAAGAAGCATGAACATGTTAATTACAACTGCCCCTTCAGATGATGTTACCACAATAAACAGGAGCCAAGAAATTGCAGAGCTAATAATCTGGATGTGTTGCCACATTTAAGGACTGTGTTTTTAACTCCGTGCACATTAAAGACAAAGAGATGGATGGGCTGGCCCTGAGGAGAGAAAATGGGGAAGCAGTGATCAAGGAAAAGAGGAGGAGAAGCAGATTCAGCTTTTTCTGTACAGTTTTAGGGATAAAGCTGGAAGCCACAGTGTGTCCTCAAGACACCCTAGCCCTGCAGAGCCCCGAACACCTGTGGCTCTGGGACAGCTCTGGGACGTACATACAGAAAGGCTTTACCCCAAACTCTGCTGTGTTTCAGAGTCTCTCCCCATGTGCTGCCCTACCAGGGCAGGAGCCAAGCTACGTTGTGCAGGTGAAGGAGGCTCGAGCCTGCAGCCCTAGGGCCAGGTGCCCTGCATGCAGCCAGTGGCACGCGATAACTGCTGCCAAACAAAGAGTGGCACACGGCACTGCTGGCTCCTGCTGCTGGGAATAACAAGGGTGTTAAAGCTGGAGCAACCGAGCCTCTGGCACGGCAGGAATGCTCCTCAGAGCAGTTAACCTTCACAGAGCTGCTGCCATGTGCTCTGCCCTAATTGTGCGTGTGCCGACGGAATTCTAACCAGCTCTGTGTGTGCAGGCAGAGCGACGCTCCGCATCGCTCTCCTGCAGTGGCTGATGCAGAGCAGTTTGCAGCATGGGGCTTTGCTCCTGGAGGGAGCACACAGGCTTTGGAACACATTTTGGCTTTCCTTGCAGTGTTTGTGTCCCTTTTCAGGGCAGGCTGGCTGCTGAAGAGGCATGGCCACACAGTGACTGCACCTGATGTGGCTCCACAGGGCAGTGCAGGAGGTGAAGTGTTGGAACGGGATGTGTCTACTCCTGTCTCTGCCACTGGTGTCTCCCCACCTGCATCTCTTCTCTCTCCGTCACTGCTCACCCGAAAAAGAGGAGCAATGACAACAAGCCACTGGCAGGAGCTCCACTGACACAGGCATGAACAAAGCTTCTGCTCCCTTACGGGACGGGCATCATCCCCTTGTGCTTGTGGGTGCAGCATCACTACCCTGTGCAATGCCAAAACTAAACTGTCATGCTGGGCTTGGACCCAGGAATTACCTCGTCCTCCAAGCAGATGATCCAATATATATTACTGAGTACTTGCTTTGGCTTTTGATATTTCTCTCCTTTCCTGTTCATTCTCCAGTGCTGTGCCCAGAGGCTGGGGAGAGCCAGACTGCTCCGTGCACCCCCAGCACCCCCGAGCTGCACAGGGGCTTGGTGCTGTCACTCCTTCAGGTTTCTGTTCTGTGCATGGAAGGCCCCCAGCCACTGTGGGCGGCAGGCAGGACAGCTGGCTCCTGCCTGCCCTGGCTTGGAGCAGAGGCCAGCTCTAAGCCCTCATTGGGAAAATGTGCTGTAGTAATTGTTCTTAACTGCTGGCTTCAAACAAGCTCTTTATTTTCAAAGGATACATTTTATAAATTTGTGAATTTGCATGTTGCCAAAATCCCCTTGTGGTTTATTTAAATCCAGATTATCTTGTTTATTCCTTCAGTCACAGCTGTCATTTATCTCTGTGTAGGCAGCTTTTTCACGATGTTGCAGGTTTCCTGCAATCCTACTCAAAAGGAGTCTTTGTTAACTGTATTTTCATGTTCTCAACAAGAGAAAAAAGTGCATAGCAACTCCCAGGGCTTGGGGAATCGCAGAGGAAGACACGGATTTGCACGGCTGCCATGGAAAGAGGAAATGGCCAGGTGCTGCAAGTGTCACCTGCCCACAGAGCTCCTCTCTCCTGCTCCTCGGGGCGGAGCAAACAGCTGCTTTTGTCTTCTGGAAAGATAAACATGAATCCTTTTTCTTTTTATTATTAACACATTCTGGTATAATTGCTTGAGCTGTCAGCTGTGACCTGCCAGTAATTCAGCAGGCGTGGGACTTTCAAGGGGAGAGCGGCATTGCAACTGAGCCCACAGTACGAATTAAAAGCAGAACCCATTTGCTATAAGCCCCCGAGTCAAATCTCTTGTTGAATTTGTTCAAACATAAATTTACAGCTGAATTTACATAGGTTTAATGTTTTATAATCTTTTCAGTCTGTGAATCTATATTCAAGAGTGAGTGCATTAGCTCAGAAATATTGTGCTTAACGCTGAAAATAATTTTAATCTCTCCAAAGTCCAATCCTTTGCACATCACTAAACCTCAGAAGCCAATCCCTTCTAATAAGAGACACAAAACTTGCATCTGTCGCTGCCTAATAGATTCACATTGCTCTAATTCAAGCGGCTCACATATGTCTGTTAAAAAACACTAAACGCAAATTATAAAGCCCTTTCAGAAAAGTGGGTGCCAGTTCAGACTGGAGGCCAAAGGAACAAAAACCATCCCCAGGAGACTCACTGGAAGAGTTTAATGGTTAAGAATCTGGTGGCTGGGAGAAGGGGGTGAACCACCCCTCTCTGTGACTTGTCTTCTGCTTTTGCAGGGCTTTTAACTCTGAATTAGTGGCTGTCTGTACCGCTGGTCTCCCTCTCCAAGACAAGGAGCTTTCCCTCTTCCCAGAGTTTCCAAAGCCATTCACTGTCCATACAGAACACTCTCGTGAGGGGCAGTCTGGGATTGCAAGGACACCTCCTTGCTCTGTGCCAGCCATGTCCCTGCTGAGTTTCTCCCCAGTGTCCCCCAGGCCGTGCAGGCTGTGGGAGCCCAGGATGCTATAGCTGGAGTGGAGGCAGCCCCGGACCCCAGTGCAGCCGGGGAATAAGAAGCAGCTGGGGCTTGGGATTGTCTCAGTGCCCCTCAGCAGGGCCAGCCATTCTCCCAGTGCTGCCAGGGTTGCCTGGAGCCGTCCATCCAGCTGTCCGCAACATTGGCCGGATGGAGCGCGGTCCTGGGTTGCCATACCAACGCAGGTGCTAACGCGTGTTGACTAACTGAGAGCTGATCTGATCAAAGAATGGCAGCTTGGAGTTGCCATGGCAACCGAGATGCCAAATTGGAAATGGCGTCAATAGCAAAGGTATCCGAGAGGTGGCAAGTGCGTGCAGATGCAGTGCCTGGCAGGGGCTGCGGGCACCCCAGTGGGTACCTACCTACACAGGCTGCCCGTGGCTCCTGCTCCTGGGCTGGTGGGACTACTCAGGGCACCCCACGGGACTCGGCTGCATCTCAGGTGCCACCCCCAGGACCTCCATTTCAAGGGGCACAGCTCCCCTGCTCCCTCCTTCCCTGTCCCCATCTGCTGTCACGGCAGCCGTGCCGAGGGGTCGGTGCTGCTCACTGCAGCAATCCTCAAAGGACTTGGCTCTGCAGCCCAGGGGCTCAGGGCACATGCCTGGAGGGAGGATGCCACTCAGGAGCACCATTTGAGCCACGCTTCCAGACTTTGAGGAAAATGCCTCTGGAGCACAATCTATTTCTAATGTGATTTTTCATATTATCGCCTAGTCTAGAGTCCAACAATCACAATGAAAGGGCTTCTGTGTCTCCACAAAATGCAAAATCTTTATCGGCTCATTGGCATGTGCTTAAGTTGGCCTGGATAAGAAGTTACTCCTGAGAACCTGCTATTGATTCTGTCAAGGATTCAAAGGTTTTATAGGCATCGCTCAAGATCTCTTTAGTACTTGTACCTTCTTAATGGCTCTCATCACCGATAGAACTGGAAACAACCCCCAGCACCCCGGGAAGCAGCTGTCTCTGTGCCAGGAGTCAGAGCCACGCTGCTGTCCAGGAGTGTGGCTGCCCTCCAGACGGCCGGGCAAGCCTCCTGGGCACCCTGAGGGGACAGCCCTTCCGTGGCTCCCTCGGTGTCTTTTAGGAGGTGGGGCACATACCGGGGCTAGAGAAAGGTGGGGGGGGGGACTGAACCCAGGAAGTCTCCTCTCCTCCTACCACTATGCAACAAAATCAGTGGGCAGGTGGCTGAGTAGCAGACAAAAATACAAATATGCTCTGATTTCACTGGGACCATCTGGCTCAGGCATGATAGGTGGGTAGGAATGCTATAATCATGGAGCAGAGTACTAAGCTGATCCATTAAAGTCTTTTAGCAGAAGCAACCATGGAACCTGTATTAATTCAGCAATGCTTTGTGAACAGACATCACAAGGTTAGATCCATTCAGCTGCAATTAAAACCAGCCCTCACTGATCAGGCTAGCTGGGAGAGCTGCTGCAGCATCGTGCTCCCCAAGGCTCTCATGAGTATAGACTGTTGATACTGGCACAATGTAATCTGAAATTACGATCCTAATGCTAAATCTTGCTTTCTTCTGTTCTTTCCTCAAGTGGATCTCCTCTGGGACATGGCTGCTGCCTTGTGCCAAAATCCCTTGCCTGTCTGAGCACACAGCTCTCACAGAAATTGGATAGGCTCAGGTTAGCGCTGTGGGGTTCCTGATGGGGAAGTGCATGATGCACTTCCCGATGGGGACTGCCCTTCCCCACCACCCTCCTTGCCAGCAGCTGCAGGATGTACAGGGGTATGCTGGCTCCTGCACTTGGAGAGCTCCTGGCAAGGCTGCGAGCACTCGGCACATCTGTGTCAGCACACAGCACCTCAGGTGTCACAAACACCCCAGCACCATTTGGCTTTGGCTGTGCAAAGGAACCTCAGCTCTGTGGATGGAGATGTGTATTCAGTGTGACATTGTTGGACCAGGGATAAATATGGCGTGATCTCTCCAATTTTAGTGCAAGATTTATTGTTGGTCAGCAGATAGCCATGAGACAGGTTGTGAAAAAGGCTGGAAATGCATATTTCTAACCCCTCTGCTGTCAAAATTATTTTGACTAAGTCTCACTACCATTCTCTACAGAAGCACGATGATCCTATTCACTGGGAATCTCTTAGTATCGTCTACCAGATTTAATTACTATATTAGTCACAGTTATAGCAAAGCAGCCCCAGTCTGAGCCTCTCGCACAGCACTGGAATGAGGACTCCTGGGCAGGCAGGGGTGAGTCCTGCCTCCTCTTACTGAGGATGTTCAAGACAAGGTAGTCTGCTCCCAGTCCAGATTTCCCTTCAACACAGGAGTTCAAGTCCCCGGAGTGCCAGTTCACTCACTTTCCACTGGTTTTTGCCTACTTCATGCCAGTCCTCATGCCAGCTATAGGGCAGAGCTGCATGAAATGCTGATGCATATGCAACCTCTGCTTGCAGGACAGAAACCCTCTCTGAAATGTGCAATCCAGTGCCCCTTGCTGGCAGCAGTCATCGCATACCTTCCCCTCCCACCCCCTTGGGACTCCTGATCTGAGTTCAATCCTAACACGCAGCAGGACAAGCCCCCAGCACCAGCCGTGTTCCTCCTGCCCCAAGCAGAGCAACAGGAGCCCACACGGACACCCGTGCAGGAATGTTCCCACCCAGGAGTGCTCCCACCCAGCTCAGCCTTGACGGTTGCTAAGTGATGCCTGTGGAAGCTTCAAGTCTGTCAATAATAGATGCTGTTGGTATTGCAGGCTGCGGTTCCTGGAACAGCCAGTTGGATGTGGGAAAGCTACAGCTGCTGGGGAGAGCTCTGTGCACACCATGCAGCTGACACCTAACACTTATCAGACCCAACTGGGTGGTTCAAACCACTCCAGTTTCCCAAAGATGGGAGGGGCCCTTCCCAAAGAAGGCCAGGAAAATAAAATATTCAAATATAGTGGTTTGGAGCTGCATATCCTGAGGAGTCCTTTTTCATCTTCTGGAAAATTTAATTCTATCAGGAAAAACACCCTTGCAATAATGGCTGCCTAAGTGAAAGCACCACGGCTGTATCATACTAAAAGCTTTTCAGGGAAAAGAGTAAATAAATTCCATTCTTCAGATGTATCTGGATGTTATCCTAACATAGTGCCAGAGTAATAGGTAAGCCATCAACAGCTAAAAGGCTGGGAATTGTTATGGAGGAGCAATACTGCCAAATAGGCTGAAAACAGCAGTAATCGTTCACATCCTGCGCTGAGCTCCAGCACTGCTGGCAGCCGGGGATGGGAGAGGGACTCCTGCCCTCCTGCCAGAGGGACCAGCATAAAAAGGCTGAACACAAAACCACCATCAAGGCTGCCACAGGAGCCCCAGGCTGGTCAGTGGTAGCCAGGAGCATGACCCTTTGTGTCTTCACACCTGCAGTTACCTGTTCCTTTTCTAGTTGTCAATGAGATGGATCCATGCAAGCCATCAGTGCTGCGGGCAGAGCAGCTGAAGGGGCAGGTGGGGAGGTGACAGGTTCTCAGCAGTTGCTGGAGGTAGCAAAGCCAGTTCCAAATCCCTCCACAGAGACACTGAGTGGCAAGATCTTCCCAGCTGCACTAGCCTTGCAGATGTCCAAAGCACAGTATCCCACTGTTTAATCTACAGTGGACCAGTGTTTGCATCGAGCCTCTGGAGCCCAGCAGACGCCCTGGGCAGAGCCCCAGTGCTCCCCTTGCTATTGCAGGCAGCCATGAACACCACTGCCCCAGCCCCTTCTCTGCCTCCTCCCAATGCAAGTGGGAACCACCTCAGTCCCAGTATCAGACAAGTCCTGCGGTGGCCAAAACATCTCCCAAAGCAACTGTCAAGGACTACACAGATCCAAGACTCCTCCATTCCCACCCCAGAGCTGCTCCTCTGCCCCTGGAAGGAGTGATGCCAGCCAGGCTGCTGCTGAGGGCACAGCTATTTATTATTTGCTTCTGTTGGTTATTTTGGGGTTTAAGTTCATTTATTATGTATGCGAGAATGGTAATACACTGGCATCTGAATGTCTTTTAGGCATACAATATCCTTATTATTCAAAGTGGTTTTTCCTCCATAATTGAATGGTTTACCTTATTATTACACTATGTTAATGACCCAGCATTTCCATTTTCCTATAGGATGCTTAATTGTAAGCAAAGTGCAATCAGAATCAGAGATGCCATCTGTAATTGACAGCATCATAATAACAGCGAGAATTGCAGGAACGAAGTACCAAAATAAATAACAGTGGGGAGAAAGCCCGCTCTGAAAACCCCAGGAAGCTGCTCTGGGCTGGGACAGAGCCCACCCACACAGGATCCTCTCCCCAAACTCTTGACAGTTTGGGCATTAACAGAGATAGAGTGCTATTGATATCAGTTTGTACATTTAATCAGTTTTTTTGCAGTTTTCAGCGAGATGTGAACTATATCCCTGTCCAAGGCATTTGGTTCAAATCAGCTGAGACAGAGAATAATCAAGATTTATGATTCTCATTCTGACTCGGATCACACAGTCAGTGCAAACGGTACAGCAGAGCTTCCTCCCTGAGCCCCAGTGACATCCCTCTGCTTGCCCTCACACAGTGATTTAATGTCCATCCCAGGGACTGTCACGATGCTGCTGCAGCTCCAGATAATGGTGACTCCGGGTCCCCTCCACTATCCCCAGGGGTGGCACTGGAGGGGCACTGCAACCCAGCTTGGGGCTGGTTGGCAGAGATCAGTAAAACAGCACTTTGCAAAATAAAAGGGAATTCATCTTCCTGTGCCTCCCAGCACAGCTTAGAGCAGCCTGGAGCAGGAGCAGCCTGTGGCATGACCTCTCTTACCCAGAGCATCCCTGCTGGGGAAGCACACCATGGGTTCTCACAGGTGAATCGCACCTATCCCAGCAAGAGTCTAGGGCCCAGGAGGAAAGTGAGCACTGGGACTGCACAGGGAAGGGCCAGGGATGGCTCAGGAGGCAGCTCCCAGCAGCAGCAAGGGCCATCAGCACATCCTGCAGGCAGTTCCATTTCCAGGGGCTCGTCACCAGCCCAGGGAGCCAGAGGTCTCCAAGAGCTCAGCTGGGAAGTGAATGTTTAGATAAAAATTAAATGATCCAAAACCAACTCTAATAAAACCAGCCAGATGATGGGAACAGAGCAATGGTGAGGCTATTTTCAAGCCATTTTGAAGGCAGCCATGCTGTGTGTTGTGGGCTGGCCAGGGAGTGCTGTTACTGGTTCCTGGGATGCTCTGGTGGGCTCCTGCCCAGACATCTGCTCCCATCAGTACAAGATGGATGTGAGCCCAGGCAGTCCAGCCACAACTACGGAGGAGGGTCCTGGCACATCCACATGCTACATCCACACTGCCTGGCAAATCTGGGAGTTCCCCTCTCTCTGGGCAGTACAGCCCCGGCAGCTAAGCCCATAAACCCCATATCGTGTGTGGTTCATGGAAAGAGAGTGCTGTGATCCTGGTGCCGAGAGCTCAGCAGTGGATCCATCCAGGAATGGGGTGATGGGAGCTCCATCTTGATAGAGGGCTGGGACAAGGAGCGTGGGCTCTTCTTGCTTCCTGCCCTGCTCGTAATGAAGGCAGACGCACGCCAGCCACGGAGGGCTGCGGCGCTGGTACTCGCAGTGCTGAAGCGATGCTGCCCGTACAGGGGGCCTGTCATGTTCTGTTTCATCAGGGTTTGCTGAGCCACCTCTCCCCACACCCTGTGTGCAGCACCATGCAGGGTTAGCCAGGGCTCTCTGCTAATTCACACATGCAGCGTAACATCCAAGTGAGTGAAAAAACAGACCGATGCCACTCCAGTCAATAGAGTAAACAATTCCTGGTTTGGATAAACAGAATTACTAGTGCTGAAGAGCTCTGGGCAGCACTGCTCAGTCTGATTAGTGTAAATGCTAAACACAAACCAATTAACACTCTCTAAGTCTGCTTATCTCATGTCACTTAGTGCTAAAATAAAGGCTAACACTAAATACACACATTGATTTAGCCATTAAATCTAACATCACTCAAAACAGTTCATTATATCACCAAGAAACAAACAAAGGCACCTGAATTTTCAGAAGGTGCTGCATTATGAGCAATGACTCAATTGCTCCATCCAGCACTAGGGTGTCACTGCTCATACTGAGAACAGACTGATAACAGCTTCACCCAAAAATCAAACCTGGGCCGCAGGTAGAGGTGACAGGTGACATCCCTGCAACACCTCAGGCAGTGCTGCTGTGGAAGCACTTGGGGCTGGCCTGGTGCTGTGCCACCAGCTTACAGTGCCTGCGTACAAACGTCACCATCACTAAGAACACAATTGCTTGGCTGGTGCCAGCCACAAGTCCCAGTCATCCATCAGCCCTGCTAAGGAAGAGGAAACGCTCACCACAGTCCCAGCAAACCCCAGCAGCTACCAGTGCACTTTTTGAGAGCACAACCAGCACTTCAGGGACCCACCTTAGTCCCTGAAGAACCAAAGCTATTTTGGGTTTGATTTGGGCTTTATATACCTCTTCTACTAGAAATTATTGAAAGCTGGTGTGTGGGAAGCTGATGATAGGATAGCCTGTCTGGGGGTATCCTGCCCTAACAAGCACCAGGAGCATACAGGGAAGGATGTGGGGATGTTAGTAGGCAATGTGAGATGTTTACATTCCTAATTACAAGGGCTAATTCTTTGCTTTGGCCAGGTATCCCTTCTGCAGACAAGGTTAATGGGATGTGAGAGGCCACAGCTGCCACAGCACCAAGTGAGGAGAACAGGCAAGAGACAGCAGCATTAATCAGCAAGGAGCCATGCAAAAATGGTTATCTCAAGCTGTTTGGAGGCACAGAGTAAAAATAAATCTCCCTGAGTTTAATATTCTGCCAGTCAGCTCCTTTTTGTAGGTGGAATCTATTAAAAATTATCTTTCTGTTAAAATGCTAAAGTATTTCTGACATTTAACAGCTTGCTTCGAGCAAAAAGGTGCAATAAATACATAGGAGAGCTAATTGGCACCAGAACACCCAACATCCACCCAGCACGAGCAAGCACTGCTGTGTCAGTTCCTGATGCCTTCAGCAGACCCCAGCATCTCCCCTGAGTATGGTGCCCCTGCTCCCATGTGCCCTGCTCAGCTGGGGGAACTGGGAGGTTCCCACCATCATCCAGCAACTGCAGATGGAGTGGTCGGAGCCGACGGTCTGGGGCACATGTGCTGCAATCTGGTCCTACCCAAGTCTCCACTTTGAGGTACTTGGTTGCTGCAAGATGCAGAAGGAGCTGCTTGGCAATGTGGTCTCAATAAAAATTAATGCTTTAACAAGAAGCCAAACAGCTACAGCTAATGTTCTTCTGAATGAGATCTAAATTTTATTCATAAGCATCAGTGTCAGGACTAAAATAACAGTTTTATGGACACTATGAGCATAAACAGCTCTGCTGATTCAAAAACAGAAACTGCACTTCTGAATGAATCGTGTTCATTTGGAACAAAAGCACTGTTCCAAATACATGCCTCAAATAAAAGAGGAAGCCAGAGAGTGTTCTCCTGGTGAGCCTGCTTCCAAGGAATGCACTGCAGAGGGGAAGGGAGACGAGGGGGACAGTGATTGGGAATGTGCTAGGGAGAACGAGCAGGGCTCATTCAGGGACTGCCTGGGACGTAGCTGGAGATTGGGTGGGACGGTGTTTCCACCTCATCTGCATGTGGAAAAGTTACAGGTGAGAAAGAAGAGTGCTACACTCCTGCAGAAATCCCTGCTGAGCTCCAGCATTCAGGACTAGATGGCTCTGGCAAATGGTTGAAATGGCCTTTGTTTATTTGAGGTCAATGCCTTGGAAAAGGGGGAGAACTGTATGGCTAACAAGTGATTGACAAGAGATTTTTAGAAAAATATCTCTTGGAGCGTAACGGCTGGGTCACCGTAACAGGAGCGTGGGCTCAGACAGACAGAGTCAGGTAGTCTGCAGCGTGGCACGCATGTGTGGGCAGTGCCATGACCACACTGGCCAGAGAGAAGAGTCCAGAGCATGGCTGAAATGGGGTTGGAAAACACACTGTATATTCAGTGAGGAGTTTGTTGTAGTGAAATAGTTGTAGTCTATTGTTTGCTACTGGAGCCTCTGGACAATTTGTTTACCTTACAAGGCCAATTAAGGGTCATGCAAGAGGGAAGCACCAGCTCCAGCATCCCCATTCCCACACCCCTTCTGCAAATGGGAACAGAACCAACAGGACTGAGCACTTCCAGTCGGCACTGAAACACCCCAGATATCATGATCCTTGTCCAGCCCTGAGAGCCCAGGCTCCTGGGATGAGGCAAGCCCAGTCCCCTGCACTGGGCAGCCCCCAGTCTCTCAACAGTCCTGTGAGCTCGGGGCATCTCTCTCCGGGAGAGCCCGGCTTTGCTGCTGCCGCACTTCCCAATAACTGGGGCAATATATCTGTGGCCACAAATGAAAGATCAATATTTATTTAACAGACACACTACCCTTTAGAGGCCCTTAATTGTAAATTAATCATCATTAACTGGCAGTAATTGAACACGCTGAAAGCTGTGATTGCAGCTATCCCCCATAGCAGGGCCCTGGCGCAGGTGCCAGCAGAGGGGAGTGGGATGGAGATGAGAAGCGGGACAGGGACCCACAGTAGGCCGTGCAGGGATGCAGAGGGACTTCTGCAGCCAGAGGTTTGCTCAGCCCATAGCAACCTAGCACTGGCAGGACAGAGCTCTGTGGGCTGGGGACCCTCACAGAATGAGGGATGAACCCCAGAGCAGGCAAGAGCCTCTCTCCCTGCAGCAGCCCCACAGCCCTCAGCAGGACACACACTGGTGCTTTGGCCCCAGTCTCAGCTCCAGGCAGAAAGGCAGTGTGCTCCAGGCCAGACAAACTCCCCTGGCCTGTGTGTGCAGCACAGGGGGCTGAGAAGGGAAATGAGAGGGGTGACAGGCTCATCAAAGAGAAGGAAGACATGGCTCTGCTCTGCCTGCCCAGGGAAGCACCTGTCCAGTGCCCATCACATCCGCACAGAATTCTGATGCTGTTCATCTGCTCACTGCATGCTGCCTGCTGGAGGCACAGCTGGTGGCAGACTCTAAGCCCAGGGGATGCCTTCCCTTTGGGAGGGAGAAGCTACAGTTTGTGTCTTTCCAGATTTTACAGGAACACAGACCAGCAGTGCAAGCACCAGCTCTTCCTCCCTGGCTCTCAGATCCGTGGGGTATGAGCCTGCCCACAGGCCGCTGCCAGAGGGATCCAGCGGGACACAAGGAAATGCACAGCCACCCACACAAGTGTTTTGGAGAGCACTGCTTTTCAGACACCCTTGCACATTGGAGGGCTTTGGAGATATTGGTGTGCTCTCTAGTCTGGGGCTTTGGGCAGCTCTACCCTGTGTTTCTGGTGTCACAGTAATTAAGAAACAAAATCTAACGTTGTCCTTGGTGGGAATACAGGTGAGTATTCACTGAGGCACAGGCCTCAGGGCCAGCAGGCTGTGTGGGGCGACCTGGCAGAAGGAAATGCAAATTCTTTTTCTGTAAGGACGACAGTGGCACGAACGCTGACTTTATTAAAATGCAAAATTATTTCAGGGCCCTTTGTTTAGCTCAGAGCCTGGAGGTAATTTATGCACAAGGATGGAGCAGCGAGGGCTGTGCTAGCCTGCCTGGCGTTGCCAGCAGTTCTTGGCTGGTGCTCCTGGTGTGAAGGCTTTCCAACTCTGGAGGGAAGGTCTGAGAACCCACAGTCTCACTGCTTGTTCTTGCTGAAGAATTTTTCCTGTCCCCACAGCTCCTGTGTACAGCTGCTATGGATGGAGGCTTTAACACAGAGCCTAATTAAGTGCTCACTAATCAAGTCAGCTGGTCTTCTGTCCAGAGACATTCCCTCTCTGTCCGCCCTTCTCCTGCTGTCCTGACTGGACTGGGGCCCGGGGTCTGCTGCACCGAGATGCCGTCCCTGAAAGCTGGTGAGGGCATCCCCCTGTGCTTCCCCACGGCTCCTTTGGAAACAAGGCAGGACCACTGACACACTGAAGCCTGACCAAGGAACCTCCTGAGCCATGGGCAGTGAGGAGGGGCCCCGCTCTCTGCCCCACCATGGCTGTGAGCCGCTCATGTGAACTGTGGCCACCAAACACGTCATCGCTGCTTCTCTGCCCCAGGTACCTTCAGGATGGGCAGTTCACTGACTTTGCAGTTCATGAATTCTCTTTAGATTTGGAGACTCACAAGGCAATCTGAGCTTCTGCAAATTCTGATCAAAACTTGGGGCTTAGCTGGCACTTCCACAGCTTTGGCCTCTGTATCAAAGGGATGCATGCAGGATTTGGCAGAAGAAATTCCAGAACCTGGCACAGACATGACAATTAGTTTCTTATGAATAAATACTGGAACTTGAAGGGATGAGTTTCAGAACTCCAGCATGGGTGGAGCTGTCCTGGTCCCATGGACAGCTGTGTGGGTCCTGCAAAGGTACAGGGAGAGCATGAAGCAGGGCTTTTCCACAACCAGCAAAAGGTTGGCAGAAGAGAGTCTCAAGGTCCCTGAACAGCAGCAACAAGCATAATTGCTCATCACCACAGTCCTGGGAGAGGGTCCAGCCACCACCGGTGGCTTGGTTGGAGTTGGCTGAAGGCTCAGACCACTGCATTTCAGAGGAACAGATTCAGCCAGGTGCTGGAGGGAAGCAGCACAGCCATGGGGCATGGAGGGATGCCAGGATCTGTCCTGGCAGCAGCTGGGGGCTGCTGCAGCAGCACAGGGTGCAGGGACCAACGCCAGGCACTTCACCTCTGCCGAGCATCACTGCAAAGGTAGAGGCTGCTGGAGCTTGTTGACAGGGAGGTTTGTTGAAATGAAACCTTTGCAGCAGGTTATGTGCTCTTGTTTTGAGGAGTTTAAACCATGTCCAAGATCAGGCTAGATTAAATCCTTGACTTCAACTACTGCCCAGGAAGCCTCATCTAGGCCAATTCATGTTTTCATCTGCATACTAATGCTGGGCTTTAATCAGGAAGGAAACCTTTCAGCACACTGCTTCAAAGGTAAATGTCTGCAGTGGAAGGCGAACAGGGAGGAAGCCCCTGCCAGCTTCTCTCCCCCTCTCCCGTGCTGCATACACCAGATTTGCTATATCTCAACTGACAGGACACGGGGGCTCTGCCGCCTAACCCCGTGAGCTGCATGGCTGGCATTAGGCTGTGCACTGCTGGGGCTGTGCTTGGGGAATATTACTGTGTTTGACACAAAGTCTGGCTTCATTGAGCCAGGTTTATCACCTGGTAAAGCTGCTGTGCCCAGACATCACAGGCAGAGCAGAGGGCCTGCTATTAACAGGGGAAGGAGCTGGGGAATAAATCCGGGACTTCTGCTTTTGTGCAGGTGGAGTGCAGATTTAGGTTGCAGAAGAAGATCTGTGCTGTCTGTGTGACTCCTAAATCCCACCCTGCCCCTCACACATCGATCCCGGCAGCTGGTCACAGCCCGCAGGTTGACAGGAGGAGGGATGGAGTGCTAGGAACGCAGGGAGACGAGAGCCAGGAGCCAGCCACCCTTCTGGAGGGAGAAACTATTCTTAGGTGGGTATTTGGAGGCAGTTCAGAGGAACCTGCCTTGTCACACTTTTAAATTCCTCTCTCTGCAGTGGCACAGTGACAGAAGCCTTCCCGTATGGTATCGTGGGAGGGAAAGCTTCCGCCTGCCACTGCCTGTGGCGGATGCCAACCGGCGCGCTGGGCACCTGCCATCACGCGGGCTGGCACCCCCAAACTGCACTGGCTGCTCAGGGCAGTCACAACCCCCAACCGGGGCAGCACTAGAAGCAGGTTCCCCACACTGTGTGGGTTCCTGGCCACAGAGCACTGACTCATGGCACTCAAACACCCTGTCTCAACCCCCAAGTATCCCACTTCCCTAAACCTCTTCACTTCTCACTCCTTACATGGTGACCTCCTCGCTACACATGCCACCAATTCCGATGCAAAATAATCATGGTAATCCCCAACTCCTTTAGCGAACAGACAATGAAATCTCTGGCACTCACCAGCAGCAGGGCCCTGGCACCGTGACCACAAACATGACCTGCAGAGAGACTGGGCCGACGGCACTGGGAAAGCATGGCTGGGAAGGAGCTGTACAAGCCCCAGGTTACAGGGAAGGAAAAGGGGCACACCCTCCGCAGTAAAGGGTTCTGTACCGCGACTCCGTTCCAGCTGACAGTGGCACGATGTGCCACCAGCCTGCCGGCCTGTGCCCTGCCCTGTCCCTGGCAGCTGCTGTGGCATGCTGCATCCCAGCACCGCTCTCACACTGCCATGCAGGGCAGCATCACACCTGCCCCGGCCTGAGCTCCTGCCTGCGCTGGTTCCTGGCTGCCAGGGAAACATCGACAGGTCTGGTTCCAAAAGCAAGCACTGCATTTCCACAGATTTTCCTAATGTTTCTCCTCTGTACTTGAAAGTTTCCTGAAAGTTCCCAGCAAATACGTGTTGGAGGTAAGCAGAGCCGGGGTCAGCCCATGCTGCACCAGAGGCAGCCGTGCAGCCCCACTGCGGCACACAGAGGTGTGAGGACATTAATCACCGTTGCTGAGCTCCTTTCCTGCCATTGTGTCACAGCCCTAATTGCGCTTGTTAAGTGGAATGTCTTCCTGGCACTTGCTCGGGGCCACAGCTCGTTCAGATAAGACAGACCTAGATCAATGCTGCTTGACAGGTGATGCACTCCGGTGCACTCCCAGCCCGCCTGTCCTCGGGCTCGCAGCAGCAAACGCTGCACGGCCTGTGCCCCTCAGAATGCTCCTACCCAACAAGGAGGGCATCTTCCCGGAGCCCAGCGGCCCCAGTGTCCCCAGTGCACTGCGAGGAGGGATGTCTCTGCCATGGGTGCGTAACTGCACCGCTCTCCCTGCGCAGCTTCTACCAGGAGGGCATCAGCCTCCCAGGAAACCTGTTCACACTGCCAGGAACAATAACCTCAGCCTAGGCCCAGCTGCTGCTCCTGTGTGACCCCTTGCCCTCGAGGGGCTCTGCCACACGGGACACTTGGCAGCTCTGCCTTTCATGGTTGTGCTGAGCACAGGACAAAGCTGAAGGACACCCAACACGCTCGGCATCACAAGTAATCCCATTAGATGTTTCTGTGTTATCTGCCCAGTCACAAACACATCTCTTTAAGGCAGACCCAGCTCCTCTGGCTCCAGCTGGTGATGCTCAGTCTGAATCTATCACCACTGTCCACATGCAGATGCTCACAATGCATCCCAGCTGCATGGGCTCGAGAGCAGGGAGAGGGCCGAGAGCTGCATCAAGTCTGGGCACACATGCTGGCTGGAGCCAAGTCACTTTTCCCACTGTTGCCTGGGGCTTTTCCAGACTCTACATATTTGCTGTGCCTTTTGCAGCTTGAAGGGACAGGCCATGCTTCTTTGGAGGCAGCAGGACAACTTTGCTGCCTGAGACAGAGCTCCAGGCAGCATGGTCTCCATCAGCTCTGATCGCCTTAACAGCCTCAGCCCACGTGGATGCCTTTTAGACCAAATGCATCTCTGGCTGAGGAGTGCTTGGAGACCAGCAGTGATGGATGAAGGTGGTAGCTGCCCTGAGCAACCTCAGGCTTGTATGGAGACATCTCCTTCCTGTCAGAGGAGAAAAAAGCTGTAATCCGCTCTAACTGACACTGTGATTTTCTTATCCATCACAGTGGCAGCTTGTTTATACCCACCCAGGGCCCAGTGCTGCACAGGCAGCAGAGGAGAAGTGGGGCAGCTGCAGTAGAGCAGCGTGAGTGCCTGATGGGCTGGAGCTGCAGGGCCAGCGGGATGAGTCTTGCTGATCAAAAGCCAAAGGTAGGTGCCCAGGGAGAGGGGGTGCAGCACTAGCCCTGTGCACTCCTAGGGCAGCTGGAGACCCAGGTGGGTCCTGAGAGTGAAAGAGAAGATTTGGGGAGTTGTCACGGCAACAGCATCACTTACTGTCAGAGTACGCCAGAGCAGCATTGTCTCTGAATCCAAACCCTTCCTTCAAATTAGCTCCAGAGCATACCATACTGCCTTTGGAAACATGTAATGTGCTCCTATAAATCTATAAAGCCCTGTTTGTCAAGTGGTTGGTGGCTCTTCCCTGCCTGAACAGCATCCTTCAGTGCAGCCCCTGCATGCCAGCCCCTGTGTGCCACAGATCCTGCTCCACACTGAGACCCTCAGCTGGGCAGCAGCATCCATCCCTGCAGCGGAAGCGCAGCTGCTGTGAGAAGCGAACCTTCTGCCTGCAGAGGGTCTGCCCTGCATGGCCCTGCTACTCGTCACGCCTCCTACGCATCCCCTCAATATTTACAGACAAAATCCTCAGCATATCACAAGGAAAGGTTCAGCTTTGCCAGTCAGACTTGTAAACAACCTTGCAGTAGCCCACAACTCTGACACAGACATTTTAATGTGGCACTGTCTTGCACCCAGCTATGTCTGAGTCAGCAGCTGCCAGGTGAACCTGCTGTTCAAGGGTTGTGGCACGACCACCAGCCCTGCGGGGTGGGGGGGTGTAGCTCCCAACTCCTCATCCTGCTGGCCAGACCCCCGAAGAACTGGGAGGTTTCAACCGCGTGGCTTTGGGACTCCCGGCCAAGCCTCAGCTCAGGCAATCTCAGCAGGAGCAAGTGAGAGAAATTCACTGGGCTCTTGCCCAACCCGGGCAGAACAAACAGTAACTTTTTAACAGTCAATTAGCTCACTGTCAATCAGCTTATGCTGAAGTAAGGTGATTACCTTATTGCTTACATAACTCCCACTCTCCTGGAGAAAGCAAACCTTCCTCCTCCCTGCCTGGCACCAGCAATCCCCACATTGATCACCCAGTGCCTGTGGGGACAGTGGCCAGTGCTGCTGATTCCACTGCTCGGGCCACTGGCTGCCCAGGCACAGCACCAGCACTGGGACAGGCTGAGCACAGCCTGTGTTGAGCCCCTAGCTTACACACCCCGCTCCACACTGAGTCTGTGCTCCATTCTCTCCTGCTTCTCTCCAGATGCTTCTCCAGGCTCTCCCAAGGAATGCTGGGTCAGGAGGAGGAGGGATGTCTTGGATGCTCTCAGGTGCCAGCAGGATGCAGCACCTTATCCTAGTCAGCAGCACCTGGTGAGATCTCCTTTGGTGTTTGGCGAATGCTGCTGCTTCCAGGCTGTTCCCTGCAGCCACGGCTTGGCAGAGCCACCACAGTAACATTCCAAGTTCAGGAGCTACATCTCCAGAGACAGATGCTCTCCTCATGGTATGCTGCCTTGCCTTGCCTTTGACTCACCATGTCTGTGGCCAAGCAGCATCTCGCAGGTGTGTCAGGACAGGAAATCTCCATAAAAAATAAAGCAAAATAAAAAGGTTCCATTGTAATCCTATTAATGCATCTCCACACAGGTCGGTATCTCCTGAAGAACACTTCCCATTAAAGAAATCAATTTAGTATTCGGCTTTCCTCCTGTGGTGCATATTGAAGTGGGATTTGACAATGATGGAAAACAGATTTGTGTTAAATACTGCCAATAATGTCTCATAGCTCAAGGTTACAGCTTCTGGTGAGCGACAGACGCTCGTAATCCAACGCATGGAAAATACTGCACTCCACTATCAATTATCTGGAGTTATTAGGTTTTAAAATAAACTGCACATCCGGACTTCAGGCCACACGTTTATTTTAAATTTCCCTTGCAGCTGCTTCAGCCTGTTTGGGGTTTCTGGTCTGTCTGAGGACTGTGCACAACTGGCTCTGTCTCCAGCTCCAGCCTCAGCCCAGCCTGGAGCCCCTAATCCCCACAGGGTGCGGTGCCGGCATCCTTGCTGCCCAGGATTTCAGACCTGGATGGAGCGCCAGAGAGGCTTACAGCAGACAGGGAATTTCTTGATCCTCTTCTTTTCACAAACTGGGGTCTTCAGATTCACCAGTTTCATGGGGAATTTCAAACAAGTGTTTTCCTTCCTCAGGTTTCTCAAGAGACCACAGCAAAGCAGTTGCTTTGTGTCCTGAATCCCCACTTTGATGCTTGACAAAAGCTTTTTTCTTTTTGATAAACAGAAATGAAGCCAAACATTAATGGATCCTCTCCTTCCACTCAAGAAGGCTGGGGAGCCTTGCAGGGGGGTGAGAAGACCTTTTGGAGCCTCTTTTTACTTTGAGGCTGCTGAAATCTCAGCCGAGGGGAACTGAGCTCCTGCAAGCTGCTCCATGGAGGAGGTGCCTGGGCAGCAGCAGGAAGCCACACTGATCTCCAGGCTCAGGTGCCAGCATTGCCCAGCTGGCACCCTCGGCCGCACAGGGAGTGTGACTTCAGCAGTGCCACAGGAAAACTGGGATAACTGGGAAATGTACATCGGGCTGGATTTCAGCTCCTGCTTGGGGATGCGCAGCGTTACATGTCTGCGGAGGAGGAACTGCCACGTGCTGGGGAGCAAAAACAACAGCCAGAGCTGGGGAAACAGAGAGAGAACTGACGGATTCAACGACAGGTAGGGAGTGCCAAATGCACACACACCTGGGCAGTGGGGCCAAGGAACCTGGACCCCCTAGGCACTCACTGTTGTGCATCTTCCCTGTGGGTTTTAACCCTAATTTACAAGTCAGTAAAAAGCCATACAGAAACCCTGTCCCATTTTTGGATTGCATTGCGGAAGCAGCATTCCCTGGGACAAGGAGTCTGCAGAAGGAGACACAAGGGTGAGCAGAAAGCTGGAGCCAGCCCAGGGGATCATCAACGGGGACACAGTCAGACCACAGAAACATTTGCTGGTCCTACAAAATCCAGAGGAGCAGAGAACGTTCTTCATCCCTTCATTAAGCAATTAGACCTACAGACATTTCTATTAAGTGTCCCCGCATCAATGGCAATGGCCTGCAAATATTCTAGTGGCATAAACAGAGTAATTAATCAGGTGCTGTAAAGGCAAGAAATTAACATATGGAAAACACAGAGAGTATATTGGAGAAAGTTTTCTGGAAGCAAACCATGTTAATCAGGGAATTGCCATCCTAGGGAAAGGGGGAAAACTCCACTGCATGAGATGGATCAGAGATCCCTGGCAAATATCCCAGAGGGAATGCACAAATGCTGGCTAGTGAGATGGGCAGGATGACCCAATATGTGACTTGCTCTTCCTGACACAAATCATTGAGTGATTTCTAATGATGATTCACTGCTCTGGGTAAAGGTGCCTTCATTCACACAGTCTGCTGCCCTGCCACAGGCTGGGCTTTGCACCAGGGGAGTTATTTCTTTGCAGCAGGTTATCCTCTTGCAGCAGAATAACCACGGAGGCTCTGCTGTCCTGTGCCGCGTTGCCTGTACCCTGGGGAGCCAGAGTCCCCTACTCCAAGGTGTGCTCTGCAATTGTGGCCACAAGAAAAGCTCTCTCTAGCTGTGGTAAAGAAATTAATCCAAAGGATTGGGATGTATTCAGCTGCTGCCAGCTGCTCCCTCCAAACTTCCGGAAGGCCATGCCCTACCTGGCTTTACACTGGAGGTCGAACACAGCAAAAACACTGGCTGGTTTCACAGCACATGCCAGGAACTTGGTGTAGTAACAAGTGTCACGAGTGCAACTTGTGCAGCTGCACGGATGGCAAGGTTACCTGTACCTGCCAGAAGGGGAGCAGCCGCTCGTAGGACGTGCCCCTTGAACGCTGACAGATCATTTGCTCTGCGCGTCCTGGTGCAAACAGATGTCTCCGTGCAGCAAAGCAGCCACCCGAATGCTAAAGCAGCTTGTTCTGGCTCTCCATAAAGATGTCATATTTGTTCCCAGAAGTTAATCTTTAAAGATTTTTAGAGTGATCAATAACCAGTGGATGTGTGCAGAGCAGGCTGGAGCAGCAGCGGGGGACAGCACCAGCGGAACAAGCACCCCTGCTGAGCCCCATGCCCAGTGGTGGTGACTGTCCCAGCTCGGGACTGAGGGGCACCGTGGCACTCAAGGGCTCCAGGGATGGGGATGCAGAGCCCCATGGCACTGGGGGCTCTTGACACTGAGCCCTGGAACCATCAGAGAACCTGGGCAGAACTAAAGCAGGCCAGCACCGGTGGGGGTTCCCAGGGCACAGCAAGTCATGCTGCCACGGACTGTGGCTGGGGGCACATGGAGCCCCACCATCAACAGGGCTCCTGCATGTCTATTCTGAGCCATAGGCTCTTGGCTGTGTGTGGATGGCTGTGAGGAGCGAGGGGAAGTTTAGCTTCAAACTGGCAGGCAGATTAGCAGGGAGAGAAGTGCTCAAAGCCAAGAAACTGGAAAACCATTTTCACTGGGCAAACAGCATGATGCTAGGCTGTGCTGCCGGGGGGACAGTGCGTGCTGAATGGAATGAGCCTGTTTCTGCAGAGCATGGCGTGCATCCCAGTCCCCCAGTGGCTGCTGGAAAACTGGGTGTCTGTACATAGGCACAGGTAATGTCTTGTTATCCTCATAAAGCTCTCCCACACCCTTCCCTGGGCCCCTGGTCCAGCACTGTGCTGGCTCCCAGAGCCAGGGTGGGTGTGAGCACCTGGGGCTGCTTCAGACATCACTTCTTGGAGCACATGGTGCTCCAAGAAAGGCAGCATAGGAGCGCGCTTCAGGAAAGCACCCCAGGTCCCAGCAAACCCCCTTCCCCCATCTGAGAAAAATTTCCATATTCATGAGCCTTATCACTCCCCTCAAGCTGCTGTGTGAATGAAGGAATTCAAAAAGCAGCACCAGACAAAGACAGATTTTGAGGCCGTTGGGGAATCAGGAACAGTTTCTCAGACTCCCTTGCTCTGCGCCTGTCCTGCTGGATTTGAGCTGTGTTTCAGCATCGCTGGTACCCAGGCAGTGACTCAGCCCCAGCAAGGCCTCCACAGATCAGAAGTCCCTCCCAACACTGTCCATCACACAGCAGCAGCAGGGTCAGTCCTGGCACTGCCCGTGGAGTGGGGTGCTGCTTCCAGCTGCTGGAGGGTGGGAGTGGGCTCTGGTGAGGTGTTGGAGTCAGTGGGTGCTGCTGGCTGAGGTGTAGCTGGGCTGCCAGATCAATGTTATGGCCAGCTACAAGCCCCTGCCACCAGCCAGCCTGTGGCTGGCTCCTGGACTGGGGTGGCCATGCTCAGGATGGCCATGAAGCCTCCGCTGCTGCTGCTCTCAACCCTGCCCAGTGTTGTGTTTGGCATTTTATTAAGGAGAGCCATTATCATTTGAAAAAATGTTCCAGACTTTGTCAGTGCTTATCCTTGTCTGACTCCACAAAGCTCGTTGAGCTTTTATCTCCTGCAGACTAGATTACAGTAATGCCTTGCTGCTTGCCAGGAGGGCTGATTACCAGCCCTCAGCCCCACAGGCAGCACAGATCGTGCCCACTGTGCCCACCATCAACCCAGCACCTTGCCTGGGGCTGCTCCTGGTGGGTCTCCCTCCTGGACAGGTCTGGAAAGCAGAGTGCTCCAGGCTACCAGCATGACTGAGTGCTCAGCCCAGTCTGTGCTCCTCATGCCCCCACTGTCCCAGCTGCAAGGGGCTCAGCAGCCCAGCACCACTTTCACCCAGGCTTTGCCCCTGGCAGAGGAGCCCCAGGTGTTCCATTGCTGCCTTCCCAACAGCCTCAGCAGGATGACTTCTCCAACAGTCTCCTGTCCCTGCTTGCCACTCTCTGCAGGCTGCCATCACACCTGGCTGCATGGAACCGTTTTGGCCTTCGTGGGGCCCAACACGCTCCCTGCATGGGGTAAAGCTGCCAGAAACCTCCTCCTCCCAGGAAAGGTCCAAAACACCAGTTGTATGCTCAGGGAGTGACCACAGCCTGGAGCAATGCTCCCAGATCATCCTGTGGGACTGAGCCATGGGTGGCAGCAGCAAGGGAGAGGGGAGCAGCGGTGCGGGGCTGCCAATGAGATTGGCACTCCTGGCTCCTCAGCACAGCTGCCACCAGCTCCCCTTCCCACTCCATGCCAGCTCCTGCTGCTCTCCCTGCACTGTTCTGCTGCAGGCTAAATTAATTATTTCTAATAAACTCATGTTTAAATTACCAACCCAGGCAGGGGCCAGCTGATTTGGGGGCTTCTCACTTTGTTAGCCATACTGCAGTCAGCACTGGGCCAGACAAAACCCTCACCTGCACCCCCACAATCAGCTGGGATGGGGCCCTGCAGCCCCCCTTTCTCTACTGGGTGAGACATCAGCTATGTCCCCTGGGCCCGAGGACAGCCAAAGAGACTCACCACATGCCCAGCCACACGCCTCAGTGCTGGGAGAGAAGGAGCAAACACCTTGTCTGGTCTGTGGCAATGATGGAGAAGATGTCACAGGCAAAAGGGACATGGGGACAAGCCAGCAGCCCCAGCTCAGGGCTTGCAGCTTCTGTTTTGGGGAAAGAGCAGTGATAATACGCACCAAGGACAGCAAGCGAATTTATAGCCAGTGCTGCTTCACGAGCAGGTGTCTGCAACAGGCAGGTGCAGCCAGCAGGATCTGCAGAGGCAGCTGTGGGGGAAGCACCCAGGTAGGATTTACCCTGCTTCCCTGGGTGTTCCAGCTTTATCGTCCTGAGCCCAGGGAGGTGAAGCACAAACCCTTGTAGGCAGCAGGTTCGTTCCAGCACGCTGCAGTCAGTGTCTGAGCTCTGAGCTCAGCTGGCTCCCCCCACAACTTATCTCAACTCTTCCCAGATGGCTTTTATCTTTAAACTACTGTACAGCAATACAAAAAGACAACAATAATTTAAGATCCTCTTTGACTGCAGGCTAATACCAATTCACTCCGCTTGCCGAGGGATGGCACTTTCCCTTTTTTATATAGCCTCTGTGATTTTTCTAGCGTATGCAGATAATCTCAAGCTCCTCATAAATGCAGCCATAAACTTTCCTCCCTCTGCCCCCTCGGAAGTGCATAAAACCAGCGGGATAACCAGCATCATCCTGGGAGGCCTCTGAGGAGGCAACAGCTGAAAGAGGGCTCAGTAGACGGGCAGATCTCATGGGGAGCTCCCAGAGCTGGCACCATCACTCACCCTGTGCCAGCCTGGGCAGAGAGGAAAGGACAAGCACAGAGCAAGGGAGTTGGATCTCTGCACATTAAGAGTCTCTCCACATCCACAGTGGCTGCCTGGGAAGGTGTCCCTGGGCAAGGCTCCGGCCAGGGTGCGCTGGGGTGTGGGACCTCTGGGCATGAAGGGCTGCCAGCCTGAAATCAGCTCCTGGTCCCTCTCAGAGCCTGCCCGGCTCACACAAACACCTCTTGGGGCTTGGCTGGAAGGAATTCCTGCTTACAGACAAGCCAGAAATGGTTCTCTTCCCCTGAAAAGATTTTAAAATATAAAATGCTTTCCCTGTCTGGATGGAAGACCAACATCTTATGATCTCTCAGTAAATTATTTGGCGTCTATGGAAATGCAGCCATCCCAGATTTCAGCCCTATTAGTTTTGGGTTTTTTTACATGCTAGGCCTGAAGTAATTAAGCCTTCACATTCTGACTCATTTTCCAGCCTGTTCACCAGCGCAGCTGAGAGAAGGTGTTCTGTCAACAATGGAACTTCTTCCCCCAAACACTGTAAAAACTGAAGGTTCATCAAAATCAACTTTAGTTTGCAAACTGTTTAGGTTTTGATTTAGCAGCTTTTTTTGTGGCAAAAAGAACGGTTAAGAAACGCTCCCAGGCATCTCTGCTGCAGATTCTGGGAGAGCAAAGGGGGCTGGCACAGAGCGCTGATTCTCAGCCAATTTCTCCAGCACCGGATTATAAGCATCCTTCTTCCTCTTGCTGGAGTGCAGACAAAAACTGCATGTTCTCATGAAAGCCTCCAGCCATAAAGACAACAAAATGGTGTGTTGTTTAACAGAGCATGGCTGTGACTCTGTGTCCCTGGGGTTTTGCATCAGCAGCTTGGGCCCTTACTGGCCCCCACTGCACTCAGATACCCCTCGTGTGGGGTATGTCCCTGGCTGAACAGTGAGAAGGTGCCACCATGGACATCAGGGTGCATCATCCCCAGACAGGAGTAAACCTTTCCAAGGGGGCAAATCACTGAAAGCCCCTTTCCTGGCAGCAGAAACCTCCTGCCTCTCCGCTGGCTGCTCTTTCTCAGCTCCTCGCTGAGAGTGAGAATGAGAACGAGCACTTGCATTTCCCCTTGGCCTCTGACTGTGAAACCACCTGGAGGAACATCTCACACTGCTGGAAAAGTGCTGACACACCTGGCTCCAAGGTGCCCGGTCAGGTTTCACAAGGAGACTTCAGGCTTTGTAGGTTCTCTTGCTAAGGCCACCCCTGCCCATCCTTGCCCTGGGGCTGCTGGTGCGGTGCTGCGTGTGCAGCTCCTTCAGCAAACCTTTCCCAGTCTGTTCCCCACCAAGAAGCAGCATCGAGTTTTTCCAGGAGTCATCTCATTCCAGGTGCCTCCATCCTGCAGATGACAAATCACTGCCTGAATCGACGGGCTGCCCAGCATGTCTCTGGTAAAGTTTTCACCCAGAACCACATCCCCAGGAGTTATTACCGGTTTCATTAGATTAATGATTGCGGAACCACCAGCAGCATCGCAGATGAGGCGCTAACGTTTGCATTCCCATACAGTAACACCAGTTGCATGGTTTTGCTTAAATCAGGACAAGAGACCAACTGGAGACTGACACAGTGAGGCATGATTTCTTGCTGGCTCCAGCAGCAAGAAGACAGATTTATGATGCTTAAAAAGCACCAACTGGACTGGGAGACAGAAACCTTGGTCTGTGCATAACGACACACAGGACTTTTAACACCAATGACACACAGGACTTTAACCCCCTGCATGCTGTAAAATTCCTGGTCTACTCTCACATTAGGCTGGTGGTAGAACCCCCACTAATACAGTGGGGTAAGGAAAAGAAACTAGAAAACATCAATTCACTGCCTAAACTGTCATCTGTGCTACCAATAGTCACAGGCAGAGCACACAGTGGGCCTGCTGAGATAAAAGGAAGCTAAGAGATTGTTTGTACCATTAATACATCTCGTGATAAATGATGTGTAAAGTTTTACTGCAAGGTCTTAAAGAGGCTGTGAGCCTGGAACACCAGCTGAGGGAATGCCAGCTTGGGGGAAGGACTGAGAAGCAAATCTGGGGAGGCTGGGGAAGGGTTAGGGGCAGCCTGAGCCTGAGCAATCTCTTCCAGGTCCATGTGATATCCCAAAGTCAGATACAGGGCACTGACATTCCAGATCTGATAGAGGCTGGATGAGGAAGACTGGGGCATCACATCCACACTGAGAAGGTGGAATTGAAGATGCCTGTGACAGCTGAAATACTGAGGCAGCCATGTCCAATCCTGGTGGCTAAATATGCTCCAAGGGGGATTTCTTGCTTTACCTCTTTTAATATTTTTCCTATGCTGTGACCCAGTACTACATGCAATAAAACAATTTTTCATCCTGAAAATGGTGCTTTGTTCTTCAGCCTGAGGCTGCTGAAGAGCAAATGGCAGGTCACTGTCCCCTGGTGCCCAGTGAGCTGGAGTGAGCGAGGCTCTGTGCCTCTGGCCACAGTCCATGTTTGAGCATCGCAGCACCACTCATGGAACTAATCCCCAGGCCCCTGGAAAGCTGTCACCCACCCACATCTGTTCTCTATGCTCCATCCACCAGTACCAAACCCTGCTATGTGGATACTGATGCCAGGGGCAGATCTGTGACTGGGGGCACTCTGAGCCCCTCTTCCCTGCCAGGACTTTGAGATTCCCGAAGCAGAGGATTGATGCCACGACTATCTCAGAAATGCCACACGAACACGAAAATTGAGCAAATGATAAAATGGAGATGAATTTTCAGGAGCAGAGAGACTGAATAAAAAAAAAAACAAGGCATCAAACTATGCAGTTTATGCACAGGAAAGATATATCTTGACAAGAACTAATGTTTTATGTGGAGCAAATAACTCAGTAGTAACAGATTTGCACATTTAAAAATGTGGTATTAGGAAGAAGTCCTGATTTCCCCTACTTCTCATTTGAGTCCCTGACATACACAATCTCCTCACCCTGCCCTCAGTGCTGCCTTGTATTCCAACACCCTCCTCTTCCCTGACCTTCTCCTTCCTCCCCATGGGAGCTGCCATGTTGGAATGGGCCTGAGGCTCCAGCTCTTCAGTGTGGAGAGGGAGCACCTTCTCCCAAAGTCTGACGGACAATGCCGTGTGTGGACTTTGGATGCAGAAGAGCCCACCCCACAGGCCCCAATCCCCACATCACACCAGGGACTGCCCCAAGCCCCACTCCCTGTGCCAGGGGCTGTTCTCTCTGCACAGGATGCTCTTCAGCTCCGCAGCCTTAGTGATTTACACTTCTGTGGTTACTGTTCATGGACACAGTTTGAGACCACTCCAGGGGAAGATGATGTGCTGAGGGAGTGTGAAAACAGTGGCCACAGTGGTGGGACTAGCCACAGAGAGATGGGGAGTTGGGACCTCCAGGTCATCCCAGACTGTGCCACAAGGCCACCAGGATGTCTTTTACCCAGGGTGCCTTAGCAGCTCCCCACGCTGCCTATGCCAGACCATCTGTCAGTGCTCCCCATCTCTCCCTGCCACAGCCAGAGATTTGCACAATCGAGCCCATTTAACTGGCTCTGGAATCTTCCTACCTGGTGTGAGGCTCTAAGCCTTATCTGCATTTAGGAATTGTGCTAAGCCAGCAGATCTCCTGCGTATTTGCTCTTTGAAAGCCCACTCTGAGGAGCTCTGGCAGGAGGGCCACATAAAGGGAAAGCCCCACAGCTCCAGCCCACAGATAAAGCTCTGCACCATACAAGACATTTTGATATTTTATGCCAGCATTTGGCATTGCTCCAGAAGAGCTCTGAGTTATCTTAAGCTTCAGAAATGCAGAGCTAAAGCATTAGCAAGGGGAATTGCTCCTAAGCCAAGGGTTAGAGGCGCACAGCAATAAGGGTTCTTAGGGGGTGCTCTCCCACTGGCTTTGGGGGATAAGTCTGTATTTACCCCTCTCCCCCCCCAGGCAAACTCTGACGCTTACCAATGCTAAGCTGGAGGGCTTTACTAAAACACTCCAGCAAACCGATTCCTCCTGGCTCCTAAGTACATAAAAGCATCAAAAAGTAAAAATGTATTCTAAACTATGGTGATTAATTAGGATGATGGATGAGGACAAAAATCTGATTCCATTGCCTTCTTTACACAGATGCAGGAACTGTTCTAAGTGGAGGAACCCAGGGAGGTCAGAACACAGGGGTCACACTTGTGCACTGCGAAGAATGGCAGGACACGACTGTGGCCACCAAAAACGTGCCAGAGGCTCTTTGCCCACATTGGCATCGGCAAGGCAATTGTATCTACATCCGTGCCCACCCTGGGCTGCCCATTTTGCAGGAGCGGATGGTGGGTGTTGAGGAGCTAAAATAGATGGTCTTGAAATAATCTTGAAGGAGAGAATCAAGGCAGCTGCTCAAAGGCTTGTGCCAGCCTGGAGCTGAATCTCGCTCCAGGAAAGGTGCTGCAGCAAAGGGGACCCTGCGTCTGATCAGGGAGCTCAGTCAAGAGCTGGAACATTGAAGCAGTGACAGCAAAGGAACTGGGAAACAGAAAACAGGAAAGAGCAAATGGCTTCTAAACAGTGGAAATGTTCTGCTATGGAGGAGGATGGGGCCTGGAGAGGGAGGATTAGCTAGCTATAAATACAAGCAGTGCTGAGTTAAAAGGCTAATTAGAATAGCAAAAAGAAATACAGCAGTACATTTCAGAGATGATTCTGACTAACAAAGAGTTTTTCAAATCTGTTTGCAGAAGTGAATATGAAAGAGAAAATTGGATTCCTATGAAATGATTTCAAAAATTGGAGGAGGAAAAAGGTAATGGCAGATTTCTTCAACAGCCAGTCAGGCTCCTGACATCTTCATCTGCTGCAAAGGCAAAGAGAAAGGCGACAGGTCTCAGTTTTCATGTCTCAGGAGGAAAAAAGAGCTGGTGATAAAGAATGGTTTGTGCAGAGATGGGGCACAAAAGTAGAGGCCAGACGTTCTCCCTGAGGCAGCCTGGAAAGAAGTGACCAGTCTAACTGCTTCAGGCTGAGCTCAAGGGGCTGCAGCTCTGCTCGCCCTGAGGGCTGGGGACTGTGTGGCCCTGTGATGCAACACATGGAGGGGACAGTACCACCCACCACAGGCCTTACTGCCCACACTCAGGGAGGGTGATGGGGCCCGAGGTCACCCTGGCTTCAGATCATGGGATGGTGGAGCCAGCCTCTGGGGTTTGCTGTGCAAACCCCACTCTGTGGCAGCAAACCACCGAGCCCTTGGTGATTAATCACCTACAGCCTCAGCATATGCCAGAAATGGCTTTAGCTTCCCCCAAAAGCTGGAACAGATGGTCCTCAAGTTCTTAACCCAATAAATGTATACAGACACACAGAGACACACGTACATACATATAGATATATATAAATACACCCGCCAGTTTGACACCCTCTACCCCCCCATCCTGCAGACATGCAAGGCTGGGCTGAGCCACGCGTTCCCCAGCCATGCTCACCCTGTTCCCCTCCCATGACAGACGGATTTAATGCTCCACTTCCACGTCTCTGGGATACAGGAACATTCCACCACTAAAAGAGCTTGGACCTAGCCTGAGAGAGAGCTTGTCCCACATATCTGCTGACCAGAAGCAGTATGAAAAAAGGAGACTGTCACCAGAGCAAAGGCTAGTTTGGATTCACATCCTTCATCTGGGCTCCCAGTAGTTCAGGCTGTAGTGTGGGGGTGTCATCAGAGAGCTTCATAGCTGGAGGAGAGGGACTGGCATCACCAGAGCTCATGTTGAGGTAAACAGCTGAGGATAAATGGGATGACTTTTATTCTTCATCTGTTCATGACAGCACTGGTGGCTGCTGTGACCAGAGCCACAGGTCACAATGACATCAGGCCATTAATAGGACAAAGGGTGACAACTGGGATGATTCAAGAAGCAGGGATGGGGCAGGGGGGAAGAGGTGCTCAGGAGGAGCAGACACAGAGTGCTGCTGTCTCCTCCCTAGCAGACAGCACGAGCTGGCTCTCTGTGAACCTGTCTGTGGCAGTGGGCAAACAGGGACAGCACAGGGACTGTGGAAAGGGCTGGCTGACTGATAACTCTCTGAAATTAAACTAATTGCATTGCCTAGTAAATTATAACAGCACCTACAATACCTTTGCTCTTCTCCAAAGATGCCGAGTGGCTTTATGAGCATTAATTAACTCCAACTCACACAACAAGCCTGGGAGGCAGGTACAATTAGATCCATGGAGAGGGACGTCCATAGCCCCAGGTCCCACAGCCTGGCTGTATGCAGGGGGTCCCCACAGGACTGGCTCCCTCCCCAGGGTGAGATTACAGCCCAGGAGATCCCACTCCCAGCCCTCCACTCTAATTAACCATCCCATCTCCCTGTGCACTCACATCCATATTTATCATGACTTCCTGGAACAGACAAAAGGCAAAACCATGAGAAGTTTTGCTAATAAACAGCCATCAACAGCAGCCTTTCATCCTGGCCAGGCCCAGAAAAGTCCATCTGTCCTCATCCCATGACCTTCCATTTCTCTGCTCCCACCCAGGACACCAACCCCATGCAGCCCATGGGGCTCTGCAGCTCCATGTCAATCTGCTCCCACACCTGGGTGTGCTGGGCATGAGGCAGCCCTGGAGGCATGGGAGATGGCATGGGGGTTCTGGACACTCTATGGGCTTGGCTCTGTGTCCTTATCCTCTCCCCTCTGAGAACTACGAGACCCCATTCAGCACAGTGCCTGCACTCCAAAGCGTGCTCCCTGAGGTGTGGAGCAAGGGGAGGAGAAGCAGAAAAATCCACAGATACACACCTAAATAAAATATTTTAAAGTGAATTTCCCATGAGGTGTCAGCAGCTCTTTAATATTGTGCTGCCTTTCCTGGCCAATCATGTTGTCACTCCAGCTAGTGGGAGAGTGGTTGCCAGCTGCCTATGGGAAAAGGAAGACAGCAATGTCTCCTCTTGCCTGGGAGACCGGCACTGGCTCATCCTTCTGCACCACTCTTGACTCCACAAACAAATGGCTTCTTGCAGCATGAGCAGGAAGGCAGCAAGAGGGTCAGCAGACACATGTGCTGCCATGGATCCCTGCCCTATCCCCAACAGGGAATGGAGCGGCAGGTCCCAGCCACGAGGTACGCAGGGTTTTGCTCAGGAATGAGAAGCTTTGCTGGTCTCAGGGGTGTGGAACAGAATGGAGCCTTTTGCATCCACTCAGCCCTGACCCACTGGCCACCTGGGACACTGCCCTAGCCCTGGAGGTCTCGCTCTCCCTCCAGCAGCCAGTGGGATGCAAAGCCACACAGCTTTATCCTTTGCCAGTCCCCACTGGGTGCCTGGCTGGCCTCTGTCCTGGTCCTCAGGCTTAGGGCATTTGAGATTGGAGAAATACTGTAGGAACTAGGGAGCAATACTGTCCTGTGTCCCTGACCCGTGGTCCCTGTGGGATGGCGTGACCCTGGGCTAGGTGCCCTGCCCTCTCCACTGCTCCAGTCACTGCCGCCACCCCAGAGGCAGAGGCTGTGTTATGGAGTGGGGACAGCTGCTGTGAATGTCCCTGTAACAGCAGGCATCACCTACACTGGACACAAGAATTCTGTGCCCCGTGGCAAAGCCAATGCAGCTGAGCTGCCCAAACTCACTGGGTCAAAGCTGGCCAGCTGCAACTTGCAACTTCTGTGAACGGGGAAGAAATAGTTATTTCCCCTAATTGCAACTTAAATGCCAAATAAATGCCCTGTCTGCTATGGTAATTGCAATGTCACTGGGTGATTAATGCCTGCTCTGCCTCCAAGAACCTGCACCACATCTGCAAACCACAATAACCTGCACCCTGAGTGCCCCAGCTCCAGGCAGCCATTGTGTCCCTGGCTCATGCTGGGCCGGAGCATGGCTGCAGAGAGCACTGGCTGACAAAGCTGCTCTGCACCCTTGTCAGGAGCTCACTGCCCAGCCCCAGAGGCAGTTCTGTGTCCCCAGGGTGTGCAGGGCCCAGACCTGTCCCATCCCAGAGGCTCCCAGAAGCTGCTCTTGCCCCAGCCAAGTGACCCATCACAGCGCTGATCAATGACAGGCTGAACAGCAACATCGATCCTCCAACTGTTCTCAGGTCCCCGAGGCAGAACTGCCCTCCTCCCCCGGGGTTCCTGGCCCCCTCCCACCCACCAGGCAGCCCCAGGGCCAGCTGCAGGCAGCCAGGGCTGTGCTGCACATCCTTGGCTGAGGGAAAGGCTTTTAGGTATAGCTTCATATGTACAGGAGGGTCTCAAACAGTGACACTTACTAACTACAGTTTAGAAAACAACAAAAGGAAATTCTAGAGAAAAGCTCAGCATTTAGTCTCACCCCCACCCCCATTTTTTTCCTTATTCAAAAGAAATAATCTTTTAAGCATTAAAAAACTCCCCAGTGCTGCTAATACAAATGCAGTGTAACCTTGAATTATATGTAGCAGGGCTGGCTTTCATTATTTATTAGCAAGATCAATTAGAATATTCTGTTTGCAGAAGAATATAATCCAATATGTACTTCAAGCACTAACAGCTAAATATATGCTTATTTAAAAATCAATCTAAAAGTCAAGGTTTCCTTTGTAAATCCTTAATACAGACTTAAAAAAAAGCTCTGAGTGTTACCACCTGCTGAATGCTGTAGTCTCAAAGAGACAGTTATACATTTTAAAACATCTCACATGGGAATTGATTGTAACAGGCAAACAATTGCTGAAGCCCCAGCATGGAGGGCTCACAGCATCCGCAAAGGCTGAGAAGCTCCCACGGTGGGCACCACAGCCCAGCCACTCCACAGGGCAGTGGGAACAAGCCCCCGACCCAGGCAGTGACAGCCACCACCCCCCTGCGTGCCGGGAAGGGCACCGAGAGTGTGCCAGCCGTGCTGAGTGACTCACACCGACTCACAGCATCCCAGCACAGACTTGTTTTTCACTGACTTCCCCGGGCTGACATGGAGCCAAGGCATCTGCCTGCCAGCCCAGCTCAGGATCTGCAGTGTCCTCGCCTTTCTCCCCCGAATCACAGGTTTCTAAGATTAATTGTCATGTATAATTTATTGACCTCAGCCACGACCTTGGCCCAGCGCGGTTTCCTTCCTCTGCGCTGTGGCGATGGCGGCAGCAGGCTCTGGCAGGGCAAGGGAGCAGCAGCAGCAGAGGGTGATCAGTGCTCCTGGTGCCACACGCGCCGAGGGGCTGCCCCACAGCCCTGGAGATGCCCTGGCCCCTCTGTTTCTACCCTGTCCCCACCGTGCAGAGCCATTTTCCCAGCTGTGCCAGCGCCCGCTTTCATCTCCCCCCCGCTGCCAGTGAGGCGCAGGCTGCTCAGCCAGCTTCCCGCTTCTCCTTCTTCCTTAAGCCCTTTCTCTTTCGTCTTTCATTTTTAAATCTTATCTCCAGGTAAAGAGGGTATTTGATGGGATCAAAAAGTGACCTTTAACAAGGGTAGCAGAGCTTCAAACGATATCCCTGCAAGTTCATGCACACTCAAGTGTTAAAGGGAACAGTACTCTGATCTCCTGTTCCTCAGTGGAAAAGTCGTTTCGCAAAGATTTCTGCCAAAAGCCGATACAGCAGACTGAAGAAACTTTCTTAAAACCCAGCACCTAGAACTTGGCACAGGCTGTCCTTAGCTTCTGATGAACCAATCCTTTAAAATTTTTTTGCCTCAGTCTTTGCCAGCAAGCGCTCCAGCCACACCACCCTGCACCTGGGTGGAAGGAGGGTTGGAACTGGATGATCTTTAACGTCCTTTTCAACCCACATCATTCTGTGAATCTCTGGAGAGTTTGTTTCTCTGCTCAAGTTCCCCATCTCTTGCCAGCTTCCTGGGTCTGACAGATTCCTGCCTATCTCCCATCTTTCACTCAGCTGAATAAAATCCCTGAAATGCCTCTTAGGTAACACATTTCAGCCTTAGAGGGAGGTCAGATAGAAGCAATCAGAGGGATCAGACAGTGATTAGTGGGCTGAAAATACAGCCAAACAGAGCACTGTGGACAGACACCCCAAGGCTTCCCAAGGCTCCTCAACAGCACCGTGTCCTGCTCCAGCCTGAGGTCTTCCCAGCCATGCTGGAAGAGATGCAGGGAGGGACCAGCAGCATGAGCTGGCACGTGGCACATCCCTTCCTGAGAAAACAGGCTTATTTGATCTACGAGCCAGGGGTCACTCCAGTCTTGGTTGAGACCAAGACCTGCAGACCTCCCCTAAGCACCTTGCAAGACAAATTCCAAGTGCGAGAAGAACAGCCAGAGCTAAGGGATGATGTGGGCACATAACAGTTTGGCTCCTGAGCTTCCATTGTGCCATGGGGTCAATGGGTCGCAGCACTGCATCCCTCTGGGACATTGGCAGATCAGAAGGGAGATGGGGGGCCAGAGGCCATGTTATGCCAGATCAGGACAGTCCCACGCTCTCCAGTGGCAGCCCAGAGCCAGCACTGGCAGTGACATGACCCCCACACCACCAGGAGGGCAAGCAGACACACATGGGGTCCCCCATCTGTAGTGGAGCTTGCTGGTGCCTCCACACGTGGCAGGGTGCCCGGAGCACAGTGGGCAGACGGGAATGGTGGGTGGGTGGCAATGATAGCAGCGTTAATCATTTCCGTGGCACCACGCACGAAGGCGGCAGCGCACAGCCTGCGCTGCCCCGCTGCCAAGCGCTGCACACGGGAACGAGGGCACCAGTGACCCACTCCTGCCTGCTCAGCTCAGCCAACACCAACAGCTCTGCTGGCTGAGAGCGGGTCCCCTCCCTGTCCCCTGTGTCCCACCATGCCTCTGGGGAGAGGGGTGAGAGGCACCAGGTCTGGGGGCCCCTGGATGGGACACACAGAGCTGCGCTCCCACCTCCAGCTGCCCACACACACATCCCTACAGCACCTCGCCAGGGGGATGGTGACCCACCCCCGCAGGCCAGCAGCCAAGGGGTTAAAGTGCCTTGTTATTGCTTCTGTAGCCAGGCTTCACTTATTTGCAGCCGGAATTCCCCAGGAGCCAGGGCTTTTACTAGTGGCTCCGCTGTAGAACCATGTCATTATAGATTGCAAGTTCCTTAAAGGTCAGATAACACAACACAATTGAATCATATTAGTGAGCATAGCGAGCTGATATTTTCCTAGGAAAACCCATAAAGCAGATTGTTTGCTACAGAGAAACACACTGTTGTATAGCAAAGCCAGTGTAATTGTCTGCACAAACAAACAAGTGGTTTATGAGAAAACCCTCCTGTGCTGCAGATCCTTGGGGTGGGAGCCTGCAGGACCAAGCACTGGGCACCTCAGGCAAGTTGGGTTTCAGCTTGGGTTACAGCACTGAAACACATTGCAAAAGACAAGGAGGGAAATAAACAATTTCCAAGTGTATTGTTGAGAGACAAATACTCGATACTTCATTTAATGTCTGGATGCGGGCAGCGGTTAATCCAAGACAGTGCTATTAAAGAAACGCAGAATTGATTGTGAGAATGATTGAAGATTTTTGAAGAGCACAATTTCCAAGGCTGTGATGACCCCACCTTTCTTTTTTTTTTTCTAATTTGCCTGTAATCTATTTGGACAAATCCTTTTATCACATTTATTTCCTTTCCAAGTTCCAACAGTGTGATTAATTACGGAACTTTGCAGTCCTACTTACCCTAGTGCACACTCTAATTTTGCTTCCTTTTAAAATGGTTTTCCATCCCTATTAGACACCTTTCCTTTTTCAGCTCCTTCACTTTGTCCCTCTGAAACCTGCTGTCGCTAACCCATCATACTGGCAATCACCCATCCTGCCTGATTCCTCAGTTCCATCTGGAGGCAGCCAGCACCAGTGGTCGCTCGCTTTCCGCTGCAGAGCGGCTTAGGCCTTTCTGTGGGGAGAGGAAAGGCACAAACCTCTTTTTCCAAAAATCTGGGTGCTTGTCAGACTCTAGGGTCTGCAGCCCCTCCACCAGCCTGGAAATTCTCATTTGGTTTTAGATTTAACTTCAGAATGAAAAAGGAACTGGAATCAGCACAACTGGTTTAACCTTCCCCAGTCACAGAAAGGGGAGGAAAACTAATTCAAAAAATAATTTTGAATACACAAAGCCACATCTCCTCTCACTGACCTTCAACACCTGCATCAGCTGTCCAGGGCAGAGGAGCAGGAACACCACTGGCTCCCACTCCCACCTGTGTCAGCTCTCCTCCACTGCATTTCATCATGTCCCAGCTAAACAGTGGTGAAACACAGGCAGAAAAGCAATTAGATTTAAATCTCGTTTCCTCTATCTTCCCTTTTTCTTTTCTCTACTTAGATGCTCCACAGTGCACTAATAGTATTTGCGTTCAGCACTGTGTGAAAGGAATGATTTATGGGTCTGTCCGCACTACACACTCCCAATGCCATTGCAGCCCCCTGAAAGGGCACTCCAAGAGTAGCCAGATGAGAGTGTTCTGGCACTGTGTGTAATTCTTTGTACACCCTGCCCACACAGTCACTGCTATCCTGGCTCTCTCAGTGCCTCTGTGCTTTCCTCACACTGCACTTGGCTCTGCTTCAGGAGGAAATGGGACCAAGACCCTCGACCAGCTTCAGCCCCTGCCGCTACGCACCAGCCACGCTGCTTCCACAGACCAATCTGCTGGTTTAATTGATGTTTCAGCTCAGATTGACTTGTGCCTCATCTAAGCCAAACAGGGGAGCAGTCCCTGCATTTCATTACCAACAGGTAATGCAAAGGCCGTGCAAAAACTGACCAGACCCAACAAGTCAAGCATGGTCAGGAGCACAGCACATCGAAAGCTGCGGTGACTCAGGTGCCAAAGTCCTACTGAAAGTCTCTGGGACCGGTCACATTTTCCTGGTGGCTCCGAATGTGGCTCTGTCAGTGCAGCTCCTGCGGCTCTGCACCAGCAATGCCCTTCATTAATTCCTAATGCTGCCCCAAGTACATCTCATGTCCTCCAGGGCTTGGCAGCCCCTGTGAGCTGGGGCACAGAGCACAGCTCCCTACCTTCCTTCCACATATAACAAGAAGCCAAATGAAATAACGAAAGAAACTCATTTTAATGCCACAGAGGGAATTGTTTTATTGCTAAAGCAGCAAATAGAACTAATTGAATCCACTGGAAAAAAAAAAAGGAGCAAAGGAATGAAAAGGGTAGGTGTGGAGCACAGACAAAAAGGGCGAGCTGGAGCCTGAATATTCATGGACCTAGAAACTGCAAATCCTTGAATGCAAAATATCTTCATAACTGATCATACTGCCAATGGCAATGCATGCACAGCTCGGAGACAGGCTTGGAATGTTTGCATTTGCAAGATTTTTTTTTTTTTAAGTAATATTATGGAACAAATTCTCTGGTTCATTAAGTTGCTTTGCACTGCCCGGGTAAAACAGACCATCCTGGGAGTGAGCACCAGGACTGGCACAGGTTCCCACAGGTGCTGAGCACAGGGCAGGTGGCAGCACATAGCCCTGGGATAGTTCTGGTGCCCCCAGGCAGTTGGGCAGGCGGCTGGCGGGGCTATGAAGGCAGCTCTGACCTCAGACCCTGCCATGGGCTGAGCGTGGTCCTGCATGGCTGGGCTGCTGAGCTGGGGCACTTCACCCCAAATCACCTCACCTTTCACATGCCACCAGCTACACCTGCCACAAGCTTTTAAACTCAGTTTTCAGTGAATTTTAATTTTCAGTGGCAACATATATATTAATGTGGGGGGTTACATTTTAATTAAGGCAGCACTCATGTTCTTCATTACAATACTAAGTCATCCAGCAAGGAACACCAAGAATATAAATCCTGTTAATGAAGAAGGAGATATGTATCCTGCACTCTATGCTCCAGCACAGAGGCACCAGTACAAGATGACTCTCATATGAAGTGCAAGGTGAGAAAGCTGGATTAGAAATGCAGTTTATACTCCCAAGGGCCATACAACGTTCACCTGGCACCACAGGTGCCAAAGGCACCCCAAAGGCACCCAAAACACCAGTCCTACCTCAATCTACTTTCCCCACCCCGAGAAAGAGCCCAAGGCACAACACAGCTGCCTGGGTGTGCTGGTGGGGCCATACAGTGCCCGGGTCCCTCCTGGATGCTGACAGCCACACGTGGGAGGGGAAGGGCTGCAGCTGAGACCCTCCCCAACAGCAGCAGCAGCGCTGCAGGATGAGGGTGTCTCCCCAGCCTCGGGGTAATTGGGGGCTCAGCTCTCCCCAGGCTCACTGGAAGACAGAGGCACAGGTGAAATCCACTTCTCTGTAGAGCCCCCCCTTCCTCCCTACACCAGCATCCCAAATCCTTACCCTCTGGGCACAGCAAAGAGCTTCAGGCTCACCTCTGCCTGCAACATACTCCAAGCATTAGAAAAAGTTAATAGGGGTCATGGGGGGAGCTGCACTGGGCAATGCCACACCAGAGCACCCCGGGGAAGGACCCTGAACCGGGCAGCAGGAGACGGACCTGCCACGGTGCCATGGGGCCCTCCCCCGCTCCCGCATCCATCACCCCGCTGACAGCCAGCAGCTCTGAACTTACACACTAATAAACAAGCTCCTTACACAGCCTGGCCGTGGGAAAGCACTTCTTCACCACTGCCTACTGCAAAAAAATGGCTGAGGAGTTCCTGATCAGGTTTTCCAAAGGAACCCATCTGCAGCAGAGATGTAGATCGCCTCCCACTGAGACAACCATATCCCAAGACAAGAGTGCTTCAGAGTATTATGTGGGAACAGAGCAATAATAAAACACCTTGCTGTAACTTTAGCAGCAGTGGCTCTAGCAGAAAAGCCTGTAATGATCTAATAACACATCTCCCTTGCTGCCACTCCAGCCTTGTGAAATCCAGGGTAGTTTGAGCCATAAATTCATCCCAGCTCTTCCTTTGTCATTAATTGTTAGGCTATTTGTACTACACATTTCACATACCAAATAGACTCCAATTTCATGGTGGGCTAGACTGCAGAAATGCTTCTTTTAATCTTTTTTAATTTTAAAGTGGTACCAAACTTTAATATTTTCTAATGGAGTGTATATTTTACTCACATCTAACAGTATCACTACAATTTAGGAGCAATAAAAGTCAAGCTCCCGTCTGTACAATAAGCTTGCAGCTCTATTTCCAAAGTTCAGTCAGTTAACCTAGGAGAGCAATAATTTCCCTACGATGAGTAACGATGCAGAATAATATTTAGTTAGAGGTAAACCCTTTTTGCATAGGAAATTGCATTATGATTTGCTGGGTCTATGAAGTTCTCAGCAAGATGCTTTAGTTTACCAATGAAATTGTAGCCTCAGGCATTTTTTCACAGTGCTTTGATTTTTTAGGGGGGGGTTCTAGATGATTTTGAGCTGAGTAAGGAGCCATTATCATTCCAGATCCTGGCATGTGCGGCAGACCCAGCAACAGAGCTCCTGCACCCTGTTCCCCACGTTGGCAGTGGAGGATGAGCAGCCCAAACAACAGCTGTCCCACCTCAGGGGCTGTGCCAGCCCTGGAGTCTGTGCCCCTCCACAGTGTGCCAGCCCCTTTGGGGTTTGCCCTGCCCGACCCAGCTCCTGGGGGGTCATGCACACAGGTACTTCAGCGATTGCAGCAGGTGCCAGGATGCCCTGGATTGTGCTCATTTGGCCAGATACCCATTTCTCTGGGGGACCCATTAACAAAGATCAAGAGCAGGAACACTGCTGAGTGCCCTCCCTTCACTGCTGGGTCCCAGGCATGTGTAACACCCTCTTTTCTGAGGTGCAGCTCAGCACCAGCACCACCCATGGCCCCAACATCCTCCCTCACGCTGCGAAATCACCATCCCAAACACATGGCCCAGCGCCCAGGAGCTCCTCTAGTTCATGCCTGACTGTGGATTTGCCTTTCTGTGCAAGGTGATCAGCTCATGTAGAGAAGGCAGAGCCCTTTTCTAGGGTACCCAGAGTCCTTTCCTGAGGTACCAGTGTCCCTCAGTGCACCCTTCTGCTCTGCGGACCCCAGTGCCACAGAGCACGGAGCAGAGGTGGTGATTGGTAATTTGGGAATTAAAAAGGTACAAATGAAGAGCCCCAAAATGAGCCTGAAGGTGCAAGCACTGACAGTGCAGGGGAGCAGCACTGTGGGATCGATTCTGGCGCTCCTGGGGGAACAGACCGAGGAGGGATGAACCAATAGCCAGTTAAAGACCTCCAGCAGCAATGACTTCAGGATCCATGCTCTGCCACCAGCATTTCTTGAGTCAGCACTTTGGATGGAAAACGCTCAGTTTGTTGTTGAACAAGCAGGACCAGAGCCAAGTAATTGACAGTTTGTCACACAGCACCTTCCACCCAGGACTGAGCTGGGAGGTGACCCCTTCCCACATCTCTGGGGCTCAGTGGTGGGCCCTGAATGGCAGGGGAGGGGAGTGGGGGGGGAAGCAGCTGAGCCTCCTGGGGCACAGAAGCACCTGGAAGAGCCTCAAAGCCTCTGGGGCTGGTGCACCCCCCATGTTGGTATCACACAGTTTGGGTGGGTTTGTCTCCCCCTTGGCTGGGTGGCAGCAGCTCCTGCTGCCAGCTGCGGAATCCAAGCATGGTTCAACACCCAGTCCTGATGCTAACGTTGGCTTCCCACGGGCGTGCTCACGGGCTCAGCTTAATTATATGAGTGCCCATCAAGAACAAATACAGAAAGGGCAGAGCTGAGGCTGAAATAAAGTTATTTGCAGATGTGGATGAACACCAATACTAAATACATCACTGTACCCATCTCAATGCAAAATGAAAGGAAATACACTAAAACAAAGGAGAACTGTGGATCTGGGCAACCACAGCAGTGCTGCTCTGCTCGAATCCAAAATCATTACTGCTAATAAAGGAGGGGGCCAAGTCCAGTCCAGCCTGGCTCTGAAGGGAATGGAAATCAGATTTTGGCTTGAAATGTGTTACAGCAATCTCTGTAATACAAAATAAAGTCTGGCAGATGGAGTTATTTTTATCCAAAGCTAGTTCTGTTTTGTAGGTCGGTGGCTATAACTGATGTCCCTTTGCTACTTCCTCTTCCCGCAGGTCCCCCTGCCTCAGTTTCTCCAGGCACTGACAAGATTGGAGCAGACAACTCCAGTGTATTTTGGGAGGATCCTACCTAGCTGTAAAAATCAATTGTGAATTTTGTATCCACCCCCAGCATTTGGCCTGTTTATACTGCCAAATATATTCTGTAAAGAAGTACTGTACTTCACAGGAGAGCTTGTCAAGGTAAATACCTTCATTTACATAAAATGTGACTAGCAATTGAAATGTTAAAGCCATAAAGAGCAAGTTTATGATCCATCCTTGATGCCTGGATGTATAATACGACAAGGGGGGAAATACTATGCCTTGCAACATTTACTAAATTAGTGTGTTGACACTGGGGAGGGAAATGGAAGACTTTGAAAAAAGAAGCTTGGAGGTTTTTTTTGAGGGGTGTTTTTTGGCTTTTTTCTTCTTCCTTTTCATAAATATGAATCCGTTCCCCAGCCTTCTACAGTCAGCTTTCAACACTCTCCTTCAGCTTGGAAACTGCAGCTACCTAACTAACAAACGGGGTGAGCAGTGTCCACGTGCCATCATGCGTGGAGCAGGGTCTGGGCAACAGCTTGGCCATGCACAGGGAGAGGAGCTGCTCTTGGCAGGGTCAGGGCCCAATCCTGCCCAGCCACTCCCCCCATACCCCTGACAGGCACTTTTGATCTAAACAGGAATTTCTCACTGTGATTGAAAAGCCTCTTACAGTCTGGAGTTTCCTTTAAAGTTTTTGAAATATAGGGGAAACCAATTTAAACCTTTTACAACCCTAAATAATACTTTTTAATAAGTGGATAAAAAGGCTAAAATGAACTGCTGCTCACATGCACAGGACAGTGAAATTACAATATCCACACTGGATGCTCTGGAAAGCTTGATTGTGCAGGTTCCTCACCTGGACTCCACACAAATGTTTCAGCCATTCATTCATGCTCATACCTTCACACCCTTTGCAATTCATCGAAACCACTTCAAGCAAAGATCATCTGAAAGAAATTACCTCTGTGTATCACACTCCGAGCAGTGAGAAATGTCCCACATGAACTGGCCCAGCCCCCAAAGCAATAAAATTTCTGCTGAAGTGCATGAAATAATGACTCAGAGAAAAGGAGTCCCCATGACAAGAAGAGGTAAAAGAAACCCATGAAAAGAAAAAGACTCTGACCTTTGTCGATACAAGGTGTCACAAATTCGTGTTGGAATTTTGACTTTGAAAATCTAAAGCCTTTGCCCATAACTTTCTTTGAGAAGCTGTTGGTCCTTCTCTGCCAGTCTGGGCTCTGCACAGAGCAGAGTGAGCCTTGTTGAGCCAGGGAGCAAGCACAGGTCAGGTGCCTCATTTAAACCAGAGAATGTGACCACCCAACACTTCCCCTTTTGCTTCTCCAAGGGGCTGTTTTTTCCCCAGGCCTATTCTCGAGTTTTCTGTAACTCTACGTGCATGAGCAGTACTGCACTCACAAAGAGAGCGAAGCTCACAAACTTTGACATCACAGATAACACTTAAACTGTTAGCAGCAAAGCACCAGAGTGTTTACAGAGTGGGTTATTGAGCAAAATCCTAGAGAAAGGATGTTGTTGAGACTACAGTGCAACAGTTCAATGATTTCAGGGCTGGCGACATATGCCAGTTTCCTACATGCTCCAAGGGATGTTCCAACAGTCACTGTAAGAGGCATCCCCAGCACTTGTGGCTGGTTGTGCTGAGCCCTGTGTCCGTAACCCTCCCAAGGGAGCTGTGTCACTGCTTCTGTTCACAGGCTCCCCACACACACCGTGATCAGAGTGGGAGCAGGGCAGAACCCCAGTCAGGCATGGTGGTGGGACGTGGCCCTGGTCACTCCCCTCCACCCTTCTGAGGGAATGGGGTCAGTCACTGCCCTGCCAAGGCGGAGTGGGGCCGGTGCCTGGGGGCTGCCAAGGGGCACAGAGAGCACCCTGCTGCCTCCCCCTCCTGCTCCCACCCTTCTCTCAGCACTTTGTGCCCACAGTCTACTACAAATACATTTCACATGGAGGCAGAAGCAGTGACAAGCCCTGTGGGAGCGGGTGCTCCGGAACCATCCTGCCAGTGTGTTGGCCCTGGCACTTCTCTCACCCTCTTTGCAGGAAGAGCCAGCGCAGCACATAGGGGCTGCAGGTGCTGAGAGCAGCTGCCATTCCCATGGCTACAACTGAGCAGCCTGTGGATAACCATCATCAGGTGATAAAACACCACAAATAGACACAATTCATTCCTTCATCCCATTCCTTGAGCTAAAACAGAGCAGAAAGGAGGGAGACAACTGCTGCCCAGGAAGGGTACAGGGTGGGTTCCCCTGGCCCAGCACACAAGGCAGGGGCAGAGCCAGGAGACTCCCAGCTCTGGCACACAGCAGATTCACTGCAGTAGCTCTGGGTGCAGAAGAAAATCCATGCCTACTGCTGGAGTGGCCTCTCATCAATCCCCAGATGGGTGAAACATGGGGGCCAACCAGAACAGAGCCTGACCCCTGCTTGCAGTCCCCAGCCCAGACCCAACCCAGGTGTCAGCAAAGTCCAGTACACTGGATCCACAGAGGAGAGAGGCAGCTGAGTCACTACATTTCAGCAAAAGCCAACTCACAGGAGTGCCCAGAAACAAAATCAATACACTTTCCCTAAGTTACCAAAAGTGCAGTGGGTACAACACTCTAGGAAGGCCTTTTGCAGAGAAACACAGCAGTTCCCAGGCTCTGCAGCAGTGCCTGTGGGGAGCAGCAGACCCCAATCCATCTGCCCATTGTAGGTGTTCCCACAGTGCTGTCAGCACAGGCTCTCAGTGCTGATGGAAAGGGTTTGATTTCCTGAATGCCCTGAGCCGATCAGAACAGCACAGGCATTACCCAACAACACAATTACAGCTCACAGCAAGGTACAGCTCACAGCAAGGTGACACTGTGTGGGATGAGGCTGAAACGGCCCCAAGCTATTGCTGCCCAACAGCTGTTAGGGGATGTTGAAGAAGAGTCCCCCCACACATCCCTGGACACAATTCCTGCCAGCAGCCATGGCAGCAAAAGCCAGGTACTCCAAGGTTGGGTCATCCCTGGGCATACAGGGATGGCCCCACTGCCCCAGCCTCCAGGTCAGCACAGGAAGGAAGGTGAGATGGCCCCATGGGGAGCAGAGCCCCCGGCAGCAATAACAACACACAACAGCTGCCTCCCCCATACAGACAAATTGAGGGTCCACAGGGATGTGACTGGGTGTGCCAGCTCCAGAGCCACAGCCAGCAGCCCCACGGAACCGCTGACTCGTGAGCGCATGTTTATCACTGAGAGAAGAGCTCCCTGTCATGGCATTATTCATTATTTGTATGAGGGCAGCAGCTCACCAAATAACATGCAGGCCTGACTGCTTGGGAGAGCACTCCAAAAAACCCAGACAGGTGGTGCAAATAGCATTAGACGTGCAAGCCATTCCACTGCCTGTCATGGTGACTGTTCCTGCAGCGGGACCACTCCACGCACACAGCTACACCCTGTCCAAGTGCTCAGCACTGCAGGCCCAGGGCAGAGAGGGGAATGTGATCTACTCACAGATACAGCTGCAGCCTCTCCATGAGGGTTCCACTGAGGAAGAAGCAAGGAGTAAAGCAATGTGCATGTACACACAGAATGTAACTCTTCCAATCAGTGAACCTTAAAACTCAATTTCAACTCACCACTATCAGGTGTTCTCTTTGTGTTATGGAAATCATATTCGTGTTAGAACTGCAAGTTTGTTTTCAAAATACTGTTACAAATCCCCAGTTTTTCTGCTAAAGGCAGGATGTCAAGACAGCCTTGAAAACGTAATGTGACAGAACTGAACCCCCTCACCATGCTGAGCCTGCAGGCAGTTGGGGATGGTGGTTGGGAGCACTGGGCTCTTCCACTCAGCTCAGAGAACCTCAAGGGTGCCCAACTGATGAGGTCTCCTGTGCTGGTCATTTGCACCAGCAGAAAGACACAAGTAAAGCCCCCCCATGCTGGTGCTCAGAGCTCCCACTCCCTTCACACAGCCACCTGTCCCCAGACCAGTCACCAGCAGCATCTGAGCATCCCAAGGCTTCTGCCCACCACCAACAGTGCTGGTGCATGGCAGCATGGCCACTGCGCAGTACCAAACAGGATCACCCCCCCCTTCTCCAGTCACACAAAGCCACTGGGACCACACCGACTCCAGGGCTCCCCTGCAGACCCCTGCCCAGCTCCCTGGGTTCTCTCCTCTCTGAGGCCAAACCACGGCCCCCAGCACCACAAGGGGACAAACCTGTCCAGGTGTTGGATATTGTGGGCAGTTTGCAGTTCCCATTATCCACAACATCCCTACACACTTGTGTGCCCTTGATCCACACCCGGGCAGGGAACTCAGGCATAACCCAAATGATGCGCCTGTCTGTGCTTATAATGAGCATTTGTGAATGTAATCTCCGTTCCCTGGCCTCAGAGGCCTCTCTGTCATTCTGCCATCCTTTTTGTGCTCTCAGTGCTTTTCCAAATGCAGGATAGCTCAGGGCAGAGCTCACAGCATGGGACATGCCCACTGAGGCATGAGCATCACACTGGAGAGAGCAAATGCCTGCAGTCCCACCTGGCCACGGGGGACATGCAGAGATCACTCTGTGCCTGGGCACATCAGAGAGCAGGGGGACACTTGGACACTGGATAAAACTCAGCGGCAGCTCCTGCAGGAAAGATGCCATATCCTGGGGAAGGAAGGAGCAAGTTAAAGACAACGACTTACAAAGGAACGGCAGAGGGAGATTGGATGCTGTTTAAGGAAAGCTGTACCATGGAACTTGTCCTTCAGACGGCCCAGCATTAGGATGGACAGAATCATAAACTGCAACCACACAAACAATTCTGGCAGCGTAACAGAAACTAACCAAAATTAATCTCAGTCCAGTTTGCACCAGTACATGTATGGGAAGACCTCTGTTTGCAACTGCCACATGAACTGAGCTAGTCAGACACAGCATACAAACCTTCGGCTTTCCCTACAGGTTACCAGGAAAAAACAGAGCAGACGGTGTGGAACTGCCATCCCGACATGACACCCTGCCCCCAGCAGCACAAAGCTGGCGTCCCCTGGCCCAGTGTTTGCAGCATCTCCAGTGGCTGGGAGAGATCCTGGACAGAGACCCAGAGCGTTCAAGGCTTTTCAATCTCAAGGCAGCACAGACACAGGCAATGCAGCATGGGGTACACACAGAGAAATGGCAATGCCCTGGTGCCATCTCCATTTCACAGGTGGAGAAGGTATTTCCCTTCCCTCCAGCTCTTCGAGGCTAGGAGATAATCTTGGGACTGAACAAGGAACCCTGAAGGTCTGCCATTCCCTTATTTCACTATGTAAGAAAAAACTTGACAACGTAAAAGCTCACAGTGTATAATGCAGAAGTCACCATAAGGAGAGGCTGGTAAAAACTTCAATAGTTGCTTCTTTGCTAAAAGAACATTGACATTTCTGTGGATAGGAAAAATCTCCAATTATTCTACCTGGGACACAGCTGTGAGCTGTCAGCCTCCCTGGTGCACTCAATCAGGTAATTTCAGAGAAGGTCAGGAAGAAACAGCTGCTGGGATGGACAGCGATCTTTCCCCATTCTGCTTTTGGTTTGTGTTTGCACGGCACTAAAAGCCAGTCCATGACGATAGCCTGGCACCAGAACAGCACCAGGGAAGTTGTGGCTGCTGCTGAGGCCAACAGCAGCGTCCTGCCCCTGCAAGGCTGAACACTCTTGGAAGGAGAGGGGGAGAAGCACGTGTTGGGGTTGGGCAGGTGTGAAGGTAACTGTAGGTCAGGCAGCCAGGGCTGCAATAGCAACAGAGCAGCAGAGTCATTTCTTTGTCCTGTGTCCAGAGCATCCATCCCACAGCCTGCTCTGCCCAGACCCTCACACACCAAGGGTGCCCCAACCTGTTCTTCTCCCACCTCTCCCCCCCGAGCAGCAGAGCTCCAGGGCTTGAAATGAGCTGCACACACCAGAAAGCTGCTGCAGGGATGGAAAATATCAAACTGTAATTCTGCAAATGAAAACCTGTGTGTGCCTCTTATTCCACGAGAGGAGTTACACCCACTCACTAGCCCTTTTCTAGTAGCTTGACTTTAAAGATGAAAAAGCAGCTACTCATCATACTCAGTGCTTGATCTTCTTCTGCCTGTTTTGAATAAAACCAAACTTTTTTTATACGCCACTTTCTACCATCTTCTAGCAAGTTTTCTAAACTTATTTTTCAAGGTAAGCCTTTCCTCCAGGAAAATTCAATACAACAAAATACTGTGTCTGAAATTATATCTATAAACACAATAACCATAGCCAGTCCTTTATTTCTTCCTCCCATCAGAGCGGCACACTGAAAACACTCTCAGGGACCACCTCACTTTCTCAGTGCTGAGGTCCACTTTCTTGAAATCCCTCCAGAAAATCCCACAGCATTTCACCAGAGCCAAGTGGATGCCACACCAAGTGTTACGAAGACTTTGCTTCCACAATCCCCACAGAAGACTGCCTGGAGTTTCTCACATTTAAATACCCCTGACACGAAGACCATGTACTTTATTTTAATAAAGAGTGACCAGATAATCCAGGCAGTAACTAACCTGCTGCCTCTTATTTTTAGCTTCATTTTCAGAGAAACTAAGCAGCTGCCATACTAACCACAACAAGAACTTCACCAGCTCAGCCACAGATCACTTCTTATCAAGAACCAGTACGGTTTGTCTTGAACAGTGAACTACAGAACTACTGAGAATTTTAAAGTTCTACTGATGTGCTGCATTCTGCTCAGAAATTTTTAAAGAGAAACACTGAGCCATCACAATCCATTGATTTGCTAAACCTGCCAAGACACTTAACACTTCCTTACTGCAGTCCAGTGTTTTCTAATAACCAGGACTTTTAACATAAAACTCCTTTAAAATGTTACCCACCATCAGACAACAGTATTTAGAGACTTCTTCACGAACAGAATTAGATCTTGTCAATGGAGAAAACTTCCTGACGTGGAACTTGTTGAATAAAGAGTAAACCTTATTTGTGAAGCAAAGCCTGTGCTCGCAGGAAGGTAGCATCCTTCAGCCCTAGCAGCACCTGGAATAACTTGCGATCTTGTTTATTTCAGTAATTATTAATTACCGACCTATTTAGGCGTATTTTACACCGAGTACAGCTGAACTGCTACGGTCTGCTCACACACTCTGACCAACCGAGAGGGATGTTATTACAGATTTCCTACTTTCCCACCAGAACACGGCGTTTTCAATCGCCACCGCTGCCAGGCGCGGCCCCCGGCGACCTCCCGCCTGCCCCGGCATCGCGGCTCGGCTCTCCGGCTCCGCACCCGCCGCGTCCCCGCGGAAGCACGCGGGATCCCGGAGCCCGCGCCTTCGCCCCGGGTCCCGCCGGGGGAACAGAGGACCCCCGGGACCACACAGGAGCTTCCCCCGCCCCGCACGGAAGCGCATTCCTCCTCCCCCCCGCCGCGGATCGCGCCCGCAGTCCCCCGCCCTCACCTGTACCACTCCAGCCCCTTCTCGTAGTTCCTGTCGAAGAAGTGGGGCTCGGTGCCCACGGCCCGCCACGTCGGGTGTGTGCCCGGATGGCCTCCAGCAGCGCCCGCGTCCCCCCTTCTTCACCCCGATGATGAGGGCTTGCGGCAGCCGCTCTCCCCGTAGTCCGGCGTGGTGCTGCCGCTGCCGCCGCGGCTGCCCGGGCTTGCCGGCCCGGCTCAGCTCCTCGTCCGTGGTGCTCGACTCCTGCGGGGTCCCCTCTCGAAGGCTCCGCTCTGCGCCGTGATCACCTCCCCGGGGGCCAGCTGCGTCCGCAGCCAGGTGCCCGCCGCGCCTTCCGGCTGCCGTTGGAGGCCCGCGGCGGAGCGGCTGAGGGGACCGGGGCGCCGGAGCTGCCCGGGCGCTGGCGGGGGAGCGCGGGGCCACCGTGACGGGGAGGCGGTGGGGGAACGCGGGGCCCCGGGAAGCCGCCGAGCCAGGGAGCGCGGCGGGGGAGCGCAGGGCGGCCGGACCGTGCCCCCATCAGGCTGTAGCCACAGGTAGGTGAGGCACAGGGAGAGGCTGCACATGCAGAGGAGCTTCCGCGCCGGCGGGCCCCTTAGAGCCGCGCCCGCCCGGCACCCCCCGGCTGGGCGGGGGGGACATGCTGCTCCCCGCTCCTTCGCCCCGGGCACCGGCGCACATGGTGTCAGCCGCCGCCCGGCCGCCCCAGCCGCATGGGGCGCGCTGCCCGCCCGCCCGCCGCCGCCGGGGGGGGGCCCGCATGGCACGGTCGGCCGCCGGCCCCCGCCGGGTACCGGGGCGCTTGGGCTCCGCGCGGCCGCGCTCCCGTGCCGCCGGCTCCGCACTGTTGCCGCCCGAGTTCCTGCCGCGAAACTTTGTGCCGGGTGGGAGGCGGGGAGCGCGTTCCCGGCGCGGGGAGGGCCCGGCCCGCCCCCGCCCCCGCCGCCGAGAGCGCGGGAGCGCGCCGGGCCGGGCGGCGGCGGCGGCACCGCGGGGCAGCGGCCGGGCAGCACCGCGGACAGCGGCGGGAGGCGGCGCGGGAGCCCGGAGACCCCCGGCCCGGGCAGGCCCGGCTGCCGCAGTCCCGCTGGCCAACCCGGCTCGCCGGGGACAGCCCTCCGCTGCCCCACACCCCGCCTGCCCCACCTGCTGCCCAGACCCACCCTCCGTGCCACATCCACCCGTGTCAGCACCCACGGCACAGGGAGGACGCAGGGCCTCAGAAACAGGGGCAGTGCCAGCTGTAGGCTACAAATCCTCCTCCTTTTCCCCTGCAAAAATCACTGCGCCACAGCTCCTTGGCCCCTTGTTCTGGCCTTCTCCCCTCCACCTCCCCCAAGGTCTATTCTGTCCCCAGCCCATGGCTCCTGTCCAGAGCCTCCAGCTGCTAAGAGACAGGTCCTCTGGGACAGCCCCATGCAGCAGGGCCCAGGTCCCTTGGTTCTGGCCCTACAGGGATCTGGGACAGAGAGGACAGTTTCTTAGGGTAGCCTGCCTTCTTCCTGGGATCCTGAGGAGAGGTGGCAGACCGTGGGCAGGGGCAGGCAGGAACTTAATTTGGAGCGTAGAGGGTTCATGGTTTAGGTGCCAGGAGCTGCACTAGTAGATGAGGCCAATTACACCCTCGCACGATGCTCTTCCAGGAACTCTGTCCCTAGCCTTGGTGGAGCAGGCTGAGGCTGACAGCTTCCCTCCTCACAGTATTCTGGAGCAGCCATCACCTCTTTCCAGCTCCACGTTTTGTCACTTCCCACCTCCAGTTCTCAGCTTTGGCTTTAGGATGGATTTTGTGAGGGGAAGAAATGCATTATTGTCTCTCAGCTTTCTCCTATACCTCGTCTGGGGTCTCCAGGAGTCTCTCCATCATGGGTGTTGCCCTAGGATATCGGGGCATGTTACAGCTCTTGGCATCCTGCCCCACAGCAGAACAGTGCGGGCAGTGCCATGTACAGTGATGAGTGGAGGAACATGGCTATTTGCTGAAACCCTCACAGGTGAATGAGCAGCAATCTAACCTTGTGCACCTGCACTACCAGCACTACCTGAGGGCTGCAGATCACGGAAAGAGCCAGCACCTGACCCCAGTGGCAAAAGCTGCAGAGCAGCTACGTGTTCATACATGCGAGGGCCACAGCTGCACTTCTGAGCCAGCACTTGGAAAATGCAGACTGTCTCCAGCCTTGTGCATCTGTGAATGCTGTGTACCTCATCCTGCTTGTGAGCAGGACAAGTATTTGGAGGCAGTGACACTTCTCCACTCACCACTCTGGGAAACTGCTGGATTGTGCATTCCATCACACAGAGGTGTTCTGGCTGAGGCTGGATGGGAGAGAGCTGGCGGAGCTTCCTCGTGCTCCCCCAGCTGATGAGCCGTGGCCTAGGTTTTACAGGGGAAGCCCAGGGATTGCCCACGTTTTACAGGGGAAGCCCATTCCAAACCTTGCTCTTGCATAGGGAACATGGAATCATGGAATGTTTTGAATTGTAAGCGATTCTTCAAGGTCACAGAGTCCAGCCCTTGCCATGGGCTTCCACCATCCCACGTTGCTCCAAGCCCCGTCCAGCCTGGCCTTGGACGCTTCAGGGATGGGGCAGCCACAGCTTCTCTGGGCAACCTGTGCCAGGGCCTCACCACCCTCACAGGGAAGAATTTCTTCCCAATATCCAATCTAACCTTGTCCTCTGTAAGTGCAAAGCCATTCCCCCTTATCCAGTCACTGCTTTCTTTGACCTCCCTTTTCAACTGACATACCTGTAGAAGCCCTTCTTGTTATTCTATATGTCCCTTGCCAAGCTCAGCTCCAGCATTGGCCTTCCTGCTTCCACCTCTACACAACTGGGCAGTTTCCCTATACTTTTCCCATTATACCTCTCCCTGTTTCCACTGCCTGTGCATTTCCATCCTCCCCTTGATTTTGACCAGCAGGTCCCACCTCAGCCATGTCAGACTTCTGCCTTCCTTGCCCGATTTCTTGTCTCTGGAGATCATGAGCTCTTGTGCTCTATGGAAAGTGTCCTTAAAGACCTGCCAGCTCTGCTCTGCTCCTTCTCCCTGAGGGCAGTTTCCCAGGGGTCACACTGACTAATTCCTTGAAGAGTTGGCAGTTTGCTTTCCTAAAATTCAGAGCCCTGACTTTACTCTTCGCCTGACCTAAATCCCTCAGGACTGCCACCTCCACCAGAGCAACGTGCCTTTGGAGTCCCAGCTACACTTGGTCTCATTGCAAAAGCAACATTTGGAAACAAAAATTAAGTGCCAATATTAGGTAGTTACCCATTGCTGAGAAATGTATTCATAAAAAAAAGAGGAAAAGCACCAACGTTTCCCATAATGAACAAAAGCTCAATGCTGCTCTCAGCTGGACATGTGTTCTCCCTGTGCAGTTCCAGTTCCAATGGAGATTATTCCTTCATAATATATTTTTTATGGCACACATGAGACCTCTGAAATGCAGTGTCTTGTGTCCTGTAAATCATTTCCTGTAACTTGTGGATTCCTTTTCAACTGCATTACAGTAATGTGAATGTTCGGGGACTAACTCGAGCTGACAGAAGCGAAGCCTCACGTCCCCCCCTGCTCACAGTGCTGCCTCTCACAGTGTCCCACCCCAGCGCTGGAGAAGAAGCACAGCTGCACCCCTGGGCAGCAGCACTTGGCCTTGGGCGTCCCCTCAGGTGCTGAAGAGCTCACCGGGAGGAGCATGGTTCCTATCCTGGACAGCCCTAGCCCCTAGGAAGTCTGCTGCAAATTTGGAAATTAGGCTTGAACCTTAAATGAGAATCCCAGTAGGTGCAGTGTGGATCACACTGCAGGACTGGGGACAGACAGACACTCTCAGGAAGACCTGGGCAGAGCAGGTTTGCTTGGCTGCTCTGCTTAGCATATAGACATGGCCTCTCATATAATTGTTCTGGGATGTATGGATTTACCTTGAGAGAGGTGAATCCTTCTCATACATGGAGATACATTTATTCCAAACTGGAGAACCCACTGAGAGCCTGTTGGCAGCCACAAGCCTGCTCTCGAGTTTCCTGGTATCAAAAAACCCCAATCCAACCCAAGCCAAAACCCAAATAGTTTTCAGTTCTAAAAATATAAGATAAACCTCAAACTAGACTCTATTTAATGAAGTCACAGTGCTTTGGTCTTTCTGACACTGAGCACACACCCAAACTGCAGCACTTAGCAGAATGCCCCAGCTTGACATCCCTGTGGCTCCGGCTCCCGTGACGTGCTGCACAGGAGACTAACAGGATTTACAGCAAGCCATACCGAACAGAGAGACAATTTCTTCTTGGGCACCAGCTTCCAGCCCAGAGGAAATTTTATAACCGGAATGTAAAGCCCTCTAAAACAAATGGTTCAGCATTAAATGCCTGCTGCTGGGCTCCGGCTCCTGATTCATCACAGAGTGTGTATTTCTCCTGCACGGATGTCAAACGCATCCATGAGCAGATCTGAGTGTTATCCAGTGCTGGCTAGTGCTGTTCAGCCATGGATGCAATAGGAGCTGATGGAGTGTAACACTTTATTTGACAGTTCTGTTCTTAAAGGCTTCTGTATTTACCCTGCAGACTTGCCCCTCCAAGGCACATCAATTAGCAATGGGAGCACTTCCAAGGCAGGCAGCAGTGACCAGTCTAGCAAGGCCAACTGGGAATTTCCTGGGTAGGTTGGTCGGTGCATCACCTAGTTCATGCCCTACATTTTGGCAGGGATCAAGATCAGTTGGTTTTGACAAAGGGGAAGGAACTCTGTTGTGGACAACATGGAGCAGCCACCCCTTGCATGCAGTTTTTTCTAAGTTCCCATCACTTGGAGTGACTTGTGGCTGCCCCACCTGGGTGATATGCCTGTGATGCTCTCATCTCCACAGGGAGAGCAGTGCTGAGATTTGTCCCAGAATCTTGGTTATGGAGACACGTGACATTAAGTCATGGTAGGCAGCTGAGAGCCGTTCCCTGCACCAGCTGCCAGGGTCTGACTGCACATGCTAATGACCAGGCTCCAGTTAGAGCCATGTTTCACACATAATAGACTGGGAAGCCCCTTCAGAGGTGTTGCTGCCCCAGCTGGTGCTGTGCAAAGGCTGGTGGCCTGGCTCATGAGGGGAAACAGAACTCCACTCCAAGGCAGAGATGACTGAGTGCCAGCGCATTCGCTGCTTAGACATGGGGTCATCTACTCCAGTATTCTCACACCTTTGCTCCAGGAACAGAAACTGAGAGAGGAGCAGGGACAGAATTGGACTCTGAGGAGTCCTCAGACTGCAGAGCCCATCTGAGGGGACCCGGGCATATTTGGCCAAGTGAGAGAGGAGCTGGAGAGCATGTCTCTGCTCTCTAAACACATGAGCAGATGAGCACCAAGAAAGGAGGAAAATGGCCTCAGATAATAGTCTGTGCTGGCACAAAAACAAAGAGGTATGAGTTGGCACAAATAACTTTTGGCTGGAAATCAGGTGGTTTCTAACAGTGGGAGAAATGTTGTTCTGGAACAGATTCCTGAGAGGAGCGTAGGGGCAAGGCATGCAATTAGTTTTAAGATTGAGTTTGAAATGGACTTTATAACATCGTTGCCAGCAATTGCAGGGAAATGGGATTTGATGGCCCAAGCTGTCCCTTCTAGTTCCATGCTCCTGTTGTCATTCACAAGCACCGAACAGAGCAGGAGCCCTCTAACAGGAAAGGGCTCTCTAATCTATCAAAGGCTTAATAAGATCTGTTGAAGAGAAGCTGGAATTAGACTCATTTGAGTGCAATGAAATGGGTGTATTTTAACAAGGACAGTAATTTCCTTTTGTAATAATTTGTGAAGGAATATTGCAGGACACTTCTCTTGGAAACACTGCAACTGGAATTCTTTGTAAAGAACTGGTCCTGCTGGGCCCAGCTGTGAGGCAGGATGTGGTCCCTATAGGAGAGTCTCTGGCCTGAGAATCTCTGCATGCCAATATCCCAATTATTGCTTCTGCTAAGGACTAATTTTTAGAGATTATCACCTCAGTTTCCTGACGTTTACAAACACTAGGAATATATTTTTCAGGAAACTTCAGAGGTTAACCTCCCATAATTCCTCCTCATTATTTACTTGTCAACAGAAGCAAGGAAACACCTTGAAAAGATGTGGATTAATGCACACAGTGCTCTACTTCCTTCAGGGAATGAATAAAGTTTGTAAATATATACTGAATAGCAAAAAGACAGTAAAACTGCAATGACATTTAAACTCCAGTCAAAGAAGACACTCAAGATGTTTTGCAGTGGCGTTCCACTCTGTCAAAGCATTTTCCTATTCATGGAAACAGCTTCAGGTTTAGAATCATTGGTAATTCTGATGGTTGTTAGTAGTAGCTCCTGTGATCCAAACTGCACAGTCTGGGAACCTACATTCATTTCCTTGACCTACAATTACCAACGGTGGAAGAAGACATCACTGGGCAAGCTGCTCAGGCACCAAACCCACTGTTTCACTGATACGCTGTTCACAGTTGCTATAAAAAAAGGAACAGCTCTTGGACTTAGAAAAATGCATGTGCCACAAATACACTGTAGAACATGATTTATGCAGTGTAGAGTCCTGAAAGTGGAGCCAGAGGGAAAGCCAGTCAGCCTGAGAGGTGTGTGCTAGCAGAGGCAAGAGAGGAAAAAAGGGGCACTCACAGGTGGCACAGATGGTCTCTCAAGGTCCCACCAGCTCCTGAAGTCTGCCTTAGAACACTCAAAGGTGCTAAAGGCACCTGGCTCCCATTACCAGCAATCAGAGTAGCTATGGCAAACAGGGGGGATGCAGGAGCTTCAGGATCTTTAGTTTCTGCTGTCACTGTTGGGACAAACAAGCCCTTAGGAAAGCCAAGAAAAGATTGAAACCAGGAATTTTCCTTCCATTGTTGAACACCTGAATTACAGATCTGTTCCCTCTAAACGTCCCCTTGCAGTTCTGGGGCTCTCCCTCCTCCCCCTGACTTTTCCTACAATCAACCCACTGCCCGCCCAGATCCCTCTGGTGCTGCAGAGAGCCAGCCTTGTCTCTCCTTGGGGAGATGCAGATGGAAAAACACAGGCTGTGTCACCCTGCTCACACTGAGCCCAGCCTGGGGCAGCCAGCACCGCCAGGGACTCGGCCCTGGCAGCAGGGTTGCACAGGGCTCAGCCCGAGCAGTGTCCTGCTCAGGGGGGCTGCAGCTCAAGGTCAGACCTCCCGAGCAGCCTCCTCCCTCTCTGCAAGCTCAGGTCCAAGCCCCCAGTTCCCTCCCACATGCCCTCGATCTTAGTAAGCATGGGACTGGCTGCTCTCCCCGTAGGAAGGGCATTGCAGGGCCCGCCCCATCTGTCATGTACTCATCGGTGTAAATGGGTGAGTGGCTCTATCTGCCCAGGATCAGGAGCTAATCTCCCACTCTAATCTCGGTTCTTACAGAATGAGGACCAGGGCTTGCACAGGCAGCCCTTCACTGATTGCACAACAGGATGACATGACGAAGCCGTGCTGAACACAGTGTTAGTTGGCTGTCTCCACCCTGGGCTAAGCAGTGATGATGGTCAGAAAGGGGAAGACAGCAGCCACAGAGAAGCTGCCTCAGATTTGCAAGTATCGGACTATATCATCACTTGGCTGCAGAGAGGGAAACTGAGGCAGAGAGGGAGGCAGAGGTCACCTATGGTCACGGAGTTACTTTGATCCCAGTTTCAGAAGTCACACTATCTGATCCCAGCCCTGATGAGGGCATGACACCCAGGGCTGGAGGCTGGTGGAGGCTGGCATAGGCTGCAGAGGCTGATGGAAGCTGGCAGAGGTAGCAGAGGCTGACAAAGACTGACTGATGGGAGTAGAGGCTGGCAGAGGCTGGCAAAGGCTGACAAAGGCTGGCAGAGGGTGGCAGAGGCTGCAGAGGCTGCATCATGCAGAGACCAGCCCCAACTGTGTGGCTTCAGCTTCACAGCCAGGGCTTCCTCCAGGGCAGCTCTAACTTGAGCAGGGCCATGTCCTGCTGCTGCCATGGACTGCACAATGCTGGCTGAAGAGACATCAGGACACCATGTAGCCAGTCAGCCAAGGACAAATGTGTAACAGGACAGCCAGGAGACCACCTGGCCTCCCTACTGTGCCACCTGATCCCTGTGACTCCCACTGTTAGTGCCCTGCTCACTCGGTGCTGGAAGATTCCCTGCAGCACTGGGGGAAATCCTGAAATGGGAAGAAGTGGGACATACTTAACAAACAGTGCAGAGCCCAGGGCCTTGGACACAGCTCATCTGCTGCATGGCCTGCTGCCACATTTGTATCAGGAGGCTGGATTAGAAATGTTTCACCAACATATTCTGTGCTTTCTAAAATGCCCTTCACCATCTGCATGGGCCATGCCAGGAGGGCTCCCCAGCTGGGCAGCGTGGCTGCCTAAGGAGCTGGGGCACATGCTGCAACCCTGCACAGTCCATCCCCTGATGCAGGACACCCCCTGTGCTTCCTCACAGGCCAGCGATGACTGTCTATGGCCAGATGCCATTGCAGGCGTGCAGCCTCCCAGCTCCACCTCGGGCAGCTGGCTCACACCATGCTCTGAGGTGCTCCTCATGCACTGTCGTAGCTTTCAGAGAGGGAATGGGCAGTCCATTCTCTGCAACCATGTATTGAAGGGGATTCAGCTCCCCCTGAGCACCAGCCAAGGTGATTTTCTTCTCCCTTTCCTTCTCCCTCACATGGCCTTCTTGGGCCATGGAGCCAAGACAGTCACTACTGCCCTTTGCTGGAAGCAGCAACGCCCAGTGTGAGTCCCTGTAAATCATCTGTTCTCTCTCATCCCTCCCCTTCTCTCTGTGGTTCCTCCTCCCTCCTCACCTGCCACTCAGCCAAGCCCTGCCGATTTCAGTAATGTAATCCCTACTTATTAGATAGATCCTCCACCTACCTCATAATTTCTGTAGCTCTTCCGTGAGCTGCCTAATTTATCACTCTGCCTGGTAACAAGGTACCCAGTGTGCTACCACTAAGATTTATTCTTCAGAAACACCCATGCCACCTCCTTGGCAGGGCTCTGCTCTCTTGGCTCCTGAGGGACTCTTTCTTTCAGGATTTTGAATTATTTCACTTGGGATTGAGTCTGGAAGCATTCCCTGGAGATGATATTTCCCATCCCTTAGCTGCCAGAGATGGAGCAGTCCTGCTCTGGAAGGCAGAACATTGAGGGATGATGAGAAGGACCAGGAAACAAAATGGGTGTTTGCCACATGTAGTCCTCTCTGATGAATCCTGCAACCTGAGCTTATCCCCTGCTGTGAGAATACAGCAAATGTATTCAGGTTGTGATCCAGTCCAGCTGCAGGAGTGAGTTCCAGATAGAACTGACTAATGTAAAAAACATTTGGCTTCATTTGGGAGCAGAAAACCCTTGCTGTATGCCAAGGGACTGACTGGGCAAGCTGGTGTCAGTGCATGTCAGGCCAGGGTCTTACTTGCAGTTCCAGCCCACAGATCCCAGGGAATAGCCCCCGTGTCCTCATACCACCTCCTCTCAGGCCTGTCAGGGCCACAGCCAGGCTGCATTTGCCCCTCCTGCCATGCTATGCTTCTCTGTACCTTCCTCTTCCTCGGTATCCACTGGCTGGGAACACCAGGGCTTGGCCTCGCTGGCAGCTGGCCACCCCCAGGGCTGTGGCAGCAGGACCAGATAGCAGCCCCGCCAGCCCTCATCACCCCTCCATGCCTCTGGTCCCTCTTCCAACAACTCTAGCAGGTTGGCCAGCATGGGCCAGGTTTGTCCTTGCTGTGGCACTCAGCTCCCAGGACTTCTCCAACCCTCTGCATGGATTTTGGGGAGCTCCTGGACTGGCTTCAAACTGGAGCAGTGATCCAGAAGGAAAGGCAGCAGTGTCCTGCCCAGAGTTCAGGACATGGCAGGGGAAGTACGCTGTGATGGAGGTGGAAATACGTGTGCAGGGATCATTGGGCCCTTTCCCACCTGCTCTCCTTGTCCCTGCCCCATGAATGGCCGGCACTGTGCTGGGCACATCCCCTGCTGCTTCCTTGTTTGCCCCTTTCCAGCTGTGCCACTTTCTGTGGCAGCTGAGCAATGCAACCTCTCCTGGCCAGGTGCCAGTTTTCTTCCACGATGTGAGAAGTGATAGCCCATGAACTTGAGAGAGTTTGGGGAATGTTTAAGGAAAGGAGAAGGTAAAAGCCTCATGATGACAAAGCAAGAGGGCTGGGGCTTGCAGTCAGGCACTGTGAGACTCAGAACCCACCGTGCAGGGGGCTGGAAGCAGAGTGGATGCCTGATACTGCTGAAACAAACTTCAGCTTCACCTGAGCAGAGTTTCTAAAGGCTCCACCATAAAGGTCAAGTAGTCCTTCCCAGACCATGAGCCTTTCTTAGAGAAGAATCAGCTGCAGCTCTCGTTATGGAAAACAGTCAAAATAATACAGAGATGCTCCCTCTGAGGGAAAATAGATAGTGCGAGTTATTCCATCTTCCCATTCAGTGATATCAGTTTAGAAAAGCGAGGCTATTTACAGAGAGCATTTTGCTTCCAGTACTTCTGAAGTAAGTGAATTCTGAATTAGTTTAAGTGCAGGATAAATCAGCGAAATAGGAACATCTTTACACTCCAATAAGATGCTATTACTCATAAGCATATTGCACTCCAGCTTGTGGGCTAAAACTACCAGTGCATGACAGGACACCAAGGGCATGAAATACAGGGGATCCATGAAAATTAGCACAGCACCTTTGGTGTGAAGAGGTAATTTGGGATATTGATTGGCGATGATAGCAGCCCAGTGCTGAGATGCTCTGGCCTGATCCTGTAAACCCAGGTGCTCCAGACAGCCATGAAAACCCCAAAACCCCTTCCAAAAACAATCTGTATTTCTTCAGATTTCAAATCAGAGGCTGAAGCAGGAACATGGAATTAAATGTTGTGGAGCATGCGAGGCCCCATGACTTGTTTGCCACATCCATCACAGCAGCAAGGAAGGACCCCAGGCAGGAGCAGAACCCAGCCAGGCACACAGCACACATGGCAGTGACAGGGTCTCTGCAGTGAGTGTGACCCAGGCTGGAGCACGGTGTGGAGGGTGCCGACTGCCCAGAGGTGGAAAGAAAATAAGGAGCTAAGGCCACTGCAGAGGAAGATGGAGCATCACCACAGGATGTTTGAAGAAATAAATTTTTTTCTTTTTTACCTCTGTGACCTCCCTGGTTGGGGGACACCTGCCCTGGGCACAAGGAAATGGCACAGGTAACCCCATGCCCTGTTCCCCACTGCACAGGCTGTTTGGCCTGTGGAACAACACTGGGCAAGCTCCGCTCCTGGCAGCACACATGGAGCTCCAGTGTTTCCAGTGTCATTCTGTAGGATACAAATAGGATATGCCCTCAGAAAGACAAACCTGGAGGGCTCCAGGGATGACTGGACATGATGGATTGGACTTCATGGATGTGATCAGCTGTTGAGCAAGACCTTCAGCACAGGCAGTCACTTCCAGCCCTTCAGATATCTCTCCAGGGAAAGAACCTCCTTGGGCTGCAAGTTCAGGCAGAAGATGGTCAGAGAGGAATGACGCTGAGCCTTCATCATCCATAGTCCCAGCTGACTTCAAACATGACAAATAAGAGGATGAAGAGCATAAAGGGCTTTGCAATTTCCACCATTTCTCTCCCCTCTCTCCTTGCAATGGGGAAGGAGACTGAAGTTCCTGAGGCAGTTCCAAGCATTTGGTCAGTGACCCAGCCAGGTCATCATAGCACCACGTGCTGAGGTACATTGTGCTGAGATTTCCCATGGGCTCCCAGCTGCTTTCCCACTGCCAGGTGACCTTCCCATGGGTTGATGTCTGGGTCCTGGACTTCCAGCTCTGCAGTAGAGGTGTCAGAATCCTTTCTGGGAAATGGAACACAGCCATGCACTGGATGCAGAGAGGCACCGAGAGTCTCTCCCTGATCCCTTGACATCTTTCACCCTACTTCTCACAAGCCGCTTGGATTTTGTGTCAAGAGGGTGATTCTGCAAATTACATCGGTTCTTGTCTCCTCTTCGTTGGCATGGCAACCTGGGAGGATGGATGGCACAGCCTTGCTATAGCTCTCAGTGATGCAGACACATCCCAGCTCCTCCGTGCCTGTGCTCCCGCTGATCAAGGCAGACAGTGCCACAATCCCAAACAGAGCAGCTCTGTGGGAAATGTGGGGCCCAGCTCCCAGGATGCTGCTGGGCTCTGATTCCTAGTGGTGAAAGGGCTGAGCTTGGCTCAGGGTGAGGCAGGAGCAAACTCAAGTGCAGGACATGGGCGCCCAGGCCAGCATCACCCCAGACCCACTTGCCAGCATGACCACATCCCAGCTCTTGGACCTCCTAGTCCTGGGCAGGGATCCACTATTCCTGCTGTCTCAATAAATGAATTTAAGCATTTTCCAGCTCACCGACCAGAGCCTTTTCTGGGCTTGCATTTGTGTCTGATTAATGAGACAGTTGGTCATTTACACGTCTCTTGAGGTCTCTTGTCTTTCCTGAGTAATTCTGAAGTTATGGCTGTTTACACAGAAGAAAATCACATCACCTTGCCAAGAGCACAGCTGGAGTAATCCACGTGGAAATTGATCCTCAAGGACCTGAGGCAATGGTATGGCCATGGAGTTTCAGTGAGTGCTCATAGTTTCCTGGAAAACACCTCCTGCAAGTTGAAAGTTGCCCACCTAAATCCTGGGGAGACCAGTGCTATTCCTGCCCCAAGGATCCGAAGTGCCTGAGACTGTTTGACTTCTCCTTCTTTGGGAGAGGTGCTAGCAAGCCAAGGGGACTGGGACTGGCCATCACAAAAGCCCTGTATTGTGGATTCCTCCCAGCTGGGGATGGGAGGATTGATTTGCAGGAGCAGACTGGCTGTCAGACCCATTTGTGATAAATCTGTTTGCAAAATTATTATGTTAAAAGGTTTTAATTATTAGGGACATGTTAGGAAGACAGCTGGGATTTGCCTTCTGTTGTTCCCATCAGGCCTGATCAGTCCTTGGTTTTCTCACATCCCAGCATAAATCTGGAATAATCCTCCAGGTCAGAGGAATCAGGCTGCTGTCACGGCAAAACCCAGCCTGGGAAGAGTGCGCTGACAGGGATGATTTGGGGAATGCTTTTACAAAACCAGGACTTGTTCCTGAGTCTCAGACCTGGGATTTGTGCCCGCGCTAAGTCCTGAAGATTCTGTGTGTGTGACCTTGGAGCTGCTCTGCCTTTGAGGAGCAAATGCTGCAGCCCAGCATCGCTGGCAGCACCCCACTCCAGCTGGGTTTCCAGGAGGAACTTGGAGCCAATTCAGATCCTCAGTCCTGGCTGTCGAGAGCTGCTGTCCCACCTTGCTGCCATCAGTCCGGGCTTTTCCTGGGGCTGCAGAACTGCGCTGGGTGATCCTGAGCAGGCGATTACCTGAGGCATCCTGACTGTGCTTAGGCAGCTCACTCTGCCACTGGAACGGGAGGAGCCTGGCACCAGGCTGAGCACAGCAGCACAGGGTCTGATAACACAGGGTCCAGTGGCACAGCATTCCTGTGTGCAGGGATGGATAGGAGGTGCCCCGCAGGTAATTTACGACAAGGTTCTACTGGAGTACCCCACTCTGAGACTACTGTTATCCCCCAAAAGCCCCCAGGAGAGTGGCTGAGCAAGGGCTGGGCAGACAACTTCCCTCTTGCTTTCCCTGCTTGGGTGGACCTGACACCCAACTTTGCCAGCAATGCAGGTTTGACACCTCCCTGCTCTCTAGCCGAGCTCTCATGTGGCCCTCTGAAAAATAATTTCAATTTAGTAAGTTCGGTTAACTGCAAATTAATCCAAAAACAATTTTGCACAGGTTCCTTTTTCATTATAAAAACATTCTGATCTGTCTTTTCAATTCTCAGAGTTGTCTTTCTGTGGTAATTTTCCTTCTCTACCCTCTCCCCTCTCCTCTTCTGCTGCCAATACAATCATCTTTCCCTACCCGGGCTGTCTGGGAGAGCAAAAGCCTCAGAAACTCCTTAACCCCTGCACCTTCCCAGGGGAGAGGCACAGGGTACTCATCCCTGTGCACATGGCACATGGTGTGTCCTCAGGAGAGACTCTTAAAATTCCTGCCAAGGCACCAAGGTAGTGTTTGTCACAAAGCAGCATCTTGCTGGCACGGAGAGCCCTGTGTGGGACCACAGCTGGCAGCAGCTGGCAGTGCCCTGGGCTGGGCTCATGCCCTGGTGCCCACAGACCCTTTGGGTCTGCCCTCCCGTGCCAGCAGGCTCGGAGCTCACTGTCTCACTGCGCTCATTGCCTGGTTTCTGCCCCAGACAGGCTGTCGCTGAGCTCGAGGTGAGGCTGTGGCTGGGCAACCCCACCTTGACACCGTGGCCAGCTGGGGAGCCAGTGTGCAACACCGTGTGTCCCCTAGGGCCAGCAGACTGTGTGCCCACAGCGCTGCCAACACAGCCAGGACTGTCCCCTTGGCCCGCCCGGCGCCCAGCCGCGCTCCTGCCCGGGGCAGAAGGCAATCCATCTCACTGCTTATCACTGTGCCGCTCAGGCCTGATTTACTGTTATTGGCAGTCAGCAACCTTTGCCATTTATATTCGGTGCCAAGCCTCAATTTACAGTATACTTTCTGCTTCAGCTCACCCCAGCCTCTATCTCTACCTTCCACATTAATGAAGGATATGTGTGGAATTCATCTTGGAATTTATTTAAAAACCATCAGCCATTCTGGCTTTAATACATTCCCTCATCAAGGCAGCACAAAGCTCGATTTAAATGAAAATTAGGGAATTATGGATTGTCACCCAAGCCAGAACCCCATTTGGTCCTGCTGTACTGGCAGTGTCCCCTTTGGCACAACCACAGCCAGGCACACAGGGAGCCACAGCCACTGATTGGGATAAAAGTAACATGCCTGAGAAAGTAAAATCTGTTACAAGAGCTGCCCCAAGTTTCATCAAGGCTTCAGGAAGTCTGTGCTGTCACAGTCGGCAAAGCCAGCACCTCCTGGTGCCAGGGCCCCTGCACAGCTCCGGCCCTGGAGATGAGAAGACGCTGCCCTGACTTTGGCCTCAATCCAGTAGCAGCAATCGGTGGTGGCTGCTGCTTTCCTTGAAAGAGTGTGGAAAATGGGTTTATAGCTAAAAAAGGAATTAAAATACTGAAGCAATAGGCCAGCAGTGAGTAGCACATAATCCCTGCAGAATAAGCAGAGCTAAAGAGCTGAAAGCAAAAAAGAGCACAAATAGAAAATCTGCAATTGTTGTGTAGCTTTGCTTGCTGGGAGCTGCTCCAGCACCTGCACAGAGACCCTGGCTGGGGGCCAGGTCCTGCACCCAGAACCCCGGGCACAGGGGCCAGCACAGGGGCCAGGGGCCCTGCTCATGCCTGTCAGGGTGATGGGGTAGCCCTGGGTGGCCTAAGAAGATGCCACATGGGAGTTGTGTGTGCAGAGAAATGATTCATGTGGCCAGGCTGACAGAAGGGGGTCCTGCAGAGGCCTCCAGGACAGCTGGGGGGCACTCATGCACCAACATGGGCGGAGGCAGGGCTGAGCAGGGGACAGCGTGTGGGTGGCAGAGTGGCTCTTACCCCAATTGCACAGATCTATCAGTTTTCCTGCAGTTAAACTAACAGGCTTGGTGGTGCAATGTGTGCCCAGTGCTGGAGCCAGCAGGGTGGCTGTGGCACTGACATCCACTGCTCCACTGGGGGGGCCTGGGCATGAGACCCCCAAGTGACCGGGCCAGCAAGTGATGAGCTCTGGGCCTGGGGGCAGCTCAGTGAGGGGCTCTGGCTCGAAACTCAACTTGTTGGGTATGTGAAGGTTCCAGAAGGCAGCTCCAGATGCTGCCCACCAGCCAGGGAAGGGCTGGGCCACGTGTGCTCGCTGCTGCAGGGAGAGGGCTTCTGCACAGATTCAGGAAAAAATAACAGATATTGCCGAAAAACCCTGTTTCCCACATTTGGCACCAACTTATATTCTTTTGGAGAGCCAAGTATTGCTCCTTTGAGGAAGGGACAAAAGAAATATCATTGACAAGTTTTTCAGCCTCATTACAATATTCTATAAAACAAATGTGCCAGTGTACCAGAAAATACAGATGTTGCAGCTGTCATTTGGGATAACCTGATTATCCTTTTATTTCTAGCTTAGTTCAAAATAAATTAGCTGTGGTAGTCTGTTCAGAGAGATAATGAAGGTCAGGCTAAACACCGGAACGTAGGAAGCACTCTCCAGGTCAGAGCCACACCAGGCTGCAGAGCCAGCCTTGTGCACAAGCCTGCTCATCACACTGTGCCCAGGACCTTCTGCTCCCTTCCTAGAGCCACTGAGAATGATGGTGAAATGCTGGTGGGAGATGAAGCTGGTGCAGGCTGATGCATGCTGCTGCTCCAGCACTGCTGGAAGGCTGCCAGGAATGGGCTCCTTCCACCGCTGGAAAACGGGAGTCCTGCCTGCGGGCAGGGGTGTGGGCAGAGCACTGCGCAGAGCCAACGCCTTTGTGGGATGCTCCCTGGCAGCCTTGCATTGCTGCAGAGGAGGTCTCCGAGGGAAGGTTTTCCCAGCATTGGGGCTGCCTCGGGAGTGAGACGTGGGCGCTGTGCTGCAGGGCTGCCCCGCAGGTGAGCCAGGTCTGGCCAGGGCTCCCCGCAGGGCTCCAACCTGCACCCCACTCCGGCTGAACTTTCAGACTGAGAACTGCTTTGCTTCTGGGGTCTGATCTTAGTCTAATTACAACTGGATCCAGCACAGTCTGTGCGCAGATTCAATGCCCCATTCACATTATTAACTCCACTCACTTTTTAACAATAAAAAGTGAAGACATTTTCTTTGCAAGTCTGATGTTATTTTGGCAGCTGTTGAACATGCCAGTCTTTGCAGAAGCTAATTCTTCTGAATCAGGCCATAGTCAAATCTCTTTTTTCTAACTGTAGAAATTTAAAGCCCAAATAATTAGATAATCCCAAATACAAATTAATAAAGCCTGAGGAAAAGGAAAAGGGAAACAAGCCACTTTAGTGAGGTCCCATCCCATATGTTCTGACAAAAATAATGCAAATAAACACAGGTGTAGGTGTGCGGCAGGACTGGAGCGTGACTCTGCAGACTCGGTTCACATCCTTGGTTTGCCTGTGCTCTGTGCGATGTTTTCGGAGGGTCCCCTGACTCCTCCAGAGAGGCTTCCGGGCTGTGGCACTTGCTTCAGGCTGGCTCCACTACCAGCTGTGAGTGGCGGATGGAGTGAGCAGCGTGGAGCCGCTGCCGGTAGTTATCCTCTCGCCTTGCTTTGAGCCCCAGTGCGGGTTATTAACGGGCCGGTGGCTGCCGGCGCTGCCAGAGCTCCCGCCCGGCTGACAGGGACCGGTCCCGGCCACCCTGGAACCCCGCCCCGCTCCTGATGGAATTACATTACAAGTTTGCCGTCTTACAAATCGGTAGTAAATACAGTCCCAAGGAGTGCAGCTGAGGGGCCGGGCGAGCAGAGTTGGGGCTCTGCCACCAGCACAGCAAACGCTCGTTGGGCTCAGCCCCGCAGCACCTGGGGATGCCAGGCTGCCCCCGGACCTGCCCTCTCTCCTGTGGGGCTCTGCAGGGAGGCTCCCAGCCAGGAAAGATGAAGCACTGTCTCTGGACCAGCATGTGAAAGGAGCTCGAGTGTCCCGAGGGTTTATTGGCACCGTGGGCAATTAGAGGGGGCAGGAGCAGCGTACCAGCGCCACAGAGTAGGTGCTGAGCAATGCTGGAGCTGGACACTCCTCACTGAGCAGGGCTGGCTGCCCACACGCTCATAAATATTCTCGATGCAGGCAAGACTGGCTGGGTTTTGATGGTGGTTTTGCTAGAGAGCTTTTGCAGGGATCTTTATCATTCAGTGTCTGTGTAAAACACTTTCCAGAGTCTAAATTCTGCTATAGAAAAACTATTTATCAAGTGCCCCCCTCTGCTGATGCACTGGGAAGGAGTTGCCAGCCCGCGCTGACAGCCAGCTCCAGGCAATATGATAGATATGTGGCTAATAATCAATCGATACTTTTGTTTAGGCCTCTGTCTATCAGTCTGGCATTGTGTGAACTAATTAGATGATAAAATGTGATGAATGTGTATTAAAGTCAGCTTCCTCCTGTTAGCACTCCAGGGACCCTTTCCATTTTCTAGCTGACCTTTTAGATCTCAGCTTTATTGTACGTGAACGCAATTAAATCAATTTGTCAGATATTTGCATTGCTCCTGCTAGTTCAGAATTCAATTAGTCAGTGTCACTTTACTGTCCTTGTCAGCCTCTGCACCAGCTCAGGGGGAAAAAAACAACCAAAAAAACCCACCCAAAAAAGCCTGTTCAAACCAAACCAAATATACTAAAACTCGGCCCCTCTCTCTGTGGCTCATTCATCCACGGCTCACACTATTTCCTGCTGCTGCCCCATGCTGGGGCTGCATCCCAGCTGGTGCATGGGGCTGTGACACCCGAGGTTCCCCTGCACCAGGGTGGAGGGGACTTGGCTAGAGAAGGCAGACCACTTGGGGCTGCTGGGGCAATTAGCAGGCACCCCTTGTTACCACTGCTCTGTGCCGAGTGAAATCTTGTCTGGAAAAATTATTCCCAGAAGCAGAATGAACCCACAGCAGCCATCGCCACGCTACAAGGGTTTTAACAATATTCAAATGAGAGCCAACCTTGGCAATTATTTTTCTTCCTGCTGCTCTGAAGTGATGGCTCCTTTATCCATATTTTATCAGCCAGCAAGGAGCTCTGATAGTTAAGATTCTGCTGCTTGCTTAGATCCATGAGAGCACATCCTGCAAGTCTGTTTGAAATTAGCACACAGGAATGGGGCTGTGAGCCAGGGCTCGGTCTTTGCCCTCCCCATTGGAATGTGGAGTTACTCTTAATGGTAGAGCTGGCAGGGGTGGGAGTTGGACCGATGGCCCCCAAGCAGCATCCCTCATGCTTGGCTCCTTGGCACTGTCTCCAGCCCCTTCCCCCAGCGCTGCCTCCACCCTCACCCACAGCTGGTGTGTGGCAAGATGGCCACATCCATCCTCCATCTCCTTGCAGCTAAAAACTCACATGGGGGAGTGCCAGCTCCAGGCACTGCCAGAGCACTGTGTAATGCCCGTGCTCTGTCTGAGCCGGGCTCAGCCTCATCAGTCCCCACTACCAGCCCAAGGTCTGACCCAGACCCCCTGCTGCAGCACAGCTCTGTTCAAAGCCACCGTGGATAGGCTTTGAGGGAAGTTGTCTCTGGAAAATGCTTGCAAAGGGCTCTGCAGGTATTTCCAGTCAGAAGGTATTGCTGGGGCCTCCCAAAGTGGAGAAATGCCACTAGGGAGAGCCCCAGTGAGGGCTGGAGCAGCAGATGGGAGCTGCTGCCCTCCTGCTTTGAGCAACACCCAAGAGAGGGGAGATAAGGCTCATGGGATCTAATGTTTGGATGAGAGGAGCTTTGCTTGCACAAGCTCACCTTCCTCCTTTGAGTTCTGGCTGGGATATGAATATCTGAGCCATGGCAGGTATAATTAACAGATGGAACAGGCTAATTATGTCCTTTGCATGTACGCAGAAGACGCAACTGTTAATTGCTGTTTGCACATTTATTATTCCGAGCACTAGGGCCACTGGCATTTCCTGTGACATGTGCCCTGTTCAAAAACAAACACACTGTGCTCCTGTTTGCGCTCCAGTACGATTTAAGGCCTAATGAATCTCAGCTGCTCTGCTGCCCTGTGCTTTGAGAGGGTGCTTGGAGGGACGGTGCCAGTGGCAGCCCCCAGGCCCCACAGTCGGCAGTGATGGAGCTGGGGCTTGGCTGCACAGTGGGGACAGTACTCCAGGCTCTGCAGGGGAATGGGCTCATAGGGAACCAGCCATTGCCTCACTGCCAGCATCACAGGCTGCAAGTGCTCCACACTGAGCTCCAGAGGCCAAACTTCACATGGTTCTTCTGTGGATGGTTCAGGAGCTAACACAGAGACCCTGGACATTTATGGGACTATCCTCAGGTGCCACTCAGTGTCTGCCAGCTGGAAGAGCTGAGACCAACTGCAGGTCAGAAGATGCTTCCAAAATCCCCACTATGAGTTGGAGCATCCACCATGCTGAAGCCTCTTCACTTCTGAGCAGGTCCCAGTCCCCACCTCATTCCCACCTCTGCTCTGAAATCAGCATCAGGAGCAAAATTTCCCATCAGGGCAAGACTCCTCTGGACACTCTCTTGGCTTTGGGCAAGGGCTGGCCTACCTGATGAGAAGCGATCCCCCATGCTGGGGTGGATCAGGGGGGCGCAGGGACTGAGGAGGGGTACATCAGCACAGCCCTGGTCCCGGCTGGGCACATGATGAGCCCTGTTGGAGCACAACCCACAGTGACGACAAGTATGGCCTGGAAAAGACACCCCACTTCTCTCTGCCTCTCTAAAAAAACACCAAGGAAAATAACAACTATGCTTTCAAAAGTAGTGGTTAAATCTTGAGTCTTGAATAAGTATTTGTTTGAGATCAGCGCTTGGAGCTCAGCAGTTTGTTATATAAACACTGGAGATGAATAGCAGAGGAATTTCTACCTTTTCTATTAAAGAGTTGAGATGTATTTCAACGAGCACACTTTCACCAAGGGGTCTGAGCTAACAATCTCCAGGTGAATGCATTCCTTTATGATTACAGAAAGCTGTTTCTGTTATTCCCAGAGAAGCAGGACATGCTGCATAAACCTCCACTCCTCAACTTGCCAGAGGTGAGAAAGCAACCCCCCCACTAGCACAAAGAGGGTTGGAAACAACGACAGGAGAAACGACCCCAAACCCACACCCCTGGGGTAAGTAGGTCTGGGAGTGCTGGGTTTCCCAGCTCCCTGGTCAGGGAAGCCAGTTGCTGCTTTCCCATGGGAACTGCAGATCATTGCCATCCACATGTCCCCTCCTTCAGTGGCATGAGCTGTGCTGCTGACATCCAAATGCTTGTGCTGAGCACTGAAACACGTGGGAAGGTCAGGAGGTGACCTGCACAAATGAGACACAGCTGCCTTTTGTGGATATCTAGCGACCGCATTTCTGTGCTGAACGCTGATGAGTGCCACTGTTTGGGAGTGTCAAGCACTGGTGCACTACACACTTTAGAAAATGTCCTGCATGAAGCGTGGGGACCCCAGGTATCAAAAGCAATCTCTTCAACCTGATCCCACCAGCGAAATTATGGATTAGAAATTTCAAAAAGCTTGGAAACGCAGAAGCTAAGTTTCTAATGCTGATGTTAACTCAGGCCAAATTGAATTTAACTTGTCCATTTTACATAATATGTCTTGATAGACACTTTGTCATGGAACTCAAAATAGGAAGTATTTACTTGTACAAAGATGATGAATTTGTGTTCCTGTTACAAATACATATTTTACATGCCTTTGACTGATGACTTTCAGAGCCCAATGTAGTGTTGTGATGTTGGTTTATATTTTCAGAGTACAGAAAGGGAGGGGCAACATGGGCAAGAAGGAATAAAACCCACAAATGAGCTTGGCATTAAACTGCCTCAGAGCCTGTATTCCTGCCTGTCTGGGGCATGTCCCTGTGTGTGGGTTGGCAGCTCAGCAAAGCCCCTGGTCCAGGGAATGGAAGCTGCTGGGGCTGGTTGGACCCCACTGCAGTGATTTCAGGGGGACTGGAGAGAGATTCCTAGCTTGGCGCCAATCAAACCCAAAGCTGGGCTCCTACAGAAAGGGAGAGGCTGAGGAGCAGGGACCAGTGAGTGCCCAGGCCACAAGCTGAGGTGTTCAAGCAGGAAACGTTTAGGCTCTTTTCACAGAATTGAATTAAAATATCAAGGAAGCAGCAAATGCTGTAACTGTTTCTTTACTTGCCTTTTTTTTTTTTTTTTTTTTTTTTAATATATTTCTTCATTCAAACACTCCAAGGTTTGTCCTGGGTACTTATAAGCTGCTTCAGTATGAACCTGGTGATTTGGATAAAATAATCACAGACCAAAGTGGCATCTTCTGCCCTCAGAAGGCCCCAGAGGTGCAGGATCTGTGGGGAGGATTTGAGAGGTTGATGGGAGATGGCTAAAGGAGAATGGGGTGAACTCCCTCATGGCACTGCTCTCCCTCTCTCCCAGCACCCTGCACTGCCCTCCATCCCAGAGGGTCACAAGAGCTGCATGAGAGCTGCCCGTGGGCTCCAGCAGCACCTCCTAGTACTGTGCAGGGACTGTCCACAGGTTTCATCTTCTGCCTGTCCCATCTGTGCACAGGGAGCTATTCATTATTCCAGCTGGTCTTGCTGTGATAAATGTTTTCCAGAAATCAGTTCTAAATGTCCTTTTGCAGAGCCTGCTTCCATCCATCCCCCCTGCACCACTGGGCAGAGCTCTTCACTGTGCCAGAAGAATTACAATTCTGCACCACAGAAGGAGGAAACAGAGCTATTAATTTCCTTGCAAGTCTGCAGGGCACTTCCAGGACGGACGCTGCCTTTAGTGAATGCTGCTCATTTCTGGATGGAAGAGGAGTGCTTGCACCAGTCAGGTCCCCAGCACCAACCTATACCACACCCATGAGGGGCCTCATGAGGGGTCACACACAGTCTGCCCAGGCAGGCGAGGGGGACAAGAGCTGAGTCCCAGCTGAGTCCCAGGGCAGACCCTCCTCTGACTGGGGGGCTGGAGCAGGGATGGGTTACAGACCTGGCAGCCAGGAACACCAGGCAGGAGAAGGGTGGAAAGCAGGGTGGGTAGAATTGTCTAAACGCCCCAATTCTTATAACGGAAGCAACTGTGAATCATTTGAAATGCCAAAATCTTGACAGGATGATGAGTTAAACCCAAGTGTGAATTCAATTATGTCTTGGGGCACCACTCAGCCAGAGCTGCCACAGCACATGCCTGGAGCACCAGAGGAGCAGGGGCAGCCGACCTGCCAGCCCAGGGGGTTCCCACTGCTCTCGGGGGGCTGTCCCTGTCCAAGCAGGCTAGTACTGCAGGGGCTGGCATGAGGCTGGTCCCTTCATGCTGTGAACAGGGCAAGGCAGAGCTGCAGCTCCGCATGGCCCTGTGCAGCCAGGTGTGGTGGGCAGGGTTCCCTGAGCCCATTCAGCCCCTCACCCTCTCTCACGGGCTCTTGACTGGCCCTTGCTGGGGGAGGAGGTGCCAGTGGGCTGCTGGAGCCCAGCCTGTACCGGTACCCTGTGCCCTAAGATGCCAGTTGAGGAGGCATTTCCCTCACTGCTGCAGCAGCTGGGCTGGCTGCTCCCACAGCTCCTGCCCTCTGGCCCTGCTGACAGTGACCCCAGTTCTGCATCCATCTCATTATTGCTTTGTGGTGGGAGCAGGGATGTGCAGGGCATCAGTCCTGCCATCAGTCATGCTGGCAAGAAATACGTTCACAACTTTCCCTCCAGCACTGCCCCTTTAGCCCACACACTGGCAGCAGCCCTGTACTTGCCTTGGATGGCTGGAATGAGGAGAGCAGGCCACCATCAGGTATGGGTTAGCTGCAGCAGGCACACACATGTGCCTTGGGGATCAGTGAGCACAAATGGTACCAGGTAGGGCCCACACAGGGACCCAGCAATGAGTAGCTGCTAGTTCCACCAGGACAGGACCAGACTGGGCTCTGCTGCTGCTCAGAGCCAGGAACCAAATGCCAGTGGCAGGGATGTGGCTCAGCACATTGCAGCTGCACTTCCAGGAGGGGTCAGTGGGGTTGGCTCTGGGGTGCCCGGTCAGTACCCAGTGAGTCCCTGTCCCTTATTCAATGGTCCCCTGTCCCAAACCTTTGTTCCCACACAACCACACGAGGCTGTCTGCCAAGCAAGTCAATACAAATCAATCAATGTTTGCGCCCTCTCAATAACTCTATTACACCCTCAAGGACAGATCTAAACCACCCAAATGGGCCTGAAGCATCTGCTGTGCTGCCAGCAGAGCAAGCGTGCCAGAGACTGTAAATCACGCAACATTAATATTGTCACTGACAATGAAAATCTCTGTATTGCCATGTCTGCCCGCCAGCGGTGGCCTTCAGATGTGCTTCATAAGCACCCACGCTCCTGCATCCACAACAGAGGGTGGATGAGGGACACAGAGCACGCTGGGGCCACGGTGCCTTTGCCAGGCAGCCGAATCCGAGCAGCATGTCAGGGCTGTGCAGGGTGCACACAGGGTGTGCCAGGGCCAGTCCCGGCCTTGGAGCTGGGCAAGGTTTAGGGAGCCCACCCAGCAGTGCTCACCCTGCACTATCGGAGACTTGGAGGATGAGCTTTATGCAAACAAAACTTTCTCTGACAAATCTGGAAGGGCAGAAGCCTTTTATACCCACGACACGTCCTCCAGCCCCAGCTCTGGTCTGGGCTCCCAGCCCTGCCTGCAACACAGGGAGGGTTTTGTTCAGCCAAAATTCAAACCAGGGCAGTGCATCCTCAAGATGTCCAGAATCTGCAGAGCAGCAGAGGCAGGAGGAGGAGGAGAGGGCACAATGGCTGCACAGACTGACCAGGACTTGCACATGAGTCTCCTGGCTCCAGTGAGAAGAACTGGGCTGAGGGCCACAGTGCTGAGGCATCGCCAGCTGGAGTTGGAGCAGAGAGTGCAGGAGAGGCCCCAGAGCAGCAGGGCCTCTGCTTTCCCTCAGATATTATGCAAAGTGTTGAGCTGTGAGATTGATGGGACATGCAGGGACCTGCTGATGGAGGTGGATGAGCCTGGGCTCAGAGGATGGAGAGGGAGATAAAGCACTTTGGAGCATGGCAGAGAGGAGGAGCTGACCATCAAGGAGGCTGCCTGGCCTGGAGCCCTCCCTGCCCACCGGTACAGAGAGCCAGCTGCCCCAGCCCACAGTGCCAGCACTGTTGCCTCTGACTGCTCCTCTCAGCTGGAGCTAACACGGCCTCCCGTGGCCACACCAGCCTCATGCTGCCAGGATTCAGGCCAGGACAGCATTGCTTTTGGCATTCTTTAGATGTACAAGACACTTAGAGCTGGAGCTTTAGAGTCAGCCCAGCAGGACAGAAAGGTCAGAAGACATTCTGTCACTTGTAAATAAATAATAATAAATTACCATGTTTGAGCACACTCAGGAATGCCTCTGCGTGCAGAAACATCAGGCTGGATTAGCGCATAGCAGTGACATGGGGACAGGAGGGTGCTGCCACCGCTGCCTCTCTGCCCACAGTGAAGGGCACATCCCGGCACTCCAGCAGCTCTGCTGTGGCTGAGGTGTCACTGTCACCTGATGGACAGCACCACACAGCTCCGCTCCTCCCTAATGTGTCCAAGACAGACACCAGCTCAGGTCAGGAATGTCCCAGCTCAAGGGAGCAGAGTTGGGCCTTGAGGAGCAGAGATGGCTGCAGCAAGACCAGCTCGCAGGGACAAGGCTGAAGGCAGTGCTCCCAAAAGGCCCCAGGGAGATAAGGAGCTCCTCCAGCTGCATCTCCCAGGAGAGGGGCCTGCAGAGATGAGCCCTCCACTCCTGCAAGTTTCAGAGCAAGCTAGAGCTCATTCTCACCCCCAGCCCACAGCTCCTCAACCCCAGCAGCTGCTCCATCCATTGAGTGCCTGCTTGAGGTCTATACGAGTATTCATATGGAAAAGATCTACTCCTTTGAGTCATTTTTCATTAGTTGCAATACTACTGAGCAAAGCAGGGCTGGTTTTGTAAATTAAAATGGGTTGCAGTTCAATACAGAATACTTCATTTGCAGCCAAGTTAACTAAGAGAATCGACATAAATATAATGCAATTACTTTTGCTACTTTCATAATGCCTTTATGAGGCAGATAACCATCCCCATGAATACATTATCCCTCAGTATCTCTGCATCGTTTCTGGACTTAACTCTTTTGAGTAGTATCAGAAGAATGGATACATTTAATTAAGTATCTTATTTTAGAAGTCAATTTTACAATGATCAGGAAGCAGTATCTTTAATTTTCAGTCATAGAAGAGGCTTTATTTCTGCCTCCAGACTGTTGTAATTTTAAGAATGCAGACTTGAACACTACCACTACCATGTATGTGTGTTGCAGGAGAAGATGTACAGCCTGGGTGTCCCTCTGTCAGCCCCAGGCAAGGGAGGGTTCCCGGGGTCTCCAGTGTGCTGACTGCTGCTGGCTGCCAGCCCTGCTGCAGTCCTGGGTGGGCAGAGGCTGCTCTGCCCACTCTGTGAGGTGATCCCATCCAATGGCCAGTGACGGAGCAGCGTGTCCCCATGGGCGGGGACACTGGGTTGAAACCGGCCTGCCATGCCCAGAGCCGACAGGAAGCAGAGCCCTGTGCTGAGCTGGGTGTAACATCCTCCCTTGTCTGGGGCGCTCAATGCCCAGTAGTGAGCCCTGACGAACTGAGTGGGCTGGGACGCACAACAAGGCTGGAGGGCAGCACAGGAGCTGGCACTTTGCTTTGATAATGCATTACACTTACCATGGATTTTTTTACATTTTTGCCACCTTTACAATTAATTTTCAGTGCTCCAGCATGACTATTACCTGCTGCACCCCAGCCCACCTTCATCAGCTCCCTCCATTAGTAGGGACTTCTAATCAGCACAGAGCTAATTGCAGGTTTCCTGGGAGAAAGGCAAGCTTGATAAAGCACATTTCTAAGGGGATCACTGTATTTATGTTCCTCTCAGCAGACGTTTCATGTAGGGACCAGGAGAGATATGACAGGGCAGGGAGGTGGGATGGCAACATGGGGAAACAAAGGACAGGGAGCAGAAGGACCGTTCAAGCTGTGCCTTGGGTGTAGGCAAGGAGGGGAGAGGTGGAGTCTGGCCCCAGCCCCTAACCCAGCTGCTGTGGACCCTCCCAGCTCCTCCATGTTCCCTTCTGAGCAGAGCCAGCACCAAGGGGTGACAGCCTGGGCACAGTCTCAGGAACCTGACTCCACCATGAGGGAAACGATGGAGCTGTTCTGGCTGGAAACAGCATTCCAGGGGCAGGTGTTCAGAGGTGAAAAGAAGTATTTTATTTTTTTAAAATCTCTGAAAAACATGAATTTTAATCAAATTAGGAACATGTAGGTCTTACTTAAGAGTCCCAAAGGCAGGAAGCCCCAAGAACATCCTTGACCACCCAGAGGGACCCCTGCAGACACAGCTGGGGCTGCTCCAGGCTGCCCTGTGACAGGCTCCGAGAGAGGGGGGATGCCATGTGCATGCTAAAACAGATTCACGTCACCCTGCTTCACTTCAGTCTTAAAATACAGAGTGCAGAGAGAGAACCAAATTCCCGAAACTGGACTAAAACTCTTTTGAAATGTGCTTGGTATCAGAGCAGATGGAATCTGTCTCCTCCAGGAGGGGCCTCTGCAAGCACATTCCCTATATTTGCTTTTACATCACTAGCTATTTTAGACTTGCAGTGCCACTTCTCCACAAGCAGCCAATAAAAATATCCTGTAGAAAGCACTGGTATTCCTCTGTGCTTGGAGCGAAGCTGCTCATCTGGAGTGCAAAGCGCGAGCAGCTCTTCGTGGCAAGCAGCATCCCCTACAGCCACAGGACAAGCCCCTGGTACTGAGGACATTCGTGGCACTCCCACAGAAGCTGCCCAGCCTCACTGTGTGTGGCTCACTGTGTGTGGTCCCTGCTCCCCTGTGGCTGCGCTCCCCCCAGCCCCCATGGGGACACCCCTCAACCCCGGGGCGAAGGGCTCCAGCCAAGTGCACTAACCAGGAGAGAGGCCCGGCAGCCCCAAAGCCCCGGCGGGGAGGGACATCAGCGGCGAGGGGCAGCTTTTTCTCATGCTGCAGCCCTGGGACAGTGAGTCCTGCTAGCTCCGGCTGCGGGAGCACTGAGGGACACGGTTCCGCATGGATCGGAAGAGAAGCAGAGTTGCAGACGGGGTGTGGGTCAGGGTGTGAGGGGGCTGGGGCTGGCTCAGCCCAGCAGCAGCAGACAGCCACATGCCAATCTCCTGGAGTGGGAATCAGCAGGCACTCACCACCTGCAGCTGCCCTCCGTGGCATTTGAATGACACAGCTTTTCATCTCCAGGCTGAGTAGCTACATTTTTAAATATGGAATATTAGGGGTTTATGACAAAATCAAACAACACTTGCTGGAGAATTGATTCTGCCTCTTGTTTCCCTCCTAGCTGCTGCCACAGTATTGCTCCTCGGCGAGCGATATATAAGCCCTGCAGCAGCACAGGGCTGGTTTTCAGGACACTCTTATGGCTGGCTTTTCAGCATGAGGAATAGCAGCCCAGCTGCAGATGGGAGGATAAAAAGCCCCTCTAAAATCCCTCCAACAGATCCATACTCCATTTCTGGTGGTGCAAAAACAACTGCACAATTGATTGGCTCTTAAGCCCAAATTTGTGAGTTGCAGAAAGTTGCTGGCTCCAAAGTCACTTAAATTCCCGGCATGTCCCAGAGGGGCTGTTAGTTCTCAAGTAGCTGAAATCATTGAGCTGAACCCCTCTCCTGCACCCCCACCAGCCTGGAAATCGCCTGACCCTCACAGAGCTCATGCAATCTGGCTGCTAGGAATGGGTCTTGCCCCACATGTGACAGCTCCTGCATTTCATTATGCAGGATGAGATGAAGAATCCCAATCTTCCCCTTAGTTATTCCTTCCCTACTTTCTTCCTGATTGCTCAATACAAAAGCTTCAAGCCATCTTTAAACCAAATTGCTTCACAAATGACAAATAACAAGAAAATAGGCTTCATAACCAGGAATAATGAAAGAAATCATTCACTTTGATATCAGGAGCTGGTCGGTGCTAAAGGAGCCCTTCAGCCTGAATAGCAGAAAAGCACATTGCAATTTTCATGTACTTACTGGGATAAAACATGTGACTCCATGGATGCTGCAGCTGTCATCTCGCACTGGTCTTTGCACTTTGATGCTGAATTGCACAGGTTATCTTGACACTTGCTGATAAATTTTAAATCACCTCTTTTGCTGTATGCGAGAAGGGGCAGGGAGAGCACATCTGAATACAAATGTTAATGATATTTTTTAGACCTTGCCAGAGAGTGAGAATAGTGGTACGGATGGTATCCAGTGCTGTGTCCCCAGCTCTGGACCTTCCTGCCACAGCAGGGCTCCAGAGCACAGCTGCCAGCCCCAGGTCTGCCAACTCTGCCCCACTCTGCCTAGGAGGGGCCCTTGCTGCCCTTCCCACCCCCCAGCTCCTCACCTACACACTGTTGACCAACACAATAATCTTGGTGCAATTAAGCAAATTCCTGAGCAAAACCAACTAACTTTCCAAAGCTTTTATCTTGGCAGCTATGAAGACAATGGCTACAAATATGTGGGCCCGCACCAAGCGGCAATTAGAAAATCATAATTTTGATTCCATCCTGGTTTTGTCCACAGAGAGCTCAACTGGGAGTTAGATTAGCTTGATATGGCAAACTTACTATCCAAAATATGTATAAAAAGTGAGGAAACTCAGAAAAATGCCAGAAGCAACCCCTGCAGAGCTACCTGGTCAGATGTGCCACACTGAAAGGAGGCTGATGCTGCTGGTGTCCAGCATGGGGTTTGGGAATGTGGGGCACAGAGCTGGCACCCAGATGCAGGGCTTACAGCATCCCTGGGAAGCACCCTGCTTTCCAAAGCCCCTTCTGATCTGACTGGAGCAGCCACAGCATCTGGGCCTTTTTTCCACCTCCGCAATGCCTTTGCCCTTCTCCCATTTCTTCCCCCACTCAGACAATACACTCAGGGTTCAGAGAGGAAGTTGCCCCAAGGATGTTCAACCATTAGGGAAATCTCCAGTGCAAACAGATTAATTAATCTAATCAGACGCATCTCTCTAGAGGAATTGGATTAGTGCTTTTTGGATAAGGATTGCATTAAGCTGATAAATAACACATGCAATGAGATGTTGATTTATTGCAAAGGGAGGGCTTGAAAATTCTCACAGGTTCCTGATCTCATCCTGGAGCTCCAGGTTGCTCCTGAGCAAATGAAACAGCCACGTGCTCCAAAGTTCCCTTTGACACTGCAGAAGCCACTGAGCCCTGCATGGCCAGGGAGTCACTTCTGCCCTGGCACCTGCTGGCAACCATTGGCACACAGCCACTGGCCTGGTCACATCCATCCCCAGTGCTGCTGGGAAACAGCCCTTTGGGATGCACACCCAGCACGTTCAGGCTCAGGGGAAGCAGGGACTGAGCGAGCATTTGCACACTCTTACCCTGGGGGCTCTGCTGGGGTGGGGATACCCTTGGGGAGGCCATACCCATGGGGGTGCCTGGAGGGGGCTGCAAAACATTTAACTACTCCATGACATCAAATGCTCTTTCTTCCCAGTTGCAGCTCTGTTCCATGGGGGCAATGGCTGATGCAGCAGTAAGGACAGCCAAGCTTTGATTTTTTTAAATTTTTTGCCAGGACATGAGCATATTCAGGGAAAGATTTTATCTGAAGATAGAGAATTCTTCTCCTTGCCTAGCTCACACTTGAAGTGCCAGAACAGACTTCTCTGTTCCCATCTTCTGTGAATACAAAGCACCATCTGTTTCCTCTTGTCCCACAAGTCTTGGCATGCAAAGAGTTACCAGGTGCTGCTCTGTCTGTCTTCACTGAGACAGAAAAGTCCCCAAGACAATCAGGGCAATACATCCTTTACAGTCTGTCCATTTAATGACTGTCCACAAGACACCAGCCATCCATCCCCATTTAATCAGGTGTCAATGGTAGTTCTACCCACATTCAGCATGTTTAAATGCACAAGTGCAGCTCTCTGCCCCAGGGATTCACTGCTATTCCAGGGGCTCCCCTCTGTGCCAGCTGATGGCACCAGGACTTGCTCTGGCACTTTGGGGATGGATAGGAATGTTTCCAAGGTCCTTGTTCCCCAGGCAGGGGACAGCATGGATGCACTGTGGTAGAAAGAGCTGTCTTCACAGCATACCTGAGGCAAGGCATGGTCCTGGCTGTTACAGGGAGGAGCAGTGCATCCATGGAGATGCATCTGGTGATTGGTGTAGGGAAGGCACCAGGCCAGAAGGTCAGCTTGGCAGGTAGGGCATGAAGTGGGCAAGAGCCCATCAGCAGGGCCAGGTGCCCAAGCCTAGTTCCAGCTTTCATTAGGTGCTCAGAAAGCTATGCCACAATGGCTTTCTCACAGCTGTTTTCCCCGCCTCCGGATTTCCCTACAAAGCTGTTGTTTTCCTTGCTGCAGCTCCCTCAACATCACCTCAGGAACCTGAGTGTCTCTACACAGCTACACTCGTCCTTTGCTTGGCTCTGTGCTGCCAGCACAGCAAAAATACAGCGGAACTGCAGAGAGCGGCAGCTGCCTGAGGCCATGCTGTCGGTCACAGTTACAGGTGCTTAACAGAGTGGAATGAAGTGGCAGGCACTGCTTTTGGAGTCCCATCTATAGCAAGGAGGGCAGGTGAATGCTGATCCTCCTGCCCTGCTCCCCACTGTGCTGTGGGCTGCAGCTCTCCGGGTCAGTGCCCAGGCCTGGCTCCCCATGGGCTCGTGCAGGTGCTCCAACCTGCTGAGCAGGCCACATGGCACCCACTCCCCTCCTGTCTTAAACTTCTCCAGCCACCTGAACAAAACCAGGCACCGGGGAGGGCTGGCTGGACACATCTCCTGATCCTGGTCTGGTCTTGTTTGTGCCCACACGAGGGTCTTCCACACAGAGGCAGCCTGGCTACCCCACACGGAATGCAGCAAATCCTCCTCTTTCAAGCTCCCCAGGTTCCCTCCACTGCCATTCCCAGGGTGACTGTGCAGTCTGAAACAAGTCTGAGGAGCCTCCAGCACCATTAAGAGCAGAGTGGATCCCCAAAATCACTGCACTGCACACCTGTGTGTGACAGATGTGGGCTGCCTGCACACCACTGGAGTTTGCAGGTTAATTCAGCTGGGAAAGCTCTTCATGAGCAGGCAGCAAACACAGCTGCTCACCACAACCCACCTCACCTGCAGTGGCCTCTCCTGCCCCAAGAAAACAGGATAAAAACTTCACAGAGCGAATTTCTCAGCTGGAAGAAATGCAGAAACAAACACAACTTACTTGAACTCTCACAGCAGGTGCAGTGTTGCCTGCTGCTCAGGAATCAAGCAGGCAAGCGGTTGATCCTAAACACAGGCAGCTGCTCCCTAGCAGCCAGCTGGGGCATCCAGGAGAGGGGGAGCTGCCTCTGGCCCAGGACCAGCCTTTGTTTCTCCTCCCTTGGGCACCAGACAGGGCAGGAGCCTGCCACAGCCCCAGCAGACAGAAAGCTCCGTCAGCCCTGGAGGTAGTCGGGCCTTTGGACAGAAGCATTGCCCAGGCAAAGCCTCTCCTGAGCAAGCAGATCCAGCTGCAGTGCTCCTGCTGCTGCTCTGAACAGCCATGGTGCGGACCCGAATCGCAGCTGGGCCAGGGTGCTCAGCTGCACAGCAGCTCCCTCCCATTGTTTGCCATTGCTGCCACCCTGCCTGGGGCTCTTAGAGCAGGAGCTTTACAGCCTGGGGCTTTACAGCCTTCCCCTTGGCAGTAAAGTGCCACACAATATTAAAGAGCCCAGAATAGAGAGTTGCCTTTCTTTGTGTTCATTTGGGCAGAAGAGGTAAAAGGAGAAGTTGTTGCAACCCAGCCTTGCTCCACACAAACACGTTGTGCCCATACACCAGGCAGTGTGACAGGCAGTTGGACTGCGCCATGCTCGATCACACCAGCAGCGCATAGCCAGATGAGGGAATGGGTCCAGCTTCCACCCAGCAAGTGTGTCAAGGTAGTTTCTGCTCACAGGGAACTATGCAGCATGTCACTTTCCTCAGGGACAGGCAGCTCCTGGCTGCTGGGGAGAGGCTGTGACACTGCCGTGGCTGGTCCAGGCTCCCCCATCCCACCAAGCCTCCAGCCGGAGGCCATTTGGCAGGACAGCACAGGGGCCAGGACAGGACCACAGGGTACAGAGCCACAACAATGGGCAGCACCTCTGGGGTCTCTGGGGCCCCCTTAGGCCCAGAATGGCTCAGAAGTTTGCAGAGCTGGTGCTGAAGCAGGCTGGATGAGTGGTGACCTGTGCTCCGTGCTGCAGATGTGGCAGTGGGTGGCATCGGGGGGCACGAGGTAGCACCTGTTCACACCTGGCCTCCGGTGGTCGCAGCATGCGTTTGCACGTTCAGGGGCGTCAGTCTCTTCTCACCGGTAACAATAGGACAAAAAGAAACAGCCTGAACTTGCGCCGGGGGGGATGGGGGCGGCGTTAGATGGGATATTTGAGGAAATTCCTTCCGAGGGTGGTAAGGGGCGTTCCCGCCTGAGGGAACTTAGCCCGGGGAGACAGCGCCCTCTGCTGAGGTACTGCGGGAACGCAACGGGCGAGGAGCTCTGACCCATGACCACCACAGCCCCCATCCCGCCCCGCAGCCATCGCCGTTGCTATCCCTGTTCCTATCCCCGTTGTTACCCCGTTGCTATCCCCGTTGCTATCCCCGTTGTCTCCCTTGTTGTCCCCGTTGCTATCCCCGTTATCCTCGTTCCCCGCCGCCTTGGCGCTCCGCGCCCGCCAGAGGTTGCTGTCGGCCCGCAGAGCCGTGAGGCGCCGGGCAGCGCTGCCTCCCCCGGCAGACAAAATGGCGGCCTGAGGGGGCGGGAAGGAGGTGGACGGGCAGAAAGGGTTCTGGAGGCGTGGAGGTGCTTCAAATTCCAAGATGATTCATACATCACTCTGTTGTTTTCTGTGTAATAAACAAGATGGGTAGTAGAGGTTGGAGGAGCTGGATGAGCTTGTCCCTGGGGTTTAGTGGAGAAGCAGGATGGTCGGACACATCCCCCAACAACAACTGATCCCAAGGAGCAATGGCAGCTGCTGCCAGACTGCAACTGACTCTGGCTTCAGCTTCCCCAGAGGTGCTACACACTCAGAGGAAGTTATAAAACATGTCCCTGAAGGTTCAGACACAGACGCCCCAGTGCGATCTAAGTCCCAGAATCCCAGAATAATTTCGTTTGGAAAAGACCTCCAAGACTATTGAGTCCAACCTTTCACTGATCATCACTTTGTCAACCAGACCAGAGCACTGAGTTCCACATCTGGTCATTTCTTGGACACCTCCAGGGATAGGGACTCCACCACCTCCCTGGGCAGCCCCTTCCAGTGCATGACCACCCTTTCCATGAAGTTCTTCCTGATGTCCAACCACAGCTTCCCCTGGCACAGTTTGAGGCCATTTCCACTCATCCTGTCACGGGTTGCCTGCAAGCAGAGCCTGATCCCCTACAGGTTGCTACAGCCTCCTGTCAGGAAGCTGTAGAGAGCTCCCATCTCATCCCTGTCCTGCGTGCTGGGGCTCCCATCCTTCCAAGGCACCGACCCCAAGCCCTGGCAGGTGCCCAGCAGCAGGCTTGCCTCCCTGCAGGGCCAGGTGGCCCTGGCTTCGCTGGCCATGCTCTCCCACTGGCTAACCCCAAGCTGCCGTTGAGGAGGGTGGGAGAAACTAAAAAAACAAATGGTTCTCCTCCTGCTTTTCTCTCTTTTGCTAAAGGCCCCAGCGCAGTGATCTCAGTGGCGTTGTTTAGCCAATTACTAATTTACTAGGAATTTAGTTTAATGCATTAATAAATGTTGTCATTTTCATGACAAATTATTGTAATAACACATTTTAATGGGCTGCAAGAGTTGGGAGAATAGTGGGAAATAAATATATTTTAGTATTACTTATTCACTACATTTGTACCTAATTATATTTGCAGAATAATTACAGTGGCACTGCTTCCCCACACTGAGTTTGTGTTGGCAGCACGGGGGTGATAAATCCCTGGCAGTGGCAGCAGCTTCCTGCAGTGGCAATCACAGCCCTCCATCATGGCAGGGCAGCCCCCAGGTGACACTGTCCAGCCGGGCCCACTGCCAGCTGCTCTGATTTACCTGCCTCTGCTCAGAGGAACTTGTCTGGGAGATGGATTGCTGGAAGGATCCTCTATGCCGGACATGAATCACTCTTTAATCACCTCTTTTAGCCTCCCTGGGCTAAAGAGCACAGAGCCAAGGTTCCACCAGGCGAGGAGCCTGAGTGATTTTGGTGCTGCCGCAGTGAGTTGGAGGGACACCTGCATCCTGCCATTGTCCCTTGGCAGCCCCCAAGCACCACCCTGGCCAGGATGCCAGAGCCCCTGCACCATAGGGTTCCCGGATGGAGGAGAGGCTGCTGGGACAGGGTGGCAGGGTCAGGTGTGCAGGCTGCTATGGCAGAGCCTGGCACATGGGACCCGCTGCTGGCCAATGGATGGGTGATGGGCTCCCATCTGCCGTGTGAAGGGTGTAGAGCAGAGACCATCAAATGCTGGGCCTGGCCAGTTTGAGAGCTGCTGCTCATGAGTGGTGTGTCACCCCACTGCCTGTGGTGGTATGTCACCCCACAAGGCAGGGACAGTGTGGAATAGAGCAGCAGGGCTGCGTGCAGGGCACTGGCAAGGAGAACCCGGCAGCACTGGTATGGTGACAGAGCTTTCAAAGATACATGAGGACAGGAGAACAGCAAGACAGAGAGCAGGACATGAGGACAGCCATCACATACTCTCATAAAGGTCAGCACTTGGGCTGGTGGTGGCACTGCTCCATCCTGCCACTTTGTGTGGGCTCTGAAGGGTCCTGGGCAGCAGCTATGAGCCACAATTATGCAAGACCTTTTGATCATAACAGATTTATTCAAAACTCATGCATAAATATTAATGTCCCTGAAGATTTTGAACAACTATTTGGCATAAGCAGAGCAAATATTTAAATCAAACCTGACTGCTGTGCATTGCAAACAGACAGGGCAGCTCTGCACACGATGGCACCTCTGGCAAAGCCTGTCTGTGCACTGGCATTTCTGGGAGCCCCACGAGCTGCTGTGGTGTGCACAGCACGTGAGCATGCCCCCACAGCTGCCCTCCTGTGCCCTGCTCAAGGGGGTTGGTTCAGCCATGTGGGTGGCACCTGGCTGGAGGGGAGTCCCTCTGCCCAGCCTGGACCTGGGCTGGGGATTGAGGCAGCCCCCACCCTGTGATCACCCTCCCACAGCTGACAGCACAGTCCAGCAGCCACTGGTGCTCAGGGGACCAGTATGGACTGGCCACCAGTTTGAGCCCCTTTGCCCCATTTTGCCCTGCTCTCTGAGGGCAGCACACCAGGCACACATGCCTGGTATTCCTGCAGTAATGAACACAGATGTATGTGCTGTCATCAGGCAGCGTGAAACGTTATGAAACTATATTTGGCTCCTCTTACCACTGATGAAGCGTGTCCACTTTGGGCAAATTGCCATTTTCCCATTTAACAGGATTTCAGCTTCTCTCCAGGGAGCTGCCCAGGGGCCCATGTGGGGCTGTCCTCCCACCACTGCCAGCTGGAGCTCCTGCCCCACGGAACTTGGCATAAAGGGCACAAGCCAGAGGCTGATCTAAACTCTCCCTGCTCCTGCTTCTTTTCCTGCCAGGGCTCACGGGGCAGGTCTACAGACCCTGATGCAGGGACAGTGTTCATTGCCTGTGCTCTGCCCTCATGGAGGGGGGAATCTCTTGGCTGTGGGAAATGCAGGGGTGTGGCAGGTGCAGCCTGCTCCCTGGTCAGGCTGTTCTTTAATGACCTGGTCCATATGCACTCACTGTTCAAGGCCATAATATCAGGACACTATTGGCAAAGGGGCAGTCTGGCAGCCACAGTGTGAAGCAGAGGTAACAGAAGTCACCTGTTCAGCACTGATGAAGGGACCATTTGGGCTTTGCCATGTGGTGCTGCACCCCATGGCTTCTGGGTGAGTGGGGCCGCTCTCCCTCCTGGCCAGGGATGTGCAGAGGAGCAGGAGTCATTTGGGAGATAACTTCAAAAGGAACATCTTCTGCTTTGAAGTACGTGGGGATTCTCTGCTTTGACACCTCATTTTGTCACCCACCCTCAGATACATGAGGCGGGTCAGGCTCTAGTGCAGACCTTTGGGATGACTTTGCGCAGCCGGCATCCCCAGGGCCTGCCTCCTGAGAGAAGATCAAGGGGCAGCTGAGCCCAGCACTGTCCACACACGGGGCAGGACCTGGCACTGCCTCTCCCCCTCCCTGGGCACCAGCCCTGCTCCCTCATGCCCTCCTGGTTCTCCACTGGCATCAGCAAAGGCAGGAGCAGGAAATACCTTGGGCATGCCTGGAGCTTATGCAGAACTGGAGCAAGATAAAAATGCCCCGAGAGGTGCTTGAGGTGTGTAATTTCACAGAATCATAGAATTCCTTGTGAGATTTAGAAAATGGCCCCAGTTCTGTCCCTTTGAACAACAACAACAAACATCCTCTTGTATGGGGGAAACTGGCAAATTGCAGCAATTTTCTGTGAAACGAGCTGTTTTGAGGCTACAGATGTTGGCACCAGTCTGTCTAAAATAAAAATAATTGCAGACCATTACAATAAAGTAATCTTTTCAGATGAAAAACAATTATGCTTTTCAAAGCAAGCACATGTCTTTACACCTCGTAATTATCAATTACAGAGATACCTGCTCTGTTATCTCAACAGCATCTCCAGTTGGCTTCTCAGGGCTAATTGCAGGGGATTTAATTCAGAACTCAAACACTAATGATTTTGACCTTTATGCCTATTCCTGAGGTGTGAAAGCACTTTAAAGGCTGTGCAAAACTGATCTGCCTGTGGTTTGCATTGCATGTGCCCACCTTTTAGCATGGAGAACCTCTCTTTTCCCTGTCTGCCCTTCCTGAAATCCCTGGCCACTGTGGGGGCTGGACAGGAGGCGATGGGCCCTAGCCACAGTCACAGCTCCAGACCCAGACACACAGAAATGCTCCTGCCGGGGCTCCAGAGCAGTACCAGGCAGGCAGAGCCCAGCAAGGAGCAAATTCAGCCACATGTCAGGGATAAGTGTGCCAGAAGTCCCAGCAGTGGACGGGCTTCCATCACACTCCTAATGGTGTCATCAGCATTGAATGTTTTCTGTAGAAATGAGCTTGGAAAGTCTAGTCTCCGATACAAATTGTCCTTTTTGCTTGCAGAAGATAGGAACCTCATCCCACAGGGCCTTTGGGGCTGACACGGGCCCCCTCGCTCTCCTGCTCTGTGTTACATTTGTGAGTTTTAATATTTAATTGGTGTTTTTTGCTATTTTGGTCTCCTGGCACTTTGCCGAAGTTGAGAGCTGGAGGTCAGCAGTGGGGAGGAGGCTGTGTATTAGTTCATCAGGTTTTTATGATTTATTTGTTATGGATGCGTCACCAGGCCTTTCCCAGAACTCTTGGCTGCTTCCCTTACCTATTATTTATAGCCTTGTCTTTCCCTCCCCTTATACCCTGGGCTTTGGCAGGCTTGCTGATGGAACCCACCTCAGGGGGCTGGGACCCCACAAACCTCACAAACAGATGCTGAGGCGAGGAGGAGAGGGGAGACCCAGAGGACACTTTAGGAATCCCCAGGTGACAACTTAGTACCCAGGGGGATGCATGCCTGCAGCTGGAGGCACCCGGGTCTCAGCCAGCAGCCCCACAAGCATGGCCACTGGGTAGTGGGATCATGGTGTGGCCAGGGGCTGAGTGGGGATCGTGCTGTGGCCAGGGGCTTAGCAAGGCACTGAGGGCGATGCGGGGGCCATGGGCAGTGACTCACCTCACCCTTTCCCCAGCTCGAGTCTGCTCCAGAGCTGAGTTCCTTGCACCAGCTGGCATTATGCCTCTGTTGTCTAGGCAAAGGTTTCCATGACACTAAATAAAGTGAAATATGATTTTGCACAGCTGGATTCTGTCTTAGATGCAGGTTAGGGACAAGAAATGCACATCCAGCAGAGAGCTGTGGGTAGCAAATTATAAGGGCTGTGATCCATGATGGCAACAAGCAGAAAAATACCAATTTTTAGGAGTTATTCATCTGACTCCCAACCAGATGTTTACTTCCAAAGCTGTATCTTGTTTGTTGGTCTTGCATAATCAGCTCATGGCATGAGGACAGAAAGCATTCAAGCCATGTCATAGAATAAATGAGTAGCCGGAGGGGATATGTATCAGGGCCTGGGCTCCCACACAGGGAGCTCACATCATGCCTGGGATCAGCTGGCAACCTTGACCATGTGCTGAGCCACTGGCCCAGTTTGGTACTAGTGGCACCTGCAGATACCTCTGCTGGGCAGGTGCATCTCCCCACAGAGGGCTTTGACACTGCAGCTGGTGCAAGGGTTTATTTAAATACTTTTGAGGTGCAGCATTTGATGGGATCTCTGTGAAGAGAGAAGCTTTACACATCTTATTTTAGGAGATTTAATGGGATGTTATGGGATGTCAAGTATACTATGTTAATTGGCGTTAATTGGGAAGTTGTCTGAGTTCTGGAGACTCAATTAGAAGGAATTAAAATCCATTCTCGTTTATTCCTGCATACAAAATATCTACTGCCTTTCTACTCCTCTCTTCCCATGAGAAGCCAACAGCATGTTCAGGCCAAGGGTGCACCCAACTTTCGGGGGAGAAATAGGTGAGCAATGCCAGACTGGGAAGGAAAATCAGAATAAAGCTGCCTTAGGGAGAGAGATGGAAAAGAGCCTTCTGTGGTCACAACTCAACCGATTTGTAACAGATCAGGAATTAAGAGCAGCTCCAGGTGTCTGCCAGGCAGGGACGGGCTCAGCCAGAGGTGAGGGGGGAAAAAGAAGACCATGCAGGATGCCTGGTAGGGGACAGGCAGGGCTGTGACCGTGGGGCAGGACAAACAGGAGGCTTGGCTGTCTGGGAGCAGGTGGATTGAGGATGACCAAGGCTCTTAACCCCCCCTTCCCACGTATCGTGTAGACAAACACCCAGAGCTTGCAGAATAATAATGTAAAAGTGAAGAAATAAATATATACTGGGCAAAGAGTGGGAGTGCCTGGCCAAGGGGCTGCCGGCCCCTGCCCACCCAGCACTCACAGTGGCTCTACAAATTAGCCATGAAATTGGAACGTGATGGGAGCTTTGAAATCGGGAGTTTAGGGAGAGTTTGTAAAGTGTTTAAAAGGCAGAAGCAACACAAAGCCTCAATTTTAATTATTGCAGTTTTAATCAGTGGAATAGTTTTTTATACCCTGAATGGTGAAGTAATTGGAAATGAGAACGGAGTTTGCTTGTGGTGTGAATTTCAAAGTGGGGAGAGGAGCAGCCCAGACCTAAGATGCTCTGGGCTCTAGGGAGGGAAGGGGGTGCAGGAGAGAGGAGGAGGCTGGGGGTGCAAGGGGGACAGTGCACTGGTGCTGGCCAGTTGCTGGGGTGACAGGTGGGCATTGGGCCCCCACCTCCTTTTCAGGGAGGTCTTCCAGCTCTGCCACTTGGCATAGGCATCTCTGCCTGTTGCTGTCCTTGGAGGCTTGGTGGCACGTGCACCTCTCCCATGGGTGGTGGGTGCTGGCAGGGCTGCAGGACACTGCGCCCATTCCTCACTGCAGGACCTGTGCAATGGGCACAATGCACTGCAGGCCCCAGTTATCTCTGAGCTGCCACATGGGTGCCCTGGGTGGACACTGGCTGGACAACAGTGGATGACATGCCCCCTGGGGCAGGCGGATCACATCCCTTCTGGGACAGGTGGATTGCATCCCCCTGAAGCAGGTGGATCACATCCCTCTGGGGTAGAACCAGGCAGTGGTGAGCCATCCCACAGGGTCCCAGCTGGGAGGGGGGAAGCAGAGGCTGGGAGTGTCTGTGCCCAGAGCCAGGGTGCAGGCAGAGGGCTGACGGGGTGAGCTCCAGCTGCGGCAGGGGAGAACAGCCTGCTGGGATGAGTAATATGGAAGTCATTTGATAGCAAGGAAGGGATATTCCTGCTCTCAGTCATGTTTAGGTAATTGGAAGTAAATAACTCCTTTCATCCTAAAACCGGATGACTTCATACACGAGGTAAATGGAAGAAACAAAATCCCAATTTTCGTTCGTGTTCCACGCACGTAGTAAAAATGAACCTTCGTCTGCAGCAATTCTGAGCTAATGAAAAACGAATGAGGTTTTAAATCAAGCCCAAACGCAGAGCTCTGCTGCCAGAGCCATGCGGGGCTGCTGTAGGACAGCCTCCATTTCCAAGGCTTCTCGCAGAATCCTGAATAATTTTATTAGATTTTGAGCAAGGCTGTTGCCAAAACATTCATTACTGCACCCAGCAAACAGCGGGAGACCAGGAGACACAGGGGTGTCTGTAGGGCTGATGCCATAAGCAGTCCTGGCTTTCTCTTCTCTTCTCTCCCTGAAGTTCCAATGGGCTGAGGTTTATTTAGTGGTGTCTGTACATCACTCATATGATACAGAGTGACTGGCCCTGCCTGATCACTTCTTCTGGAAGGGTACCTCCTGTACAGCCTTAAATCATGTCTGAACACATTATAATTCTCCCATGTGCCTGGTGACTCCTGTGTATTTGATCAGTTCAGATTCCATAAAAATGTAAATAATCAAAGCCCTTCTGCTGTTATTTATAATGCTTCACTCTGGGTTGTAATTTATGAATTAATTTCAGCTGCAAGTTTCTGGAGGGAGGGGAAAAAAAGATGAATAATCGGATGTGTGGCTGCCACTAAAATCCATGACTGCTGGTGTCTCCTCCACTGTACATCCCCCAAACCCTGCAGACCTGACTGTGGCTCCTGGGGAAGCAGGGGCCAGTCCCTGCCCTGGCATCTGCCATTGGGGTGGCCACAGTGAGTCCCACAGGTGCTAGGAGGGTCCAGGGCAAACTGCTGCCAGCTGGGATGCCCCACTTGGCCCCGGCTGTTGCCAGGCGCTGCTCCGGTGGTGGGTGCTCCTGTGCTGGGACCCCTGAGGGAGCAGGCAGGACCCACCAGGGCATCAGTGCAGCACAGAACAGTGTAGGTTTGTGCCAGAGATTCCACTCCTTAGCGCTTATCTCTGGTGTGTCATACAACCTGCCAGCTCGTAGATCGACACTTGTGATGGTCTTTAGAGCCAATGATCCACCCGGCAGAGGACTGGCAGAGGCAGCTGCTGTGGGACCCTGGCTTCCCTGTGGCCAAGGCACAGCCATAAGCCCCAGGAACCAGCACTGGCTCTGTCCAGCTACAGGGAGCTGCAGGTTGGCCTGGCCACACCGCCCGTGCCTCGTTGCCCACTATTAGCTCTCTGTTAAGCATCATATCTGATCCAGACACAGCATTATATGCATTTCTCTGTGAATAAGCTCTGCTTGACACACTCTTTGATTGCTTTTTTAAAACCATGTGGGGAGGATCAGTTCTTTCATCCACTGATAAGGTATCAGGTGACAGAGGGATCAGCATCCACCACATAAATCTGCAACTAATCCTTTGGAATCGATATTTTTCATTAAGAACCTGTGAGAGTTGGGCCATTATAGGGAAAAATCTGTTTAGGTTGACACCTTGATGAAGTTATTCAGTTCAGGGGCTTAAGTCATTGGAAGGTAATAAAGAGCAAAGAGCACAGAAAGATCGAGGTGCCGGTTATGAGAGTTCACGACGGGAATAGGGGCTTTATTGCAGAGAGAAATTATCATACTGATTTATTGTGGAATTATGGGAACTTTAAAAGGCTGGCAGCACTGCCCTGCTGTCACCGCCGGCTGGGGACACTGCGCAGGTGTTCTTTCTCATGCTGGGGAGTCTCCCCTCCTGTGCCGTGCTGTGGGATCACTTTGCCCTCCCACAGCATTGTGTGACAGCCAAGAGGTCATCTGTGATGCCCAAACTGCTGCTGCCAGTATGGGCATTGCTGTGGCTGGAGGTGGTGGAGCTGGTACTCCATGGCTGGGGCGCAGGGACTCCTGGGCACTCAGGAGCTCTGGGTGATGCCCAGGGCCACCTGTGTCACAGCAAAGCTGGAGGCCACAACAAAGCTTTTCTTCTATCACCCTGGGCATCTTCCTCACTGTGCCCTGTGTCCTTGATGCTCTTCAGCTGTCTATACCCTGTATCTTTGATGCTCCTTAGCTGAGCCTTATGTCCTTGATGTTCTTCATCTGTCTGTCCCCTGTGTTGCTGGTGTTCTCCAGGAGAGGAGGCCTCACTGCCTTCCCACACTGCTGCCTCCTCCATGAAGCACTTCCAGCCACAGCAGCAATGTCTGCTGGGGTTCCCAGATGGATTTACTTCCAGTCAGCTCTCTTCCTGGCCCCAATGGGGGCAGCAGCCCCACGATTGCAGGAGGGTTGGGGGGGGCACAGGGAGCTGCAGGGTCATGGGGAGCCATGGAGCTGGGGCCCTGTGGGAAGCAGCAAGGGGCTTGGCAGGAGTGCAAAGGCTTAATCCCTAAATAAACTGTAAGAGAAGGAGTGTACACAAGCACGTACACACTGGGGCTGCTTTGAATGTGCAGGATGCTGCTGGCTCCTCTGTGCAGAGTGAGCAGGGCACTGTGCCTGCTGCCACTCTGCAAACCCAGCTTTAATAACTGAAGAAGTCAAACTTATCCTGAAGTTTCCTTTATAGGTTAACCGAGGTTAATTGTGCGAGCTGCAAATGAAAATATCTTGCTCATAAATCCCCAAACCTCATTAAAGAGGATTAAATGATATGCCTACTTTGTAAATCCTAAAATTTCACACAAACCTCTCATAAAAAAAACACAAGGCCCCTGACATGCTTAGTCTCTGCCAATCCAGGGGCTTGTTCCAGGAGCAAGGAGAAACCAAGCACCCACCTCTGTGCAGCCACGAGGGTGGGCACTGCTGGCAGCGGTGGACTGAGGGGCCCGTGGCTGCTTACCCAGTGTCCACATCCTGCCCACCTCAGCCAGCACCTGCAACATAGCACCCATGGCACAGCGCCCAGAGAGCCGGGCTCACCCAGGCAGGGCAGATGTGAGAGCACAGCCAGAGAGCCCTGCCTGGGTGGCACAGCACAGAGCGGTGCCAGCTCCCAGCGCTGGGCATCCTGCTCCACCTGAGCCAGCAAACAGAGGCAAATCATAATCCCTTGGATCTGGGTAATGCCAGCAAAATTCTGCAATAACCACCTTGGCTCTGAGCCACCAGTGATGTTTTTTCTTCCAGAAAGATTTTGTTGTGCAGCTTCTACAGCACTAATTTGTTTCCATCCTCACTGACTATCCCCAACCAACCCTAAATACAGCAAAGAGGGGGAAGTACAGAGAACAGCACCAGAACCAGGGAGCAGCACCCAAATGGGAGGGCAGCACCCGAGGCAGGCTCAGTGGTCGGGCACTGCCAGCAGCAGTAGTGCTGCTCCTAGGAGGAATGGGGTTCACTGAAGTAGGGTTTTGGCTGGCCGTTGTTGTGGCCCTGCAGGGATGCTGCTCCTCTGCCATGCAGAAAAGTCATAAACCACCCAAATCTTAATGAGCAATTAGAAGCTAATCAAAGGCAAATATGTCAGATAGGGGTTGTTGTGTATGTTTTTACTTGGCTTTGCATCTATCTGTGGAACAAAACATATTGTCAGCGAGATTTGTAGCACTGAGGTTTGCATTGTGGTTCCTGGATCTAATTCAGCTCTGTATCGATGGAATGGGAAGGATGGGATTCTTCTGTTAACAGCAGCCTTTAGTTTAGATTTAAGCTAACTTCTACATGTTCTGTAAATACCTGCATGTGCCAGGCACATTTCCTTAATTTATAATGGTGCTGTGAACCTCTGTCACTTCCTCTGCTCTGTCCCAAAATTCCCTTCCATCCAGCCACTGGAGCAAGGATGTCAGTGTCCCCAAGCATGGCTCAGCCCTGACCATGGAACTGCATGGGGCACTGTCCCCCCACCCTTCTGCCATGGTTCACAGGGACCTGCGCTGCCCCTTGCGGTGGGGCTCAGCTCAATATCTGTTGGGGTTTTAGCTTTGATTGGCTCAAAAAAAAAAATCTCAAACATTTTTGAAGAAGAAGACCAAAAGGCCTGCACACCGTGTGATCCGGTGGTGTCCCCTTGCCAGGCCCACTGTATTATGTGCAGTGAAAGGCTTGGTTGTTCTGCCCACTCTCCTGCACTCCAGTCACCACCAGTAATGGATCCGACATTCCCAGTTCAGAAGATGTGTATCCACAGTGTTTTGCTGAGCAAATGCTGCTCTCTGAGATCTGAATAGGAACAGATTGTTCCGAGTATCTTCCACATTCCTGGTCTATTGATTAACCTGGGAGTGGGAATCTATCTAGAAACACTCTCCCAACTCACTCAGTCTACATCACTTCAGCTTCTTAACTAAATCCCTTCCAAATCCTTGCAAAAATCTAACGGACAGCTGGCGCTTCTGGGTGGAGGAGCCGCAGCCTTACTCAGCCAGTAAATGGCGTGTGAATATGAGGGAGCCTATTGTTGCCTAACATGGTCCCATCAATAATAGATTCACAAACCTCTGAGGGAGCTAAAAATTTCTCCTTTAGGTATGAATTATGGATGCAGTTTAGTGTAATGTAGACATATCTCAGAGGTTTTTCCCAGTTTATATGCTAGTAAAAGCCAGCAATTTGCTTGTGTTCCATCTATAGGTTTTGTAAAGTAAAGAAAACCTCTCTTCTGCAATAATTTCTGGTATTAATGAAGGTGAAGACAAATCTTTAACATGCATTTTATGCACAGGATGAGTGTGTCCAGGTGAGAGGTGTGCGGGGCTGCCAATGGTGGTCAGGTGCCGGCAGTGCTCTGGCAGCACCCAGCCATGTGCTACAGGCAGTGGGAGCAAGGTGTGCCCATGGCCACAGCAGCCCCAGCCCCACAGTGCCACTCACGTCCTCCCTGGGGCAGATGGGCTGAGAGGGTCTCTGCCCCAAGTCGATTTTGGATGTGGTGGGGCAAGGGAATGGGGTGACACCAAAGGGTGCTGAGCAGGGCCTGCTCCAAGGGGCTGCCAGCAGCAAGGTGTCCTGCTGCTCCGCAGAGGGCAAGGACCTGCCAGCAGGGATGGCCCTCAGCACAGAGGGTCAGCAAGCATGTGGTGCCAGTGCCTACTGCCAGAGGTTCCCACTGCCCAGCACGTGCCCCTGATGCCTTAAGGCATCACCCCTGTCCGGATGAACAGCCCCTGGCCCTGATAGATCTGCAAGAGACACTCGACAAGCCCAGAGCATCTCCAGAGGTCAGAGGGCTAATGCTTTTTTTAATACCCTCTAATAATTAATACTCTATCTCTACAATGAAAAATCATTATAAAAAGATTGGTTATAACTAAGTAGCTCCTTCTCAAGCACAGAATGAGCAGCAATCCCGAGGGCTCAGCTTCTGTCAAAAAAAATCCATAGCTGCAGATTCATGTCAGCGTTTCCTACAGCTCCAACAACTGCGAAGCGACCAGTGAGAATGAGCCCACACTGGCAGCTGTTGGGCGTGGCAGGACCGGCACAGCAGAATCTCCCCAAGGCCTCCTTGGGCAGGAGTGAGGTGGTGTGGGGCGCTGCTGGGTGCTGTGCAAGCCAAGCAGCAGTGCTCCCTGTCCTGGCTCTCACTTCCATCCCTGGTGGGAATGCCAGCTGACCCGTTGTGAGGGGCTGAGGGGATTCCGTATGGATCCAGGGCATTGCAGGACCCACTATGGTGCCAGTGACAGCTTTGCCTCTGGCTGGCTGTCCCCACAGTGCTGGCATTGACATGATGCAGGGGACACCAGTAGTTTTGCAGCCTCTCCAGCCCCGCTGGAGTAAGCATCACTAGTTCTGTTGCTTGGGGGTGACCCCAACAGAGCCCTGGAGCCCAGGATAGGGGCAGGGCATGGCTGCTTTCCTCTGTGGGAGGAAGTTCACAGCAACTGCAGCATTTCCACAGTCTGGGGCCAGAACTGTCAGGGAAATTCCCAGTTTTCCAAAGGCATTGGTCTGAAGCACAGTTTATACACAAAATTTTTGTCATTTCCTATCAGCCATAAAGAGGGTCTTTAAGCACATCTCTTGCAGACATAATGTTTCAATTTGCAAGTTTAATTTTTTCCATTTTTTTCCAGAGAGGCGTTGTCAAATATATATTTATTTTTTAAAGAAAGAACAAACTTTTATAGACCTTCTGCAAAACCTTGTAAAAATATAATCTCTCCTTGTGCCAGACAACTGGTGCCTGCTGACTCAATTGCTTTTATATATGACAGGGCTTGAAAAAAATGATTGCCACTGCCTAACTCTGAGCAGATTGGAGTGAAGTGCGGGACTCATCCATCAGAGGTGCCATGTTGGGTATGTGGAATACAGAGCCCTGGGGCCGGGAGCATCATGATCGTTTTCTCCTAAATCTTCCCTTCAGCCATCGTACTGAAGGGCTGAGTGCTCCTGGCTGCTGCTGAGCGGCCGGAGCAGCATCATCTCAGGGTAATACCCAAGTGCTGTGAGTCAGACGCTGCTTCCAGCTGCTGGCGGCTGCTTGTCAGGCGGAGTAATTGCAGGCATAAACTGTCTTCAATTTAATAAATATGCAAAACAGTGTTTAACAGCCCTGAAATAAACTGTTGAGCAATGTGGCCCATAGAGCTAATGTTATCCACACCCCGCGCCACAGCCGGGTGCATGCATTTTTGAGTGTGTCACATGTGCTGCGCCCACTGATGCGTCCCTGCTCCCCAGTCCTGCTCCACTCCACGACCCCAGGCTCAGTGTCAGTGGTCAGTGGGCTCCTGTCCCCTGAGTTAAGCCAAGGCTGGGCTTGGGGGCAGCATCCTGCTCCCACAGGAGACAGGGGGTCTCTGCTGGAGAGGGAAGAGCCAGGCTGGAAGTGGGTGTGATGGGAGTCTTGTCAATTAATAAATTGAGGAAGTGACAGCCCAGTGCTGCGTTAAAGTGTTGGGGTGGTATTTCTTGGAAGTTTTGTGGTGCGTGTACTTAGGCAGGACCATCGATCTGAGCCCAGCCGGAGCAGCACAGGAGCCAATCGATAGGTGCGTTATTAACGGGCTGTGCTTATACCTGGTGATGGCTCATGAATAAGTGGCCTTGGCTGGGGCCAGAGGTCAGACTGCTCTGCCATGATGGATGCCTTTTGAAATTGCTGGATTTGAGTTGTCAGTGTTTCATTCCAATGGGTCCTGTGGGTTACCTGTCCTTTGCTTCCCACTTTTCCACTGCCTTGGCTTGGCAAATCCAGTGGGCAGAGCCACACCACTGCTGCTGCATTCATGTTCCATTTCCCTTAGAGCAAAGTTGTGTCCCAGGAAAGTCCCCATCTGGCCTCCAATGACCCCTTTCTGCCCATGGGGCTCTGGTTCTCACACTGTCACCAAGGGAACCAAGGGCTCAGCAGCTCTGTTGGGTGAGTCAGTGCAGGTCGGTGTGGGTTGTCGTGAGTCAGCACGGGGATGGAGCCCAGGCTCAGGCTTCAGCCTTCCACAGTGACTGTGGCACCTTGCAGGGACTTGGTTTGATGCTGAAGCAGTGGCCTCTGTCACTGCAACTGCTTTGTTGCACTGGACCCTGGCATCACCGAGTGCTCCAGTGCCACTGGTGTATGCTCCTCCTGCTCTGGGACCAGACAGGTAAGAGGTGGGAAGGGGCAAGTGAGACCACTCAGTCCATCTTTGTCACTCTCTGCAGGGGAGAGAAATTCCCACTAAAAAGCTGCTCCCTGCTTTTGTTCCCTGTGTCCAAATTTCAGTATTCGAAAGGTCTCCCTGTGCCACAGAGCTGGTGTCAGGGGCCACCCTGCAGTGGGGGTCTGGGCAGGGTGCATCCATCCCATCAGCTGCCCGAGCCTTTGGCTCAAGCCTGCAGCAAGCACAGCACATCCCCTTGCCTGGACCCACAGCACAAGAGGGTTTGAGTTACAAGAGCCAGGCTGAACTGGGGAGCGTTTAACTGACTAATTAAGCACAGACCTTGCATGTGGGGACTTCCTGAACAGGGAGATGCCAGGGGGATATTTCTGAATGCTGCTCTAGAGCTGAAAATTAATTCTTTGAGATGTTGTGTGGATTAAAAGGCAGAGCCAGGCTGGAACTGGTAATTAGCAGCTCTGGGATCAGGCAGTCCCAGCTAATGGAGCAGCTACTCCAGGGTGGAGACCTGCCTGGAAAGGACCTCTGCTCTGGCCAGAGGGCAAGCAGGTATGCTGGGGATGCTGAGGACGCTATGGTCAGGTCTCCACCATGGGTGTCAGTGCCCATGATAACCTACACACAAGACTGGAGCTCGGCAGACAAAGTGTAGTCCCATCCCTGGAGCCCTGCTCAGGGGGCTCAGATCCCCAAAACCAGGGATAGGAGCTGCCAGGTCCTGTGGTGGGAACGGGCAGGAGGCAACCTCCTCCCCTTGGAGTGCAGCTGCCCTGGAGATGGGTGAGACCCTCTTGGGCAAACAACTCCCACCACCCATGCTGATGCTGAGATGTTTTGAGGGAAAGTGTCAGCACTGATGAAACTCTCAGTGGAAAATACTGGCAATGATTTGAGGTATAAATGCCAACTTTCATCACAGCTCTCCTGGCTGTTTTGTTCCAGCTTCCCTTTAGCGTTTTCTCTTCTATGAGACAAGATCACACTCACATTATCACTGAAACATTCCTTTCTCAACCTCTGAACTTACCTTCTCCTCAACTGCCCCATCCACAAGATACACAAGAATTTGACTTTGTCCTGGTTTGTGATGACCAACAGTCAAGAAAGTTCTTTGCCTAGAAAGAGAAGTGAGAGGACCTATGAGCCTGGAAAGCAGGAATCTACAAAGCTCTGGTAGGAAAGGAGCCCTGAGCCTGCAGAGCTGAAGGACAGAGCAGGAGGGGAAGGTGTTGTACAGCAGAGATGGGGGGGATCCTCTGACCCCTCCAGGGAGCATGGAGGCTGCTGAGCTGCTGCGTGATGAATGAGAAACCCAGAGATTACAATAATTTTGTTAAAGGGTTCTTAGCTCTGCTCTGCTCTTTTGATTAATGGGATTTTGTGAAGAGTGCAGGGAAAGGTCATCCGACACGTGTTCAACAGCTGATGACATTATTCAGCTCTGCCAGGGAATTGCTGCTCCCATGCACCTGCCAATGTACTTCACCAGCAGCTGTGAGAGTCCTGCAGCATCCCTCCAGCTGCACCAGGCATCCTAAGCACCTCCACAGGGATGAGTAATGGCTCCAGACAAGGCTTGTTACCTGAGTCTGCAGGATGAGGTGGCACAGTCACCCTCGCCACCCTCCTTACACTTCTTGGGAAGGGCTGTTATATAACCAACTGTCTCTGTGCTTCCCATCACAGGCAGATGTGTGGTACATCATATATATATGTTATATATATTATATACATTACATACATTGCACACATTGCACAGAGCCAGTAACTGTCCCCCAGGTCCATACCTGCCTGGTCCCTGTCTGCGGCTGCCTGTGGGGCTCAGTGGCTCAATTCCCTGGCACTGAATGGTTTGGGATCTCAGCCCTGCACAGCCCAGCCCAGCTGGGATCCCCCTAGGCCAGTCAGACTCATCCCAGTGCTGCTCCTCCCAACCCAAGCTGAATTGCTTCCATCTCCTGGTCCTATGCCTCCTGATCCATGGAGCACCCTCTGGAGCACATGCCAAAGCACCCTCTGGAACACATCCCAAAAGCGTGAGGAGATGAGGCAGTTATCACCAGCCCCATGTGTAAATCTCAGCCTCAACAGCCCTTGCTGACAGCTCCCAGCAGAGCTGGCCGAGGCTCCTGACATCCCTTCATACGCTCTGTTAATCACTGCTCTCTACCACCTCTCCAGCTACCACTCAGCCACAGATTTACGGGCCCTACCAGCAGGAAGCACAGCACCGCTGGGAAGCACAGTGCCACTGGAATTGTGCCTCAGTGCCACTCCTTGCCCCAGGCTTGCACCCACAGCGCACACTGTTCTGGGGTGCCCCACAGCCTCCATCCCCTCTGTGGGGATGGGGGCACAGGTGTGCTGTGGGGACAGGCATGTCTCAGCCCTGCCCTTGCGGGGAGCCTGGTGCAGCTCAGGAGCTCCTCGCTGGGCAGAGGCTGACACACGGTCGTGCCCACGCGCTGGGCTCACACGCACCATCAGCTGGTGCTGAGGCTGGAGCATTTCAATGGCAGCACCAGCTCGGGCTGTGATCATTTTAATTGCAGGTGTTTTCCCTAGGGATGCTGAGTTCTCTGCAGGAATCAGTGTTTAGCCTGAAGCCAATTAAATATCACAATAGCTCTTAAAAACAGTGTGTGTTCAGTGTCTGGGAGTCCCTCTTCTTCCAGGTGAAGGTGTTCCCAGTGGCTGGGGGACACAGGTCAGTCATCAGCAGGATCTGTACACAGTCACGTCTCTGGGCATTAGCACAGCCTGGTGTCCTGGCAGACTGATGTCAGAGGTGTTATTCCTCCTTTCCTATGCTGTGTCTCTGATGAGTCCTGTCCCCACCCAGGGGCTCAGCACCAGCGTGGAGAAGCAGGGGTGCCCCTTCCAAACTCCACATGTTCTGCAGCTTCCACTGTTCTTTCAGTAACAAAACTTCCGTATTGTGATATGATAATCTGCTGGGTGTAAATGGCTTGTCCAGCCAGCCCTGCAAATCACCTCTTATCATCACACTCAATGGGCTGTGTCAACCCAATTTCACAGACAAACGCTTCTCTCCCTGACCATGGGCACTGACATGGATAACTCTGATTTACAAAGCCAATAAAAATAAAATCACTAAGAATTACTAAGAACCACTGACTTAATATAGGAGATTAGAATCTCCAAATTTAGGCTGACTGGAAGCCATTTGATACATGAACAGTGGCAAATGGGTTATAGAAATGTCAGCCATGCCAGGGTCAGGTGCCACAGTGTGATGATTTATTGGTGACAGAAGGGCTAATTGGTAAGTTACCTTTGCTGCTTCCCCCAGAGGCCAGGTTATTTATATCACAGTTTGTTTGTTGTCTTTTACTTTTGGGGTCAACCAAAATTTTTTATGGTAAGAAAAACATCAGCGTCCTGTTCATTAAAGTAGCAAGGTCAGGCCGGAGGGTGGAATTGAGCTGGAAATAATCAGGTTGGTGTGATTAACTCCAACCTCACTGCCATTCAGAGTGAGCCTCCAGCACGGCCAGCCTTCAGGGGACAAAGCATCAGCCACCAATCACAGGCAGAGGCAACTCCAGAAACAACCCATTGATAGGCAGAGGAAGCAATGTACAGCAAGGAGAGGGAGTACCTGCATTTCCTACCCTGCCTCTTTCCCTCACTGGGTGCTGCTCCTGCCTGGGGTGGGTCCCAGGGTCCCCTGTGTGCCCTGCAGGGGTGAGAGGGCACCCAGGGTGCTGCAGGGAAACCCCAGGAGCTTCCTCCAGGATCCCCCTGCCTGGGGACATCAGCCTCTCCTCACCTCTTTGCATTATTTTTGCCCTTAAAGATCTTCCTGTTCTGTCCCTTGTCCTGCACCCTGTTTGCAGATGTTTGCAGATGTTGTTTGCTGTCTCAGCAGAGTCTCCAGGCTGAAGGCCTGCCCTGAGTGTGTGGCAGGCACCAAGATCTGGGGGCTGCACCCTCCACGGGCAGAAGCACAGCCAGAAAAGGGGATCCATGAGCCAGATGGCAGCACAGTTCCCAGGTGCTGGTTAGGAGGGATGGGAGATTGCAAATGAAAGGCTTGTGTAGACTTCAAACTTCACTCTGCCTTCATAAAGGTGTCAGCTGGAATTATTTTGGGCATTTACTTGCGTGGTCTAGTGCATCACTAGCTAAAACAGTTTTTTTTAAATAATGGAATTTGCTGCTTGGCTCATGCATAAAAAATAGCAGGAATGCGACCCAGTTGCATAATTTTTTAGTAATAAATAGAGTCAAAAGTGTTGAGCTCAGCTGCTGGCACAGTGAGACACCCTGAGCGGGGGCAGAGGACAGGAAGCTCTGGGGGGCAGCCCCTCATGACATATTGGGAACACATCCTCAGGCAACATGGAGGGGAGACCCTGGGAGATGTGGCACCTCAGTGGCCAAAGCATCCTGTGCCACAGGGGGACACATCCCCATGGGGTTGCCCTGGCCTCCTGTCACTCCCACTGCACATCCTGTACAGCTCAGTCCTAGCATGGCAGTGCTCTTCTTCCCACTCCAACTGCTCCATCTCCAGGAAAGCCACTCTCCTCCTGGAGGAATGTGGATCCGGAACCTTTTCACTTCTGCACTGTTAAACTATTGGTGCATGAAACATGTTTCTAAAGGAACACCCACAGATGTTCGCTGGACACAGCCCAGCATGAATGGGGGAGTCACTGAGCCTGCCAGGAGTGTGAGGTATGGCTGGAAGGCCATTGCAAGAAGGACAAGGACAAGGCCAGCCCTTGGGCCCTGCTGGTGTCAGGAATCTTCTCCTGTGCCTCAGTGCTGCCACTGGGCTCCAACCATCAGACGGGGCTCAGCTGGGCCCCACTGCTGACAGGCATCACCAGGGGTCTCTGAAGCTGTGGGTGGGCACAGGACCAAAGGGACCTGCATACCAACCTCCTGCTGACTGGACACCCTCTCCTGCCTCAGCACACCAGGACACACGCTCCCCTTGTACTGCCGACAATTACAAAGGATTGCAGCAAGTCATGTCACCTGTGATGAGTCTGGAGAGAGGCACAGGGGCTGGTTATGGCCCCCAAGAAGCCATTCTGTTCCTCGTGCCTGGAGTAGGCCTGGGGGCTGGGGAAGGGCACAGACAGACCCCCCATGATACCGCCACCAAATCCAGTGCAGGGAGTCTGGGGCATGGGACAGGCTGGTCCTGGCCCTGCTCCCCTGTGCCGTGGGGTGCTTGGGAACCCAGGGACTGCAGTGGGGGAATTCTCTGCCTGAGGCACAGCACTGCCCTGAGCACAGGGTACAGCAGCCCCTCCTCCTGCACAGAGGCCATTGTATAAGAAGTGGCATTTTGATTGATGCCATTTGACATATGGAGAATTCCCCACAGCAGGCAGTCACTCACCCAGCTGATTACGGACTCTGACTTCTTTCTCTAATTAAAACTCTCCCTCCCATTTTAATTCCTTTGCCCCAAACTCCCTGTTCTGGCTCATCTCATCTCACTAACTGCCTGAGACAGGCACCAGGGATGCCCCACACCCAGCTGGCCAGCTATGGTGCCATCGAGCACAGTGCACAGCAGCCCAGCCTAGCGCCACAGGCTCGGGCATGCGGGGACACCCCTGACACCCCTGCTCCCACACAGACTGCCTGCGATCCAGTCAGCAGAGTCTCTGCCGTGGCCAGCTGTGGCCCAGCCCAACCAGATGGGCCCCAGCTCCAGCAAAGGGCAGTGTCCCACTCTGCCCCTGACTGCTGTCAAGCTGTGCCCATGGGGACACTGAGCCCACAGCCTGCTCCTTGTGAGCCCAAGGTCTGGATTTTTGGCGGGCATCACTTTGCAATGCTGCGCAGCTTCCCCTGCACCAAGAAGTTACATTTCAATGACTAAGTTGCAACAATTTGCCTCTGTCCGCAAATCCCACACTGGATGGGAGTCATTCCAACCAAATCCCTTCCCTTAAAACCATCCCACCTCCCTGCAGGCAGGGCAAACAGGGTGGGCAGGCAGGCTCAGCTGCAGACCACACTCCAGCTTGTCTCCAGTTAGAGTTCACCGAAGCAGGGTGAGTAGAACAGGGTAAAACAGGCTTTCTGAAGGAAAGCAATAGTCCTTCCAGGGCTAACGAGCTCGACAGGTCCCACATGGGTTCTCTTGGCCTGCTCAGACTCAGTTTTAATGTAACTAAGAGAAAAATATGTTTAAACATGGGATTTAACCCTCTGACATGAGCTTCATTCTAGCTGAGAGTAAATCCCCAGGAAGCACAGCCCAGGGCAGAGGGCACGCAGCCCCGGTGCAGAAGCTGGGGGGAGCTGGGGGGAACCAGGGGTGGTGATGCCAGCAGGACGTGGTGCTGCCAGGCCAGAGCCCACCTGCAGACCCCTTTTCAGGGACCATGGCCACCTTCCCCGCTTCCTGCCCAGCTGTACACAGCCTTCCCTGTGTTTCCCTCCTGTGTTCTCTCTACGGGGGGGGTCGTTGTCCCATCACATCTGTATTCAGCCCCAACACCCACTGGATTGAGACTGTTTGCCACAAAAACATGTGCTGTTGTTTTATAGAAACAAGTTGCCAAGCTGGAGTTGGACTGCAGTGGTAAATACTGGGTCAGACCCCCTCTCAGCAATGTCTGTCCCACTGTAATTAATATTGATTTTGTGCAGCTGAAATATAGCTACACAATTTAATTTTGCTGCTAAGATTTTTGACATTGCTGTTCTTAGAGATTAATGTGGGATTTAATGAAGGATTTGGGCTCTCATCTGTGATGTTCCCTCATCCTGTCGTGTGCCACAGACCCGCTGCTGACTGCTTTGCCACATGGCTTATAGCTGGTGACCCCGTGGGCAGCATGTGGCCCCATGCCCACAGCACCGGTGGGGCCAGCGGTTCCCAACCAGGCATACATGCCCTGTGTCACTGTGCTGCTTCAGGGGAGAGCCAGGGACCACGACACTGAGCACACTGCAGGACAGAGCCCACTGCAGGACAGAGCCCACAGCCCATTGGGCAGGGGTGGTTCACAGCCACTGCCACTGAAGCATGGGCAATCAGTGACCCTGCTCACCCTGCAGTGAGACCATGGACAGCAGGACCGAGGACAGGGAAGGCTTCTCTCCTGGCACCCTGAGGTATGTGATGGCTCCCAGCCTCAAACAGAAGTGGAAATTGTCCTGTCTCAGCTCCAGGTCCATAAAGAACAAGGTGGGGCACGTGGACCCTTAGCTCCTTCATTCAGGGCTGGGACCAGGGTTTGATCCCATTAGTCCTGTGCCTATACCCATCAGGATGAGACTAATGCATTCCCCTTCATCTGCTCCAACAACTGGGCATGGCATGGCATGGCACCGGAGTGGCACTGCACAGCACAGCACAGCATGGCACGGTGTGGCACAGCTGGGCAGGACCCAGAATTCTCTGCCACAGGAAAGGACAGTGCAGGGTCTGGCCCTTGGACTCAGGGTGGCACTGTCCTTGCCGGTGTCTCTGTGGGGACACAGCACATGGAACAGCGACCATGTGGCCAGAGCAGATTTTTCGCTTATCAAATCAAGGAGCAGCTGGATTAGAAGATTAGAAACCAAATTAATTACTAATGACTTCCCGGGGCCTGGGTGGTTCTTAGGAGACTCCAGGCAGCAGCAGTGCTGGTGGCGCCAGGCAGGCGCAGGGGGACCGTTCGCAAGCAGGCAGTGGGACAAGTGTGCGGAGCCAGAGGACACAACCTGGTCCCCACCGGGGGCTAGGTGCCACACGGTCGTGCTGCTGCAAGAGCTGGGGTTGGGGAACAGTGCAGGCCCCCAACTCCAGCTCCTGCTTAGCACAGGCTGGAGTGTTTGCACATCCATATTGAGATGTGCCCCCCAGTCCAGAAGGAGTTTGAGTCAGGGAGCTCGCCATGGCTGGACCCTCCAGCCCTGGGATGAGTGGGCACTGCACCCATTTCCCTGGGTGATTTTGCTCCTGGGGTAGCATGTGACCCAGCAAGTCTAATCTGTCAGTGTCTGTCTCTGTGGCATGGCCTTGTGGCCCAACCTGCTGGGTGCTGCTGGAGAGGGGAGCAGGGGTGGGAGTAGGTGAGCTGCTGGTGCTGCTGGCACAGTCAATGGGGTGGGGAAATAAACGCTGGGAAACAGCCGCTCCTGTCCCAGCTTGCCAAGACAGTCAGGCTAGTTGCCATCTGCTTCCTGACCTGGATATTAAACTGCAGTAGAGGATGAAATATGTCAATGGGAAGAAAGTTTTCTTCTGCCTGCCAGAGCCTTTTGCTCAAGTGAGCAAGGGCCAGGCAGAGGGATGGAAGGATAGAAGGAAGGAAGGCCAGAAGGATGAAAGGACAGAAGGACATCATGGAGAAGAGTGAGCCAGGTAACGGGCTGACCTCTGCATGGAGACTGCGTTGTTTTTAACCAGTTACCTCACAGCCTACAGAGGAGCTTCCCAGGGGTCTGGGGCCCTCTGAGGTCCCTGGGGAGAGCAAGGAGCAGTCTCAGTCAGTGCAGGTCACTTCAGCCCCCGGCATCACTGTACCTGAGGGCCAGCCCACCATGACCAACAGTCATGTCCCGTGGATGTGGGACACAAAGTATGTGGGCAACTCTGCACAGATGGCACTGACCAGCAGGGCCCTGTGCAAGGCTGCTGGAGCGCCCTTGCCTGCTGGGCAGTCCCCAGCTCCTTACACTTGTTACACTGGGCTAATGGGTTTAACAGAGATTGCTGGGTCACTAATTACAGAGCCTATTGAACAGCATATCTCAGCTTAAGGACACAATTAAAAGTTCACCCTAATTAATCAGAGGTAATTAACAGACCTTGCATTTCTCTGACATTAATTAATCAAGGAATTCCAAGCAAATCGATATAGGCAGGGGGGAATCAGGGGACGGAGGGAATGGATGTTGCAGAGGTGATGTGCTCCCTGACCCACTTTTCTGGGCTGGGAGCAGAGTTGGGGTCCCCCACAGCAGCCCCAATAGTATCGCTATCTGTGTCACCCCCTGCCCCCTGCCAGAGCTGGATCCCGCTCTGCTCCCTTCTCAGCATGGGAGTCGGTGTGGCCACAATGACACGGGACTTGGGTCCTTCTGCAGGTCTGGCCAGTGACAGAACCACAGCATTGCCATTGGCGCTGTGAGGATCTGGTCCTGCAGGGTCCTGCATCCAGCCTGCTGGGTTCAGCCCACGAGAGTCTTCATGCCCTGCTCCACCCATCCTCACCGTGCTCACACGGGCAGCAGGGCCCATGCAGGCAGGGCTGCGTGCCCAGAGGACACAGGGCCAGTGGCCAGAGCCCTGCGGTGCCCTCGGCTGAGGACTGCTGCAGCTGTGCCAATCGTTAGCAGTGGTTTGGCTGCAAGTGCCTCATCTCCATCTCCCCGAGGAGATGTGTATTGAGATAATCCAGGCAAAATGATAGATGGACATCGGTGTCTTGTGTATGGATCTGGCTGGGGGTTTGCAATATTTTGCTGCTAAGGAAGCCCTCATTTGTGGCGTGATCGAGGACCCTGTGCCAAATCAAGGAAATTGATGTGCTTGTAGTGGGAAACTTAATCACCAGAGGGGAAATGCCCACCTCGTTTTTCTCATGAAAGAGGAATGCAGCTCTTTGATTTTTGGCTCTAGTATAAACAGGGTGTGATTAAATATTGTTTCCCCACTCTTTCTTGTCATTAATCAGGATATAGCTGCAAGCGCTGGGCGTGACGTGGGGACACTTGCTTTGATTCCTCAAGTTCTTAAATGGTTTTGTTCTCTTTTCAATCCCATTAAAAATAGCAGGCGGGGTGTTCAAAGTGCTCCTGCTGGAGAGAGCTTCTGATCTGAAGGATGCGAGCTCATGGGGAACGTGCCTTCGGCAGGGAGAGAACCCGCCCGTGGCCCCGCGGCTCCGTCCGCGCCTGCATGAGCGGCATCGCTGCGCCGAGCCGAGCCGCGACGGGCCGGGCCGGCCGGGGCAGCCTCACCGCTGTGCTGCTGGATGAGAATCCCTTAGCAGCTGGGGCACCGCCAGCCCCGCCGGGGCAATCAGTGCCCATTCTGGCCAATACAGACACCTGACACGGGGAGGTGCAGGGCAGCCTGTGTCCCCAGGACCCTCCGGGGGGGTTGCATAATCAACTGATACGGGCACAACCAGAGCCTCACTGTATCCACACAGCCCCGTAGACTGTGAACAGGGGAGGGTGGCTGGAGGAGCTGCTGCCCACAGTGCCACAGAGCTGCAGGAGGGCACTGGGAATGGGACAACGATGAGCACGCCAAGCTGGGAGCCCTCTCACAGTAGGGGCTCTCTTCCCGCCGCCCCTCTGCTGGCTGCCACCTTCGGCAGAGGTTGCTGCACTGCCAAGAGTGGCTGTTCTAGTCTGTTTCCAACAGGTGCAGAGCGGTGTCAATGCCGGCAGGCTGCAGGGAGAAGAGGGCAGATGCAGGGCAAGCTGCTGGGAGACCGTCACAGCGGTCAGGATGGACCCAGCCGGCAGCCCCTCTGCCCACCTGGGCTGGCAGCGACCCGTGGCTCTGTGCTCGCACCATCCCTGCCCGGCAGCTGCCTGCACGCACCACACGGCCCTGACTGCAGGTCACCGAGACTGGGAGCACGTCACTTCTTCACTCCCACCTGTGCCCTTCACTTACTCACAGCTCGGGAGCCCATGGAAATGCACCAGAAACTGCTGTCAAATGAGTTAATTTTAGTGCAAAGCTGCCACCAAAGCTTCTGCTGTTCTGCCTGTCACAACCTCTTGTGTCTGGTACAGCCACGTACCTCTCCCTCCCTGGGCTGCCCCACGAGCCTGCAGTCATGCTCCTGCCCAGCATCCCCACGGTGAACCCAGGTCCCCTCTGGGCCCCCCAGCCCCAAGTGAGGTCACTCAGGACACTCCAGTTGGCTGTCGGGGAGACTTTAAAAGCCTCCAGCGTGCAGAGCTATAGATACAGGGGTTGGCGTTGCCTAGACTTTCTGCATGTGCTGGCTCTGTGGGGTTCAGGTGGGTCCCTTGTGCTGTGCCCAGTTCCCCCCTGTGCCAGAGCCACGTGGCTGCTCACCCAGAGGGGACAAGAGGAGGGAACCACTCCCAGATGCCCAGCAGTCCCCAAAGATGGTGCAGGTAAGTCGGTGTTGGTTTTGGAGTGGCTGCAGGGACCTCTCCTGACTGAGGCGCTGCTACCCTCCATAGTTTTCCTGCAGCCCAAGACCTCTGCCAGCACTTCCCGCTCTCCCGGTCTTTTGTGGCTTTTTATCAGCCCATGGCTTTCAACATGGGCAGTGACACCTCCTGGCACATGGAGGGGAACCCTCAGTGAAGTGGGTAAGAAGAGGGCAGGCCTTCCTCCACCCAGCGATGGTGCCAGAGGAGGCAGCAGTGTTGGGAACAAGAGTGAGTTACCCGGTCTTGTCCCTCCAGTGGAAACAGGGCAGCTCGCTTCTGATTTTCTGCCTTCAAGTTTACGTAAGGCAAGGACGGGGTTACAGAGCTGTGGAAGAGCTGGGCTGAACATGAGGTGACACTGAAAACAAGCTTCAAAAAAAAAATTACCAGCTTGTGTTTGAGTACAGATTCCTCATTTGCAGTTAAATATAATTGTGAAGGTCTGTGAGCCAGAGAGATATTTCGAGTTATTGGAGAACTAGCTCCTGGCCCTGTGATTCCCGAAGAATGATAATGAGATTTACCCTAAGCAGGCCCTGCGGAGAGCCTGGGAGAGCTCTGTGCGATGATAGTGTATGATGAGAGCAGAGATGGTTCAGGGTCCCCGCCTGCCGCAGCACACAGATGAACCCTGCAACTGCATCATTTTCTGTGCTGTTCACACTGTGCCTGACGCTGATAGACCCAGAATAGCCACCTGGAGCCCTCCAACACTGGGGAGGTGGCTCTGGCTCCTTTCGGAGCAGGAAGGCTGCTTGTGGGGGAGAGGGAGGATGCAGCCGCCCTGGGGAACCAGGACATAGGGAACCTGTGGGTCACCCTTGCCCTGCCTGCACTGCCTCATCCCAGGGCCCTTCCCTTCTTTTCTTCAGATTCTGGTGCATTTCCAGCCCAGCCCAGCCAGCAGGTGCCCAGTCCCATGGACAAGATTCAGCCCACAGTGCCACAGCAGCTGCCTGCCCTGCCCAGGTGGTCATGGCTGGGACAGAGGGTCTGCCTGACCTGGCATCCTCATTGTCAGAAGGCAGCACCGAGGTCAGTGCCTGCTGGACCTCATCGCAGCAGGAGCAGCAGTGGCCTCCGGCATGGTGGGCAGCAGAGCTGTAACACGGCCCCGCTACGAGGGGCAGGAGCTCAGAGGGGGCCGGCGCACCCCTGCCCACCTCGGTTATGGTCTTTGCAGCGTCAGTGACAGATACGTAAGGATTAAATTGCAGTAATCTCTGTAATCTACTCAGTGAGATTAAAACCTCCCCCCGCCCCCAGACTTTATCCCTTTCATTCCAGGACTCTTGAGCAGTGATTACAGCCGGGGGAAGCCATTTAGCTTTTAAGCACCACTCCATCCTGCTTAAAAATGCATTTCAGAATCAAATGAGTTTGTGCAGCACAGCCAGGGCTGGCTGCTCTGGCTGGGCAGGAGGCTCAGAATTAGGACCAAAGTAGCTTGAGTCAGAGTCAAAATTAAATTTATTGTTTCTGACCTTATTGGGAATACAGTGCATTTACAACTGATTAATGAGGCTTAACATGAGTTCAGACCCAATTCAAGGCAGCTCCAAAGCCTGCACTTCCATCCTGCTGTCTGACAGGCACTTTGAGACTCCCCTGCCCTTAGGAGACCCCAAAGTGAGGAGCTGGGAGATCTGCCAGCCAGTGTTGGGTTGGGTGTCAATGAGCTGAGGGGCTGTGCGAGCCAGGATCAGCCCTCAGAAGCAGCTCTGGGGCCAGGGCAGCTGAAGTGCCATCAGTTGACGGGACTGAGCACCACCTCCATCCTCTGCAGCACCGAGCCTGTGGCTATCACTGGTCCAGTATGGTGCGAGGGCTGCACCAAAGGGCAGGAAACCACTCAAATGCTGACTGCTGCTGCAGTGCTCCTGGAGACTTTGGGAGTGAGGATGCAGTCCCAGCATACTAACAGTGCTTGGGAACAGCTGAGTCCTGCTGGCCTGTTCCCCCCCACAGTGTTCACAGTATCCTGAGGGCCTGCAGCGGGTCTCTGAGCACCATCAGCTCTGATCCCCATCCTTGCACCCTCCTGGCCCCTCACTGCTGCCCATGGATCTGGCTCAACTGCATCCTTCTCCTCCATTGCCCAACTCCAAAATGACAAAATGTCCTTTTACCAGCTCCAGGTTTCCTACCAGGACAATGAGAACAGGGAGGCACTTGAGCAACAGGCCTGGTGTCTGTTTCAGGACCTCACTGGGGCCATGAGGCTGGAGCAATTCAGCCCTGGCTGCCCCGCAGCACTGAGGATCCCTGTCCACGTACACATACCGCTCAGCCTCTGATTCCCAACACAAGGGGAGGTGGCAGTTTGTCAGCCCAGAACCAAAAGGTTGTTAATGACATAAATATTAGACACAGAAAACTGGACTAACAGTGACGATTTGGCCCTGAGCACTTTCTTTGGCTCTGGAAATAAATTCTAAACTTGTTCTCTTCTGCCTTCAACATGGAGACATAGTGGGCAGGACACCACTTTTAATCTTATTTGCTGTTTCTAGTGTGTACTTTATTCCTTCCCTATTCTTTTAGGTTTCATTCTCTTGGCACAAACTTTGTGTTTGATTTGAGATTTCTGATCTCAACACTGGGGCAGCTTTTCTCTCTGCCTGCTTGGCAGCTGTCTGTGCTTGGGATGAGTCCTGGGCCAGGTCCCCCCTGGAAAACACACAGAGCCGGGAGCCCCCAGCAGTGGTTCCTGCTGCTGTCAGTTCATGGTATGGTGAGATCAGTTTCTTGGAGGGGAAATAAGGCCATAGGGCTGGCCTGAGGCCTGAAGACAGGCTCCAAATCCCTTGCATGGTTTTTGTGTCATGAGCGCTGTTCGGCCACAGCCCCACAGTCCCATGAGCCAAGCGCTGCTCTGAGCAGGGAGGAGCAGGAGAGGCTGCTGGGGCCATACTGGAGACACTACCCTGGGCAAATGAGCATCAAGGAGCTGCAAGCGGCCTGGGAGGGACAGGATGTTGGGGGTCCTTCAGGGTTAATGTCAGACAAGGCAGTGGCGTCCAGCTGCTTTGGTAAATCCCAGTACAGGAGATTGGATAGTTTGGGAGTGGTGAAGGAGGTAAGATGGGAAAGATCTGCTTGGGAACAGAGCCAGGGACCCAAGAGAGATGAGAAGGAGAGGGAGCACTGATGGGACCCTGAAAAGTGGCTAAGGGATGTGGGGAAGAGAAGATGAAGGAGAGGATGGTGTAAGGCTGGGTGCAGAATGCAGCACCAATTCCACAAAGGAATGGGTGAGGGGGGCAGAAGGAAGCAGGATGTTTCCCAGAGCTCGCAGTTCTTCCTCCAGCCGCCATGCTGCAAGGCACTGGCTGAGGAGAGGGAATCTTCTGCGGTGATCCAGTGGGCTCTTTCATCCTGCAATGCCAGTGCCTGGCTTCCCGCTCCAGGGATCCCACTGGGGGCTGGCTCCCAGGGCTATTTTAGCACAGGTGGCAGGGCCGGGAGCATGCTGATGGCACCAGAAAGCTGTTGTTTATGTGGAGTGGGGTGTAAACAGCAAACATGTCATGGGAAAGACATGCCCTACACGGATACAAAGACTGGAAGCAAAATTGTCGGCTTTACAAAACATTCCTCCCTTGCAAGTAGAGAAACCTGGAGGTGTTGAGGCATCCGCAGCAGCTTTATTTATCCAGACGCCTCTAATGTTCATGCTTAGGCAATGTGTCTGCTGCCGAGGCTGGATCACCACATGGAGGTGGTGATCTAAAATGGAAAAAGCAACTTTTCCACAAATTTGGCAGTTTGTCATGGACAGGAACTAAGTGATGGATACCTTCCACGGCAGAAAGGGGAACCTGCCAATGCCTGGCCCCTCAGGTACCTCCACCCTTGCTGTCGTTGCCCAGGCAGGGCAGTGGCCCTCGGATGGGGGGCTGGAGCCCCATGGGCTCTGTCAGTGCCAGGGCCCTGCCTGGCACTGCACTGGCTCTGGTGCAGCACATACGAGTGGTGGGAGAACCAGCCCTGGGTGCATTCACACCAGTCAGGGATTGCCCAGTGCTGTCCAGCTCCTCTGAGCTGGTGCTGTGCACGTGGCTCCATCCCCCTGCTTTGACCCACACAGAGGGGCCAGGGCTCAGCCCTGCCTGGCAGAACCTGCTGCCACACAGAGCAGTGGACACAGTACCCAATGTCCCCAAAGGAAAAACCCGTGGGTCACTGAGGATGATGTTTGTCTCCACAAGGACTCAGCTCATCCTCTAGATCCAGAGCTCTCCCGAGGCAGCAGGATACTTCTTCCTGGAAACTCCATTCCTGCTCCCAGCGAGGAGCAGTGCCACTGCTCCCACACCAACCCAGGTGAGAGGCTGCAGGCAGCACTGCTTTTCATTTTTTCTCCATTGTTTCTTATGTCTGCACCGAGTTCTGGATGTTGCACAGGACGGAACCTGGTCCCCGCCCTGGACTGGCTGCCGGGAGCCTGCGGCATCCTCGTTTGTGTCGGGCTGACACTTCTTGCCTGTCTCTCCCTATCATCATCCTTCTTCCCAAGGAACAAGACAAGTAGTTTTCTGCAGCCGATCAAGCTTCTAGTGCTGAGAAAGCAGGAGCGATGGCTGCTAATGTCTAAGCGGTGCCGCACGCAGCCCTTCGGCTCAGCAGGAGCAGCCAAGCGGAAGCCTGGGATGTCGGGGTGCAAGAGAAAAGAAAAGGGGAGCCGGGGATGGGGATGGAGCAGTCCGCAGTCATACTCTGCCACAGCCGGTGCGCTTCCCGGCTCAGACTGCATGTGGGGCATCACACCCGGGACAGGCGGGGCTGAGTAGCCCCAGCCCGGCAGTGAAATTTAATTCATGCGTCACTTTAAAGCTTTCCCTCCTACTTACCGGCGGCACCGCGGCGGCCGATGGCTGCTCCTCCTGCCCTTGCCGAGGACAGAAGCGACTGCTACCGTGGGGCGGCCCCGCCGCGCTCCCCCCGTGGGCTGATGGTTCGGGCAGCGCCGTTCTGGCACCGGGCTGGGGCATCCCGGGAACCGGCCGTGACCCTCGCAGCCCCGAGCCCCGGCTGCCGCTCCCGGGCGAGGGCTGCTCACACCATTCTGGTGCTGGTTCCCGGTCCCGGGCGGAGGTTGCGCGGCTGCGGGAGGCGCCGCTTCCGACCCAGGGAGGTGCCCCCGGCTCCACACCGCTGCTTCGAGCGGTTCAGGGCTAGCTGCGGGGCAGAGCGGGGCAGGGCCAGGCAGGACAGCGGGACCGGGGACGGGACGATCGCACCGGCACCGGGGCCGGGCAGGGCAGGACTCGGCGGGCAGCGGGACCGCCCCAGCCCCGTGGAAGCCCGGTCCAGGGAGGAAGGGCTCTGCGCGGCGGTACCTCCGGCCCGGCCCGGGGGAGGCACCGGCCGCCGAGCGGCCGCGGGGGCTCCAGGAGGCGCTGACGTCAGGCGGCCCCTTAAATAGCGACGCAGCCGCCGCTGCCCCGGCACTTCCCGCGGAGGCAGCGCGGAGCCGCCGCCGCCCGATCGCGGGGATGGCCGCGGCGGGGCGGCGGGCGCAGGGGGGCCGGGGCGGGCGCAGCCCCCTCGGGCGGCCCGGCCGCGCCGCCGCGTAGCCGCGGGAGATGCCGGAGCGGCCACGCCGGGGCCGGGGCGCCGGGCCGGGGCCCGCCGTGCCCGGCGGCGCGGCCCCATGGAGCCATGGCGCGTAGGGCGCCGAGCGGGTGGGCCCCGGCCGTGGCTCCGGCTCCGTCCCGGCGGCTGGCAGGGAGGGTCCTCGTCCTCTTCACGCTGTCGCTGTCCTGCTCGTACCTCTGCTACAGCCTCCTGTGCTGCTGCGGCAGCCCCGCCGTGCCCCGCGCCCGTTGCCCGCCCGCCCGCGCCGCCGCCGCCAAGAAACTTCTGCAGCAGTCGCGGCCGTGCGGGCGGCCGCCCCCCGCCCCGCCGGCCGGCAGCGCCCCGGGGCCGGCCCGCCCGGGAACCAAGCGCCTGCCGCGGGCCATCGTGGTGGGCGTCAAGAAGGGCGGCACCCGCGCCGTGCTGGAGTTCATCCGGGTGCACCCCGAGGTGCGCGCGCTGGGCACCGAGCCCCACTTCTTCGACAGGAACTACCACCGCGGGCTGGAGTGGTACAGGTGAGGGCGGGGGGCTGCGGGACCGGCCCCCGCCCGCCCCGGGCACCCCTCGTCCCCGGCCGCCGGCCACCCCCGTCCCAGAACATCCCCGTTCCTACACACCGCGGGCACCCGCTGCTCGCCTCTGTCCCCTCTCCTCTCCCGGCGCTCTCGCTCTCAGTGCGGACTCGGGTCCGCGTTCCTCGGTCAATCGATGGAGCCGGCGGGGCGGGAGCGGCCGGAGCGGTACGGCGGGCGGGCGGGCGGGCGGCGGAGGCTGTCGCCCGGCGCACTCAGGGAGTTTTCCTTAATCCCCTTGTAGTGCTGAGCGGGTCGCGGCTCGGTCCTTCCCGTTCACCGGAGCCCTCGGCTGCAGCCCCCGAGCCCCAGCCCTGCCGCTAGGCAGCCAGGAGCCGGGACGATGCCAGGTTTTCCATCCCGTCTGAGGAAACATTTGCCTGGGTGAAGGGTTCTCCAAAACGTGTGAGTGCCCGTGCACGGGACGCACGGCTGTCCTCCCGCACCCCTGCTCGGTGCACCCCGGCACGATTCTGCTACCGGGCTTGATCGCTGGCTCCGTGAGCGGAACAGTCCCTGTCCTCTGCCATCCCACCTCTCTGAACTCCAGTAACTGTGGATCTATATGGAATCTCTAATAATTTGTAGAGGTCAGCGAGTGTGTCTCCAGCAGGAGATGGGATTTTAATTTCCGTGACGGCTTTTGTGAGGTGCTCTGAGAGAGGCAGCAAGTTCTGCTGTTAAGCAGGTGACAGCGCCCATGGGCTCAGTGGTGCTGCCAGCGGTTCACCCCCTACTCCCTGCGGTTCCCACCCAGTGCACCCACGGGTGTTTGCTGTGCTGTTGTAGAGTGCTGGGTGCGTTCGGGCAAGGCCGTGGGGCTTCTGCTGGGCATCAGCATCGGGAAGCAGAGGAGGGCTCGGCCTGGCCCCGGGTGCCTGTAGCTCACGGCAGGGGAAAGGACTCTGTCATTGCCAGTGTGTCGGAGCATCATGGCGGGTGGTGGGGGCAGCCCGTGCGGCCACACCGAGCTCACTTGCCCTCCATCTTGACAGCGGTTTCCTAGCAGAGATGTCCCCGGTTCCAAAGCAGGTCAGTGCTCAGTGGCAAGCAGGTGGGAAGTCAGCGTGACATGGGGCTTGTGCCTTGGGAGGCAGCTCAGGCACTGCATGGAGAGAACTGCAGCATTGCTGCCCTGTGTCCTACTGGGGTCACAGTGGACCCTGCAGCCAGGAATGTTCAGATCCTTTTCTGCCAGTACTGGTGGCAGGTGACAGAAGAGCCAAAACAGGCACAGGTGAAGCTCACTGAAGCCATTTCCTTCTCGTGAGGCTGTCCTGCAGCATGTCCAGTTTCTCCTGCTCTTCAGAGAGTAGCTACAGCAATATCCTTTGCCTGCTCTTGCCTCTTGGGAGGTCTGTGACATTCCCGCACCCTCCCCCCAGTATCAGGCACTGTCACCCATCCTGCATCCCTAAAAGCCAGCAGCTGTGAGCAGCCCTGCAGCACAGGCATGTGAGGACAGTGCTTTCTCTGAAGGACACCCACAGTGGCAGGATAGGTGATGGAGCAGAATATGGGTTCTGGCTGAGCCCCTCACTCAGACGGGAGCTGCATGGGCTCAACACCTAGCTGGAAAGCAACCCCCCCAAATCCTGAGCTGGGGTCCTTCCCTGCATCCTTGTGTCTGCAACTGATCTGTGCTGTTTGTTTCCCCTGCATGCTGTCAGTGTGGGAAATGTGGGGTGGGAGCCTCATGGGCATTGCAGGACCAAACCTGTGACACTACTCCCAAACAAGGTTTGGGACACAGAGCCTGCCCTGAATGAAGGAACAGACCCCGCCTGGGGCATGTAAGGGCACCTGTGGACACCAGGAGTGGTGCTGGTCCAGGTGCTGTGTCCCCTCTCCTCACACTGTGGCACTGAGGGGCTGCAGCAGTTCCAGCCAAGCAGACAACCTCCCACCCTGAGCCATAGTTTAGCCTGGGATTCTCCATGTGAAGGGACTCAGCTGTGACCAGGAGGGGTGCAGCCTGTGGCAGTGGAGAGAGCAGCTGTGGAGCAAGGTGGGGGCAGCAGTGGGAGCATGGCCAGGTGAGCAGTGTGCTGCCCCGGGGCTCTGTGTCTGGATCAATAGAGAGATCATGCTGGAGCAGCAGAGCCTCCAAATTAGTTCAGCTAAAACAATTAAATGACACTTCCTTGGGTTTATTACCTTTTTTTTTTTTAGCTTGACAAATGTGCCAAAACTTAAGCACAGAGGCTGCTAAAGTATAAAACGTGGAATTGATTTTCTTCCTTGCAGTGGAGCAATTAAATGTGGAGCAGGTCTAACCCACAGCACGATAAGCTCCTGTCGCTCTGCCAAGAGCCCGGGGAGCAGGAGAGCAGGGTCGTGCCAGTGGCTACAGCCCAGGAAGGACAGAGGTGAGGCTAGGGGCAGCAGATGTGGGGGCTGTGAGGGATTGCAAGGGGCCTGCCAGGACCCCAGATTGGGGGGCTGCACCTGGCCTGGCTGAGGCTGTCTTCCAGCTGCTGGCTGGGGAGAGCAGGTGCTGCCGTGCTTGCGGAGTGCTGTGGTGGAGGGTGGTGTCTGCAGGCAGCCCGGAGCACAGACCCCTTGGAAAGGCGAAGGTAAAGGCATTCCCTGATGTGAGTAGAGACTTTGCCTGCAGGAGCCCCTGGCTGCTGAGTGCCAAGTCAGCTCTGTCCTTTCCTTGTGCCCCAGTGGGGAGCCAAGTGGGGACACCAAGTTGGACTTCGGTGCAGTGGCAAGTAGCGTGAGAACTGAGCCCCTGTGATGCTCCAGAAACATTGGTTACTGTTTTCTCGTGTTTTCCCCTGCCTTGGCATTTGTCTGACGCAGAGATGGCAGACCTAGCAGGAGGGGAGACCTCCTGATCTGCCTGTCCTTGCCTCTCCAAATGTCATGCTTGCTCACAGCTGCTCTCATGGTGCCTCCTACCTCAGCTCCTGCCATGGCCTGGGGCAGCCCCAGCTGCCCCCTGTGTGGGGGGATGACACGCTGGGCAGAGCCAGACCCCTGGGCTCCCCCCATGTGGGACCACTACCCAGGAGCTGCCCACTTGCTGGCTCCAGACCCAGAGCCCCCGTGCTGTTTACAGTTCCCATCAGTCTCTAATCCACCTCATTGGCTACAGACACACTACAGGAAAGATATTTTTAGCAAGGTCCATTTTAAGACAACTGAAACCAAACAGCAGCTACTGGGAAATATTGATTCATTACCAATCCTGCACTAAATGTTCAATATTGAGCTTTTTCCTGCTGCAAGTAGTGTGGGCCAATAACCTTCAATATTTTCCAGAACACAGGGAAGATGGTGTCATTTAAATTGCCGTTAACTTTGAGTAGTGATTCTAATTGCAGCATCTCAGGGTGCAGTTTTCCTCCTTAGGATTCCTGAGTGATCCTGTCAGATGCTCCGGTGTTATTTTCACAGAGAGGGGCTTTTCCTTGTGGCTGCAGCAGCAGGCTGAGCCTGGCTCCCACCCATCCTGCTGGCTGCCATAGCTGAGCCCAGCGGAGGCGTTGGCACAGGGCAGAGCCCATCTGGTTCTGCATGGCCCCACCTGAATCCCCTGGTCCCAGGGGTAGCACCTGGGCCAAGCTTGGCTTCCCCATGTAGTGCTGCGACAGGTCCCTGGAGCACCAGCACTGCTGGAGTTCTGCCCCCTGCCCCTCATCCCTGCCTTGCCTCTGGTTTTGGGGTTGGCTTTGGGGTGCTTCAGGCACTGCAGCAGCACAAGGAAGGCCGCAGCCCAGGGGAGCAGCCCTGCCAGCGGGAGCATCGCTGTGTCCCCGCGTTCCTGGGTCTGTGGGAGGGCAAGAGAGGAGCCGGCAGAGCCGCTCCCGCCCCCGGCTAAGTGCTCCCGGCTAATGGCCGGGCTGGCGCACACACAAATGGGGGCCCATTAGGCTTTGCCCAGCGACATGTTTGTGGGCTTTACTGACAGTGCATTTGGGTAAAGTTAATTAGTGAGAAGAGAGGAAGGCAGCAGCTTCAAGGATGCTTTGAAATTTCCTTGACTTCAGAGAGTGCCCTGGCTCTGGGGAATGGGCATGGAACCCGTGGCAGAGACTGTTGCATGAGGCACTGCCCGGGCAGAGTTCCCTGGGCACTGCCATGCCTGCGCTGCCTGTGGTGTGGACAGCAGTCCTGCCTGTCCTGTCCCCAGGGTGGGCCAGGTGCTGCCACGACCCTCACTCAGGCCAGGAGAGCTTCCCTCTCTGAGGAGCTGGGAGAGACACTGGAGATAGGCTCATGTGGGTTGCCTAGCCTTCGGCACTAAAGATGTGTATTCTAGCTCTGTTCCTTCACCTTGTTTGTAAATGCTGCAGTTTGTTCTCACCTTTGCTTGGGAAGCACCAAATCCAGCTGGTGACATGGCACACCACGGGCTTGGCTGCCCTGTGAGGCTGGCGAGAAAAGGGTACCAGCCCCTGGTGACCGTGGGTGTCCATGGTGGGGCCAGGCCCTGCCTGCAGTGTGTGCCCGGAGATGGCTGGGGCCAGGAGCAAGAGCCAGAGCTGGCTCGGAGGGCCTCTGAATGACACTGAGTCTCCAGGACCTATTAGCATGTTGGTGGGGTTTTTGCTTGGTTGCACTGTCCATTTTCACTCACCTGGCACAGGGAGGTCACCAAGTGGCCACCGCGACTCTGACACAGGCTGTTAACTTGGGAATTGCTGCAGCAGCTGGGGCACATGTGGTGGTTTTAAAAACAAGTATTCAGTTTTGAAGTTTCACCTTTGGAAGGAGTTGCCTTGGAAATGGGAAAGGGGGAAGACTCCAGCCTGTCTCCATTAGCAGAGAGCAGTACCCAGCAGGGCTGAGAGCTGGGGTCTGTGCAAGCTGTGCAGGAAGCCCTCATCTCCTGCTTCTTCCCAGCTCCACTGCTCTCAGAGCAGACCTTGGCCTTTGCCAGACCCTCCATCAGTGCCGAGTGGTTATTAAGGAAGGTGAGGGTCACACATAGGTGTGTGTCTATGAAGGGCAATGGCAGTGTGCCCTTTGAAAAAGAATCTCTTGACTTAAAGGACACTGCAAATCTCTGGAGCATTTAAGTGATTAAAAATGAATCAGCAACAAAGTTAATTACTGTGTTCGCTCTGCTTTTATGCATGGAAATGTCCCTCATTAGCCGTCTGCAAGCACTGGTGTAAATTCTTTGAACATAAACATTTATTAAAGGGAGCTGCTCCATCATTAAATCCTGGCTGCTGTAGTGCGGGGTGGTGGCAGCGGGGCCATGGGGCCCAGCCAGCTCCTGCCAGGCCTGGGCCCTTGGGTGCGGTTGTAGCTGTGGGCATGGTGCTGTCCCTGCAGGCTGGGGGATGCAGCAGGTCTGTCCTGCTTGGCATGGCAGCACCCTGACAGCGAGGGGCTGCAGAGCAGTGCTGGGGAATCCCCTCCCTCCCCTCAGCCCCTTGCAGTCCTTGGCAGGATGGTGCAGCCCTCAGCCAGGGCATCGCTGTGTCCTCAATGACCCCTGTGATATCTCTCAGCCGGAGCTTTTTATCTTTGTCACACCTCGTTTTCTCACGTGTTTAACCCAGTTTTGCTTAAACTTCCCGAAGCTACCAGAAGCAGCTTTGCTGGAGCTTTCATCCACCACTGCCACCCACTGTCCTGCTGAGCAGAGGGTGCCAGGCAAGAGCTGATGGTGCTGTCAGTTGTGTGTGCACCCGTGGCACAGCATAGCATGGCACGGCATGGCACAGTCCTGCTGGGAGCTGAGGCCAGTGCTGACTTCTGTGCTTCCTGTGCTCATCTCCCAGCACATCAAGCTGCAGCTGGAGACACACTCACAGCCCACCCTTCCCTGCTGGTGACATCAGCTGGGAGAGGGAAAGCACAGAGCCCTCACCACAGGAGCTAGCACTTGGGATTTTTTTGCCAAATTAAACAGTTTGTTTTTGTGCTGCTGAGCAGATGGAGCCCAGGATCGCACACGCCAACCTGTGTACACAACGGGCTGCAGCAGGCAGGGACTGACCCGGGGCTGTGATGGGATTATCAGTGGGCACTGCTCTCCCCACTTTTACCTGCAATATCTCAATTGTTTGATGAGATTTTGTACAAATTCCTCCCTGGGAGAGTGTTTCACGCATGTTCGACATCAAAGCACCACAGCCAGTGAGGGAGCGCATGTTTCTTTAATGTGGGAGTGTTGTAGGGGCTGCAGGGTGCCCAAAGGCAGATTATAACAAAATTAATAATTCAGGGCTTGGAAAGGTGCTGGTGAGGAGTTAACTCCTTCAGGGCAGGTCGCTGCCTTCATGCTGCCACAGCCAGGTCAGGCTCTGCCTTGCTGCCGCCCAAGACCTCTGGGGTTGTGGGGTTGTGGGGGCTGTGCTGGCTCCCAGGGACCGCAGGGCACAGCTGGGCCACATCAGGCTGTACCCACACGTGTCCCCATGTCACTAACATGGGCAAATGCAACCTCTAATCTGGGCTGAAGGGAGTGTTAACGCCCATATCAAATGATACGAAAGGGCTTTAAGAATTGGGCAACTCTAGTGCAAGTAATCTCTAGTTCAGAAGGAATTAATGCTGTCCCTGCAGCCAGAGCAATGTGCTGAGTGAGTGCCCCAGCCATCCTCCCCCCACCACTGTCAGTCGTACATCACTGTCCCCATGCTGGCAGCAGCTGGCTCAGCGCATGCCAGGAGCCAGTGCCAAGGCCAGCTGGGGACGTCAGCAGAGCCACAGGACATGTCCATGGAGCAGCAGGAGCAGCTCCTGGTTGAGCCCTGGCCACGCAGCTGCGTGGCACTGTGGGCCAGCACCAAGAGCCTTCACACCTACACAAGCGAGCCTGGGCCTTAAAGCTGTGTGACATACTATTTGTATGCAAATAACCCTGTGAATGCAGAAGTCCAAAAATATTATTTTAAAGTCGGGTGTAATTAGGTTTGCCATGCATTTCCCTGCTCCTGCAGCCCTGGGGATCCTGCTGTTAGTGGGAAAATGAATGCCTAGATGACATCTCTCCCCCTTGCATGGCTTCACTGGTGATTTATTTATCTGCTTGTGCTGTGTTTTGTTGTCTCAGCAGTCTCTGTTGCTCAGAAGCAGCAAACACTGGGAGTCCATTTAAAAAAAACAACTCTTGTCTCATTTCAGTAATTTACTATGCAGAGGTTTTGTGTTTTTCATAATGGATTAGAACCTGTAATTTTGTATTTTGAATGCATGGACCTAATAACTCACGTAATGAAAGTCTAACAGGCTTGAGGATGCGCCATTAATGAAACAGCAGTTTTATGATTCTCCACAATATATTGTAATAGTGAATCACTTACAGAGCTGTCCAGTGCTGATTTATGATGAAACTTGTTTGTGATGTGGAGATAGAGCCATGTGCCTGCACTGAATTAGCACCTCCTGACAGTCATTAAACAATGGGAATCGTAATCGGGATTTATGGGGTTTGAAGCAGAGCAGTGGGAAAGGCCAATTAAGCGCCATCCATGCTCAGGTACCTCAGTGAACCAGGCCTGCTAATTTATGCTGACTAATTAGTTTGTTTTCTCTCAAATTCGGGAGCTGGTCAAGAGCATATGAGGGTGCATGGGCTGGTGCCCTCGATATGTGCTGCCACTCCCTGCCATGTCCTGGGTCTTCCATCTCTGTCCTCCTGTCGCACAGGGTGTTGTGGGCTGCCGTTGGATCTCCTCCCAGTTAGGTCTTTCATCAGCCCAGAGCTGCTGGCCATGGGCCATGTTTTAGGGATGCTGGAGGTGCCAGGTCTCAGTCACTGCACTGACGCAGCCTCGGAAGCCCCCGCGTTGTGGTGCCGGCACGGCCGTGGTGGCTGTGCCAGGTTTATCGCATGGATAACAGGGATGCCGTCAGAAATGGCTGCAGAGAGGGATGGTGTGTTTGCTTTCTGTCACTGCTGCTGGTCTGAAACTCACTGGAGTACCCAGGGCTCCAAGGCTGGTGAAATGACTGCAGTACCAGTGCCAGCCCCTGTGCAGGGGCGAACACCCACTGCGGGGCCCAGCCAGGCAGACAGAGCCTGGGGATGTGCATTGTGGGGGGCTCACAGGGAGCTCCACAAGCTGAATTTGGGCTGTGCCTGCTCACACTGCAGCAGCTGCTAGTGCCACAGGTGCTGGTGCCACAGGGTGCTGCTGAGGTGTGGGTGCAGCAGAAATGTGCTGGCCTCATCCTGGCTGCCAGCACTCCCTGCCCGCTCCAGCCAGGCATTCCCTACCTGCTCCCTGCCTGCTCCAGCCAGGGGACCTACAGTGCTGTGAATCTGACTGCAGTGGATTTGATAGTTTACTCTAGTAATACAAGACCAATTTATAAATCTTTCCATCCCATTAGTTTTTATTTGATTTGGATGTTCAGATGTCAAAGCAAATGATTTAATTAGTGTTAAGCTGGGCTGCAGGGATGCTGTATTTCCCCCAGTCTGGTGCTCCTTGCCTGGCCTGCAGCCCAGCTCCCAGTGCCAGAAACAGATGGGTGTACCCAGGAGCCCATTTGGAGCTCTTGGGCCTGCTCAAGCCCTGGTGGGGTGGGTGATAGCCTGGTGGGCATGAGCGCCACATCCCTGGGCAGCCCCTTGCCCTAGCTCCCACTGGCAGAGTGGCACAGCCCCCTGGACCCTGTTCATTGCTCCCCATGGCTCTTTGTGATGGTGATGTGGCACAGCCATCACATTCCTACATCCTGGCACTGGACACACACTTGCTACTCTGTGTGTGGGGCTTCCGGTACCCCTGTCCTCTGCCCAGGCTGTCCCCTGGGACTGGGATGGACCTGGAAGTCATCCGTGGCCAGGGTCCTCCACTGTGCTGCTGGAGGGGTCTGTGCCTGCTTTGTTCCACTGGAGGGGACATGTCACCAGCCCCATGGTGCAGTCACTACCTCCTGGTACCTGTCCCGGCTCCTTCCTTACCATCACCTTCTGCTTTGCTTGCAGGAGCCTGATGCCACGAACACTTGACAGCCAGATCACAGTGGAAAAGACCCCCAGCTACTTTGTCACCAAAGAGGCACCGCGGCGGATCTTCAACATGTCCCGGGACACGAAGCTGATCGTGGTGGTGCGCAACCCCGTCACCCGCGCCATCTCGGACTACACACAGACCCTCTCCAAGAAGCCGGACATCCCCACCTTCGAGGGGCTGACCTTTCGCAACCGCAGCCTGGGGCTGGTGGACACCTCCTGGAACGCCATCCGCATCGGGATGTACGCTGTTCACCTGGAGAGCTGGCTCCAGTACTTCCCTCTCTCACAGATTCACTTTGTCAGTGGGGAGAAGCTGATCACGGACCCAGCAGGGGAGATGGGCAAAGTCCAGGACTTCCTGGGCATCAAACGGGTTATCACAGACAAGCACTTCTACTTCAACAAGACAAAAGGCTTTCCATGCCTGAAGAAGTCAGAGAGCAGCGGCTTGCCTCGCTGCCTTGGCAAGTCCAAGGGCAGGACTCATGTGCAGATAGACCCCGAGGTGATCGAGCAGCTTCGGGACTTTTATAGACCTTATAATATCAAATTCTATGAAACAGTCGGGCAGGACTTCAGGTGGGAATAAGTGTCCGGGAGAGGAGGTGCAGTGACATGAAGCTGCAGTCTTCTGTGAGGGGGGCCCAAGGGGCTGGAGCCAGGACTCCCCTCAGCCCATCCTGTCCAGAATTGCAAGCAGAGGCAGGCAAGGAGTTTCCCTGTTCCTTAGGAGTCTGCAATGCTCCAGAGTGAACCAAGATAAGGAAGACTCAGAGTCCTGCTGCAGCCACCAAGCTAAGGGATGAGTGCTCAGCAGCACTGCCTATCCCAGCAGGTCAGCAGTGACATGGCTTCCTCTGTGGGGTCCTGTTTGCTTTTAGCACCACATGGTCCCCAGGGCCACAGTGATGGCCCTGTCCTGCAGCCTGTGTTCAGGCTGCTCTGAAGCACATCCCTCTGTGTCCCAAAGCAGATGGATGCTCCTGGACAGTGGCAGTGGGACTGTCCCTGCCAAGCCATGTCCTGGGCAGGCAGAGCTCCAGCCACTCCACTTTGCCTTTGTCACTTGCTCACCATGTGTACCGATGAGGACAGTGAGATGTATCTGCTTGACAAAGAAGTCTATGGAAAATGTTGTACTGATATTTTGTCCTGTGAATAAAGCACAGAATCCTGCTGTTACGGGTACTTTAGTGGCACTTGTTTCCTTGTTCAGCATGTGATCCCTTCATGTAAATAAAGTGGCTTCCACCAGTCCGTATGCATGGGCTGTTCTTAGGACAGGGCTGGGCAGCCCCAGGCAGAGCTGGGGGGCCATGGGGAACCCCCACACCCATGGGCAGGAGAGGGAGCGGGCAGGGGCTTGGGCAGGACAGGGGGTCAGCTGGACATGACCAAGGGGACATGTGGCACAGCCCTGCCTGGGGCTCCTCAGGCTCATCCTCTGGCACGGGACTGGGGATGTCTCGGAATGATGCACAGTGGCTGTGTGGGGATGCTACACACCATGGACCAGTTTGCAAGGCCTTACTGTGAATGATTAGTAACCAGTGAGCTCTAATAGGGAAAAATTGTAGTTAATTAGTGGACACCTAAGAGAGCCATATCTGCACCTTACCCACTGCCAGCCACAGCAGTGCGGGGACCCAAAGGCAGTTATGGGCAGGTAGAGGGAGAGACGGGAATTAACGGCCATTGACAGGAAAATGGGATATTTGCTTGTATGATTTTTCCTTTAAAGGAGAAAAACACTCACAGTGAGACTCACAAATCCCAGCCTCGCAGTAGAAAAGCTATTTCCAATCCACTCCAAGGAGGCAGAAGGTGCCAGGTTAGATTGATCCTCCTGACAATACTGTATTAGTGGGAAATTAGAGCTGGAGCCTGAGGAAACTGCTGCGATATCAAACAATTACTTTACATTTGTCCTTACAAATGGAGGGAGCAGAAATGTGCTTAAATCAAGTATTAGCTTTCCAAAGGGTGAGCAAATGAGGGCTCAGGAAGGGCTGCACTGAAAATGCAGAGCACATTAGGAGCTCTTAAAAATGGCTTAAAAAACCCCAAGCAGGCAATCTGCATGCCAAGGAGGCAGGGGAGGGGTTTGATGAGGATGGAAGGGTTTGGTGAGGACATGGAGTGCTGCTGGTTTGGTAACCTGGTGCTGAGTAGAGGGGCTGCCAGAGGGAGCCCCCTGCTCGTCCAGCCTGGGTTCTCCCCACCCAGGGGACAGGAGACAGAGCCTGTGCTCTCAGGGCTGTCACGCAACTGTTCCCAGCCATCCCTGGCGCAGCACATCCCGCGGCCCTGGCTGCCCCCACAGCACGGCCACTGCCGTTGTGTGCACCGTGTTTTGATGGGTTCACTCAGGCCTGAACCCCAGAGAGCAGCTGTTTAATATTTATCATCTCATAAATAGTTAAACATAATGAATGTGATTTAAGTGGTCCCTGATCCCACTCGCGCTGAAGAGCTCTTGAGACGGGCAGGGCCAAGGGAATCCTTCACTGGCCCATTCACATCACCAGCAAGTGCCCTGCCCAGGAAGAGCAGAGCCGCTGGAACATCCACGGGACTCACAGCACCACTCCTGCTTAGCAGCAGCCTCTCCTCCCAAAATGGCCCCCTCCCCACTGGGACCATCCCAGGACCTCCCAGTCAAGGACCTTATCTTTGACATAGTGTCCCCATTAGTTATTCACCCTGCCCGTCTCTTGGTGAGGAGACCCTGACCCAGGTGGGAGCTGCCCTGGGAGCACCGTAACTCCGGTGTCTCCCCATGCGTATTTCCAGGTGCACAAGTAGTATTGTTTATCCCTCTGACCAAGGCAGGATCACAGTGCTGTAAGCATCGAGAAAATTTGATTAACTTCTTATTAAGTTAATCTGATTCAATTTCACTGCTGGCTCCATGTTTACTGGCAGGAGGCAGAGCCCTGGGAGTGACTGTGGGGGACTCCCAGCCCTGTCCCCCCACTGTGATGCTCAGCAGTGTGCTCCTAACACACCTCCTTCCGCGCACACAGAGCAGGCAGCAAATAAATGCGATCATTAACAGAAACCTCCAACCCCTCGGAGATGATGGATGCTCAGGGGTAGCTGGGATTCAGATACGTTCAAGTAGGTCAAGTTTCTTCCTGTTATTTCATCAGGCTGCAGCAAGGAACAGGTACATGGGGCCGGTTGGACTCAGGGCTCTGTCGCTGCTGCCCTGTACAGCTGGATGGGTACAGCTCTATGGGTACAGCTGGATGTCACCCAGTGATGCCAGGACCCGCCTGCCTGGGCAGCACAGAGACACAGAGGGGCTGTCCCTAGTACCGGCTCTATGCCCGTGGTGACCCCCGCACTGCAGGCTCCCCTCCACAACACAGCTCACCAACAGGCTCTGGGGGCTGCGCCCCACTGCCAGCCCTCCCCTTCTCCACAGGAACCCTTCAACCTCTCCTGGAAAAGTCATCTCCACGGAACTCCCAGATACCATCAGCCTCTGACTCCCAATGTGCTTCCCTTCCCGCCAGCCCCGCTGTCCTGCCCATTGGCACTCAGAGGGCACAGGAGCTGCCCGCGGGCACAAGTCCGCAGGGGAACGAGAGCTGTGCAGAGGAGGAGCCGGCTGTGCCTGCGGCTGCCAGCCCAGCCCGGCGCCCGCTCCCCGGTGATGTGCCTCTGCTCACAATGGATTGACTCATTGCATTTGCTTTGAAAGTTTTCCAAGTTCCTCTCCAAGCCCTGCCCAGTGTTCCACGAGCAGGTGCAGCGCAGCAACGAGAGGACCTGATGGCATCAATACTGCATCGCTGCATAATTCATTACTTGACAGCTAATTAGCCGGCTGGTCCAATTAGTGACTCCTGTACAGCCAGGGCTGTGGGTGCCGGCAGCAGGGGACTGGCACTCACAGCAGGCGGGCGGCTGAGGGGGCTGACACTTGCCGGTGGCCGTGGGGGCTGGCCCTTGACAATGGCCGTGCCGGCAGCTTGTGGGGCCCGTGGGGTGTCAGCTTCCAAGTGACCTTCTGCCAACTGATGGTGGTGGGTGTCGCACCCCAGGATGCTGCAACAGTGCCTATCAAAGGCACTTTAACCTTGGCTGGGGCTCCCCATAGCGCTGTGGGAACACTGACCCCACAGTGGTACCACAGGCTGGTCATGGGATCACTGCTGCCCATTCCCAGAGGGAAAGGGGAGCTGGTGGGGCTCACACCATGTGATACTGAGTCCCAGCCAGCCCTGAGCCACAGCATGAGGCCAGTTCAGTGCAGGTCCCCTGTTGTGAGTAAGTGTTTTAAGATTTTAAAGGACCTTAACATGCTCATTCACGACATCCCTGCTCCCCGCAGCTGGCTCCTGCAGCGAGCGCGGTGTGAGCACAGCAAACTGTCTCCGGCACGCTCCAGTGGCTGGAGATAAGGACAGCTTAGGGATAAATATTTACCCAGTGACTGAATGGATTCAACTGAGTTCATTCCTATTAGAGAATCTGTTTGTAATTATCTGAAGACTCGTTATTACCTGGGGACCTATAATCTCCCACAGTAATGAGTTCAAGTGGCTCCTGTGGCATATCAAGCAGGAAAGGGAAGGTGGGAAGGGGCTGCTGCCATTGCAGCAAGGGCAGGGCAGGGCTCAAGGACAATGGAGCTGGCTCGGCTTTGGGCAGCTGACACCGTGGCACCAAGACCATGGGACACAGAGCTGCCACTTCGCCTCCCTGCAGCAGCTCAGGGGCAAGCCCTAGGCAGAGCTGAGGTCCAGGCAGAGCTCAGAGAGCTCAGAGAGGCAAAAGCTGAGACTGGAATGGAACTGCTGCATCCCCAGCCAGGTGTGGCTGCCAGGGATGTGCTGCAGGACATGGCCCCTGTGCCAGGCATGGGTGAATCCCAGCTCCAGGGGCAGCCCTGGTGGTGGGCTCTGTGCCCCAGAGAGCTGGACTGTGGCTCGGCAGCATTGTCCCAGACCTGCCACCCATAGGGACTAATTCTGCAAACCTGCACCAATTCTGTGGGACTCAACTAAAATAAAGTAACTGAAGAGCAGGATGCAAGGCAGGGCAGCTATTGACTGATATTGACAGATCCCACAGCTGCAAGGGAGGAAAATCCCCTCCTGGGACACATGTCCAGGGTTCATGCATGTTAGTAGAGGGATGGTCCCCACTGCCATCGCCATTCAGGCCATGTTCATCCCTGTGTCCATCCGCATACACTGCAGGGCACAGCAGCCCCGTGCCACAAGTGAGTGGATGCCCAAAACAGCAACACAGGAGGGAAAGTGCCCAGGAGGGACTGAGGTGAGTTACTCTGCTGCTAATCCTGTGAAGGATCCAACCTGACAGCTGAAACAATCCATCTCTCCTTGTCACACACCATGGACCTCTGGCCAGGCATGGCGATGGTGGCAGCCAGGCAGCCAGTGCCCGGGCTCACACCAGGCTCTGTGGTCCCTCCTCTTTGTTCCTTCCCTCTCCACCTTCCCTGAGTGTTGGCAGGTCCTAATGGATTAGTGTGTTTTAAATAAATTTCTTTATTTATTTAAAATACACTAATTTTATTTAAAACACCCAAAGAGGCTAATGCTCTCAGCCCCATCTCTGCCTGCCACAGAACTGCCATGTGACAGTGCTGTGTTTAGTCACAGCACTGTTATGAGACCAATCCAGTCATTAAGCTCTAATCTCTAAAACAAAGATAAAATTACGTGATTAAGATCTAATTAAAGTCTAACTACCAGCACCATGAATCACTTCAACACAACTTTAATGGATGCCTTTTGAAGCCATCATGCATTTGGTTTCCTTCTGTGGACGGTGATTTTCCTGCAGGGACTGGGTCTGCTCAGGCTGATGTTTGCTCTTGCTGGCTCTGATTTGGCTGGGGACCACTAAAAATGTTTACATGTGAGCGAGGAGCTTGAAAATCCATTTCTAACCAGACAGAAAATTTCATTTGACAAGCTCATTCAGATGTGCTGTGTCTCTGCAGAACTGAGTGGAGCAGGGGGGCACCTCACCCGCCGCCAGCCCAGTCCCAGCCAGGGACAATCACCTCAGCACTGCCATGTGCTTGGTGTGGCACACAGGGTGCTTGGTGCCCCAGCGGCTCAATGCCTGGGTGGCTGGTGGCCAGAGCTGCACTAAATGCCATTAGCTCTCCTTGAGGAGAAAAAGGAAATTAAAGTCTTCCTTGCAGCTCTTGGGTTGTCCACCCAGAGGCACAGCCCTGTAATAATGTTGATGGAGAATATTGTCATTTCCCTTTTTCCCAGCAAATCATTGCCTGTCATTGTCCCAGAGCTGTCCCTGCCAGATCAACACAAGCATTTTAATGCCCCCACTCCTGCGCTTGCAGCTTGTCAAGGCAGAGACTCTACCAAGGGCTGCCTCTACCAAAGGGCTGCCTCTCTGGGACCAGCAGCCCTGGCTAAAGTGCAAGTCCAAATTATTAGTGCAATAGCCACTCCACTGCTAACGGCATCTTGTCCGGGGGAGCAGGTGAGGGATCATCCCACCTGCAGCCTCACAGCTCCATGGGATCAGCCAAGGGATTGTCCCACCCGCAGCCTCACAGCCCTGCACGAGCAGCTGGTGGCATGTGGTGCCAGTGGAGCTGCTGGGGTGGCTCTTTCCCTCAGACCAGCCAAGCACGGTGGCACCTGTCCCCAAGGCCTCTGCAGTGATTGTCACCATCCAGGGCAGGATGCTCTGCACCTGCCGGTTGAGGCAGTGGCTGCCACCCTGCCCACAGCACTGCCAGGACTGCACGGGTGGGAGCACAGCCCCATCAGCACCAGCCACTCTGTGGATTCATCACACCCACAGGAAAGTTTAAGGTGAAGGTAGAGCAGTATTTCCCTTAGGGAGAGCACATCAAAACGGCTGCTTCCCTGTTGCTCACCAGTGTGGGACAGGTGGAAATGGGTGTTGCAGGGAAACAAGACAAAGACTTACAGACCCATTTAGGTTTGTTCTATGTCTTTTTCAGCAGAAGGATGTGTAGTTTTCCTGACGGTGGCACATTAAGTGCACACGTAGCCTGTGGGGATGGTGACTGCAACAGGTACCTGAGAGGCTCAGTGGGAGGGAAGATTATCGTCATTAATCACCACTGGGAAACGAGGCACTGTCTCCAAACTGCAGCCCTGTACAGTGGTGATTGTATACACATGAAGCTATATGTCAGGGGAATGATCCCTGGATGACTCAGCCAACCAGAGGAGATAAAGGAATTGAAATACAGGAGTGCTGCTGGTTTACATCTTCAGAGGGATGAGCTTCCTCAAAACACTCATTCCAACACAGCAGGGCTCAGAACTGGGTAGTTCCTGTTATAAGCTAGACAAACACACCCACTTGGCTTTGGGAAATACAGAACAGCAGCAGGACAAGCCCAAGGGACAGATGGGCTCATGGTGCCCAAGGAGCTGCCAGAGGGGATCTTGGTGCCAGGGGCTCCCCTCACCCCTGTGCTGGGCTGCAGGGACTCACTCATGGCCACTAACAAGCTCTGGCTGCTCCAGCTACCTTCTTAAATTAACTTGGGCCAGCCTGGCTGCAAACACACAGCTTAGTTCAGAGTCCAGTGTGACCTTGTCCCATCTGCTCAGGCTCTTCCCTGGCTGCAGAGCTGGGGTGAGTGTGTGGGAGTGAGCACTGTTGCAGTGCAGTGACCAGTGTCAGTGCTGCCGGTTCCCCTGGCTGCAGGGGTGGTTATGGGAAGCACAGGGGGTTTACACCTGGCTAGGCCAGGAAGAGACAGACTGGCATGAGGGGAAAGGAAGGGAAGAGTATTGGCACTGGTGGTGTGGGGCAGAGGATGCACCACACCCCTCCCCAGCTCCAACAGGCCATGGCTCACCTCCACGCCAGGACAAGGGCTGCCAGGGCAAACTTCAAAAGGGGGAGAAAATGTTATTTCTCAGAGTTGATATTCCCTTGTGAATCTTATTCTGCTCATTATTCTGGTCGTTACTTAAGCAGCAGCTGCTCGTCACTCGTGGTTCAGTGGTGAGAAGGGCTGAGTGCAAGAGGCTAATTTATTTTCTTTTAGTGCTTCTCATCCATGGCAGCCCCTGGCTGCTCCTCACCACTGGAAACCAACCGGAGGCATTTCAGATATTTCTAATGTATGACAGCAACTGGGAAACAGAAATTACCCTCTCTGAAATAATTCCTGAGACAGATTTCTTTTGGCACTTTGCAATGGAGACACGGAGAAAACGCGAGCTGCATGTACCAGTTTGCTTTTCCTGGGCAATTTATTAGCCCCACCATCTGGTTAGACCTTGTTTCTCTCCCCAGACAAACCTCACTGCAGGGATAGCACCTGGAGGCACCTGGGAGCGCAGAGACACAAGGGGCTTCCCACTCTCCGTGGCCTCAGTGCTCCATCACCCCCACCATTGCCACCACTGGCACTTTCTGCCATGTGGGGCTTTGCTGAGCCAGGCTCCAGCCTTGATGGGGCTCCCATGGTGACACTGGGGGAGTGTGGTGGCCCCATAGGAAGGACCAGTGGGTCCCTGCCTGTGTGTCTGCCCCAGAGCCCAGCCCTGCAGCAGGGTGTTGGGGGCAGGGGGCAGTGGGGCTTGGTCCCCTCCTGCTCTGGCCATCCTCCCAGCAGTTTCCTGGTTGCATCCATGAGGAGCTGCAGGCTTCCTGTCATATGATGGGTCCCCACCGAGATTCAGATCAGGAGACAAATGATCTGCTCAGGATGCGTTGCCTTTGCTCCACCTGCTCAGCCCAAATGAAATTAAAATATTGACAGAAACAATTTCCAGAGGGAAATTGGAAAAGTTAGTGGCGGTGCTGGAGCCAAGCGGTCCCTGCAGCCCAGCTGCCTGTCATCCTCCCAGGCAGCATGGGACAGGCAGCATCCTCCATCCAGGCAGCACCAGTGGGTGCCCAGGCATGGGGCGCCGAGTGCTCTGGCCATGACATGCCACCTGCACCATGGGAGCTCCTGCCAGGGCACCAGAGATTTGGGCAGAGTTTCTGCTGCTTTCGTGACACTCAGAATCATTTTGACATAATAGTTTGGATAAATAAAGCAAACTTGACATTTTCTGCTCATGCACATTTTCCCCAGAGAGCCAGTGCTGTGGGGAGGGGAGTGCTTGCTCCCATGCCAGCGGGTGATTCCCTGCCCAGAGAGCAGGAGCAGTGCTTGTGTCTCTCCTCCACTCACACTGCCCAAGCACCGAGCCCCACGGCACCACTGGTCTCACACCTGGACCAGGCCAGAGCTCTCCAGGGAGACACTGCCATCACCACCCAGCTGCAGAACAAGACTTTCCCTTCCATTTCCTCAGTCCTGCATTCTAATCCATTTTCATCACTTTTTCCCCAGGGCATTGTGGCACTGAGGGAAGCACAGGCCATTTCTGTGCCACCGCCAAACTCAGAACCTCATCAAAGAATGAAATCAGGTTGGTTTGACAAGACCTACTTCTGCTCAACCACGCTGACAGGCATGAATTTATATTCCCAGGCTCTAAATCTCCCATTAATTGAATTTTGCAGTGATTTTTCCACATGTTTGCCCAGGATTAATGTCAGGCTAATTGGATGCAGTTGTCCAAGTCATCTCACTCACTCACTCTGCTGTCTCTTCGTATATGTTCTCCTCCCACCCGACACCATGCTCCAGCTCTTCAGGATCAAGAGGGAAGCTCCAAGGGGAGCCGCTTCTGACTCTGGTTTAAAACCCTCTCTTAGGGTCAGGCTGCCCAGGGCCCTGCAGCAGCACCCAGCAGCAGCACTGTACTTGCCACATGCCCAGCACCCACCACAGCTCACCCCTTCAACCCGGCACAGCTCAGAGCTGGCACGTGTCCCTTCATCCTCACCATGCTCTGCACAGCATGAGCAGAGCAGAAGGCGACGCTGCCAGGGTTAGATGCAGCAGGGAAAGAGGGGACACCAAGTACTGCGGCCACACTGATGGAGCATTCTCTGGAAATCCCCTGTGACCACAGGATCCCAGCTGCAGGGATGTCCCCACCAGACACTGAGCATGGCTGCCTGCTTGGGGCCACCCCAGCCTCGCCCGTGTGGGACAGCCATGGGGACAGCCATGCCCCCCACAGCCTTGAGGACAGACGTGTCTCCTGTGGCATAACTGGCACATGTGGCACAGCCCACCCTGCTGCTCTGCGCACCACAGTCCCTGGAGGGCTTGCAGAGCTGCTGCTTTCCTTGTGCCTTTTTTTCCCACTTGAAATCTTCTTCTTGAGCATTTGATAGATAATTTGCATCTTGCATATTCATTTTTTAAAAATGTTTTTAACGAAGGTGCTTGGTTGTGCACATACCTGTGTGTGCCACCTGTCCCGGCTCACGCCGTATCAACCACTGCCACTTGTGGAAAAGCTAATTAAAGGTAATCATGAAAACCTCATTAGTCCTCATTTACATAAGTTACACTGAGAAATTTCCTAACCTTTGATCCTGGCCATCACAGTCCATTAGACATTTCTGCACACTTAGTTCAAAGGCAGAACACATCTCCACCCCTGCACAAGCCAACCCCGAGCTCTGCTCCCGGCCACAAGGAGAGAGCTGGGCCCAGCTGCTTCGAGCACAGCTGGCAGAGGTCTGGGCTGGCACGTGCCAACATGCGTGGCAAGGTGAGCGTGTCCTGCAACACAGGCACATCTGCATCGCCCTGTCAGCACGCCCTGCCTGCCCTGAGCATGCCTTGCCTGCCCTGCAGGAGAGCACATCCTGAAGTGCATGGGACCTGACCCTGCCCTGGCATCCCTTGTTCCAAAAGGTGTCACCTCTGTCACCCCCGCCTGACATGAGGCTTTGCCCCTGGCCCCAACCCAACTGTCCAGCAGCAAGAGCAGCACTGCTGCAGAGAGGCAAGACAAAAAAATGCCCCTGGGGAACACCAAGTTCCTGTTCCCTGCATTTCCATCATCTCCAGCACCAGCCTCATCATCACCTCAATAACCTGCATTGGTTATTGGGGCTCAGCACAGCAACTGGTGACAGTGACAGTCACACTGCCAAGGTGCCCACAAGCCACCATGTGCCAGAACAGCTCCCTCACACCCAGCAGACCCATGGCCTCCCGCACTCCTGGTACTGCAGCAGTGCAATTAGTACCTGTCATGCCATAAAAATATTGGAGCATTAAATGTATTAGATAAAACTCCCTCTGCTATTAAAGTAGCTCACGTCCTGGAAATCTGAGTAGTGAGCAGTACAATTTCACCCAGTGATAGGAGTGGATTAAGTTCTTCCCACAAAACCCTCTTATTGTATGAAAAAGACCATTAGCAACCATCGAAATCAATAGGGACTGGCCCCTGTGCTGCAGCACCTGGCTCAGCCGGCACTGCCAAGAGCACCAGTGAGGCTGGGGCTCCTGCACGAGCTCTGCAGGAAGGAGCTGGGCCGAAGCTGGAGTTGGTGCCATCCTGCTGCCAGCACTGGCAGCTGGCTGGGAGGAACAATCCATGAGCCCAGGGAAGTCTCCCCAGCAGCCATCCAGAGCCACCAGGCACATGCCAAGGGTGATGGAGCACTGTGAGGTGGGAGCAAGACTGCGGGGCCCTTCTCATCCTTCTCCCCACTGTCTCTGGGGCTGTTCAGCTTTCTTCACTGCAAACAGGGCTGGGAGCTTTTCCCCTCAGACCCTGGAGGCCACTCTTGAGCCCTCTGCTCCAGGAACCAGGTTGGGAGCTCAGGGACCATGGGGCTGTGGCAGCAGGACCTGGCAGCAGCATGGCAGAGGGTGACTCCATCAGGGTATCACCAGTGCCCTGCCTGCCCTGCCAGCACTGGCCTAAGGGTGCGAGCTCTGTCATCCCTGCTGTTTTCCATCTCCTTCCAAAGACATTAGGTTTATTTTCAGTGGCTTGATCTTGGGCTGAGTTGGGTGAAATGCATCAAATCAAGACAGAATGTTGCAAGCCTTGTGAAAAAATATATGCCCAATGGGGTTTTCCTCAATTTCTGCAAAGTAGGCTCCTTTGCTGTGTTGTCCTAAGTCAGTGAGAGCAGAACCCACTGTGTCAGGGGACAGAGGCCACCAGTGAGCAGCTCCCCCCTTTTCTCACCTTCCATCTCTTTCCTATGGCTCCCCAAATCCCATTCAGACCCTGCCACCTACCAGCTCTGGTAACAAGGGTTTAAAAATTAAGCAGTCCCTTAAAGTGAGAGGCTTGAGGCTGAATTCTCAAAGTAGGAATGCATTGGGGAGGAGGTACAAGAGGATGATCATGCGAGCGGCTCCAAGGAGAGACGTGCTCCAGAGCAGCCAGCATGGAGACTCCTGCTCTGGGGAGCACACAGACCCTGGGGCTGTGCCAGCATGTGCACAGCAGCAGCTTAACAGAGGCCAACCACGCAAAGCAGCCGGGGATGTGCTATGCTCTCCCAGTTGCATTCCCGCACATGGGGTGAACAGCAGTAGCAGCAGGCTGGAGACAGCACATACCCAGCCAGCCCTAGCCCTGCAAGTAGCAAGACACTCCTGCCCTCCAGTCTAGGGGACCACAAGCCCCCAGAAAGTTCCATCACCTTGCTGGGGCCTCCTGAAGTCGTCACTCTGCACCGGGTGGGCCAGGGGAGCAGTGCTGCTGGGATGGACACATGGAAACATGATTCAAAAATACGGTCACTTCAGGGAAAAGAGGAAGTCTGGCCGGAACTTTATGGAAGAGTTTCTAACAGGTCCAGCATTTACCTAGTTCCACACCTTCCTTAACCCTTTGGAGAGCTTACTTTCTTGTGAAATTCAGGTAGCAAATGAGTTTGGCTGCTCAGCCAGACAGGGAAAGAGGTTCAAATCCATGAGTTCCATCCAATGAACCAGGAGCACCGGCCTGAGGGAGCACCGTGTAACAAGACACGAGCGCTGGAGCCCTGATAGACTGGGAAATAGAGGGCATATTTTGGTTATAATATTTCAAATCTCACAGAGTACATCATGATCCATCCAATATTGGTGCAGGAATGGAAATGCTTCCCTCGCTGCTCTTGGTGTTTCCATGGCCTGTTTGCAATTTGCTGCCATCCAAAAGCAAGACAGGAGCTATGGGGCTGGCCAGGACCGAGGGCACCCGGGTGGCTGGGAAACAACTCCTCTGAAGTACCCTGGGTTGGATTTCAGCCTGAGCTCCTACTCCCCACAAGGGATGCACCTGGGGGCACAGGTACAGCCACACCCTCGGCCAGGGCACTGGCCTTGAGATGGAATTTCAAATGATCCTCCCAAGGGTGATTCACACCCTACAACAAACAGATGCAACACACAAGTGAGAAGGAAAAGTTCCCTGGATTTTTAAAACACTCAGTAACAGCAAGTGAGGGCAATACATTATTTAAAGGCTTTTCCAAGGAAAGAAAATAATTTCAGCTTAGTTAGCTTTTTAGGGCATCCTAGCAGAGAGCAGGGAGCGCAGCGCTGCGGGCAGCAGGGCGGGCGCTGGAGCGGGGCGATGCACGGAGGCACCAAGCACGGGGCACCGGCACCAAGCACCGCGGGGCTGCGGGTCCAGCCCAGCACCGGCGGCTCTGGACACAGCACGGAGGAGACACGGGGCCACAGTGCCCAGCTGCACGCGGGGTGCCAGGGACACGCTGACGGGTGCTGTGGGAACGCGGTGGTGATGGAGAGTGCGGCACAATAGGCACAGTGGCGCGGGCACGCTGATGAATTAGGTGTCAGTGGGTTTAATCCAGAGCCATTAGCCATGCTGAACGTTCGCATATCATTTGTTAAACTAATGGATCGCTGGAGGTCATTCGGTAATAAGAAAGGGAGAGGAGGGCTATTAGTTTTTATCAGACATTAACTGGCCAAAATCGATTGCGTGTTTGTGTCTGCAGTGCCGTGGGGGTGTTTCCCCCAGCAGCATCCCGGCGGCAGCGCGGCTCCCTCGGGCCGATGCCATCGCGAGGGGCTCCGGCCGTGTGCTTCCCCCTAGCCGGTCCCAGGGACTGACGAGGGGCACCTGTACCCCGGGGCAGCCGGCAGCCCCTCCCCGGGGCAGCGCCAGCAGCAGCGGACCCGCAGCTCCCCCCGTTTTCCCAGCCCTCCAAGCTCCCCCGGCTGTGGCACGGAGAAGCAGAAATGAGCTGGGAACCACTCAGGTGATGTCACATTTATCTAACAAGTTTCCAAATGAAAACTAGCATTTGGACTTACTGCATTCAGGCTCAAAATTTGATTACATTTTTCTACAGCTGTAAATCTGCTTTCCTTTCTGCAACATTATTATTAAAGCCAGTATTGAATTGGTGGTGTGATACGTAAAATTTCAATCCTAGCTTTGACATTCCAGGAAGTTAAAAACCAATTACAGTGTGTGCTTTGCCTCAGGACAGAATGAATCATTGAACACAGCCACTTCACCGAGAGAAATTAAAGGCTGAAGCAGCAACATGGGGAAGGTATTACGTTAAAAATCAAAGGTCAATTAAAGAAAAACGGAGTCTATTTTATTTTTAATATTTTGCTTACATTTTCATTCCTTTCTGATGAACAAGGAAGCAAAATAAACCTGCACTTGTATTTATTTGCCAGGTAATAAATCCGGGCTGAAGCTGGTTTCAGGAGCTGAGAGGAAACATTGAGGTGATAAAAACTCCCAATAACCAGCATTAATCTCACTGTAATGAAGCCAGCACAGCTCCTGCCCTCCCTGCAGTGGCGGCCGCCCCCCCAGCAGAGCAAGGGGTACCCAGGGGACAATGTCCCAGTCACCATCACCCTGAGCCCACAGGGCCGGCTCCCTCTTGACCCAAGCTTGGCTGTGCCACAGTGGGATGGGCAGCACCAACTGCAAAAGGTGTGAAAGAGAATCAAAGCCAGCACCGTGGAGTGCAAAGAGCTTCGTGCCCCACAGCCAACACCTTGGGACTGTGGAGTCCACGGGGATGCATGGAGTGGGGAAGCACCTGGTGGCACGACTGGCCCCACAATACAAATCACTTCATAAATCAGTGAAGCACCTGCCCATCTCCCGCCCTGAGACCAGGGGCTCTGCAGAGGTGATGGCACAGCCCATGAACCCATCCAGCACTGGGGGGATCCACCACCAAGTTCCTCCTAACCAGGCATGACAGGAGCTCTGATTCCATGGGCAGGATCGGCACCACCCGGCCAGGGGCAGGTATTTACCGATGTCACCAGAGCAGCGAGCGGGGCACTGGATTATCTCCAAGCTGTGGCAGGGGGTGCTGACCCCTCCTGTAACACAGCAGATCGGTTGCACTTGCCTTGCTTGGCAGCAGCCCGTCAGTGCAGACGCCTTCAACATGAGCTCTAATAGATAATCAACACCTTGAAATGCAGTCTATCATCTACTCGTTACCCTCAATAAATCATTCACAAAACATTAAAATGCTTAAAGACTGTCATAGGGGCTCCAGGAATTGCTTTGCAATGCGCACACTCTGCCTGCTAAAGGAGCAAAGGGATTCACGGTAGCACCAGCGGACACGGCTTTATTTACAGTCTGGAGCACAGAGCTGTGGAGCGACGCTGGGCGAGCTCCCCCGGCCCCCATTACCACGGCCAGGACAATCTGACCCCAGCTCTGGCAACTCGTTAACGCTGTTAGGAAATGCACCCGCTCTCCAGGGAGCCGGTTCCGCAAGATTAAAAAGGGGAGCGCGAGTGCTCCCGACTGCAGAGCACTCACATCCATAGAGTGTGAGCCACAGGGAGACAGTGAGCTAATGTATTCCCAGACAATTTAGACTCATTTAAATAAAACCACAATTAGACGGCAGCAAATGGCGGGGAGAACAGCTGTTACAGCACCGGGACGCCCAACACAACACGCCCTGGCGCTGCGTGACACAGTGTGTCCGTCTGCAGGCTGTGAGAGAGGGGTGGCTGGGCTGGGAGTAATGGGATGCTCAGGAGCTCCTCCTGGGGCTGGAGCTGGGCTGAGAGTGCCAGCCGCCTCCTAATCCCAGGGACCTGCTCCCCAGGGGCCCCACTCCCCCAAACCTGCAGGAACACACCAGCGGGATAAGGACCCACAGGTCCAGGAATCCACAACCAGCCTCAATCCGCAAGGCCACCAGCATCCATCACCAGAGGAGAGCAGCAAAGGGGCTGGGGGAGCTGGAGCGAAGACACGTCAAAGAGTTGGGGAGGTTGCCCAGCACCAGACCCCTCCACTGCCAGCAGTCTCCTGCCACCCCCTGCCCCAGCCCAGCCTGCTGCCCACCAGCTCCTGTCACCCACAGCAGTGAGACCAAGCTCCAGGCAGGAGGGGACATACTATGAACCCAGGTCCTGTGGGATCAGGGGACCCCAGCCAGATCCTCAACCACCATGAGAAGGGGCACAGGAGACCAGAAAAGAGACCCCCACATCTTCAAAAGCCCTTCAGGCCACCCCTGCCTACCCACAAGGTGGCCCAGCCCAAGAGGCTTCTAATGGTCCCTTTCCCCCAATGGCTCCCTTTCCCTTTTCTAATAGCCCCTGCACCCCCACCCTGGGGACCCACTGTAAAATGGTAAATCCATCTTGGAATCAGCCAGAGGCTGATGTCACAATTTCTTATCAAAAGTTGGGTTTTTGCTCTACGATGGACTAGTTTTATGTTCCCATAAATTGCCAACTGTTAGCCAGATCCCCACAGAGTCAGGATCGATACCTGGCCGAGGGGAAAAAGTGCTGAGGAAGGAAAAGCAATACTCCAATTAGAGCAAAATTTAAGAGTCCAGGGGTAGGGGTGACAGTGCCTAATGTGTTACAATTTATTGATGGCCTCCCAAAGCTTGGGTTTTTTCAGGCTCTCAGAGGCAGGCAGGTGTTCCACCAGGCAACAGCAGGGATTCGCACATCCACCCTGTGCACCCTCAGTCCTGACTGGCATAACCAGTAACCATTCCCATGGTGGTTTTCCCAAGCCCATGTGGTTTGGCTCCTCCAGCCAAACACAGGGTGTTCTTGGCTCCTTTGGTTCATCCATCAGCAGGGGAGCTCCACTGGTGCCCCCTGAGCTGGCAGCAGGCAACCTACAGCTCATGGGACAGGGGACTGCCAGCCCCAGACCAGGTTCCGGGGGCACAGGGACCAAGGGAACACCAGGCACACACACCCCCCACCCCACCGGTGCTCCTCAGGGACACACCCACCTCCCCAGGGTGTCAGAAATCCGTGCCCAGCTCTGCAGTAATCTAATCCCAGTTAAACACAGCATAATCCCAGCCCAGGAGAGACATCTGGGAGCCCCAACCCCAGGCTCCCCTCCCACCCCCACTCTAAGCATTGCCAAGTCCTGCCCTGCCCACGCACCAAGCGCCTGCCACGGACCCTCAGAAAATGGGAGGCAATAGAATTGATCACTCGAAGATCAAAGTTCTCAAGTGTTTTCCATGGACCTCTCACCCCCCTCCCAGATAGGCTGGAGGATGGCAGTGGGCTCTGTTAAATCCTGTGGCCAGAAAACCCCAGCTGGATTGGAGAAATGTTGGCAAATACAATAAACACAAGTACATTAACTCTAATTCTGCAAAGCCTTTGGCTATATTAATCTCTCTTTAATGTAATCACCTATAAATAAATGATGACCCCATGATTTAATACAACATCTGCCATCCCCATTTCTACACAAGATGTGAAGCAGTGCTCTGGTACATGGTAGGGGTGGGACTCATGTGCGTGACTGGCCACGGCAGCAACCAGCTCCTCGGCCCAGCACCCAGGGGCTCAGCTCCAGCTCACCATTCCCAGCAGGATGGATGGAAACACAGACCAAGGCTGCATGGCAGGGCCTGGCAGGGGCCATGTGTCCCCCAATGCCCAGGGACCCATGCAGGCAAGGGGCGATACAGCACAGCTGTTGATAAACCCACCAACATCACCATTTCTGTAACCACTGCCAGGCAAGGGGAGATCAGGACAACCAATCTGGAGATTTGGGGAACAAGAGGGATTCACTGACAGCTTCCACTTTGGTGAGCACCAAAGGGGCATGGGGCATACACTGACAGTGCTGCTCACCTGTTGCAAGAGTCCCCTCCTGCAAAAATATGCATGGAGGAGGAAAGAGAAAAAGAAGCCATGAGTATCAAAAATTGTGTTGAAAAGTGAGTTTGTGAAGCCCAACCCAGCCCCTGATGCACTGATCCGAGGGCTCACTGGAGCAGGAGGATCAGAGTCCGCAGTGGAGGCACGCGACTTTCCATTCTTCCGCCCTGAGGACACCCGGGATCGCTAAAGCCTTTTGTGCCTGTTTGCCCTGAGACTGGGCAGCCCAGCAGGGGCTGGTGCCTGCAGCATGGCAGCTGGAGCAGCTCTCTCAGCCCAGGGGCTGGCTCACTTGGAAACAATCCACCAAGGTCAGAGGTTTTCCATTCAGCACCCAGGAGCAGCAGCCTGTCCTCCTTCTGCCTTGCTCCATCCTCATCCTCGCTGGGCTGAGGTGGGTGGCAGCAGGAGCAGCCCATCCACATTCCCATCAGGCAGCCACACTCTCCTCCAAGTCTGGAGTCACCGTTGCACACCCTGCTAAAGGAAAAAGTCTTTAATTAGGACAGAGCTGGAGGAGCTTCAAGCCTCCAGCTTCTGGTGGTGGTAAGAAGGGAACAGGCAGAAGCCCCTCAGGCCACCCCTGTCCTCAATACCTTTGGCCATGTTGTAGGCAGGGGTGGCCTGAGGGTCTCCTGGAGGTGTCGGGATCTGGCTGGGGGTCTCATGGCCCCAAATGCCATAGGACCTGGGTCCATGTGTCCCTCCTGTTTGGAGTTTGGTCTCACTCCTGTGTGTGGCAGCAGGCATAGATGGGGCTGGGGGTGGCAGGGGACTGCTCGTGCTGAGAAGCCCACAAGCCCCTTCACGTGGGGGGCTGAGTCCCAACACGAGGCATGGATGGGTGGACAGGGAAGACTCCCACCTCTACCTGTATGAGCCCTCAAACTCCAAAGAGGAACCAGATCACACCCCCCTGCTCTGGGGCTCACAGACCAGACTCACCAGCACAAGGACTCTGGTGCAGGTCCCACACCCACTCTCGGGACCATGGCCGAGCACTGCAGGACCTGGACTGATGGTCTGTGGAGAGAGAAGCATCAGGAACAACACAGGGGAAGCAGGAGCCTGTGTCTCCCCTCCCCAGCACACAGGTCTGTGCCCAAAACCAGGCCTCTGGGTTTGGTTTCCCCAAAGGAGCCCTGGGGCACACAGGGAAGTTCCCCAGCCCGTGCCCCCATCCTGGGCCCAGAGCAGGCAGGGCAGGAACACAGCAAGCTGAAGCCTGCAGCCTGGAAAAACGCTCACTCAGGCAGGATGCCTAGTAATAAATTTATTGTATTTCATTACATATTCCCCTTTTTGCACTTAATTCCAATTCCTCATATTCAAACTCTTCTTTCTGAAAGAAAATGATTTGTAACATAAAAATATAAATTCTGCATATTAAAAGTGCATACACCTCGAATAATAAAACATACAAATAAATAATAAAAGGCATTGACACAGTCTCATGCAGTTGTCCTCAAATAATTTAAAATTTATGGTACAATGTTCAACCCCAAGTAAAGACAGCCTGCTTTCCAATTACTGTACAGGTCAAAAACATTAAAATACAGAGGAGAATATCAAAGGTGTGGGAAAGCCCCACGTCCCTGTACCAGGTACAGTGATGTGACATGCAGTTTGAGAACTGTAGATATTCCAGTGTAAAATCTGACATTGTGTCCAGAAGAGAAACTGCATTTGCAACAGGACTTAAAATTCAATTTTAACCAATGGTGAGGCACAGGTGGTGAGCAAATCTGTACAAATTCATACTTGGAAGGCCACAGGACAGTAATGGAGCCACTTGTGGCCTGGATTCCCTTGTGTTACCCTACCCAAGGCAATGTAGCACCTCCAAAGGGGTTTATTGCACTCACAAATGCCACAATAGCCTGAGGCCGGCGCGTGTGCGCTGCAGGGCTGAGTGAGCCAGGACTGGTGGTTACACTTAGTTTTAATCTGTGTCTTTTAAAAAACATTATTTGCAGATAAATTGAGTGCTATCACCTTTAAAAAAATAGAAGAGTCCCTAAGCCTTTAGACCTAACACAGACATTGTACAAGTCTTCAGGTACTTTGCTTTTACAAAATAAAGCTCTTAATAGTAACTGCTTTACGGTGCTTTTGTTGAGAAAACCACGTAGAACTTTCATCTCACCACAGATTAAAACTAAATTTCAGTTCCCTCCACAGGTATCATTAGATACTGCCAAATTCTTTTGGATTAGTAGGCAAATAACAAAGATACAAAAAAACCCAAACCAAACCGAAATAAAAAAAACAACACCCAACAGTAAAATTATTTGGAATGTTGTTTCCAAATGCTCTCCATGCTGGCTGACCAAGGGGAGGGCACTGAAGCTGCAGGGCCAAGAACCAGGAGGAGTCCTGGAACCTGCACAAAGCCCAGGCCAGCCCTCACCAGCTGCCCTGGCCATGTGGCACACACGGGTGCCCCAGGGGACCTGCTGTCCAGCAGGACATGGCTCAAACCCCGACACCACAGGGTTCTGGAGCATGGACAGGCAGACCAGCTACCCCCACGGGCAGCCAGGGCTCCCCCAGAAAGGCAGGCAAAGGCCCAAGACCAGCATGGGCAGCACAAGGACAACTGGGAACCGCTCCCCTCACACGGACACTCACAGCAGCTCTGAGTGCCCGCATGGCTCCGGGCGCCTGCCTGCCCCTCCTCACAGCACAGGCATGCCCTTACATGACACAGAATGGCAGGCTACACACAGAACCCTGAGCAGGTCGCCCTGCTAACAAAAGGAAAAACAACACAAAATAGAAATCAGTTTGTTCTCATTTCCCTGCTCCGATCCCTCTAACCTTACATTACGCTCCAGCCTTGTCAGTAACGCAGAATCCTGCAAAGGAAAGAGTCAAAGATGTGCAAAGGAAGCAGGAACCCAGGGACATGCTCCTGTGTGCCAGCAGCAGCTGCACCACGAGGCAGCAGCACAGACTCCAGGCAGTGCTCTGGAGCCGTGGCTGGGCTAGAGGCTTGCATAGTTAGTAGGGACATGCATCGGGGACAGCACGGCCATGCAAGCTGCCTCGCACCGAGAAAAATGGTTGATCATGCTCAAGTTTCAGCTTCAGAAAGCAAAACCCCTGCAGCGACGGCGGATGAGGGCACTTGCAGTGGGAGAAGTGCAATTAAGCTGCTAGCTTTCTATCCTAAGCATCTTGTGTTTATTAATCCATATTTGATAAGTCTGAAAGGGTTAACAATTTACACACGCAAAGTGAGACACAAGTTACAGAGAACTGTAGGCACCAAATTGTCTATCAAATGTGATTAATACAAATAAAAGGTGCCTCTTCAATACATGTCATTGAAAATGTGCTTATAACTTGAATACTACTAAACACTATCCAAAAGACACAGCCCAAAAAGGGTAAAAAAAAGTCTCTAGGTGACTCCTGTAGGAATCGAGCACTGGAATGAAGGCGCTGCTCTCCTGCACCCAGAGGGCCAATTCCAGGAGCAGGAATAAGTGGCAGACTACGGAGGTGGGGTGAAACACAAGTCACATGCTGGCACAGGTGACTCCAACCCAAAGCCGATTGGAAACACACTGCCTGAAAGCCTGCTTTGCCTTGGAGCTCACCTGTTTGGGAGCAGAGACACTGCTGGGCCTCCCCCTTGCCAGGCATTTCCCATCACCGTGAGGCCACCCTGTACACCTTTGCTTCCAAGTCCTTGGCAGGAGGATCCCAGACCCCGCCATCCCCAGACAGGCTGGGCAGGACTGGCAGGGCAGACCTGGCAGCAGCTGCTCCCATCCCACTCAGATGCCCATGAGACCTACAGGCCCCACACGTCACCACCCAGGGGAGGTGGAGGTCCCTGGGCAGCAGCGGCCTCTGGGAGATGGCAGAGCCCACCTCCCCCACAGCCACGAGTGCTTCTGATGGCTAACAGGAACTTTACGAGATGACCATGTACATGCAGCTGCTCCAGAATAGCCTCAAGCCACTGCTGCTTGAAGGATCCATATGCAAAGCCACGGTGGTGTTGGCATCTAGGATTTGGCAGATCCCTCTCTCCAGTGTTCCCTGGTACCATGCCACATCCTGGCAGCTGGACAACACAATACCATGGACAGGAGTTCCTACACACGAAAGGGACAAGAGATAAGTCTGCTTTAAAGCAAGGAGACTTGCAGAAGACTGATGATTTTTCCCCAAATCCCTTTAAGTAGGGCCTGTAATAACCTACATTCAGTTTCAGAAACATTTCTCCTACTTCATTGATGGAGTCATGACTGTAACAACAACAAGGCTTTGATTAACACTCCCAGTGAACAGTGCTTCCTGGACCCACACCCTTCAACCCTCTCCTGCGCAAGGAAGCTCATTTACTACAAAAGATGTGCGACACCAACGAGCAGAGGTGCGGAGTGATGTGAGCGGCTGTGTTCCCAGGTGCCCTGACACAGAGCGGACACAGACACCGAGCAAGGACCGTGCTTCCCAGAGACTGCACTTTGACATTTTGCCTGGTGTGTGTCTTATGTTCCACATGAACTCTGGTGCGCCCTTGTAAGTCAAACCATGGGGTTTGCCTGAGGACATCCTAAGCAAAGCCCTCCCAAGCAGAAAACCCACCAGAGAGGAGCAGCATCCCACCCGCTCAGAGATGAGGGTACTGTCAGTGCAGCCCCTTCTGCCCACCACACTCCCCTGCAGAGCAAGGAGCCTGTGCACCAGAGCTGCTGTTCCAGAGGGACAGAGAAATCCAGTCTGGCAGCATAAAGAGAGCAGATAGTGCTGGAGCTGGCAGCAATTAGCATCAGGAATTACAGAAAATGTGCAGAAAGAGTGAGATTGCATCTCATGGGATTGCAGGGGTTCAACTACTTTTATCAGCTGCTGGAATACCACGACCTCCACCTCCCTTCTGCCCAGATGGGAACTCCAAGGACCATTCACTTGCTCCAGATAAAGACACTGAACTGGTGTTCAGCTAAAACACAGATTTGGACATGGCTTCAAATTCCCTTCAGGCATGCAGCACAGGAGCAAAACCACCTCAAAATCCACACACCAGCTTCCAGTTTAAACTCCTTCAGTGAGTGATGGCATGAAAAGAAAATGTCATTTGATAAAAATAACCTTTCACAAATGTCCATGGTAAAATGCACAGAGAGTAGTTCTGTCTATTAAAGATCCCAAGCCAAGCCAGCATGAGCCACTGGATTTACATTCTTGCTAGAAGAGCTGTTACAAGAAAAGAGCCAAGACAGTGTAAGACCTTAATACAGATAAAACCTTAAACAAATACTTCAACATCAACATTTCAGGGAGTAATTTAAGTACTGCAATGTCAAGCAAGTCTTATCTGCTCTGCTGGATGTAACAGAAAATAATCCAAGAATAATCCAAGTCATACATTTCAGAAGCAAGCAATGCAATCTTTGCTTCTTGTTGCTGCAATAAATGAGACTGAAACAATGCCCGGGTGAAGGACTGCACTGAGGGGATGGTCACGTTCGGGTCAGAACAGTCAGGGCATTACATGTGCAGGCTGTGGGCACTGCTGGGGCATGTGAAGGGGATGCAGCAGGACATAACCAGGATGCTGCAAGGGTTACATTGCAGAAACATCACCCCTCACACACTGACCCCAACTTGATGGCACTCCCAGCTCAGCCCCACAGACACTCTGAGGAGCCAGTTACCCCCAGCCCTTCCCTCCCAAGCTTGCTGCAGGTGTGGTGAGCAGAAAAGAGATCACAGAGCAGCAAGGTGCCCAGCAGACCTGGGGGCAAGACTGCCTGCACGGTGAGCAGCACCTCAGCAAGGGAGGTGGCACAAGCCAATTTGTTATGCTGATGGTACAGAGCATACATGTGCCTGGCCCAAAGCTATGCCCAGAGAAGCTCTGCCACTGGACTGGACAGGCACAGACCTCGCTCAGCAGAGAGCGTGTCCAGCACATTGCCCACCTTGTCACAACCTACACAACAGGCTGCGGACATAAAGGATAAGCAGCACATCAATAAAAACTCGTGGAATTTAAAAAAAAATTACACCACATGTATGTAAACGGACTTAAGAAATCTATCTTAAGAGGAACCTTACAGAACTTGAGGAATCTCCCCTGTAAGAAGCGCATGTAAACAAAGACATCAGTAGATGTAGTGTTTTGACCCTGATGGAGGCTGTCATCCAAACAAGAAGGGGAACCTTCCACTGAGGGACACGTGGCAGCCAGACCCATGGGAAGGGGACGAGCATGCCAGAGGGATACAGCACTCTAGAGAACAGGAAAACTGCTCTGGGGGTTTGGGTACAGCCCTGCCAACCCACACAAAGGGGCCTGCCAAAGCATGCTCAGAGAGGGCAGGATGACACTTGATCTAAACATCACCCCTAGAGATAATGGAGGCTTAGTTATACCACTATGATAAGGGTCTGAGCACATTAGGAAATGCTTCCCAGGAGTTTGAATAGGGGCATCCTGACAGCATCACGGCCATCCAGGTATACGTGGACACAACTCTCCTATGGCACTGCTTCCACAGGACGAGTCGGCCACCAGCTGCTGCCCAGGGATTTCTTCTGTTGTTTAGCAGAGCATTTCAGAAGAAAGTAGTTAAACAGGACAGGGTAGAGGTTGCCTTAGGTATGGACAAAGCAAAACTCTTCATACACATAGCAACAAAAACTGCAGGTTACATTTCAAACCTCCTGCTGTTGGAATGCAAAAATTAAATCTATTACAGACGCGCACAGAGACACTTTCTGTCCGTCACTAATGCTAGTCCCTCCTATACTGGCTGAGTATATACCTGAGAAACAACATTAGTGTTGAAATATTGCCCTTTAGAAAGCTTGGAAATGGAGGGGAGCAGGGAGAGAGAGTTGAGAGCAGAAAGAAGCGACAGTCTCTCCAGTTTCCTTTGCATCCTCCACAGCTCAAGGCCATACACCAGTGTGGACACAGCCCACTCGGAACAAGACCAAAGGAATATCAGTTCACAGCTCTACAAAGCACACCAGTGTCAGTACAACTGGGGGTCAGATTCCAACCCTCCAATCTGGAGAAAGTTGTTGCACTTTCAACAGAGACTCCTGTACAAGTGCTATGGGACAGCTGCATTCATGTTCAACAACGACTCCAGCTAGGCTACTTGCACCAGTGCTGGCTGCCTGTGGCTATTTGGTTTGATGGCAGAATCAAAGGCGCTTTAACAACTTGCAGTTAACTTCTCCTCAAAACATACATTAGGCACATGAACAAAAAACAAGAGCTCAGAATAAATTAGCTTCTCAGCAGAAGAAAAGACACCTGGATTGCAGCATTTCACTGAGGTTCCAGAGAAGGCCGTACAGACACCTGCATGCTGGAAGGTAATTTTTTCAGTGGCTTGTCAGCTGACTGCTTGCCACTGGAAGGAGGAGACTGGACTCCGGGATCTAGCTGGGAAGACTTGGACTTGCGACTGGATAGCAGAGAATGTTTGTTAGATGTGGCATCTTTTGAGACAAGTTTTTCTTTTGTAGTAATGTTGGCATTGGTTTGAGAGGCTGGTGGAACACCACCTTTCTCTGGTTTGTCCTCCAGCACATTTTTACTGCCTGACTTGGAACTGACACTCCCTGTCTTTTTTGAAAGCATTGTCGTCTTCCCCAGGTCTGCTGACCTCCGTGTCTCCTTCTGCCTTAAGGCTGATTTAAAGAAAGACAAACCCTTCTCTTCCGACTTGCTGTCCCTCTTCAACCCAGAACGCATGCCAACATTTGGAGACCGCAGGTTGGCCATGGAGGAGCTGCGCACGTGCTTGCTGTCCACTGCCCTGCTGTCACTCCTGGAGTGGCTGATCCGTGGGGAGCTCGTTCTTGAGCTGCTGGTAATGCTCGTTTTATCCGACCCCAGGCTGATCTTGGAGCCCTCCCTGCTGAGGCTGCGGTCGGAAGTCCGGCTCTTCCCAGACGAAGAGCCCTTAGTCAATGAGCCTGATGGGGTTTTCTTAGCAGCTGTGGAGGATGGAGAAGAACCTGACTTCTGCTTCTGTTGAGCTGATGGGACAGATGCCTCCAACGGCTTCGTGCTGTAATCCTTCCTAGCCTGAGTGGGAGCAGGAGACCCGTGTCGCCCGCTGACCCTAGAAGAGTCTGTCTTACTTCTAGACCGGGAAGCTTTCTGAGAACTCTTCAGTGGAGGGGAAGAGTGAGAGACTTTGGTCTCTTGGGTAGCTAAGACTGTCCTTCCCTTCCTCAAACTTTTGTCCGGCTCAGAAGCTCCTTTGGAGCTGTGACCCTTCTTAGGGGTGTCATGTGCCTTCTCTGCAGCCAACCCTGTCCCACTTGGGGCTTTCACCTCCTTCACTGGGGAGCTGTCCACAGAATCACTCTGGTCAACAAAGGCGATTTGATTGTTGTTATCAAAAGGGTCCAGAGCAGGGTGATTCCTATCCGGCTGCACAGAGCTTTTACCATACCCATCTGAAAGGTCTGAGCTAGATGTCCTTACAACGGACTCTTCCCTGAACGCCCCTTCCATGACAGCCAAAGGGGCTCTGCGAGCTGTCCTGTGCTCTCGCCGACTGCTGTCACAGGGCTCCAAGTAGCTGCTAGAGAGATTCCTCAGGCTGCCAAAGCATGAGGTGGAGACTTTATCATCAGCAGCTTCCCCGATCTTCTCCAGGGTGGAAGCAGAGGTATGTACTGGGGAATCTCCAGAGAAGCGTGACGGGGAGTTGGAGCGGAACTGCAGTTTTGCGGAGAGTGACCACGACGGCCTGACACCATTTTCACTCACTGCCAGTGGGCTGGTGACAGAGGATCTGGATGACAAGCTCTGACGTTGGACACTCCTTACAAATGGTCGAGTTGAAAATCCTCCTGCAGAGAAAGCAAGTGACAGACTCAGTGGGAAAGCCAAGGCTGCAGATGGTTTACCTCACCCATCTGCATTTCCCCACAAGGGCCAAGCAGCACCCCCACACCACACTATGTGTCTCTCCATGCAGGCTGCAGACACAGTTTCTTGCTCAAAAGCTGAATGAGGAATCCAACAACTGTTATTTGCTAGTGGTCACCCAGGAGTAACTCTCTGAAGCCTCTAAAACTGATAACCCAGATTCTTCTCTCATGCCTGAGTAGCAGGAGATAAAACACAGGGTTTGTACCTCTAAAGTCCTTGAAACTGGCAAGGAGATCACCAGCTAGGATTATGATTCTGTATTAAAGAGTATTTCCCAGAGCAATTTGTGAAAGGCAAAGTAGGATTCCCACCTCTAGATCAAGTGATGTAATTGTATTTAGAAACTCAAAATATAAGTATTTTAGAAGTGCAACTTCCATGGCCAGACCTGACAGCTGTCACAGCACTGCTGCAGGGACATCTCCCCATCAGCTTCCAAATGCTCTGACTGACCCATGAAGCTCCACGTTGTCAGAAGTTACAAGGCAGTGTGTGGAGTGTGCATGAGTGCATGAGTGAATTTGCATCTCCCCCCACTCCCTGGGACCATCCAGCAGCACAGCAACAGGCAATTAGTGCCTATGCTAAATCTGTCAGCACTGCGTCAACCACTCTGCAAAGGTGATGCAGCAAGACCCAGAGAGAACACAAGTACAGAAGTTCCTGACTGAGAGGTGTTGCTGATGGCACTTGCTTTCTTTGAAAGGCTCCTTAAGGTTCCTGCCCTGTCCTCCTCAACCTTTCATACGAGACAAAAGCCCACCTGTGCTCTTACCGAGACAGCATCTGCCTGTCTCAGTTTCTGGAATAACTGTCCTGTGCAACCACAGATTTTGCAGCTATTTTAGTAAGGATCTTGCAACACAAAGACAAGTGGCCCAGTTTTCCCCCCAGTAATGATACACACCATCATCTTCACTCCGTTCCCCAGTCAGCTCCACCGACTCAGAGAGCGAGGCGAGGGAGGTGCGGCGCGAGGAGGCGGCGGAGGCGATGCTGGGCTGCTTGCTGCCCGGGAGCCGGCTGACCCAGTGCTCGCACAGCGACGAGCTCGTGGAGCCTGCAAGGACCGGGCACGGGACAGGTCAGCAGCGCACGGCCGCACACACACAGAACCCTGGGAGGCCAGGGAGTCAGGTACATTGGGCACACTCTGCACTGCTCTGGCTTTGGCAGACACCTGGAGGCGGCCCTCATGGCCCCAGCATCCAGACACTGCCAAGGGAATGGGGCTTTCCTCTTAGGGAGCAGTTATGGTCAGAATAGGAAGACAGAACTGCACTTGTCCCAGTGTGCTGTGAATACCAGCATGCAGGCAGTGGCGGCGTTTCAGCTGCCACCCTAGCACCACAAAAATCTCTTTTTTCCTGAAGGCAGGTCACCAAGCCTTGCACCTGCCCACAGCTCATCCTGGATTCCACCAACACATGCGCTACCAGTGCCTCCTTGGGACTCAGAGTGCTGCCACAGGGAAGGAGCGAGCCACGATTTGATGTCCTGGTTTTGACAACGGCAGCTCTGAGCAGACACCTGTAGGGGCATAGGGGCTACCCCCATCTCCATAGCCTCCCTGCCAAAACTGCCTTAGCAGAAGAGGTGGAAGGTTCCCACGGCCCCTGACACACACCCACAGACTCAGACAAGCCTTGCCGAGTTCTGGGACACAGAGTGGGGGCTTAAGCAGAGCTGGGTAGAAAATTCTTCAGAAGGACAAACTATCCACGAAAGACAACTTATAGCCACCCCTAGACAGTGCCAGCAGGGCTTACCTGCCACCGAGCTGTTGGCAGACCATGAGGGGATTGCTGTGCGTCGCTGGTAGAACAAGATGTAAGCTGTCTGCTTGCAGACTTCACTTTCAGAAAGTTGCTGAACTTCACTGTCATCGAAGCAGTACCACTGGCCATCAACAGAATTCTTGCAATATGCTAAGAAATAATACATTACTGTAAGACTCCCTCACTCCTACTACTCTCAAGTTTGCTCTATGATATTTAACATAACCTTATCTGCTATAATGGACTCAGAGGAGAATACGAGGAACAGATTTATTCTTGCATCATCTTCCAGTCTGACTGGCAAGATGGAAGCCTGAGGCTGCCAGAACATAATAAACAGCTTACATTTCAGGACTTTTCTTTGTCCAACATTACCGCTCAGAACAGAACATCATTTGGGGTGACTCCATTCACTTCACCTTCTGTAACTTACGGCACTCTGCTTCCATCAGTCTGACTCCATACAGAAATATAACCAGTTTCTCTGTGAATGGCTCCACCATAGATAGCATAGCAGGACACTTGCCTGTGTAGTGTCCCCCTTGCATGGTGCCATGGTGGTTGCAGACAGCATACAGGTCATAGATATAGTCCTCAGGATCTCTGCCGAGGCCGTAAGGTTTCCTCCAAGGTGACCAGTGCGATGGCAGGCTCCAGCTGCTCTGGCTGCGTTTCACAACGTGAGGAGTCATGTCCAAGCCACTCAAGGGAAATTTAACCATGTTCTGAAGTTTCATCCTTCGGTCTCCTTCCTGTGTACAGAGAATAGCACAAGCTGCAGAGGCCCAAGGCCACGATGCCTGGAAAACCCCAGCTGAGAAACACATAGGGCAGAATGGCTGCTTCTAATGAGGGGGGTCTACTCACATCACTCAGCAGTCCTCCAGGAACACTACAGGCATCCTTACCTGTCTAAACCTTTTCAGATGTATGATGAGAACATCAGGTAAGGTCCAGAGGCTCAGTGTGATGCTACCCTGCTGCAGCTGCTTACAGTGTGGGCATCGCCATGCATCATCTGGGGCAAGCTACAAGGAATGGGCAGGAGTGGGTATTGGTTTTCAAATTCCAAGGCAGCTTGCACCACACCACTGATCCTCTGCTGCCCCAAGCCCAGTGCAGACACTGATCTCTCTGCCTCATCTCCCTCCAGCATTTATCACACTCACTGGAAATGTAGCGTTCCCAATAATGCTTTCCAAAGTGACAAGCAGAGACATTGGTGCCTCATTCAGGAGGCACTTCCTGCTGCAAGGCAGAATCCAGCCAGTGCTGCTGTGCAGAGGGCTTTTTTGCACCTTATAAATGCCAATGCCTTGGAAGGGGAGAAGGAAAAACCAAGGCAAAAAGCAGGCAGGCTTGGCAGCCTGAAAAGTATTCTCACAAGAAAACCAGCAGTAGAAAAAAAAAAAGCAGGAAAAAAAAAGCAGAAAAACATCAGAACAGAAAGAAGAAAGGTGTACTTTGGATGTCACCTCTGACACCTCACTGCCCTCTGGGAATCCTCTTCCTCCGTAGTCCCAACAGCACAGAGTTACACACTGAAGACTCTCCCTGTCCCCCAAGCCTCCCTCCACAGCCCAGTGCTAAGATAACTCAGCAGCCGCAGAGATTTAAGCTGTCAAACAATTCTTCCCTCACCTCTGAAAGAAGCAACCAAGAGAGGCTCCAAAATTATTACAGCTCAGTCCTGGGTGCAAAGGCTACCTCCAGACCAGCCCTTTGTACAGCAGATTAGAGACTGCCAAAGGAATTCAGATGGCTTCCATGTGCCAGGCAGGGGCAAGGTCAGAGCCCTCTCTAGCCTGCCTGTGGCACACCATCACTCACCCTCTTCAGCCTCATACACCACAAGCAGAGCCAGAACAGGGGAGCAGCCATGTTCCTGCAGAACTGAGCTCTGTGGTCACTGGGCTACTGTTTGGGGAGGGCCCCACTCAGTGGGGGCTGCCTGAGCCCACCCCAGCCCTGCTCAAGCTTGGGAACACACGATTGCTCCAGGACTTTCCCATGAAGCCACATTGCTCTAATCCTTTATACTATTTCACAAGGAGGAAATTGCCAAAGAGAGGACTAAGTTCTTGTATCAACATCTGGGCAGCAAAGAACCCAGCAGCAGGACCTCCCACAAGCTTCTCACTGCAGAGGAGCTCCGTCAGCAGCACAGTCTTGTGTTACAAATCTATTCTCCTGTCACAAGGAATCAATGTTTGCAAAAATGACCTGCTCTGGAGTGAGGGAGTTCCTGCAGCATGTGAACAAGCCAGAGTACACAGTCTATATCTACCTGTTCCTCTTTGGTGTACAGTTGGAAACACTGAGATAAAGTGCAGATCTGAGGTTGATGATGAAGCTCTCTCTGCTGGCGGACGCTTTCAGAGTCTGGAATATACTCCTCTTCTGTATTCACAAACAAGCTGCATCAGGGAGACACCACATTTACCAGCACATCCCCTTGCTCCCCAGGCTGTCCCTGCAGACAGGGGCTGGGCACAGGTGGAATTTGAGTGGTCTCACGTTTGCTGAAGGATGCACAGTTCACACAAGCAAGCTGCAAGCAGCAATTGTGAGGTGAACACACTTTGAGGTTTTTTACTTCATACTTACTAATCTTTAGTTTCTTTGTCCCATTCTACCACTAATTTCACATGAGCGGTTCCCCCCTGTCCGCATGACTTCAATGCCCTGCAGAGAGGAGCAGACAGAAGTCAGATCATCTTTCAATACAAAGTCTACACTATCTTCTACATGCACATAATTTCTCTCCACAAGCCCTTCATCCTTCCTCCACTCCCACAGCTCAAGTTTGCATTGGAGTAAATGGAATTCACACAGCAAAAAACTTGGCAAAGCTGGCTAATGCCTTCATCCAAGTATGCAAGTTCTGTAAGGCAACATATACCTGCTACAGAACAGGCATCTACCAACATTTCTAAAGAATAACAGGCACAAGAAAAAAATTAAAAATAGTGGGAGTAGTATTTTAATTCTGTTCTCCATTTCCAGGGAGGACAGACTCCAGATGGCATGACACACAGCTGAGGTATTCTCACACAGCTTCCTGAGGATGCTCCATCATTTCCCTGCTCCTCAGGCCTCTGCAGTCCACTCCACACATCCACACCAGGACTGTTCTGGACTGCATGGTTAACACAGAGTTCCCAGCTAACACACCTCTCTCCACTCCTGGGGAGGTCTCAGCACCCAAGGGCCAGCTCACCTTTCCACTGTTGGGTGGCAGAGGGGTCGCTCCTCCTGAGGTAGCAAGTATGTTATGCCCACAACACTGACCACTCGCAAGCTGAACGGGCAAACCTGCAATAGGGAGAGCAGAGACCACCTCAGGGGTCCAACCCAACCTGCCCACATGCAAATTGCTCTCAGCACTGGCTGACAAAGACTTTACCCTAGAACATGTTTGACATGAGAAAGCAAATGTACAAGGTCTCAAATATGCCTGCACCAATGAGCTGACAGAGGGCTGAGGTACAGCAATGGAGCCTGTGCATCCAATAGCTTCTCTGTGGTGACCAGAGAGGACATTTGTCTCACCTGCAAGCAGGCTGCAGGCCGCAGGAAATACTGCATCTTCTCCAGAATTTCCTTCTGCAGAATATCCCAAGCAATTGTTTTTTCCAAGTGCAACACAAAGGGCAAGCCAAACCTATGGGAAGGAGAAGCATTTGAGGGAACAATTAAAAGATTATCCCGTTCAGCAATCAGAACCCCAAACTACCTGGGAGAACTTCACATGAAGTTTTGTGAAGCTTCAGAGGCTGAGGCAGTTCTCAGGCTCCAGTTGATACAAATGCTTTTGCCATGGTTGTTTCTCACTTCTCCCCCTCCTCCCATTTTCACTCTAATTTAAAATTCCCACCCATAACAGGATCTGGTCAAATGTGCTGCTCTCAAACCAGACAGCTCTACAGAGGTGGTGTATCCTCCCAACTTGGCTGCATTAGCTCCTTTACAGTAATGCAATACTTGAAGTTCACCAAAATTAGAAATATTTTGCTGCACCCATTAATGCTTTTTGATCAACATGTTCTTTAGCACCTGATGTGAGCTAGAGATGCAAGCTGCTGTTCCTTCACCTGGAGCCTATACTACAGGAGAGTAAAATCCAGGTCAGTTTAGGAAGCAGCCAGAAGAGTAGCTCCAACCATACTGCTGCCAGTCACCTTTTGCTCTGCTGTCCAGTGCATGCTCTGTTACACACCAGCAAGACAATCTTGTCATTTGCTGCTAGTTTAGCACAGGACTGTTCCAGTTTTCCAGACTTCACTGTTCCTTGAGAGTAAGCTATTGTTCGGGAGTGCTCAGTGCCACATTTCAAGTTATTCAGGTTATTGTTCACATGTATTCCTGAAAAATTAGGAGAAAGGAAAGATTTTATTATGTCATTTGCCTTTAGTGCCCTGATGCCCCCTCAAGAAACCCTCCTTGGGCTGCAGAGGAGCGGGTCAGTATGGAATCAGGAGCATTTTCATCACTTGTACGAAGGCTTCAGAGAGCAATTACCTTTTGCAGTGACTGTTTCTTTAGAAAAGGACATAATATGCAAGTGCTCCTCCTCTGATTTTTCACAGTGGGTTGTACAAGCACTCTCAGCTTTTACTGCCCACAAGAAAAACTAAAGTGCCAGGAACCCAACTTGTTACTTTCAATAATAAAATTTGCCTTTGATTACACTTCATTTGCCCAGGACATCACAGCTCCCTTTCAGTGAGGGGACATGCAGAGGCCAAGGGGTTTGAGCTTGGAAAGAGAAAGTGTTTGTTCATTCCTGAGACTGTTTATTCATCACTAGCAATCTGATTTTAAATAACACAATTTCAGTGGCTTCATCTGGTCCCTAGCAGGTCTTTAAATTAAGCCTGACAAGAGATTTCACATTAAGCTAGCCTGGCCTGCAGCATCAGCCCCGAGAAGAGGCAGAAAGGAGTGTACAACACTGCTTGATAACCTCCCAGCTGACAACACTATTAAATCTTCTGGAGTGAGCCTGGACAAAGTCAGAGCTGAAATCAATACACGAGAACATCAACAGCTTGTGGGACTCATTCTTTTCCCACACAAACCTCCCTCACTAGTCACCTGAGGTGGGCATTAAGCAGAGTTATTGACTCACCTCTCTGACTGAGGATGCCCTCAGGCCTGAAGATCTCTGGGGTCTCAAAGGCAAAAATGCAGTCACTCTCATGGATGGTGTCCAAGTCGTCGGTGTCGCAGAAGGAGCGATGGAACCCATCGTAGTACATCTCTGTCAGCACGATCTGCAGGCAGCAGAAGCAAACCAGAACCCATCAAACCACCCACGCCTGGCTCAGCTCAGTGCCCTGTCCTTCAGCTGGGATTTTCCTGCTAAGGGATGGCACTCCTCAAAACATCCTGGCATCAGCCAGGAGCAAGGAACAGGGAAAAAGACAGCCATGAACGAGAAGCTGGGGTAAAAGCAACACATGGAGAGGTTTTGGTGGAATTCAACAGCTTTCCAGAAGCTCTTCCTACAGAACCCAGTGGTTCCCTCACTGCCAGCATGCGCAGGTCACCATAGGGTCAGGCAGGTCCACACACTCCACTGAGGGCTATTCTAACATCACTAGGATTCAAACAGCCAATGCACAGGGAAAAGCATGATCCAGATTTCCACCACTGCCTTGCTTCCCTGTTCAACCATGGATACTGAATTCGATTCCTACGTATCCAACAAGGGACAAAAGCCTCCCCTCTCCCTCCCACTCCAGGGAGGGCAAACAGGTGAGCAGCCCAGCCCATTACCTGCTCCGTGGGTATCTTGGTTTCCGAGGAGACAGCCTCCCGCAGCCTGGCCACTGTTCCAGAGATGGGCACGGCCACCCCAATGCGCATGCAGTGTGAGCATTTGCCCTGGTACACCACGGTGATGTAGAGTGGCCTGTGGAGAGCATGGGAGCACTGCTAGGCTGGGCTGAGCACCTCTGGGCACTGCCTGGAGCAGCCTCAGCCCAACCTGGGCACATCCAGGCTGCCCACCAGGTACAGGGCCTTCCTGACTGTCTGGATCCACCTGACACTGGAGCTGCGCTCAGCTGCAGCCAGACAAGCGTGTTTGATTTACAGACTCCTTTCTTACTACATGGCCTGGTGTTACATGCTCCCACAAGTAAAACATCTCAGAAAAGGCCCACAGAGTTAAAACCAAATGGTGTATGAGAAGGCAATCAGTTTTCCAATAAGGATCCTGTAAGAAAGTTTGGGACAGTGTAAGAGAGCACCTTGAAGTACTTGGAGAGCTGCTACTGGGAACAGGCTGCCTCTCAGTCCTCAGTCCTGCCTCCAACAGCAGCCAGCAGCATTGCCTGGGGAGAGAACAGGGCAGGGACACCTTCCCTGGAGAGCCCACTCAGCCTCCATCCGGTGGTGAAGCAGGGATTTCCAAAGCAAGTGTGACAGAGCAATGTTTAATCTGCCCTATCATCACTCTATTCCATTGCTTCTGGAACCTACACAAGTTTTCTGGATCCAAACACCAGGTGAAGGAGTTTGTTTATACCACAAGTAGTTTTGCTGTGCATCTCTATCTTCACTTTGAATACTTTATCTGGATTTTTTTCCTCCCCTGAAGCACTTTGCTTCATTTGCATCAGCTGTCTTTCAAAAAAGCAAAACATTTTGCAGGAAAGATTTTAACTTTACTTTTTGAAATTGGAGTGACCAGTGAGGCTGTTCTAAAAAAAAAAAGTGCATTTCATCCTTTTCCCTTTTTTAATTTTAAAATGCTATAAATTAAGTGAAAAGCAAAATATTTTGGTTATGTGAATCAAAGACTTTTTCCCCCAAAATTAATTCTATAGGAAGGATAGGCCTTTCTGAAAAAGTAAAAGGCTCAATTTTCCATTTTACCTGCAAAGCAAAACATAAAATCCCCATATGGTCCTATCTATCTTTATAAAAGACTTATCAGAAATTTTGCTGATATCTGTCTTCCTGCTGTAGTAAATTAAACACCACCACATGCATGGGAAAGAGCCAACATTACGTTCAGGACAGTTCCATACCGAGTGTGGGGCAGAGGGATCGGCAGCGAGATGCAGAGAAAAGGGTCGAAGGTGTTGCTTTGCTTCTGGCAATGAGGGCACGTCAGGGAGGACCTGGGACAAACGTGGATAACAGGGCAGAGTTACACCCCACTTCCTTGGGAACGTATCAACCATCACATCCCACATTCACCAACAGCAGATCCAACGGGAAACCCTGGAAGGGTTTTGTCTTTGGAGAGAGGTGAAGTGACAGGACAGGGACAGAGACAGTCAGCACTGGGGTGCACACAGCTCTTACTCAGGATAAACTCCACACAAGAATTCTCTCTCATTCAGAATCAACCAGCACCTTACAATGGCTTTGTGTCTTAGACCAGGCTTAAGTTTCTCCTTTGCAAAGGAAAAGCTGGCAAATACTGGGGAGAAAGCCCAGCAATTATAATTCTTACAGCAGTACAGGCACAAGCCATCAAGGAACACTGGTGATTCAGCTGTTCTCTTCCAATAGCTCTGAAATTAGAAAGCTCTCTTCCCGGAATGTAGGGAAACACAAGGGAAAGCCCTGAAGGGACAGTGATAACTTCAGCTCGGAATTCCCAAGTGCCAGATGACAAGCACTCTGCACACACTGAGGATCCCTAACTCCCAGGCACCTCCAGATCCTGCCAAGGGCTCTTCCCTCTGATAGTCAGGGTGAGCCCCATAGCACTGGGCTTTCTTGAACCTTTGCTCATGAAGCACTGACTCACTTTCAGGATGCACAAGAACAGGCGCAGTGGTACATACTGCAGATTTACACAGAATATACCAAATCTGAAGCAGTGAAATTCTCTCTTTCCTCTAGAGCAAGGTCTTAGTTCAGATTCCCTTCAGCAGGAATTCAGAAACAGCTGTTAACACAGTGACACCAGTCCCAACTGTACTGGGAGCTAGTGTCAATTTGGAGTTATACTGGGGTCACCCATACATTCAACAAATGTACAAAATACCTGTACTGGGCTTGAAAGAGTTCCTGCACAAAAGTGCTACTGATGGGAAAGGCTGGGCCCTCAAGCAGCACATCATCCTCCAGCGGCGGCTGAAAGAGAGGAACAAACCCTTGAGGCACACTGAGGTGTGGGGGGATGCACCAAGCAGGTGGCTCCAGAATGCCAGTTGAATTTGCACCCTCCTTAGCCAAAACAACCAGAAAAATGCCACAAGCATTTTTAACTACCAAGCAGACTCTGCTCCAAGGGAAGGTGAGGTGGGTATGGCAACCCAGGGAAGGGCATGGGGCTCACACCTGACAAGGCCCAGCAGCCCCCTGGTAACATCTCCTGGGTGTTGCAGGGCCACTCAAACACAACTGTGTCAGGGAGCACTTGCCAGGGATTAGTGGAACAGCTGGTTACATTTCCAGGGCAGAAACAAACAGTATTTTAACCCAAGCTTTTGTTCCATCTGAACTATTGAAGTTGAGAAGCCAATGGGGAGAACTACTTTAAAAGGAAAGCCTGTGTGCAAAGTTAGACTCCCACATCGTCTCCTAGCAGAATCCCTTACCTTGAGTGGAGGCACGCCACTGGAATTCACCACGTTGTTCAGATCCTCGTGGACTCTGTCGAGGAGCCAAAGCAGGAACTCCTGGGCATCGTGCTGGGCGTTCCCACGGTACTGCATCGCGTTCTTGGACACGATGTTCTGCAGAGAGGAGAGGCAGTGCAGCAACAGCTGATACAGACCCGAAGCCGTGCCATCACACCTACCCCTGCCCCACAGCATCTGACACTGCTGCCCACATGAAATCTTCTGTTCAAGCTGAAGCAAAACAAGAATTTTGTCTCCTAATGCCCACACACTCTGTCTAGTTCATTGCAGCTTTGGTGAGGTCACACATTTCCCAAAACATTGATGCAGGTGCTCAATGATAATCGAGGTCTACAATTCCAGGACTCAGCCAGGATCAGGACACCTAAATCACCGATGCCTTTAGAGTCTGTGATCATCATGCAGGTAGCAAAATTACTTCCCATCAGCACCCTCTCAAGTACAGGCCACCATGGAATTTTTTTCCACTGGGTATCAAGAATCCACTATGCAGAACTGGCTCATCCCAAACACTATCTTCTATCACCAGCCAGGGAGGTGCAGCTTTCCCTGCACACAAGGAACCACAGTGTCCCAGAGTAACCAATGCTGGAGCAGCACAGCATGGGATGGGTGCTGCTGGACTGGTGGATTCTGAACCAGGGGGACTTGGCCACAGCTGCAACAGGGACAGCTGGCACTGCTGTGGATACACACTGAGAGCCTGGAGAACCACCTAATTTACTCTTGAATTTCTGGAAACACCGTCTCAGGACACCAGCACAACCAAGGGATTAGTTCAGACCTGTTTTTCTTCTAGACACGAACGGGAAGGGCTTGAAGCTCATCAGCAGCCAAAATCTAGTCTTTGCAGGTTTATCCTTGCCCTGCAGCTTTGGAGACACCTTTCATAATGCAGAAGTTTGCTCTGACCCCTCCAATCAGGCCACACGCACCCTTTCCTCAGGACATCTCCTCCTTGAAAAGCCGCCACAAGCCCACACAGGATTTAGTAAGGAATGCCATTACCCACCAACATCAGAAAACACTTTCTCTGCTCCAGAACTCTGATTCCACTTTTACCTCCAAAACCCGTCCCAAATGGCCAGCCAGTTCTCCTTACTGCTCGCTGGGCAACACAGCACAGGTTCTGAAGAATGGTAGCCAGGCACCAGCACCTGCATTCGGCTGGAATTGCCTCTGGAGTAGCATGCCAGGGTGGGCTGACCTCAGCAGCTGAGCCCGGGTTCCTTCCTGAAAGCAGACAACACCACTGCTACGGAAAAGCCAGCACATTCTGCTGCTCCAAGGAGGCACCAGCTGCAGCCAGGAGAGCCAGCCTGCTCCTACCAAACATGGGACAGCCGCTCCCACACACCCACTCCAGTAATTCTGTCCCCAAAGTCAATACCAAGCTTCTCTCTAAGAACTAGGCTCACAGCAAAGCTCACATCAGTCACTCAGCATCTCCCCAGCCTTCCTGTGCTTCAGGCTCCCAGGAAGGGAATCCTGCCCAGCATGTGCCCCGTTACAGCGCGGCACCTACATCCCCTGGCACACCTGTGGAGAGAAAAACTGTTCACACAGGACTCAGACCTATTGAGCAGGATCCCCAAGAGGGACAGTTGCACGAGCAGAGGCCAGACAGTACCTGCAGGCAGGAATGGCTGGGAAGGCTGCAGAGCCCAGGCCCAGCAGGCTGCACATGCGCCTCATGCCAGAGCTCCTCCACTCCCCTGATCAGACTTTGCAACAGATTTGAGAAATGAGGTTGGGTTGCTCGCTTTATCCCTCTGAAAATGGGGTCACCGGGGAGGGGGCTGGTGATGAAAGAGGCAGGAAAGGACTGATAAACATATACTCTCTATGCTCTATAATCTGTCCACCTGTCTCAAGGCAGCAAAAAAATGGAAAACAGAAATAATCTGCTCTCATTACATATGTGCAGCCCTTCTGACAGCAGATTTACTGCCCTTGCTGTGCAGGAACCAGCAGCCTCCCACATAAAATATGTGCACACAGCCTGAACCATGGGAGTGGTCCCCAGCCAACACTCTCTGTGCCACACTGGTGTGACCCCAGCACCTCTGCTTGGTGCCCAGTGTAACCTCAGCTTGGGATACTGCTGCAAACCTTTTTATGGGGGAGAGAAATCTGAAGCACTTGAAGATTAATGGAGACCAAACAGCCTTCTCTGCTCCTAGTTTCCATTAAGCAAAGCAAGATCCACTGGCAGAAATAAAATGATAAAACATAATCAAAATAATGAATCCAAGAAAGTCTCTTCAGGTACCAGCCTGATACCTCTTGCCCTTCTTCAGAAGAAAGCTCAGCTGAATGCACCCAGACAACGATGCAGGTAAGAATGTAAGGCATACATGTGAAGACTTGCTTTGCAAACATTAACTTAGTTCAAAAAAACCTACACTGAAAATTAAATTTAGCCCTTAAATTACTGTGTCAAGTTTCAAACTGAAAATCAATCACTAACACATGAAGCAGAGATTGCAGTCCAGTCTTAGGTGGCTACCTCACTACATCTCTCCAGAACTGTTACCCATGCTCCTATAGTAACACACTTGAGTTTTAACAGCTGTACCCATCCTTCCCAACCCACTGTGCCCAGCTCAGCACCAAGGCGATGATGTCCCTTACTCTCACTGAGAGAGGAAGGCTCCAACAGCACTGCAGGTCACAACAAAGCCAAGCTCATTCTTCTCAGTGAGTTGACCACAGAGAGCCAAGGGAAAGAACTGCTGAAACACCCGCCACATCCCCAGCAGTGTGTGGTCCCTCTGCATCAAGATACCAACAGGTGTGATGGGAGCAGGCCCGCACTCCCATCAGCCAGAGCCAGCAGCCTTATCTGGTGTCCTTTGTCCCAGTGAGCTCAGCCAACAGGCACTGTCACTGCACTTCAAGGGCCCGTCTAGACAGAGCTGATGATAAAAGGCTCTTGGCATTGCTGCAAGGAAGCATATCCAGTATTTCAAGTGAAAAGGGGATAGAAACATAAGTACTTTGGGAACCCAGGCTAGTATTTCTTATTGCCTCTTCCCCAGCACATCACTCCAGTCCAGATCCTCCCCGGCTTTTACTGATGTGTGTCCCTGGAGATGCAGTGTCCCACAGGCAGCAGCCAATTGTCTGTACCAATCCCAAGCACAGCGAACCCATGGATGCACAGCAGTCATGTGCCTTCCTCTGTATCTTTGTCACTGCTTGTCTCAGAAGCATCTCCATAATTGCTCTGGTTTTCTCAACACTCTTGCAGCCTGAGTGGACTAAGGATAAAGAGCTGCCTGTGGAGACACATCACAAGATGTTGGAAGTGATTCAGGAAGCACTACAAAATATCAGATGCAACTTCCTCACAAGAGACTCCGCTAAACAAACACTCCAGCAACAGCAGTGTGTTCCCAGCATCACGCACGCTTCCTGCCAGCGCGGCTACAAGTGGGTCCATTACTGCTTAAACCTCTGCGGCTGCTCCTCCAGGGAATGCTGTGTGCCCTCCTCCCAACCCGCTCCAGGGGGCTGCGGCAGCAACCCCAGACATGCCGGGTGTGGAGGGGAACAATGGACACAGAACAGGCAGTGCTGAGGGACATGATTAGATCTGAAAGAGATAGAGGTGCCGACTCAAATAAACAATTTAACAACTGAGACAAATACCAGGAACTCCTAAAGTGCAGCCCCCCCAGCCTGATGTGGGTCAGCACCAAACACAGCCCCACACACCTCCCTATCCCCATGCCAACTCCCTGCTGGGCTCAGGGCAGTGGGCAGAACAGCATGGGGGGATCCCCACAGCCCTCAGCCATAGACAGGGCTGTACAGAAGCTGGAGGTCCCCACAACCCTGTGCTGTGGATGGGGGACTGCAGCCTCTCAGCAGCCAGACTGGCCATTCCTGAACAGCTCCAGGAACATTTGACAGGCAAAGCAGACAAATGAGCAAGAACCTCATCACTGAGCACTGGCCACCCAGCACCTCTCCACATTTACTTTCCAAGTCTGCCCTTCCAGCCCACCAGAGGGTTTCTTGCCTTTGCCATAACCCTAAACTTTCACTCCTCTTTGTTCATCACTTAAGAGAAGACAACACCTCATTTTGCTGGTCCTGCAGTAATTCAACAGCAACTGTAACTGGATGCAGATACAGAGTTATGAAGCAAATGCTTTAAAAACGCATGAAAAACACCACATTTACCAACCCCCAAGAGCTGTTAATCCTCTGCCCCTAATCTGGTTCTCCTGTAAGTATAGTTGGCACATCTGACCAGCCTCTGTCCAGCATTGCAGGGTATTAAGAAAGACTCCAGAACGATTCCAGTGCAGCTGTTTGAGCTGTGAAGCACCAGGAGTGGGAATGGACTCTGACGCTGCCTCCCAGCACCTTCCACAATGCACAGCACCTCCAGCCCTTTCCTCAGCTCAGCCCTTGCAAGCTTGGCACGAGGTGGATGGATCCTCCATTCCACCAGATGTCTGTGGTACACAGACACCCTGAATGAAATGGCTCCATCCAAAGACGTAGGGGGGAAAATCAAAATTTCCTATCAATCCCACTCACGTACCCCTATTGCAAGCACCCTGCAACCATACCAGTGCCTGCCTGTCCATAAAGCAGATTTACAGCAAAGATACATTATCACTTTTATCAGGCCACTGAAAGTTTAATAATAATTCATCTACTGCTCTAAAGAGATGCAATAAATAGATCAAAAAAGGGCTGAACTACTGGCCTCTTCTTTGCTGCTATTATTGTTCCAGATCACAAAGACAACTAGAGGAAAAATGCCAGTCTGCTATTTTCCAGTGTGGCCCTGGTAGGAAGCAGCTGTGGAAGGATTTTGCACATGAACAGACAAAGTCAGCTCATTAGAGACCTGACCCAATGACATACGTGCACAGGAGAGAAAGGCTATTCTTTATCTTCTGTTGAACAGTGAGTTATGCTCAACCACACTATTCCTCTTTTTTAAACCACAACCACAGGTTTGCATTTGGGTAAGCTCTACAGCAGACAACCACTTACCTGAATCACTCTGCTCACACACAGAGAGCACTTTCCTCCCCTCTGGAGATGTTCTTTTCTGGGGAGACCAGTACCCAGCCAGCAGCGTGGTTCAGGCCCCAGGGCTCAGGAAGGGAGCTCCTCCAGTCCAGGGGCAGAAGAGATCACTGTGGACTCAGCCTTACCACAGGCACCAAACAGGGAAGTGAGCTTCGATGGCAGGAGGTCTACCACAGCAGCCAGGGCAGGACAAAATACTCCTCCCTTGCCCTGTGGGCATCCAGAGGCACCAGGCCTCAGGAGGCAGCACCCCATGGGACATGGCAGCTCTGTGGGCAGCCCGTGCCCCTACACAGTCCTGCCCTCTGCAATGCAGAGGGGAATAAGCACAGCCACTTATGAGAATACTTCAGGAAGCAAAGCCAAGAGGAGCACTACAGGGAGCAGCACACCAGCACCAGAGGGATTCTCCACCACATTTAACAAGCCCAAACAAGAAGCATCAGCCCACCAGCCCCTGCCTAACACCTGTCTCATGCCAGCAGCTACTCTCACCCTTCCTGGCTGAAGCCTGTTAATCCTCATTAACCACCTTCCTTCAATGCATAAGGAGAGAGTGAAGTTTGTCCAGATGATGCTGTCCAGGGCTGCTGTGTGTGAGCACGGACATGGAGGTGGGCTGTGGGTGCTGCATTCCCCAGCTGGCACACTCCTTTCCAGGCCTTTCCCAGGGGTGCAGGTCTTGCCTGCCAAAGGCACTGCCAGGAGTCGGTTGCTGGCTGCTGGGAGAATTCACCCTTATAAAGAGCAGAAATCCCGTATTATTCAGCAGGAACTTGTTTTCCTGCTACACTGGTAGAGCAACTGGTGGGATTCAAAGGAATAAGGGATTGAGGAGCAGGAGAACACCACGAATGTGAAGCAGTTCGGTAAAGAACTATCAGTAAATGCTGACACGGAGGATGGATGTGAAGGCTGGGCTCAGCAGCCCAAGGAGTGCTCCAGCTGCACACCTATGCCTCTCCTGCTCTCTCCAGGGCTTTGCTTCAGGTCCCAAGTTGGACACAGAAACTGAGATGAGGGGATCCCATCATTACCACTCTGAGAAGCCTCCCCTTGCACTTTATAACAAACATTCACTTCACTGACAATCATATGCAAACAAGTTCATTAAGCAGTGCTTTGCTCAAATGGCAGCAAGAATGGGTTCACTCCAATCAAGTGTGGCCATGTACAAAGCACAGAGCAACACAGATCCAATTAAGCTGCCTGGGAACACACATCCCCCTCACCGCTTCCATGGGCTGCCAGGCACGACACAGTTCTCATACTTTCACCATGTGTCATTTTGCACAGGCAGCATGGAAATAAGAACCTGGAAGCTCAGAAGACAGAAAGCACATTTTGGCAATGATGTACAATGCCCTTCCAGCCTCACAGAGGGTCCTGCCAACCCCCAGGGCCACCTGGCAGTGCTGTTCCACACTGGGATCTCTTCTCCTGCCTCACCCGACCCTCTGCTCCAGAGGGGAGCACCCACACCACACTTCTGCTGCCCCCTCCAACAGAACCCCCTCAGCAAACCACATCCAACCTCCAGACTCTGCCTCTCAGCCTTGGCTCCCCAGCCTTGTGCTGCACTCACTCAGATCAAAGTTTGAAGCATAACACAGAAATCCCCAGAAAAGCATTTGGATTTCATAGGTAAGTCAGACCACTGCCTTAAGGCAGCCAGATCTGCTGCAGGAAACCCTTCCCAGGGGGTTTAGAGATGTGTGTAGAAAGCGAGTAAAGCAATTGTAAGGAAAAATATGCAAGAAAATAAGCAAAACAAAACAAACCACACATACAGTAATGGACTTACATCTCATTGATAATTAACATTAAAAAAAAAAGGGTGTAACGTGGCAAGACTGCTAGACCTTTGTGATCCCAGTGAACCACATTTCCATGTCAAGAACCATCATCAAAATTATGTAGAAAATTTGTAACTTGCTTTTTGTTTCAAGGAAAGTGTGTCAACTCCAATTCCCAGAGCAGCCCTAGGACAAGCTTCCTCAGTAGGATGCCACCACTGGAAGCACCTGGACTGAACTGCAACAAGCACTTCAAGATCCCCTATCACCTAACCCACTCAAAGCCTCTTTAGATCAACACAGAAGCTGAAGCACCAGGAACCAAAAGCCAAGGGACCAGAAGGGAAGGGTGAAGAGTCCCACATTTCTTCTTTCATGTCCCTTTCTTCCATCCCTCTGTTCAGAGGGAGGACAGTTTGCTCTCTGTGGAAATATTTTAGGAATAAGCAGTGGACCATATCCAGAATAAAATAACTTATCCTGTGCTAGGCAGAGAGCAAGATAATTAAATACAATCCAGGAGATCACATTTCACACATCACTGGCCCCATTAGCAATGCACAAGGGCTCTGGTGGGCAGAAGGGCCCAGGGCTGACATTTCTGTGAGCAGGACCAAAGGCTCCTGACACCCACGCTGGCCCAGCAGCCCCCGCTGAGAACTGCTCTCACTGCAGCTTCAACAGGAGGCAAAGATCTGAGCATGTCAACACTTTCCAGGAGCTCCTTCGTAACTCAGGAGTTAGTGATTAACTCCCAAAGAAGTGCCCAACACAGCTGGCAGATTGCTTGTCCCAAAGTGAGATATTTGCACCAAATGCATTCCCAAAACACCTTGAAACAAATCTTACACCAAACATAAGTTTAAAAATAAATAAGAAAGGAAGCAGCACTTTTAACCTGGCACAATAATCTCTGCTCTGCCAACAAGGATTCATTCTGAGTTCAGATCCAATTCTGACAATCCAACCCAACTGAGTTATGGTGTCTGTGCTGTATTTGCTGAATATGCTGCAGGTCACAGCCAAGGCCATCTTCTTGTAGGACAAAAAATGCAATCCCAGTTCTGGCATGCAAAGGGTCTTGTTAAACATTGACATGCTTCAGTGTACAACTGCCTTAGAGCCCCAAAGAAAGTCTCAAAACAGAAAGAGCCTCATCATTCACAGAAGACCCAAACTCCACAGAAGGCAAAGGCAGAGGATTTGCATAAGAATGTAATTTTTCAAGCCAAATTAGTTTAAATCAAAATCCTTCTTGCTGACGACCCCCACCATCACCTCCGAGTGTTGCAGACCGATTCCCAATACAAAGGGCACTCTGTCCTCCCTGTCTGACACTCCCAGGAACTTTGCAGGCAGCACGGGACAGCTCCCTGGAAAAAAACAAGCCCAAAGCCCTGCTTATACAATAGATGTTTGTCACCATTGTCACACCATCACAAAGGGGAAAGAGGAAGCACAAGCTGAAATATTGGCCCCCTGTTATGAAAGCAGCAGCTTTGTTTGGGCAGGAAAACAAAACCCACTGAGTAATCGGAAGAGAAGGATTGTTAAAGCGAACAGCAAAGGAGCACAGGACCAATGGGAAAGTCATCCACAGCAGAGAAATCCAGGAACTACCAGCTCTGCCATGGTGCTCCTGTTCCATTCCCAGGAAGGGCTGCCCAGGCTCCCAACCCAGAAACCAAACCTTTCTGCTTCCACCTCTCAGTCCAGTCCTTAGGGACCTTTTCCTACTACCTCAGCCTTCTACACCCCCACTTTCCCCTGCTCTGCCAGCACTCCCAACCTCCCCTCTCTGTGCACAAGGCTCTCCCCCTCATCCTGCAACTACAAAATGAACCATTTAACAGAAACCAGTTGTTTGAACTGCATTTTCCTTGGCTTCAGCATCTACATGATTCAGAGACCCATGAGATGGGTTATTTCCTGAAGACCAACTTAAAAAGTGAGAAAGCACTACCAAGGAAAACCAGCTGAGGGTAAAGAACATTCCAAAAATCACCCCTTCAAAGGCCCCTGTCCACAAGGACTCCAAGACACACTCCCTTGAAAATAATTTCCTCTCTTCCAAGACAGAAACCTACAGATATAAGACTGGGCAAGAAAATAAGTATTATCCTTTATCCTAAAATACATTTAGCACCTACAGAAAAGTATTTAGGAATTAGGAAGTGCCTTTGCCCAGTTGTATTTGGTGCCAAAAGAGGAAAAATAGCAAAAAAACCCAACACATGGATTTCAAAGCATGCTGGATAAAGAGCCATTTGCCTATCAAATAAATATTACTGTCAGTGGCTACTACTGTTGGAGGGAAAGCCCAAAATTACTCTGTGAAAACACTGTACACCCTTACAAACAATTACATCAAGGCAAATTGGGAATGTTCCACCCTCTAAGCAGAACAAGCTGGGGGGATGTTTTCCTTGTTTTGGAGAGAAGCAGCAGTTTCCAGAATGAAAATGCCGATCTTTGCCTTTCTCCAATCTAAGCCTGTTGTTTACATTTGCAAATGAACTGTGCAAATCTGCTGCTGAGAAAAAGTTTAATTAAGAACTGAATTTAATAGCTGGTTCAGGAGACTTAACTGTCTTTAGAAACATTAATTTCATATTAGAAGTAATTGACCCCTATAAGGGAGCAGCACTTGACATAATGACACGGTCCTGCAGCAGGGCCCAGGCTGCTGGCACCGTGCAGTGCTAAACTGGATCAACTGGGACCAGATTCCCTCCAGCAAGAGGGTTTTAAAACCCCCAGGGACCTGGCAGGTAGGAGATGGATGGGCTCCAGCTCCATCCACAAGCAGAACAGCACTCTCTTACCATCAGTGATGTCTGCAAACAGCAAAGTTCTGCTATCAACACCTGCGGAACCTGGCCTTAATTCAATCCCTGGCCCTGATGCTCTTTCTCCTGCCGTCACTCGTATCCCAGCCCTGCTCCCACAGCCTGTGTGAACAGCGGAGCCTGGCCTAGAAAGAGGGCTGCTCTCCATTCTATCAGTTCCACTGGCAGAAGACAATTCTGCTTTTACAACCTTTTTTCCTCTATTACTCAAGAGAAATCCACAATTTCTTCTCCTGCCACACCACCTCAGGAACAGTGACAGGTGCAGGTGAGTGCCCCATGGTGCCACCAAGACCAGACTCACCGAGAGATCGGCTTTCCAAGCACTCCCCCATAAAAACCTCTCTCAAAAACACCAGAGCCACATGTGGTCCTTGTGGCAGGCATCCTGAGAGAAGGCAGGTGCCTTCACTCAAAGGCAAACAGTCAGGGTCTGCAGGGAATGCCCCAGCATGGCTGTGGGACAGGTGGGTGCAGCTGCCTCAAAAGGCATAGGAGAGGCAAAGGGAAGAGGTGCTGGCCATACATCCATCCAAACGACTGAGGGTGCCAAAGGCCACTGCCACCTCAGAGGACCCTCTAGGACACCCCACCATCCAGCAGACACCAAGGGAGAGCCGACTCTGGGACCCAGTCTCTACCTGCTGTGTACCCCAGCTGAACTGCATGCAGAGAGCCCAAGACTGTGTCAATTATGTTCTTGCTGTGTTTTCATGCATTTAAACATCTCTGCAACTCACTCTGCAAGAAAAATTCCCCTAAAATTTTCCTTAAGTGCCTCTAAGTTCATGATGTGGAAGCTACCACCCACCCTCTCATTCTCTTGCACAGCCAGAGAGTCTTATGTGCCAGGAATAATACTTCTCCCTATTCCAAGAGGCAAGGTTGGCCTGGAGCACTTTTAAAACAGTTGTGTCCGATCTCATCCAAAGCCATGGCAGGGTGTCTTTAAGCCACAGCACAAGGACCAACCCTCTGCTACAACAGCTCCTGGGGCAGGGCACGGCGCCGTCGGACGGAACCGCAGCCCAAGGGCTGCGGCAGGAGAACATCACGGTGCTAAACACGAGCGAGTCCAAGCAAGAGAGTACAAGCAAGTACTCCTGAAGCACACTCCCCAAATCAGGCCGGACTCACACGTTCCTGGTTAGACTACAAGGCACAGCTCTCAACAGCCTTCTTCCATGTACGCTCACAACTCCCAAACAACAATTAGTTGCAACTTCCCTAATGGCAGCACGGTAGAAGAATGAAACAGTAAAATGGATATTTTCACCCATAAACACCATCCAGAGCCATCAGCCAGCGTCAAACACCGTGAGCAAAGAGCACAGTGGTAGCACCTGTCCCATTCCCAGGGCGCTGCCGTGGGTGCCCAGCGCTGTCACCTGACCAGGGTCTGCTGCTCTAGGAGGATGCTGGGAGCAGGAACAGCACTCCACCGCTACTGGCACGCAGCTGGCAAGGCCAGATGGTTCTTCCCACCGCGTGGGTGCTCGGACCAGCGGCAAGGCACGCAGCATAGCTGCTAACCGGAGCAACCTGCGGTGCCCGTGCGATGGGGACACGTTGTGTCACACCTGGACCTGTTGTGAGCCACGGCAGCACCAGCTGAGCCCGGCCCCGAGCCCCGCCGGCCCCGAGCCCCGCCACCCCCGCGCCGCGGGCACCAGCCCTCCAGGGCTGCTCCCGGCAGCCTTGCGCTCGCTCCTCCCGCCTCGACGGGACGAGGCCCCTGCTCACCTTGAAGTCGCGGCTGTGCTGCGGGGTGTACTCGAGCGTCCAGAGCGCCCGCACCAGCTGCGCCAGCTGCTCCGTGACCTCGCCGGGCGCGGGCGGCGGCCCGTCGGCGGGGGGTGGCCCGCCGCGGAACTGCTCCAGCGCCAGGAACTCGGCGAAGAGCTCGGTGTTGCTGAGGCACTGCAGGATGGCGTTCATGAAGCAGGTGTTGCCGTGGTTGCGCAGCCCCGCCACGCCGGGCACGGCCTCGGAGCTGCCGGCGGGGCGCGGCGGGGGCTCGGGGCTGCGCGGCGGGCCCGGCGGGAAGCAGCTGCCCAGGCCGCCCGTCGCCTGCGGCGGGGGCAGGCGCGGGGCGAGCGCGCCGCGGGGCTCGGGCTCGCTGCTGTAGTGCGAGAGCGTGGAGAGGGTCTTCAGCACGCGGCTCATGAACCCGCCGAGCGACCGCCCGGACGGCGCTGGGGCCGGGGTGGCGGTCGGGGCCGAGCCCGCGCCGCCGCCCGCCGCCCGCCCGCGGAAAAGCCGCTTGCTGAAGGAGCGCTTCTCCTTGGCGCTGCCGGCCGGCCCGGGGCCGCTCACCCGCGACATGGCGGCGCGGCGCAGCGCGCATCCCCGCCCGGCGCTCGGCCCGCTCAGCCCGCCCGGCGCTCGGCCCGGAGCTCAGCCCGGCGGCCGCCGCATCCCGCCGGGCCGGGTCGGGCCGGGGCTCCGCCGGCTCACGGCGCCGCCATGCAGCGGGCGGGGCGGGGCGCGCCGCCACGTGACCGCGCCACCACCTTAGCGACGGGCGGGCACTGCCGCAGCGCCGCCATCTTTGGTGCTGGCGCGGCGCGGGCACGGGAGGGCGGGGCCGGTCCCCGCCCCGAGGCCGCGCCTTGCCGCGCCCACGCGCTGGGTCCGCCCCGGCCCCGCCCCTCCGCGGGCCCCGCGCGGGGCACCGGGGGCGCCGCCGCCGCTTCCCGAGGGCCCCGCCCGGCCGTGCCCGCCCCGCTCGGGCCCGTTACTCCGGCCAGCCCTGCGCAGCCCCCGCGGCTGCCGTGGGGCGGCGCTGCGCGGCCGTGGAGCGGGGTGGGGCGGGGCGGGGCGGTCCGGGGCGGGGCGGTGGCGGGGTAGGTACCGGGGCGGCCGCCCGCCGCCCCATCGGCAGTGGCGCCGGGGCTGGGAGCGCAGCATGGCGCCGCCGGGCCCGGAGGGCGGCCGAGGTGAGGCGCGGAAAGCGCGATCCCCCCCAAGACGGCCGTTCCGGGGATCAGACACCGGGAAAGGGGTGGGATGCCGGGTGCCGGCTCCACGGGGCCGGGCGGGACAGGACCCTGCGGTCGCGGTGTGGCGGGGTACAGGGCGGTGGGCGGACGCCCGTCCCCCAGCCTCCCCCTCAGTGCCCGGTTCGCCCGTAGCGGCCGCCACGGCTCCCGGTAAGAAGATCACGGCGCGGCTGAAGCGGACGCTGCCGGTGCGCGGCCCGCAGGCGCCGACGCTGAGCGAGCTGATGCGCTGGTACTGCCTCAACACCAACACCCACGGCTGCCGCCGCATCGTGGTGTCCCGCGGCCGCCTGCGCCGCCTGCTCTGGATCCTGCTGACCCTCAGCGCCGTGGGGCTCATCCTCTGGCAGTGTGCTGAGCTCCTCATGAACTACTACAGCGCCTCGGTCTCCGTCACCGTCCAGTTCCAGAAGCTGCCGTTCCCCGCCGTCACCATCTGCAACATCAACCCCTACAAGTAAGACCCGGGGGCCTGGGGGGAGGATGGGAGGTCAACACAGCACCAGACTCCTTCCCGAGCTCGTCCCGGTGCTGCTTGTCAGCATTTTCTCTAACGTGTTTTCCCTCTATGGCGCCTGGTGTGCCACATCTACCCGTGCGCTGTGTGGGTTACACTCTCACCCCTCATTACTGCCTGCTGACTTCAGCTCGGTTCATGCTGTTTTCTGCTCCAGACAGTCCCTGTCAGCTCTTTGACTCTCTTCAAATTCCCTTCTTCCCAGCACCAGAGTTCCAGGACTACAAACAGCGTCATCTCCTCAAGAATGGAAACGGGACATCTGTTACTCCTCTCGCTTCTTTCTTTCCTTATGGGAGATTTTGACGTGATCCATCAACAATACTTTTTCTCCTGTCAAATCATGCTTTACATTGCTCTCTGTTCTGCTGCCAGATTGCCACCCCACTCCCCACAGGGATACAGCTCTTTGATGCCTCTTCACAGATACAGAGCTCTTATTTCCACATACTCTGCCCTCTTCAGACTTCCTAACATGAGGAGCTTGAGAGTCTTGGAAGAACTTTCTCTGTAGTTCAGTGTGCTCTGCTTCCTGTGGTCCTTGCTCCAAGATCTCTCCGCGGTTATAGCTGTGTCTGCCCTCATCGATGTGAGAAATTGGTGTGAGACCTCCACTGGGAGTTCTGTCCCAAGCCATGGGATCCACAGTGCAGCAGGCAGAGCAATGCAGCTGGGCAGTGAGGTGGGATGGGATGTCACTGTCACGTTGTCTCCCATGCAGGTACAGTGCCATGAAAGAATATTTATCTGAATTGGACAAAGAGACAAAAAAAGCTTTGGAAACTTTCTATGGATTTTCTGAGGGCAAGTCCAAGGTGCGCCGGTCGGTGGACGAGTGGAACAGCACAGGGAGCGAGTTCTTCCAACAGATTCCTCTGTTGAAGGTCGAGGACTTCCCAAGGATGGCGACTGACCTGCACAGTGGGCAGAAGAGGAAAATAGAGGGAAGTGTCTTTCACAAGGACTCGTCCATCGTGAACTCAGGCGATTCCAATGACATCATTGGCTTTCAGCTGGTAAGTGTCACTGTGCCCTGGCCAGGAAGTTCCCTGTGGGGCAGCAAAGGGCTGTACGGGGTCAGTGTCCCTCCAGCAGGTTTTATTGCCCACTCAGGTGGCTTTATGGTGCACAGCAGGGAATAGCACCCCGTTTGCTCTTCTGCCCAAGCCTCCATGGCTGCTGCAGATTCATCTCCAGCTCTCTGGAAGAGAAGTACCTTCCTGAAGTGGTCCCAAATAGAGTCAGTGTCATCCATGACCTTTTTTTTTGATCCTGAAATATGTGGTCATATCACTTAGCCCTGAATAAAAGGTCTTAGATGCCCACTGTAACTTCATACATGGTTATTTCTATGGAAGAGAAACACTGTCAGATATACCTTGTAGAATCCATGATATCAGTCCATCTGAAATGTTTTTTCCCCTTTGTGCTTGTCAGTGTGACGCAAACAACAGCAGTGACTGTGCCCTGTACACATTCAGTTCGGGTGTTAACGCTATCCAGGAGTGGTACAAGCTGCATTACATGAACATCATGGCACAAATTCCCCTGGAGACTAAAGAAAAATTGAGTTATTCTGCTGATGACCTTCTACTGACATGTTTCTTTGATGGCCTATCTTGTGACAAAAGGTCAGTGCACAGAAAATTCCTGCCATCTTAACAGCTTATTTCCAAGTCCATAATATGTAGGAATGGAATATTTGGTATTTGCTGAATTCCAGCAGGAGCCACTGCTAGTGAATCTGCCTTCCCCACGCTGTCAGCTCCCATTCCCACATTAAAACTTCCTCAAGTTTCCATCTCCTGATATATTAAACTAGATCATACTGCCACGTAGTTTGAAGTTACTCAGAAAGAGACCCACACTTTTCAGCAAAATAAACTTCTTGAAAAGAAGTAAACCCCCCATGCAGTCCTGGTCTGTCTCTGTCAAAACCAAAGCCCAAATGTGCTGCCTTTCTCCCACAGACAGAACCACAGGGAACAATGTCACAATACTCGATTTCTTCCAGGCACTTCACTCGTTTCCATCACCCCCTCCATGGCAACTGCTACACCTTCAACAGCGGCGAGAACGGGACCGTCCTGAGCACCTCCACGGGTGGCAGCGAGTACGGTGAGTGGGGGTGGTTTGCACACGTGTGGTGTTCCAGGGCGATTTGCAGAGGAACTGTTTGATAACAAGTGGTTCAGCAAACTGGATCCTGCTGGAGCGTGAGCAATGTGTTGGCTGTAGATGTACAGGCTGATTGGGGAAATGCCTGTTTGAACTAGTGCAAACTCTTGCCTGAGAATACAGATAGTATCATTGCATCACTAATGTTTTCCAGCTGAAATTACTGTTGCCCAGTTATATAACTTTTTAAAATGAGTTCCAGCCACGTTCTCAGCAGGTATTATTTGTTTGCTGTACTCGGTACTGCCAAGGGATGTTACTGGCTGCAGGTGTCTTGCTCTGGCTGGGCAGAGGCTATGCTCAGCTGTTACAGTTCTGCTTAAGTCCAGATAACATTAAATAAACCGTGCTGCCCTCCCTGACCAGAAAACGTGGTTCTGGCTCCTGGTGTAACTTCCTGCCTTGTCTCTGTGTTTCAGGATTGCAGGTGGTTCTGTACATCGACGAAGCAGACTACAACCCCTTCCTGGTGACGTCCACAGGAGCCAAGATCATCGTCCACGATCAAAACGAATATCCCTTCATTGAAGACATTGGCACGGAAATTGAGACTGCAGCGGCCACCTCCATAGGGATGCACTTTGTGAGTGGCAACAATCTGCTTTTCAGGTGCACTTTTGCCTTGGTACAGCTGTAAATAGGAACTTGATGTGGTGGTTTCAGAGAGCCAGCAGCTGGAAGGCCTTTAAATACCTCCCACTTAGCAGCTGAAGTGCCCTGAGGGAAATCCTATGATAGCACTTTTCTGAACAAAAGAGGCTGTGGGAAAATCAGGTCTATAAATCCAACCGGCCTGGGATCTTGTTTGTTCTCCCTTTTCTTCCACCCGTTGGCTTTCCAGGGGATTTTTGGTTTTGTTTTCACAGCAAAATCCACAAACCACAGAAATGCATTGCTAAGTGCCTCGTTTGGCTTTAGCAATGAGCAGTGAGTTTCATCCCATGAGGGTCCCTGGGGCAAAGGAGCCAGAGCTGGAGCTGTGGGTCCCCGTGTTTGGGGTCGGGTCCTTAGGCAAGGCAGTAGCACAACCCTTTGAACTGTTGTGTGAGTGTAAGCCTCATTTTGCTGGTGTTCTCTCTATCCCAGCAGTAAAAACACCCTCGTGGGCAGCAGGTTTGCTTTTGCCAGCTGTGAGCAAGGGCAAGGAGAGCTGCAGCTCCCGATTTCCCCATTTAGTGTATGGCCCAAGGGGGTTCGTCACAGCAGCGAAAGCTGTGCCAGGTCCCCTTTCATCTGGATGGGCTGTTAAGTGAGCACTTCAGCTCTGCCTTTCTTCCTGGTGGTCTGGTCAGAGCATCAGCCATCCTGCTTATCTGGGTGTGCCGGCCTTGTGATAGGCCCTGCATTAGAAAAGACATTAAAAGAGGGCTGATGCTTTACAAAATGCAAATAGTTAACTGTCTTCCAGCTGTCTGGAAAACCGTGGCAACAACTCCTTAGTCAAACATGACTGAGAGGTTTTGGAAATCAGGATGGTGTGAGTATGAAAAGTCTCACAAGGCTGTCACACCGTACGGAGACAGTCACTGAAGGCAGTCTCAATATTTAATGTAATATGTTTCTAGCACAATCAGTTTGGACTGTTGCTATAGTATAAAAAAACAAGATTTGGCACATCTTAGTGTCTGTATTTGAGAGATTTGTCATGAGGAAGAGATCCAATTGCATCCTAATGAGGCAGCCAAAATAGAAGCTGGACACAATTTCTGGTCTCAGAACAAAAGCTGGGGGTCACTGTCCTGCTGAGAAAGGACAACTCCAGAGAGCCTGCTGAGTGGTGGGGGGTCAGGATGACCAGGACAGGGCTGCAGCACCGAGGTGCCAGATCAGTCCTTGTCCCACATCCAAGGTCACAGAGGAGGACACAGCAGGTGTGTCCCACACGGTGCTGCTCGATGGGCTCTGAACACAGCATCAATGTCTGATTATTGCTCATGGCTTCCTGCTGGATACTAGGACTGCCCCCCACCTCCAAAAATATTCCAAGATGTTTGGAATGCAAACAAGGCATTGCTTGGTCAGAGTTACAGTGCTTTAGTTAAATATTTAGTTTGGAAATTATTTCAGTACCTGAAGGAACAAGTAAGCTTTTGTAGGAGCATAAGGCACAACAAAATAATTCTATACAAAGGATCAATCATCTGTTGGAGCCCCAGGAGCAGACTGAGGCAGTGTTTTGGCACTACATTGTATGTGGAATTTAAAAGCTGGTTTCAGTCAGTTTTCAGAAGTAATGCATCTCTAGTACTTAAATCCCATCTTTCCTTCCAAAGATGGATTTGAGCATCTCTAAAAGTGCTGACTTGCACCATACTTCTTCTCTTGCTGCAGACAAAGTGATGAGGTATGCTCCTGTCAGGTGTGGCCTCAGGAGCTACATTCGGTGCCTTAGAGGTTAAGTTCCTGCTAAGTTGATCCTTTGTACAGAATTTTTTATTCTAATTTTAAACTCTGTAGAGAAAAACAGAGGAATGGGTTCTTAAATGGATGTTTCTTGTGGTTTCAGGCCACTCTATTGTAAGGTGGATAATTACTGTGGAAAGATAGCAAGGGCTGAGGGAGGTAAGGCAGTCTGCAGGAAGCGGGCAATGGAGCTGGAATCAGATCTCAGGAATTTGAGGGCTCCCAGCCCTGGTTTCACAGAGCTTGCAGGCACAGACTTGGCATGTCTGAGCTCTTTGCTCTGGGCAGAGATTGCAGAACAGGAAAAGTCATTAGCATTTGAGAGGAAGGGTCAAAGCAGCACCTGAAAAAAGGTTTGAGGGAGACACAAACATCTGATTTAGAGTGGATTCAGAGAGGTGCTGTTGAGCACTAGTGGAGCCTCAAGTGCTGTTTACCCATGGCACAGGAGCAGGCAGTGCAACAACAGCTCAGGCAGGTGGGAATCCTCACAGAAAATAACCTAAAACCCCATCCAACAACTGCTGTCCCTCAGAACACAAACATTCAGGGTAAACGATGCACAGCCTCTAAGACTAGGAGAGAACATGCATGTGGATTACTCTGCTTTGAAAAATCTTCACTGCTATGATTATACCATCTTGCAGTCCTGCAGAAGGTTTCAAGGAAGACAGTAAAGAATGCCACCAGAAGAGTTTTTTGGGAAATGGATATTAGACACAAAAAACCCCTTGTTTTGACAAGGGATTGACAAATAATTTTAGATAGCAAAAGGTAAACATTATATTCAAAGCTGCCTTATCACTTACAGTTTCAGAGTTGGGATAAAGTGTCGCTGAATCCTTTGGTTTTTCTGTGAACTTCCAAAAACCAAGTTTTGTTCTTTTCTGGTTCTCAGACTCGGTCTCGCAAGCTGAGCAAACCCTACAGTGACTGCACAGAGACAGGAGCTGACATACCCGTGGAAAATCTCTATAACAAGAGCTACTCACTCCAGGTAAAGCCATTACACTTGGGTTTATCAGTTGCTTGAAAACTACCTGTATAAAAAGCTTTATAACAGTCTGTGGTTCAGGACCCAAGACTGGGAACAGTCTGGGCACAGGGTTGTTGCTTTAACCGCTGATGTAAAATGCCATGGCGCTTCTTAAGATCCAGCTTTTATTCCTAAGTGGTTGCTGTTTGAAGTTCCCTCAGGCACCCTGTTAGATAAAGAAAGAACATGAGCTCATTAGGCAATTTTCAAGCAATGGGAGACTGGAAAATATTGGCCAAGTAAAGGTTGCAGCTTAGTAACCCTTGAAGCCAGAAATTGTGACCTTTAGGACTCCAAGAATAACAGAAACCATCTAATCAGTATCCAGATAGCAGGATGTTTGTTTACAGAGTAAGTTTCCACTAATTTTGCATGGTTTCTGTAATTGGGTCCTCTTGGAGAGTGTCAGTTGTTCTGGCACTCTCTGCTTGAAGAATTGTACTTACATTAGCTGCTGCCTGCTGCAGAGCCCAGGTCTAGGCTGAATTTGTATTTTATGGGGAATATGAAATCTGCTGTGATGTAGTGCCAGGTAGGATCACCCAGACATTATCTCAGGTTTTTAATAACAGTACTTCACCGAAACTCAGTGCTCAGGAGGACTGGGACCAAGAGGCTTGACTGGGATTTCAAAGAGGAGTTCAGTTCCTACATGTCCCAGTATTTTAGCACAAACCACAGCTCTGCTGCCTTGTTAATCCTCACAGCTTCACCTCTCCCAGTAGGCACCAGCAGGGTTTGGTGGAAGCTGTGAAGGTTTGCTGCTGTGAGTCACTTCCCACACCTAGTTAGTGATTCATGGGCCACGTGCCATGGCAGGCCTAAAAACCTCTCCTTGACTCTGTAAAGAGCAACTGCAACACTGAAGCTTTTGGTGGCTGTAGGGGAAGTGGGGGCGTTCATAGTACCCCCATATATGTAATCCTCAGAGATGATTATATTCTTATTTCTTGCACTAGAGCCTCAACCCTCCACGGCACTTTGACACTTTTGTGAGTGTATTCACTCACAGCAGAGCCTGAAGGCCCAAGGAAACAGGGTTCCCATCCCACTGCTGTTGCCATAAGCAGGATTTTTTTAGGTGCACAGGAGCCTGGGCCTTGGTGCTGCCTCTTAGCCCCCAGCTCTGTTTTTTCTCCCTAGATCTGCCTGCACTCCTGCTTCCAGAAGGCCATGGTGCAGTCGTGCGGCTGCGCCCAGTACGCGCAGCCCTTGCCCGCTGGGGCCGAGTACTGCAACTACAAGAAGAACCCAAACTGGAGTGAGTATTGAAACACCTCTGGCACTGCACACACCTCAGCTGCCAGCCCTGTCCCCTGCAGTGCCAACCCGTCCCACAGCCCCCTGTACCCAGCACCCCCAGTGTCCCTGTCACACAGACCCCTGTACCCAGCACCCCCAGTGTTCCTGTCACAGCTGCTGCACCCCCAGCATGCTGAGATGAGGCAAATCTGCCCTAACCCACCTAAGCCCCCACACCCAGAGCCAAAAGTGCTTCCCTTGCTCACACTGACTGGTTTGTGAAACTTGCCCTGATGGCTTGTCACCTGTGCCCACCACAGAACAGTCGAGTGGAGGGCTTGACCAGGTGTGGCAGTTTTCATGCCTATATCAAGTGACAGCCACTTCTCAAGAGTCTTTTGCAATCTTTATAGGGTAAATCTTTTTATCCCCACCATGTAGGCGATGGCCACAAAGGCCACCTACACCCCAGATGCCCCACTGCAGCCCAGGTAGCAGGTTTTCTTTCTGGCTTCTCACACACATCCTGCTCCTCCCCTGCAGTGTACTGCTACTACAGACTGCATGAAAAGTTCGTGAAGGAGCAGCTGGGCTGCCAGCAGATCTGCAAAGACGCCTGCAGGTGAGTCCTTGCCACAACCAGAGGTAAAGTGTGCGTGGGAGTCGGAGCTCACAAGTGACATCCTGCCTCTCTCTGCAGCTTCAAGGAGTGGGCGCTCACCACCAGCATTGCCCAGTGGCCATCCACCGTGTCAGAGGTCAGTCCCCAATTGCACTCCACCAGAACAGCAGCCTAGCACAAGGCACTGAGTAACCCCAGAGGTTCAGCACAAAAGCAGGAGGCCCTGGGGTAGTCAGTGGTGTTCAGTGATGCTGCTCCCAGAGACTGGTCTGTAGTTTCCAGCTCAGGGCTTCCCCTCCAGGAGTTCATCATTAAACTGAAATTTGTTTTGGGAGATCCCCTTAGGATCAGCTGGCCTGTCACACACTCAGTTCTGGTACCCATACTAGCCCAAGGAGGTGTGGAGCATGAGTCCCTTCCCAAGGATCTCTGCACAAGTACCTGCAGCTAGAGTAGCATTTTCTGTCTCTCATTTCTCTCTCATTTCTCCAGGACTGGATGCTCAGAGTTCTCTCTTGGGACAAAGGGCAAAAACTCAACAAGAAGCTGAACAAGTAAGTCCCCCTGTGTGTTCCTGCCCTGCACCTTCAGCTCTGATACGATCTCAGCAGCCCTAATGATGGCAATTGGGGAAAAAGCTCCCTTGGAGCAGCCCAGCCCTACTGGTCCAACTGGTTATTTGCATAGTTTTTCAGTATGTTTCATGTTATTGTTTTACTAAACCCTCTGCATGCCTCCTGCTTCCCCAGGACAGACCTTGCCAACCTCATGGTGTTTTACAAGGACCTGAACGAGAGATTCATTTCGGAGAATCCTGCCAACACGGTGAGTGAGCATGCTGGTCCCTGCTCAACCCCGGGAGATGCAGCGCTTCCTCCCACACAGGCTGGAAGCTTTCACCTGCCCAGGGGAGCAATCCCACATGGGCAGGAAGCTGATCTCAGATATGCACCTCTGGGCTGGTCCTGCCCTTTCCAGCCCTTATCTGGGGTCACGTCTCTGCCTGTCCAGCCCCGAGCTCCATGCAGGGGCAGCCTGCAGGCTGCCCGCAGCAAGCTCAGCTCCAAGCAGAGCCAGAGAGAACAACAGCAGAGATAGGCCCACTGCATTTGGGAGTGCTCAGCAAGCCCTGGGTGCCCTGGCTCAGTCTCCCTACCTGCTGTAACAGCACCATGGACACGTGCCCATTACAGACCATAACCTTGTGCGCTCTGCTCTTCCAGCTTGTCATTCTTCTGTCCAACTTTGGGGGCCAGCTGGGCCTCTGGATGAGCTGCTCAGTCGTCTGTGTCATCGAGATTGTTGAGGTCTTCTTCATCGACTCGCTCTCCATCGTCATGCGGCGCCAGTGGCAAAAGGCAAAGAAGTGGTGGAACGACCGCAAGCGGGGCAGCTCGGGGAAGGCTCCGCAGGCCAGCGACGTGGAGAGACAGGGCCACGACAACCCCGTGTGCATCGACGAGGACCTGCCCACCTTCACCACTGCCCTGCGCCTGCCACTGCCCCAGGACAGCCCCCTGCCCAGGACTCCCCCCCCCAATTACAGCACTTTGCGCCTTGAGACTGCCTTCACAGAGCAGCTGCCTGACACGCTGGAGCTTGGCCAGCACTGACACTCGTCCCCCACCCACCCATGTGCCCAAAGAGGTGGGTGCTGGACCCACATGTCCAGGGGTGAAAGGCACAGATCCAGACAAGCACTGAAGGGCTGTCAGGTCAGACCCTTACTCAGGGATTGAACTGGCAGTCAAAGCTGCCCTGAGCAAAGCTCAGACACAAAAGTCAAGGGCTCAGAGACATTAGGAGCTTCAAGCAACATCAATTCTCGAGTTAATGATGGCAGGAGATGGCTGGAGCAGGATGTGGTACTAAGCTGGGATGTCTCACCAGGCGAAGGCACGCATTAGCCACCAGCTGCACACACCCCATTGCATGTGGGCAGGAATTGCTCCACAGCAGCAGATTGATGCCACATTGAGCATTAACACTAATTACTCTCTGCTGTGTGGCTGGACTTGCGGGGGAGAAAACCCAGGCTGTCAGGAATCTAGCATGGCATTTGTAGGAAGGGCATGACAGAGGCTTGGGTAAAGCACAAAAGAGCATAAAGGGAAAGCTCTCACTTGAATTTTCATTAGAAACCTGATTCCAGTGGTGGCCTGAGGAGGTCGTTCTTGTAAGATGAAAAACCAGGACAACCAGAAACGTGCTTCTAGAGCAAGTTACTACACAGCTGGGGTAGGAAAGCCCAAGTCATCCCCAAAGAATCATCTGAAAGGGCATGAAATCCAATTTGGAGCACAGTAATGAAGTGCATCCTCTGCAAGCTTGTTCCATTCCACATCACTCAGCCAGCCCTTAAACATAACTTCCAAGGAGCTTGTTAAATGACTTCCCAGAACCCTCACAGAGAGCTGGGTGGCTGCCCTTCTCCTGCTCACCCCCAGGCAAAGACTTCCTCCTGTAGCCACCCAGTTCCCCACCTGCCTGCCCTGGAGCTGGCAAGGCCTGGAGGATGTCTCACCCCACCTGTACCTCATCCAGCTTGCCCCCAACCTCTCCAATCCACAGAGCAGTGTCAGCATCCACATTTTACCTCCTGTGTGCTTCCACTGCCCTGACCCCCACCATGGGCCAAGGGCTGCTGCCTGTGCCCACAGAGCCGTGAGTGCTCGTGGGGGCACCCGGCCGTGCCCTTCCCTGTGCTCCCTGTCCTGCACCCAGCTCCCTCCTGCCGCAGCCCGTTCTCTGCTGCCTTCAACACCCGGTGTAGATGATGAGCAGAGCCCACTCCACACCAGCTGTTGTGGTCTGTAGAGCCAGAGAGATTCAGAGCATGTGAGGGGTGTCTGAGTAGAAGACTCCTTTCCTTTCTCTATGAGCTTATTTTATATAGAACAGCAAGAATCCAGGAAGGTTCTTTAATGTGCAATAAAACATATTTTAACTGAATTATTTAAATAGATGATAAACTGAAAAAATAAAGATATATTTTTGAGTAACTGCTTTGCCCTTTTTCATTTTTAAATCAACTCTATATGAGTTAGTTCCCTGCAGGTATCCTGAGAGCTGAGGGAACTTGTCCCTGCCTGCCCAGGGGCTGTGGGTTCTCAGCAGGGCCAAGCCCCCCAGCCAGGTGCCCCAAGCCCCTCAGCAGAGATGGAGCAGGGGTGTGCTGTGGGACCGAGCTCAGGGGCAGGCAGGAGGAATATGGGGTGCAAGCAGAAACACAGTGAACAGACCTTTCAGAAAGTAATGTTAACCAGCAAGGGACCAAAACCACTGGAACTTCAGGAGTCCCCCAGACAGCTGCACACCTGAGCGGTCCCTTGGAGGCCACAGGAAAAGTGAGAACCACATCTGGCTCAGCCCCTGCTCCAGCAGTGAGAGAGGTGCTCTGGACCAGCCACGGCTCATCCCCATCACCTCTAACAGTGTCAACACTCATCATGACAATCCTGCCCCATGGACAGCAGTGGCAGAACAGACCTACAGCAGAACAGAGCACCCCAGGGAGCCCCACCTCCCCTCAGTCTTACAGCTGTCCCCACTACAGCAGGGGCAGGAGTAACAGCAAAGTCCAGAACTAAGGAGCACCTCACCACAAACCCCTTCCTTGCCAGCTTGGTGGTGCTGGCACAGGAGCTGGTTTGGCTCCACTACACCTGACTGAGGACCTACCTTCCAACACAGAGGGGTCAGATGACTCCAGCTCCCACAGGGAACATACTGGAGGGCTCACCTCCCCGGGAAAGCAAGCAAACATCACAAAGTGGTCATGCCACAGTTCTTCCACTCCACATCTGTACCCATGTGTGCAGCAGCACCTAAGAGACCACAGCTCTCCGCAGGGCTTGCTCACAGCTGCCACAGGCAGTGCTAAGGAGAGGCTGCCCAAGCTCAGTTTAATGCCGGTACAGCTCCTTCCACACTGCTGAGCTGCCCACTAGGTTTCCTGCTCCCCTCAGGATGCTCAAACACCTCTACCCACCTACTACAGCCCTCAGAGTGGGTTAAATCAACGAGCACTAATCATGGAAACAGCCCCCTGACAGGAGGGAACCCCCCACACCTGGCTCCATGGCCAGGGAAGGCACTGGCAGCTGGCACAGATTGGGATGGGTGAGGGGTTTATGTTTCTAAAGCCTCTCCAGAGCAAAACAAAACCTTGGAAAATAAACAGAGTGGGGCCAACCTTGTGCAAAAGCAGACTTTATACCAAGAATGGCAGTTCCAATAAGGGGAATATCCTTTGATGGAGAACAAGGCTGCTGACCTGTAGCAGACCACAGCAGCAGGAATGTCATGGCTCTCCCACTGAAAACCCAGGATATGTGTCCTGACAGGTGCTTTTTTGGGAGAACACTTGCTTTAAATTCTTTGGAAAAGCACAGGTGCTCCACAGGTGCTGTTTGCAGTTACTCTCGGGGCAGGTGCAGCACCTTTTCTCCGTGTATGAATAATCCTCAGAAGGCAGAGAGCCACGGAGCTACAGAAATGCTTTACTTCATTGTGAGTTAAACACTGAACTGTGCTGAACTCCTGAGTCACCTCAAACACAGAAAACCACTGGGGACAGTCTGAGAATCAGGACTGGCACACGCTAAACATCATAAACCCGAAGTGTCTGAGAAACTCAGCTTGGAGTTTATGGGAACAACAGGCTTTAAAATCATGGTTCAGCAACATTGCCTCTTCCACCACTGTGGCTCCAGGGTCAGGTGGGAAGTCCACTCTCCTGTCATGGGACAGTGTTCCCAGGAGCCCGTGGCAAGTGGTGGGCGCCCAGCCAGCCCTGGTCAGGCAGCCCCTCACCCACCAGCAGCCCCCCACTCACAGCAGTCCTCGCTTGCCTCCCAGCCCCGGGATACAGCTGCAGCCACAGTGCTCAGCTCTTGGGCAGGGATGACAATGACCCCAGACCCACAGACCCACAGCTTCAGCTTCATGGCACCCCACAGTTGCAGGGAGCAGCTGCAGTACCCGAAAACACAGTGAAGGTGCAGGCAGCATCGCAGGCACGGTACTGCCTTGGCAAGGGACAGGCTGGGGAGAGGTGTTGAAACAAACCTGAGGCAGCAGGTGCTGGTGACTCAGGGGAAAGGCTGCCGGCACACCGGGACCGGCCCTTCGAGGAGAGGAGGCACAGCAGGAGAACCTCGCTCTGCTCCTCTGCAGCTCCCGCAGCAGCCACTGCCAGAGGGGAGAAAGCCGGAGGTGATGGAGGAGCTGTGGGGGAAAGTGGCTGAAGAGGAGGAAAATCCAGCTGCACAGAGATTTTCTGGACGGCAGAAACCTGCCGGCGTGGGGGTGTCAGCCTGGAGGGGTGACCCCAGCCTCCCTCAGAGTGGAAGGAAGGGGCAGCTGCCCAAAGCTGCTCCCAGTAGATGCAGCCAGGCAGCACCGACAGGGTTAAAAACTGCCCAGGCCCCTTCCAGAGAGGTGACATCCAGTGGTCCACAAACAGGTTTGGGAGTTAAATGCCTCATTAATGTAAATGGGGCTGGGCTGGGGAAAGGCATCTCCAGCACATGCCTATGGAAAATCCGTCCAGGCCCTGAGCCTCTTGTGCTCAAGCCCAGCTCTGGGGAGACCAAACACAACTGGACAGTGTGGACGGTTCAGTTTTACCCCTTCCCCTTCAGGACAGGGTGAGCCGGCACCGGAATTGGGCAGCCCCGGAGCAGTTCCTCACACCAGACAGCTGGTCTGAGCCATCCCCACCAGCCTGGCCTGTGCTCAGCACTTTGGAAGCATTTTCCAGCAGCTGGAGCATCCCCCGCCAAGGCCAAGCTGTGGCAGGGGAGCCGTGGCAGCACCGAAGCAGTTGCAGGCAGCGTGAGTCACAGTCTGACCCACAGTTGCCTGCACAGTGACGTGCCGTGACACGGCCCCAGCACTAATCCCGATGCCAGCGTCTCCCTGCGAACAGGACGGGCCGGGACATGTGGAGCCCTCGCCAGCTGCCCACACTGCCGCTGGCACACGCTGCAACAGCGCTGGGCACGGCACACACTGGAATGAGACTGAGTGAGACCGGTGCCCAAGGTGATGAGGGGGAACAGAAACCCCAGGCCAGCCTGGGCATTCCCATCCAAGACACTGGACTGAAACCTGCTGTGCCACTCCAGCTGTGAGCAGCGCTGGGCCCGGCTTTCACTCATCCCACTTAGCTGTCCATTGCTCTCCAGAGCAGTGTGGACTCAGGATGACCTGGCCCTGGGGAACTGGGGTTGGCGGTGGAGGCACTGGGGGCAGTGGTGGTGAAGGGCAGGGGCTCCTCCTGTCCTTGTCCCTGCGGCCACACTGCACCAGGGCTCTCCCCTTCGGCCCCGGCACAGACAGCTATGGGATCAGGATGCTGACCTGCAGCCGTACCTGCTCCCTGGCCTGGTTGTAACACAGCCTGAGGTGTCAACCAGGAAACACACCTGGCCCCAGGGCTGTGGACATAGTGTTCCTCCCTCTCTGTCCTCTGGAATCTTCACCCAAGCCTTGGCACTTTCCTGTAACACTGCCTTGTCCCTCCCAGTCTTACACTTCTACCTCAGTTTCCCTTCCAGAAGGAGCTGAGTGGGAGCTGTACCCTGTCGGGACCTGAGCCCCCCCTCACTGTTGGGCATGCAGGTGGGCTGCCAGCCCTGCATAGCTCTCCATGTGATCCCCCCAGGACCATGGTGGCACTGAGACCCTGGCAGCCTTGCCATTGACAGTGTTCCCAAAGCAGTGAGATACGAAGTACAGGAGAGGACACTCTGTGGGGCCGAGTGAGAAAAACCCAACCCCAACCCGTAAACCTGGGCAGCCCAGCCCCATCCAGCACCAGGTATGGGGTATGGGATACAGGGTCACATCTCTCTTCCACTCATGTGCTTTGTCTAAATGCGTTTCTATGGATTAAAACATGTGTTCCCTATATTTATTCACCTGCAGCAGAGCACACTGCAGTCCTGGCAGGATGTGATCACCCAGAACACAGCGGAGGTGGGAGCTGGGAGCCGGCTGGAGCCAGGGTGAATCACCCTGTTGTCACAACGCCTCTCACTCCAGTACCTTCCTTCTGGGTTTTAAGACCTTCTCACCCAAGTTTACATAACGAGTCCTGAACGGTACAAGCTGTTCCCCTGGGTACACACAGGTAATCACTCCTGGTCTTGTTATAAATCAGTTCTGGTCTTGTTATAAAATGTCATCAGTCTCAAAATAGTTCACATTTGCCCCAGAACATGGGAGAGGACCATAAAACACCAGCCCAGGACACCTTTGCATTGCTGCATCCTGCTGGAGCCACATTGGCACTCTCTGGCCTGCCCCAGGGCATCTGGGAGGCATCCCGGGGACTGGACTCCACCTGAGCTGCCACATCCCAGGATGCTGGAGTCACAGCAGGCGGGATATTTTTTCCCGTAAACTTCTACAGTGGAAAAGGCAGATGAGTGCAACTAATTCTCTGTGGCAATTAGTTACAGAGCTGGTCAGGGGAAATCCCACCAGTGACAAACCATCACAGTGCTGCACTGAGAACCTGCCCAGTGTCATCCGCAGGTGAACCGGGACTCAGTGCCCAATGTCACCATGCTGAGGCTGAGGAATGGACCCCAGTGGAGTTTGCCCCATCCCTCCCTCCCTGTAGCCACAGCTTGGCTGGCAGAGCCACAAACGCGGCGGTGCCACAGCCCAGCACCCGGCTCTGTCATGGAGCAACCCTTCACCGTGGCTACCGGCTGTGCCAGGCGAGCAGGAGCCGGCCGCGGGGCCCCGTCCCTCCCCTCTTCTGTGGCTTGTAAAACAAAACCAGTCTGGGTTTTACTGCCTGATCTTTGTAACGCAAACACAGGCCAGTTAACAGGTTTTACACAGCGGCTCCCGGCACAGGGTGGTTGGGATGCTCGCTGTCATTTCACTGGGATTCTACTGGTCACAACTAATGACTCGATTTCATTTAGTGACAGCGTGTCCCTGGAAGTGCACACGACAAACCTGGCAGTTACCGCACTGGGTAAGCCTGTGCCGACTGCACCAGCGTTGGGTGGGTGACAGTGACAGGGACTGATGGGGACTGGTGGGAACTGATAGGAACAAGCACCTCTGCTCTTCTTCATCTGTACATCCAGACCTAACAGCATCCAGCAAAATTCCTGCTGCCTTTGTACCCACTGCAGCCACAGCCTCCATCAAAACATTTGCCTTCCATCAGACAAATTTAGGAGCAGTTGATATTTTTGAAACACAGTGGATCAGGAAGATAGAGTCACTTTCAGGGCTGATTTTCCCCATGGATCTGGTGTCCCAGCTGTATTTAGCAGCTGTCAGCAGTGCATCATGCCAGCACAACACACTGCTGGGAACACAATGCCTGCGATGCAGGGGAGCTTCCTGTGGTGTTTCAGCTGTATTTTCAGCAGGAGGTTTTTGCTTATGGAATAAACTTTCTCATAAACAAGTGAGAGATGATGGAAAGCCAAGCCAACTCAAGGTCATCTGGCTTTGCTGGCTGTGCATCTGATGTTCCGAACCCTGGAACAAATGCCACCCACTCTATTTCCAGTGCTAGAGCTGCCAGAGCTGGCAACAGACATTGTTCTCTGGGAAAGCAGTGGCGATAGGAGGGCAATTACTGTGACAGGACAGAGGAACCCGGTAGGTCCTGGTCCATCAAACCTGTTCATTCCAGACTCCCTTGGAGATACTTCTCAAACACAGTCCCACATTCCACCCCTGACATAATGACATGAGGTACACTTGTGCCAGTTAAAAATAAAAATCCTTTTTGTTCCCAAATGACAGAACACAGGGACATTTGGGAAAGTCTGACCAAGTCCTGATTGAACAAGAATCTGCCATTACCTCTCCTAGCAAGAGGCAATCACTCCCATGTACAATGCTCTGCTCTCAGCAGTGATTTATGGTTCCAAGGAGGGTTGTACATGTTCACTGTTCTGTTGTGAGGAGTTGACGTCTCCCACATCGCTCAAGATGCTCAAGATTTTACCTCCAAACGTGTTTGTTCAGCAGTGCTGGGCTGAGGGATCCCAGCCCATCCACACATTGGGCTGACCCTGGGCTAGGAGAATACAGAAAATGGGGGGGCATGTCTCTCCATCCCCCCTGAGGGATTAATTATGGGATCAACAGGAGTCAGCGTGCAAGACACATAATATTGAGATTAAGTCATGAAATCCCAAAGCACATGCTAATCACAGTGAAAATCACCGACAGCTGGGCTGGGAGGGCCCCGGCCCATCTGAGCTGCTGCCTCCCAGCCCCGAAGGAAACAGAAAAGCTGCTTTCCCATTTAGTTCCACTGTCATTTTATGGAAACAGTGCTCATTTCTCCTGGAAAGATCGTCAAGTTCCAGATCAGTCCACTGGTGCCACTGAGGCAGAGCTCTGCCCCTTCTTTTTGAACATCAGCATCTTGTCTAGTCCACACTTGACAGGTGCAGGGTGTTCAAACTCCGGCTAGGAGTGTGTCCAGCAGCAGGCAGGGGAGCAAACAGCTGCGAAGAGTGGCTTTTTATGGGAGAAAAACCAATTAACATAGAATCAAAGAATCATTCAGGTCGGAAAAGCCCTCCAAGATCATAAAGTCCAACCATTTCCCCAGCACTGCCAAGGCCACCACTAACCCATGTCCCCAGGTGCCACATCCACATAGCTTTTAAATCCCTCCAGGGATGGTGATTCCACTACTATCCTAGGCAGCCTTTGCCAAGGTTGTAAGATCTTATACTTCTTTTAAAATAGAAAAAAGATTATAGGATCTTTCTAAAACAGCTTATAAAACTGTTTCAGAATACTAATGCACCTCACCTGCATTTATTTCACCCATATCAAAAGGCTGGCACCAGGGACAGTTGGCACCAGGGACAGTTGGCACCAGGGAAGGTACAGCAGCAAGGTGATGTCCTGGCACCTGCGGCATCTCAAACCAGCCTAAGAAACACACTGTGACCTGCTGCAGGGCAACAACCACCAGGCCTGAGAGCCCCTTCCAGTGCCTAATGGAGCTCCAGGAGAGCTGGAGAGAGAATTGCACAAGGACCTGGGGTGACAGGGCAAGGGGGAATGGCTTCCCACTGCCAGAGGGCAGGGTCAGATACGGTCACTTCCCTGTGAGGGTGGGGAGGCCCTTGCACAGGGTACCCACAGAAGCTGTGGCTGCTCCATCCCTGGCAGTGTCCAAGGCCAGGCTGGACAGGGCTTGGAGCCACCTGGGATAGTGGAAGGTGTCCCTGCTCAGGGCAGGGGGTTAGAACTGGATGAGCTTTAAGGTCCTTTCCAGCCCAAGCCATGCCAGGATTCTATGTTCCTAAGGTTCCTTCCAAACCAAATAATTCTGTAAGTCTGTGATCCTGTGAGGTTTGTGCTACTGATCCCACGTTGTGTCAGATGCTCTTGACGTGACGGGAGTAGGAGCAGCAGAATCAGGTGCCATTCCTTGGGATGCGTTAGGAGAAAAACAAAGTAACATTTCAAGGACCCAGCACCAACCTGGGAGCGACTCCAGCCAGCAGGAGGGCGGGTTTAGCCGTCCCGTCGGGGCGGGACGGGGCGGGACAGGGGAGGTGGCGGGGCCGGTCCCGGTCTCAGCGGGGAGCGCTGCCCGGAGCCACACGGGCGGCAGGTACGGGGGGACCGGGAGGGCGGGGGGGATCGGGAGAGAGTGTGCGGGGTCGATGCTGGCCGGTCCCTTCGGCCCCGAGACGCTGCGGAGGGATGCCCGCGGGCATCTCTCAGCGCCCTCGGGCATCCGTCGGCGGCGTCTCGGGGCCGAAGGGACCGGCTCGACGGGGCTGGTCACAGTGTCTTTTACACTGATACAGACCTGAAGTCACCCGATCTCTGCCTGGTTTTGCAGCAGCGGGGCAGGTTTTCATGCTGAGCAGGTATTTGGGATGTACCCGGCGTGCAGCCAGGGGTAGTCATTCGGATTTAACCTGTATTTACACAGGGGCTTCCTTTAATCTCACTGATAAAAGAGAATGGGAGCAAACCGCAGCTTTATGGAATAGTTCAGTGCTTGGTTTGGTATTGGAAATGTGCCATCTCCCCCAGGATGGTGTCTCCCAATGAGGCAGAGTATGCTCGCAGCATCCCAGGGGCGTGGAATTGCTGGAGTTGGGGGTTTGCTCCTCTTACTATCCAGGATTCCCGTCATTCCTTGCCCAAGTAGCAGCTAACTCTCGGTAATGTGACCTTATTGGCACGTGAGGAGCACGGCTTGTGATTGTCCTACAAGAGAGGGACATCTCGGGAACCATGGAATCATGGATTGCCTTGAGTTGGAAGGGACCTTCAAGTTCATCTCATTCTGCCCCTGCCATGGGCAGGGACACCTTCCACTATCCCAGGCTGCCCCAAGCCCTGTCCAGCCCGACCTTGGGCACTGCCAGGGATCCAGGGGCAGCCACAGCTGCTCTGGGCACCCTGTGCCAGGGCCTGCCCACCCTCACAGGGAGCAATTCCTTCCCATTATCCCATCCATCCCTGCCCTCTGGCAATGGGAAGCCATTCCCTGTGTCCTGTCCCTCCATCCCTCGTCCCCAGTCCCTCTCCAGCTCTCCTGGAGCTGCGTTAGGCACAGGCAGGGGCTCTAAGGTCTCTTTGGAGCCTTCTCTTCTCCAGGATGAACAGCCTCAGCTCTCCCAGCCTGGCTCCAGAGCAGAGGGGACCTCAGGGTTAGGCAGGGAAGTGGGGAGTGACACAGAGCACAGAGTCAGGCAAGCGCTATCTAAGCTCCCAGACTGTAAATACTCCTGGAGTGCTGCACCCCTGCCTGCTGGAGTTGGAGACCTGGAGGCGCCTGTGTGGATTGGAGCCGTGGGCGTTGGAGCTGGCACTGTGTGCCCTGGCCACTCTCCCTGCACACCAGCAGCAACACAGAGCATCTGCTGGGAGCCCTGACCCCACCTTGAGACAGGCTTTCATTGCTCACTGACATGTTGCTGCTCCACTTTTCAAACTGCCAACCTGTAAACTTGTGAGGTAATAAAAGGAATTCCTCTAATTTGCAAAAATACCACTAGAGAGTATAGATGTCTCGTCTAGGAAAACGAGGCCTTTCCCTCAGGGTTCCGGGGAGATGGCAGATGAGCAGCTGCTCATCAAAGAGGAGTGACTGATGTGTCCCAGTAGAGAAAGTGCTGAGCACTCCCAGTGTCACCAGGCTGGTAGCGTCAGGGTGGTTTTGCAGCCCATGTCCCACCCTGGATCTTCCAGGAGTGGGCCAAGTTTTGCTCATGACTTTATTTCCTTCAAGTGGCAGTTGCCCTACGAAAATCCCAGAGGAGATTCGACAGAGTCAACACATTCATTTCGTAATGTGGGAGTCTGATGTCACTGCGAGGTGGAGGAGTTTCACCCAGAGTGATGCTGGGATGAGGCAGGGCTGCACTCAGCTGCTGGGGACAGGGAGGACATGTCCACAGCACAGAGAAACCCCACTGGAACCAGGAGCAGGTTTCTCTTAGGATGGCTTTGGTCATCACAGGGATGCACGTGCTGCCAGGAGAGGGGCCATGGCACCCTGGGCACCACAGGGTCTCGTGTCCCTGGGGTCAGCTCCACACAGTTCAGACGCTCCAGCTGTGACCAGAGCAGCCCAGAGCAGGGCACAGATGTAAAGCAGTGCTGGCTCCCGGAGCCACCTACAAAGGATTCAGGGCTGCATGTCTATCAAGGGGGTGGCACCTCCAGTGCCCCCAGCCCTGCTCGGCTCCTGCTCCATCACTGCTCCGCTTCCTCACTCTGGAGGGGCTTTGGGAAGGGGGCACAGTTGTCTGTGCACTGATGGAGAGTGGGTGTTTACATCCCTCACTTATCACTTCTCTGCTCAGGTGAAGCCCGCTGATGGGGCAGAGCAGGACCCACTCCAGGCTGGCACCAAACCTGGCACCAACCCTGCCCTGAGCAGCTCTGGCCCCCAAGCACTGAGTGCTGTGCCAGGGAAGAGCCCCCATAACAGGGGCCTGGACAGCTCACCCAGGGCAGCTTCCAGCTGCCAGCAAGGAAGAAGCCTGTTTAGAAACATTCTGGAAATAAAGGTAAGAAGAAAACTGTTAAAATGAGAATATACGTTGCAAAAAAGTCATCCAGGTATAGTCAAATGCAGCTTTTGCCTCATGCCTTTTCTATTATCCCATATGAAAAGAAATAATTTCTCCCAGCACTGGCAGGTTGATGAGTGACCCACAGAGACCTGTGCACAAGTGGGGTGTCCCTGTGGCAGGAGCCAGCGGTCGGTGACAGCAGGGACAGCCTAGGGTACGCAGCCAGCCAGCACCAGCCAGGCAGGATCCTGCCCCGCACTGGGCAGGGGGTTGAAATTTCAATCTAATCTAAATCTTTTATTGGATTTCTTAAAAGGCAGAAAATACTTCCTCATCTGCCTCACTGGGCTCCCCAGATTTAAATGAGCTCTGAGGATTCAGTTCTGTTAAGCCAAAGCTGAGCCCTTGGGAAGGGGCTGAGCTCCCACCGTGGGGCTGGGGCAGGATGGCCCTCATGTCCTGCCACAACTGTGGGCAGTTCAGCAGAGGCTGAGGTCATTCCTCCCATTCTCCTTGTATCTCTGCCCAGAACCCAGCCAGGGTCTGGTGCAATGTCAGCTCCTTCCATGAGTGAACCACCCCCAGGCAACAGCAGGAGGAACCTCTGTGGCACAAGGTCATGAAGGATGAGATGATGATATTGGGAGTGCAGGGGGTCCAAGTCCCAGGACACGACTTCCTTGGAGAACAAAATCTTTTTCTATAGGAGTAGAGCCTGCCTTCGGATCTTAGAGGAAGCAGCTGGGGTTTGTTCTTTCCAAAGTCCTCTCCCAGAGAGGATCACCTACGTCTAACATCACAGGTAATAGTCATGCAGTGAAAACCATCATCTCTTTTTGCGTCGTGGAGCGAGACTCCAAAATCTGTTGGGTTTATACTGTTACCAAACTCTCTGTGTGCTACTCAAGAGAACTTGCAGATCTGGCCAGAAGATCAAGGAATCAGTATCACCTTTTTATTTTTGTATAAGAAAAGTATGAAGAACCCACCTGCTTCTACTCCCCAGGGCCGTGCACACCTTTACTGCCTTCTTTGCTCACCTCCAAGTAATGCTGTGTCACTCTCATTCCTGCCCTGCTGAGTGCTGCTCCTTAGTGGGTTATTGCTGCATTATTCCGGCACTCTTCCTCCCAGGATGGGGCCTATTCCCAGCATTAATCTTTAACTCTGCTCTCCTGCAGCTTAAATCTGAAAAATGTTCTGAGTGGCTGCTTCAGGTTCTTTTCGAAATCCTGCCTCGGGATGTTAAGATTTAGTAACACAGATTCTAACCTTAAAATAGCAGCACAAAATGTTCTATTTACTCACAAAATGAATGCCAAGTATGCAGCATCCCTCAGCAGAGCAGGGGAGTGGGGGGGCCGTACTGATAATATCTGACAGACAAAGGAATTTGGTGGAAAAAAACCAATCTGTTGTCCTTCCTCCAGCGGGCAGCAAATCCCTGGACAGCATTCCTGGTCCTGGGAAAGGTGCTACTGCTTCCAGCTCCCCTTCTCCTGTCCCTCGGAAAGCTGGATGTTCTCTAATACTTCTTAGCTCTAAGAAAGATTGTCTTAGGCTCCATGTGAGGTTGAACCCTGAGCGCTGTGAGCCTGAGCTCTACCCAAGCCAGCTCCTGCATGTACTGCTTGGTCCATCTAGTGTTGGCTGAGGCTGGGACGGCATTCCAGCTGTACCAGTGTGCACAGAGCATTCCCAGTCCCTGAGCAGCACCTGCTCAGGCACTGCCACACTGCAGGGCCCGTGGCCGTGCTTGGGAGACACCAGGCACAGCCGCGTCCTGCAGGTCCCGGTCACTCAGCTCTGGTGGGGCCAGAAAAAACCCCAAAATGTGACCAAAGCACTCACCGCCTTTGCAACTGCCAATCCCAAACTTCTCCTGTGTCCTCCCAGGAGGCTGGGTGACATGTTGCTGCCATGGCATGACCCTGCAGAACGTCTGTGCTGAGTTTTTCCTGGGTTGTAAACCACAGCCATGCCATCGCAGTGACTGTCCTACTCCTGCTGTGCTGACAGTACAGGTGCACCTGGTATGGCACAGCCTGTGCTCCTCCTCAGAGCTGGTTTGATGTCTTTTCTCCTGCTCACAGGCAGCAGCATGAACCTGAAGAAGTACCTGGTCCGGGCGCTGCATCGCCTGCAGAAGGGCCCTGGTTACACCTACAAGGAGCTGCTGGTCTGGTACTGCGACAACACCAACACCCACGGCCCCAAGCGCATCATCAAGGAGGGGCCAAAGAAGAAATTAATCTGGTTCTTCCTAACGTTGCTCTTTGCGTCCCTGGTGTTCTGGCAGTGGGGGATCCTCATCAACACCTACCTCTCCTACAATGTCACCTCATCTCTCTCCATTGGCTTTAAGACCATGAAGTTCCCTGCAGTCACCGTCTGCAACGCCAACCCTTTCAAGTAAGTTCTTCTCCCAGTTTCCCCATCTGTGCTCTAACCCCTCAGAAAGATTGCCAGAGTGAGGTACTGAGGGCCCGTTCCTGTCTCAGACATCATGTTAGGAGCATCAGTGGACTCACCAAGTAGTACTAAAAACTAAATAAAGAACAGTCTGAAGATGAATGGCTCAGGGCTGGAGGAGGGTTCATCTGCCTGCAAGTTCTCCTGGGCTTTGTGGAATCCCAGAACAGTTTGGGTAGGGAAGGGACCTTCCAGTTCATCTCATTTCACCCCCTGCCATGGTCAGGGACACTTTTCACTATCCCAGGTTGACTCCAAGCCTCATCCAACCTGGCCTTGGACACTTCCAGGAATGGGGCAGCCACAGCTTCTCTGGGCACCCTGTGCCAGGGCCTCCCCACCCTCACAGGGAAGAGTTTCTTCCTAACACAGTTTCTGCACCATATCAGTCAATCTAATGAAGGTTTTTGCCTTCCTGCAAACTTTCCTCAGCTCATAAAAAAGCCAAATTCAGCTCACCTTTCTCAGCCAGAATCAGTCTTTCCATCTTTCTCCACAATTCTTTCCCTTACCCTTCCTCGCTGTGAACATTCTTCTCAATGCTCACACTCCAGTCACTAAGATCTGGTTCCACAGTCCTGTCTGCCAGGAACCACAGAGATAGAACTGAAGTGTGATTTCAAAGGAGTCACTGATTTTCATTAGAGTTGCTTTAAATTTATAGTTGCTTTAAATTCGTATCTGTGCGATAGTGTAGCCCAAGGCAAGACGCTCTCAGCCAACACAATTGCTTAGGGGTAGTTTTTCCTCCACTTGCTAGAGATGTTTTGTGTAAACTGTAGTGAATTACTGAACTAGAACCAATGTGGCCCCATGCTGGCACGTTCACCCCTGCAGCACTCACTGTTTATCCTCCCACTGCCCTTCTGCCCAGCTGCAGCCTGCTGGGACGCCAGTGTCCGAGCTGGCCGTGCTGTGCATGGAAACTCCTGTTGTCCTCCAGAAAATCCTAGGCAGCAGTCTGAGGTCCCCAGGAAGGTCCAAGCCAGTGGCAGGTGAGCTGCCAGGTATCCCCAGCACCATGACACTGCCTGGTCACAGCTCCCTGTCCCTCAGGTACTCAGAGGTGAAGCACCTGCTGAAAGAGCTGGACAGGCTCATTGAGGCGGCGCTGGAGAGGATCCTGCAGCCCACGCCAGGGAACGGCAGCGAGAATGTGTCCCCGCCACTCGACTTGGAGCTCTGGAACCAGATCCCCCTGGTCCTCATTGACGAGCACGACAAAGACAATCCCATCATCCTGGACATCTTTGAGACCAACCAGACTGCTGGGAGCAATGAAACTGCCATGGGCAAAGAAACCAGTGTGAGCAATGACACTGCTTGGGGCTACCAGAGCTCTGTGGATAACAAAACCACAGGCAATGAAACCACTGCTCCACCCACCCCAGCCAACACGACGTCGGAAGAGAAAAAGTACAAGCTGGCAGTGAAGCTGGTGAGAGGGGTCCCGCAGTGGCAGCGGGCAGGGATGAGGGATGAGTGCCTTGGCAAGGATGCAGCGGGGAGATCTCTGTCTCTTCCCCACTTCCCCACTGCCCATGGCCACTCTGCCTTGGGGCTCTGGTCTGGCTGTGCCCAGCCCCAGGCCCTGCTGCAGGCTGAGCCCAGGGCAGAGCCCGGGCAGGGGTGTTCCATGCAGGCTCCCAGACACGTTCACCCCTTCCTTAGGTCAGGCTCCCAAAATGCCAGGGAGAGGCTGTGGCTGCCCCCATCCCTTTCCTGCTGCAGTCCACAGTGCAGAGGCACATGGTGTTCTTGCAACCCCTCATCCCTGCTCCCATGGAGGCTCCAAGGACCCTGCATGAGCAGACCTCAAAAGTTGGGGCAACTCCAGCCTTAAAGAATTGGCCCAAAAGTGTCATTTTCTGTTAGCTTGTGGAGGTCACCCTGGGGCTGATGTATAACCTGCCCAGCTGGGAAATGTCCCTGGGGAAGGACCCTGTAATGCAGTGTGACAGCCAGCTCAATGTGACAGCTGGCTTGTGGCTCTGCCAGGCTGAACCTCTCTGTTCCTGGGAGCTGCAGGCAGGGCTGGCATCCAGACGAGCATGTGGGGAGGGGGGTCACACCACAGCCCCTGCCATCCTCCTGGGGGCTCAGACCTGCCTGCTTTGTGTCCCCAGTGCAGCCATCAGGGCTCTGACAACTGCACGTACAGGAACTTCACCAGCGCGGCGCAGGCAGTGACCGAGTGGTACATCCTGCAATCCACCTCCATCCTCTCCAAGGTCCCACTGCATGAGAGGATCAGGATGGGCTACCAGGCAGAGGACATGATCCTGGCGTGTCTCTACGGGGCTGAACCCTGCAACTACAAGTAGGTGCACATGAGCTCCCTGCTCCTTTCCGTCCCAGCAGGAATGAACAGCATGCTAATGGCATGGCAGGGCAGGTTCTTTTCTCTTTTTAAGGTATGTATCAGCTAATAATGAGATTGCTGCTGATTCTCAGCTCTAACAACACTTCCCAGAGGTTTTCTGGATGTGATCCTGACTGAAATGCATTATTTTGGAACAGTGCTGGCTGAGTTAGTGTTTTGGATGGGCTGTTTTGCTCATGACATATCAAGAGTAGCAGCACCCAGGATAACCACGTGCTGAGTCAGCAGCAAGACCCCCAGTTACAGCTTCCCTCCCTTTCTGCACAAGGCTCTGAGAAATGCATTTTAGCCAACTTTGTTTCCTATGAATCCCAAGTTCCTATCTCCAGTGTTGAGAAAGGGGAGCACACAGCAGCACCCCAGGATGTGGGGAGCCCTGTCCTTCTGCAATGTCCCTTCTACAACAAGGGCGACAGAGAACTGCTGTCAAAGCACGAGCTATAATGCCAGCCCAAACCTGTAACCATAGCTCAGGCTGAGCAATTGTTCCTCTCGCCTGTGTGACGTGTGTTCCTCTCCATCCCAACTGAGTGCTGTCCCCAGGGCCATGTCCCAGCAGACACCTGTACCTTGCCTTGACTTTTTTTTCAAAAACAGATGGATTGAAGTGGTATCAGCTGTAGTCCCTGTTCAGCAAATGAAGCAATGGGAGGTGAGCCCCAGCACAGCTGCTGAGCTGGGCCCACCATCTGCTTTATGTCACACCCCTTTAGTCCTCCCGAGAGTCACAGTTTTATGTGTATGATTATTCCAGGAATTTCACCCAAATCTACCACCCAGACCATGGTAACTGCTACATCTTTAACTGGGGCATGGATGAAGAGGCTTTGAATTCTTCCAACCCTGGGGCCGAGTTTGGTAAGGATCACTCTGTGGTGGAGGAGGGGGCTGGAGGGGCAGACATGAGGGGTCTGCCTCGTGGTGCCCATTTCTGTGACTCGGGACAGATTTATGATTCCTCTGTCACTGGAGCACTGCACCGTGGAACAGAGGCTTTGCAGAAGGGGATGACCCCCAAAAGGAAAATGTGCCACACAGGAAAAAAGTGACTACAGATGTTACACGTAGCAGGAGGGCATCCTCTGGATATTTGAAATATCTGAGACAGCACCTGACTAGTCCCAGTTATTGCCATTCTGGGCATTCACCACCAGAAGTGTTCCTGCATAGGTCAGGCTGCCATGGCAGCCAGACCGTGGCTCTTCCCAAGGAACAGGGAGAAGAAAACAGACTCCCTTTTTTTCCCAAAGCCTTACTTTCCAATACTGTTCCTGTTTGAGTGTTTTGTCTGGTGTCCCAGGGCTGAAGCTGATTCTGGACATCAGCCAGCAGGACTACATTCCCTACCTGTCCTCTGCCGCTGGGGCCAGGCTCATGCTGCATCAACAGAAGAGCTTCCCCTTCCTCAAGGATCAGGGCATCTACGCCATGGCTGGGACAGAAACCTCCATTGGAGTGCTGGTGGTATGTGTGGCATTCCTCGGGAGCAGATTCTCTGAGAATAATGTTATCTGATGGGACCAAAACCAAGTTTGCTTTAAGTCTTGGCTGAACTGGCTCAAACCAAAGGAGACAAGGTACACACCTGCCAGGGGCTGGAGCAGTTTATGGAGGATTTTATGTAACTGTCCTGGCAAAGTGCTTTATTGAGGCCAGAATTTTTGGCTCAGGCCATGGTTGCCTCTTTCTCCAGCATTTCAGAAGCTGCTTTGCCAACCCCTGAACACCCTCACCTGCATGGATCCACCCAGGGAAGGGGCTGCAGCCTCTTCAGCTCTGTCATCACTGACTTTCATTTTTGGCAAAGCTAGTGGGGAGCACAGGAATTACAGAGCCTCTGGAAAACTGGCACAGGGACCTGTGGAGAAGTGATAACCGCAGTTTGGTGTTTGGGTTTCTTTCCAGGATGAGCTGGAGCGGATGGGTTATCCCTACAGCGACTGCACCATGAACGGCTCCGATGTCCCTGTCAAAAACCTCTACAGCCAATATAACACCTCCTACTCCATACAGGTAAAACACCCTTTTAAATCAAACAAAACTCTTCAGGAAAAATCATGCAAGCAGTTAAATCTTTGGCCATCATGCAGGGTACTAGGGAATCATAAAATCATAAAATCCTTATTGTTGGAAAAGACCTTCAAGATCATCAAATCCAAGTATCAACACAGCACCACCACCGTGCTCGCTGATAAACCATGTCCTCAAGTGCCACGTCCACGTGGTTTTTGAACACTTCCAGGGCTGGTGTCTCCACCACTGCCCTGTTCAAATGCTTTACGACCCTTTCCATGACAAGTATTTCCTAGTATCTGATCTAAGCCACACATGGTTCTGTAGGATCGGTCACTGAAGTGCTGGGAAACTTCTGCTGAGACAATGTCTAAGTGACACTTCTCAGGAGCTCATGTTTTGTGTACACAAGTGGTATTTACCCCTGACAGGAGGCGAATACAAAGGAGAGATTCTCCCTCTTAACACTCCTACGATCTTTAACTTTTTTCTCTTTGGGGGGATTAAGTAACTTTTCACCCTGAAAATGCAGCTGGTTTGTACAGGAAGCAAAACAGCCCTTTACTTCTTCATCACTCTGAAAATGGGATGAGAAAGTTGAGTGTTTGTAAACCTTGAATCTGTAGAAAATTAGAGTGCAAACACTAAGCACAGGTTAATTTGTAACAGGCTGTACTAGAGAGAGAAGCAGCTCTTGAGGGTGCGATCCAATAATAAGGGAAACACCCAAACCATTTGGGGTGATTCACAGATGCACCCAGAGATCGGGAGGGCTTTGGGCTGGCAGCGGTTTTATATTTCTACCTTAATATAATAACAACTGGATCACTTTACCCAACTTTTGAAGATGTTTGTATTAGGTTTAAGCAAACACTCGGGAGGATTGCATTATTCCCTAGAAGTGCAAACGCTGACGGAGTTCTGTGTCCACATAACGCCACTTCAGAGCCCTCTCAGCAAAACCAGGCTCTTCCATCACTCCCTGGCTGCTCTGTGCACTCTGTGGACCTTTCCTATCACACAGAAATTCTCTGCTTGTTCTACCCACAACTGTTAAATCTAATTATCTTCTCACAGACTTTGCTATTGCTTTGTGCTGCCTCATGCAGAATCCCACTCCAATCTCAGATGATGAACTTCACGCCTCACCAAGCTAATGGCAGTGCTGCAGCTGGAGCTGCAGCCACAATCCTCCCAGGAAGAGCAGCAGCTGCACAGAGAAGATCATCCATATGTCTGCTCTTTATGTTGAAGGATTTGGAAATTCCTGGTCTTAAAGTGTAAAACCAGCCCTTTGTCAGTGTTGTGTAAAGCCTGGAGAGCACAGCCATGTCTGTGGTGGAACAGAACATTTGTGTTCCCTTTTGGAAGCTTGATATTACTTCTATGAAGCCCTAAAATAATTGAGAAATGAGCAGTTTCTTGTGGGAGTGGCAGTGGGCGCTGAGCTCCCTCCATTTCCCACGAGGTCTCACCCATGGGCAGCTCCTGTGAGTGGCCTTAAAAACTCCAATGCCCAGCAAGGCTGGAAGAGGTTCTGGGCAGGGACGGGCTCTGGCAGCCCCCACTTCCCCTGCACCTTCATCTCTCTGCATCTGCAGCCCCAAAATCTTCTGTTCAGTGCAAAAGGGAGGGAATTCCTGGGAGCCACTGCCATGCCAGCAGTGCGGAGCTGCCCGAGGCCTCAGCCCGAGTCTAAGCATCCCTCTTCCCTCTCCAGGCCTGCCTGCGCTCCTGTTTCCAAAACCACATGGTCGAGATCTGTGGATGTGGGCACTACATGTTCCCTTTACCTGAAGGGGTGAGCTACTGCAATAACGAGGATAACCCAGGCTGGGGTAAGAGCTCGCGGCGGCCTCTGGGGCCAGGCCGGGATGGGAGCGGGGTCTGCCCTGTCCCTGCAGCTCATGCACAGCTGTTCCCTACCAGACGTGGCTACTCGGGCCAGTGCTGGGGAGAAGGGGCCACACCTTGGTCTTGGCTGTGGGCTGGGTGAACCCTTGGGCACCAAAGAGAAAGAACACAGGGTATCACGCCAGGCCTCTGCACCCAAAATTTTGGGTCCCCTAGCAGGGGCAATGGAGGGTCCGGTGCTCCCCTGGGGTGGGACAGCTCTGTGCTGGCAGAGGCCAGGGCTGTGCCAAAAATACCACCCTGGGCAAGCTGGCTCTATAAAAACTGTCTTCAGAAGGTTACAGTTTATTTTTAATTTATTATTAAATTGTCTGAGTGTTTTGCCCAAGTTTCTCAAGGAAGGGGAAGTTGAAAGGGAAGACAGCAGATCTATGCGGGAGGGTCATACCTAATATTCATTTTGATAAATGAAACTGATATAACCCAGTAAGTGGGTCCTTATCTAAACAGATACTTTGTTTTCACCAAACAGCATATTGCTATTCCTCACTGAGATCCAGCATAAAACAGCGACAGATCTGCATTGACTCCTGTAAAGAAACATGCAAGTGAGTACCTGAGCCTGATCTGGTTGCTGTGGAGGTGTAGAGGAATCCTGCATTTTGACTCCCAGCCATCCTGACCTAAAAGGGCAGCAAACCATGCAGGGCTGGTTTGCTGTGTGAGAACTGAAGTTCCAGAGGCTTCAGAGGAAGGGAAATCTCCATACTAATGCTCTCCCTCTTCCCTCCAGTGACACACAGTACAAAATGACCATCTCCATGGCAGACTGGCCATCAGAAGCCTCTGAGGTAACCCTGATTCCTTGGTGTGTAACAGACATTGATGGTTCCCTGTTCCCAGGCACACGGACACTCACTATTGTCAAAGCTGGTGTCCAGGTCAAAGCACCTTTACTAAAGTCCATGTTTTCCACACACAAACCAGCAGCAGCACCAGGGCATGAGGCAGGAGGAGGGACCCCTCCACAGTGGCTCCTCCCTCCTGGGGCTCTGTCTGAGTGTCACTGTCAGCCCAAGGCTGAGTCCACCTTCCACACCCCAAAAGGGCAGGGGGGCTTCCCACAGGACAGGGAAGGAGCACCCACTGGCCCTGCTGAGGCAGAGCTGCCCTGCTCAGGTCCACAGCATCCCCCTCCACCTGCACACGGGGCCAGGGCTGCCTGGGATGGGGCACGGCACCCGCAGGCTCGTGCTCTTTGGGAGCACAGGATGCCTCTACTCTTTCTGAACAGATTTTGTTTTCCTAGGACTGGATTTTCCATATTCTGTCTTATGAAAGGGATATGTCAACAAATGTGACTCTGGACAGGTGAGTGAAAGGAACAACCACTTTATCTTCTCTGCTGAGCCTGTTAACATCAGCCTGACATGAGCCTTGGCACCAGGCCAGCGCAAGCGTGCGCGAATGTGCAGGGAGGACGAGGTTTGCGGCGGCTTCGCCTGGGATGTACAGAAAGCAGATCCAACAGGCACTTCATGCATGTCCTCTGCTCTCCGGAGCTGCAAACTGGGTCAGGCAAACTCAAACATGCAGTTAAGTAAAATCAGCATTAAGGACAGCTCCCACTTCATTATATTTGTCACTTCATACTCACATCTTGGTGTCTCTCCATCCCGTGGTCAGGCTGGAGCAAAGGTGCAGGACATCGACAGCCCAGCTCCTCACTGAGGTGGGTTTTGTTCTTTACAGGAATGGTATCATCAAGCTGAACATTTACTTCCAGGAGTACAACTACCGCACCATCTCGGAGTCAGCTGCCACTACGGTGAGTGCCCATCCCAGCCTGTCTGGCAGGGCAGGCACAGGAGCCAGTCAGCTGGGAGGGGGAGACAGTCTGTCACATCTCTAGAGGCTGCTGTTTCGAACATTTGCTGTAATGAAGCCACCTCTGCCTACTGGCTCACAGCCCTCAGTTCCTTCCCCCACTCCATGTCCCAGCCCTGCAGGCCAGCACTGGCACAGGAGGGGACCCAGCGGGCAAGCCCCAGGTGCAGGGGCATCACCCACATCAGCACTGGCACAGGGGATGATGGATCAGGGTGGGGCACATCTGAGGGGCTCCACTTCTTCAGCTCACTCCGCTCTCCTCCTGCAGATCGTGTGGCTGCTGTCGAGCCTGGGAGGCCAGTTTGGGTTCTGGATGGGAGGCTCAGTGCTGTGCCTCATTGAGTTTGGGGAGATCATCATCGACTCGCTGTGGATCACCATCATCAACGTGATCGGCTGGTGCAAAGGCCTGAAGCAGAGGCGGGCACAGGCGCGGTACCCAGATGCTCCCCCGACGGTGTCAGAGCTGGTGGAGGCTCACACCAACCTGGGCTTCCAGCACGAGGCCACGGGGGCTCTGCCCAGGGACGAGGCGCTGCCCCCCGAGCCTGGCACCCCCCCACCCAACTATGACTCTCTGCGTGTGCAGCCCCTCGACGTCCTCGGTCCCGACAGCGACGCGGAGACCGAGTGAGCAGAGTGCCCTGTCAGCTCCTGCCGGCCACTGCTGTGCTGTGTGGCACTTGCTGGGCAACCATCTGTCAAAATTAGTAGGGAATTAAAAGCCCAAGCTGTCCTCTCCTATGACTGATTGCTGGGAGGGAGCTCTGCCTAATAAACCCTGCAATAAACCTCACAGAGTCAGGCTTTGGCTTTAGGGTGTAGAGCTTGTGTATATCAGTATTGCTGTAAAATCATGTCACCATGTCTCGTTACCAGGTGGGTGGGAAGCAATTCCCAGTGAGCAGAGCAAGGTGGTGGCAGGGAGAGGATAGGATATTCTGACAGTGGATGCAAGGTCATGGCCTGGTAGACCACAGAACCCTAGAAGAGTTTGTGTTGGAAGGGACCTTAAAGACTCTCATTCTATCCCCTTCTCCAGCACTCTTGGCTGCAGAGATGGGGCACAGCGTGTGCTGCAGCTGTGCCATACCATGGATCAGAGCCTTGCGATGGGACCAAAGCTACTTCTGACCTCTGAGGCTGCAGAATTTCCATTCCCAAACTACAATGGAAACAGCAAAAACTGAACTCTCCCTTCACAGAGCCCCTGTGTGCCCTGTTGTGCTGCTGACCAGGGTTTGTACCACTCATGGTGCAGGTGGTGTTGGTGTGTGCCAAGGCTAAGACTCCACAGAGACTCGGGGGTGGGAGGAAGCACCAGCCTGTTTAACTATCATTCTTGCAATAATAAAAAAATTGATTTAAAAGTTGTCTTTATCTTCCCTGCTGGCAGTGGGGGCAGTCCAGTGCTGCCAAGAGGTTGATGGCAGTGGCTTGCAAGGAGAACATGCTGTGCTCACCCTGGCATGAGGGCAGCCGGGGCCTTTGGTGATCTGTGTGGGGCTGAGCTGAGTGGGGCAGTGCATGCACCTGGCCCCAGCCAGCTCTGGCCCCCAGAAGCTTTCCCAGGAGCCCATCACAACCCACCAGGACTGGCCTTAGTGAAGTACTTTTGCAAAAGTTCAAGAGGAAGCACAGTCGTGTGGTTAAATCACATACCCAGGAACACGATGTTCTGGGCACGGCGCCCAGTGCAGGGCAGCCGTGGAGAGGGGAGTCCAGGATCCTTCTGCATGGGAAGCTGCCCGAGCACAGGGTGCTCTGGTGCAGAACTGTTGGGCAGAGCGTACCCAGGGTCCCTCCAGCCCCTCAGCAGTGGTGGAAATTGTGGATCCAGTTGCTGATGACCACCAGCAGCAGGACAGAAGAACTGGGGGACAATCTGACAGCTGAGGTGCCACCAGCATGGCTGATTCTGCCCCGCACAAGGGAATTCTGTGTTCAAAATTCACTGAATCAAGATTCAGGGAGCACCTCCTTAACACGTTCACACTCTGCCCCAGCCCTTTCTCCCTCAGCTGGTCCTTGTTTGAAGGGAGAAGGATGAACAGTCCCCAAATACACAGCTCTGTACAGAACCACCTCATCCAGGTACAGCCTGAGCTCAGCGAGCACCTAAACCCACCTGAGTGGCAACAAGGCACACGACAGGCAGCAAAGACACTTGCAGAGACAGAGGAAACCAGCTCTTACAAGCTGTCCTAGACTTCTCCTGTCTCCTCACTTGCTGTCTCCCTAAAGGAACATTTCCCTCTCTGAGCACCACAAACCCACAAGCACAGCCCCCTTTTCCACAGGAGAGCTCTTGTAAAGTGATGGCACTTGATCCCATGTTACAGCTGAGTGGGAAACAAGGACCTGACACCCTCCCTTCCTGAATCAATGCTCAGTGTATGCAGTGTCACCCTTGGCAAAGGCCTCCAAAGGATTCAACAGTGAAAAAACGGAACACACACAGCACATTGCTTAAATGATGAGGAATGTTGAGAGCAAGAACCTGGGCATCTCCCCTCACATTCTCACCAATAGACACCACCTCCCTGGGATGGGCAGCAGGTCCCAGGCTGCTCCCCCTGTCCTCATGCCTTCAACCTCAGCTGTGTGCCTGCCCAGGCCAACAGCAGCAAACAAGGAACAGCCTCAAAACCCTCCCCAGCAGTGTCGGGGCAGAGGAAGGGTGGGAGAGGCACGGCTGGTGAGATTCACCCTCCTTACACCAAGAGTGAAGGGAACAGAGTGTTCTCTGCAGGACAGGGACAGCTCACCATTCCAGTCACAGCTGGCTTATGGAACTCATAAAAGTGGGAAGTGTCTCAGGTGCTTGGCTCCAGCTCTGTCCCAGCCAGGGTCTCCCCAGCCGGAGCCACAGCAGACCCAAGCCCAGCTGAGCAGAGGTTTCCTGCTGCAGCAGCAGTGCAGGTGCTGGAGACTTAGCTGGCCTTCCAACTTAGGGACCTCCCTGTATTCCACCCCATTGTCTCTCAGGAGAGCACACTAAGGCTAGACCAGTTGTTTCACAAAAATCTATATAACAAATGGTAATAAATTCTACAAGAAAGCACCACTTTCCTTAAATGCCTTACAAACTTCATGGCTTTCAGCAGAATAGTGAAATTGCACCAGGAACAACCTACAGAGCTGGTTTTATTCTCAGGGTTGAGCTCGATCAAGCCTCAACTGCCAACTGAAGGGACCCTTCTTGACTGTATTTATGACAGCCCTGAACAGTGGCCATTGCCTAAAGGCCACCCCCTCTGTGGGGGCTACCCCATCATCTCACATACAGTAGATTAAATTTTCTGAAAAAGCTGCCACAAAGCATGAACTCTACAGCACCTGGCAGAACATTTCCAGCACTCCTCAGGGTCATCCAGAGAGTTTTTGGTAAATTTGGCTGTCAGACATCTTTCCTTATTTCTAAAGATGGAAAAATAGAACAAGCTTCTCCTAGACAAAGATATTTATTAAAAGGTAGTCTGAAATAAATTCCCCTAGTCCCCAGAGATCTTTTCACTGTCCTTGCGGAAATGAAAACCAGTCTGAGGAGGTGAGTCCTTGAGCAGGGGCCAGTGGCAGGGAGGGCTCAGCTGACCCTCCAGGCCCCTCATCCCCACAATGCCAGCAGCAGGGAGGGCACAGCTGACCCTCCAGGCCCCTCATCCCCACAATGCCAGCAGCAGGGAGGGCACAGCTGGCACTCCAGGCCCCTCCTGGCAGTGATGCTGGAGGCAGAGAGGGCACAGCTAACCCTCCAGGCCCCTCATGGCCGCAATGCCAGCAGCCATCCGGCGGGGCAGGCTCTTGGCAGCCTGGCGAAACTCCTCCGGCTTGGCCTTCAGCAGAGTTACAATGTTCTGCAGCATCCGCGAGGGCTGGAGGCCCAGGGCATCCATCACGTTTATGAGGTAATCTGCAAAATCAAGGAAAAATTTGTATTTAACTGGCAATAGACACTGTGAAAGGAAAGATACCCTTGTTCTTGATGACAGAGGGAATTCTGTCACCAAGAGCTCCCACCCACAGGCACCAGCAGTGTGGCAGGAATCTACCACACAGGCAGGAACCCTACGTGGTGACAGAGCAGCCCGTGTGTGACGTGAGCCATGCCCAGGACCCCGTGCCCGCGCTCACCAATGTCCGTGGCCAGCTGCTTGGTGGAGTGTGGCGTGAGCTGCGGGATCTGCAGGATGACCTCGCAGTACGTCTGCATCGTGGCTCTGGCGATGGAGCCCAGCCAGTAATCAGCCACGTTGTCCAGTTCAGGCAGCTCATCTCCTGCACAGACAATCCCCATTAGCTGCCAGCACACTGACCCCACCTTTGCTGGGTTTGTACCACACATAATCCTAACTGGTTAATAATGTTTGAACTGTTGCTTTCACAGGACATTGAGGTAGTCAAAGTCCATCAGCTGGTTTTGGAGTAATCAAAGCAGTCATGTTCTCTCCCTGTACTGTACAGCACTGACATGAGCTCCAGACCCAAAACACTCCCCTGGATTACTCTCCAGGTAAGTCACTTCCAGAGGGCTGATGGGCGACCAGCTGGGATGAGGCACTGCCTGGCACCTCCTACAGGATCCTGTTCCAGGAGCAGTTTGCAAACCATGACAGTGACAAGGATTCACAGGAGTTTTTTTCCAGCCCTAAAGGCATTCTCTGTTCATCACTGTTTTGAAAATTAACAAGCCATTAAAACACATAAATGCTTTAAGGGACATAACAGCAATGCAAAAGCCTGAACTGAAGAGCATGTTTTTGGAAGGTTCCAGGAAGACTGTAAATACTAAGCCCTACGCTTTCTTCACTGTCTGTGGAAATAATAACACCATGAAGAGACCAAGCCCAGCACATCAGGTACGCTGCCAACTTGCAGGGAAAGGCATTAGGTGGCTACTGCTGTTACCTGCAGCAGGATTAGTGACACAGCAGGTAAAACCAGCCCCTTGGAGCATGAACAGGAGCCAAAACCCAACAGAACTCTTCAGAGCCCAAACCACTGTTTTAATGAACACCAAACTCACACAGATCAACCCAAAGCTTCTAGTTTGAATGAAACCAAAAAAAGTTTTACTCATTATTTAGAGGCTCCTTCTGGGTTTTACCAAAGGATTCTTGGGGAAAAAAGGGTGATAAGAAAGGGATCTCCAACAGTTTTGTCACTGTAACACATCCCACCTGTGTAATGCAGGATGGGAAAGCTTTCCCCAGACAGTCCAAGCCTTTGGTCTTACCCTACCTTGCTCTGGGGGGTACGGCAGTTTTCCAGCATGTAATGCCAGTTCCAAAGCAGAATCCTCTTGAGTGACAAATGGCTCAAGGTGCAGAGGAAGCGACATAATGTATTGCCCAATCTAGAATAAAAGCACCAAACGCTGAGTCACTGAACAAATGCGAGGCAAGTCCTTTACTAGAGAAAAACTCACCTGCAGTAAATACACCTGAAAACAGAGAGCTGAGCCTGACAGCCACTCACTCACCTACAAATTGGCTCTCATGCATCATTACACTTGGTACAAGAAATAGTTTTTCACAAGGTCACAGAAGCAGTCACTGAAACACTCATGGTAAGAAAGACCTGTACAGAGAACTGCTACTCCAAGCAAATCTTTGCTCTCTGGAGTGTTCCCAGCAGTTTGTTTTCTAGAGCAGAAAGACAGTTCTGTTTTCTTACATTGCTGATATATTCCAGAGGAGTCAGGCTGAAGTTTGGCAGGTCATCCGTCAGGGTCTCACCAATGCCACCAGAACTCCAGCCCTGTAAGGCACAAAGTGCAGGATGAATCGATGACTTCCCAGAGCATGAAGCCTGTCAGTATTTCAGAAAGGGGCAACCCAACAACAAGAACTGTGATTACCCAAGGGATTCTAGAAAGCAGAACACAGATGGTGAGAAAACTTTCCCATGTTGTCCCTCAGGCCCAAAACACCCACCCTCTTTCCACCCAGCTCCCTGTGGGAAACATGCTCACAAGGGTTAGAAAAGCAACACCTCAGACAAACACCAGAGCCTTCAAACACCTGTGTGCTGCAAAGGCTGTGGGTGAAGGAAGGGAAACTCTTCCACTGTCTGCAGCTTGTGGGAGAAATGTGGCACTAGAGAGAACCATTCTGAACAGGAGAAAGGTAAGCAGCGCTGACACAAGGGATCCCCCAGGTAAACCCTGCCTGTTCAGCTCAGCCCGAGGCCCCCACTGCCCACCTCCATCCTGGGAACCAGCAGCAGCTGCTGTTTGATGCGCAGGAACACCGAGTCGAAGGCCAGGTGATGGGACAGCTGATTCAGGCGGCTCAGGGCCGCTCGCGACGACGACAGCAGGTTGTGGTTACTGGTGCCTTTCTCCTGACACACAGAGACAGAAAAACATTTACATAAGCAAGTCATTAAAGTGGCCACGGGGAGGCTGTGTTAACATGCTTGCAGAGGTTTTATGAGGCCGTCCTTGCACAGCAGAGCTTTCCTCTGTGATGGCACAGCCTGTTCCCTTTAGAATGACCTATTCCAAGCAGTTATTCAAGACAGAAACTGCCACTGCTCCCTGAACTGCAGGACAAGGAATCAGCATCACATTCCAGCCACTGCAGGCTCTGGCACATGCCAGATGCTGAGAAACTTGCAGAGAAGATGGCAATGCTGCCTTCTACCCAAAGGGCTCAGCTGATGCCCTGCATGGAATTAAGTGAGTTCTACCTGAAGAGTACCTGTGGAACTGAACAGTTTAGTCAAGGTTTAAAGTCAAACACATGACACTGAAGGCAGAACCTCAAAAGTTGCAGGTAAATCAAGTGCAAAAGAAATCAAAACATTTTGAGGAAATGAAACTCATAACCTTAAATTCATTACTCCATGTGACCAACAATGGCAAACATAACTTAGATCCACGAGAAGATAACTAAAGTCATTCTACCCTGTTCACACATCCATGCATGAATGATCCTGCAGAATTCTGTTTCAGACTGGACATGGCAGCAGAGCCTAAGTGGCAGAGAAAGCCTCAGAAGGTGGTGTATGGGCTCCAGAATTCGAGATGGCTCCAAAACAAACTTCCCAATGCTTGCTGCAATAAAATCTCCCTCTCCCTCACCTGAGCTGATAAAAGCATGTTCACAAAACAGAGCCAGGATCTGGGGAGAGATGGAACGAGTCCAGACTTCCTGGCTTTGGACATTTCATCTTTCCATGTATCAGTGTCTCTGTAGAACACAGCCCATGGAAAGGCTGCAGCCCAGCATGAAAAGTCATCAGACGGGGGAGGAATCCAGGTCTCATCTACCAAATATGGGCCCAAGAGCACACTGTGATAGAGGCAGGCTCCCCAGGCACCAGGGCTACCTTTAGAGTGTAAAGTGTTTCCATAAGGCTGCCATATTCAGATGGATTCTCCTTCAAGAGATAATTGTATTCCTGCCAGGGATTTTTTATGGAGCTCTTCTTTTCTGCAGAACTGGTGTCCTGAAAGCCAGAAAAACTACAAGGCCTGTAGGAGTCCGAGAGATACTTCCCAGCAGTTGACAAAATCCTAGAAACAAGTAAACAAAAGTCAACAGCAGAATCCTCTGTACTCAGCAGTCCTGTCCTCATGCTGGCCCAAGGACCAGCATCACCCCTGAGTGACTTGAAGGGAGAGCATTCACTGACAGAGACTCCACTTGAGGCCACTCCTCACATCTACTGTGCAACTCACTGGCTGCAGAAGTGCTGAGGGGACAGAGGGGTTTGTGCTCTGCGAAACGAGGGCAGTGGGGCCCCACCCAGCCCACCGAGCACTGCAGGCTGTGCTCTACGCGAGTCACACCGAGCATTTCAAGGAACCACAGGCTGAGCAGTGCACTGCTTACAACAAGCAGTAACGAGATCTATGTGCTGCCTGTGCCTACACTCCTCAGGTTACAGGGAATCCATCAGCTAAGGCACACCTACACTCATTTCAGCACATGATTCATGCCCCATGTCACAAGGGTGAGGATCTTGCCAATTTGATCTGGTGGAAAATTCCTTCCTGACCCCCATCTGGCCAGCCAGGTATCCAAGGAAAAGGATTCTTGGGACTGTCTCAGGGAACATGACTGAGCAGAACAGTCTATGCCCCATCTCTGACGTGTCAAAGGGTGGGATGGGGGAATCAGTGGTGCCTTTCCCTCCATGTCTATGCAACCAAAGCACTTCGGGGTTTGTTTTCTTTCAGCTTGGTTCCTACATTGACAGCTCATGAATTAAGGTCAGCAGTGCTCACCTGTTGGCCAGCTGCTGCTCAAAGTCTCCACACTGATGAAGGAGTTCACCACAAATGGAAATTATCCTGGGAAAGAACAAGACAAAAACACACTGTGAGATTTGAGGCAGATAGTGCCAGACCCCCCTCGGAGAACCCATCTCAGATCCACGTCAAGTCATTAAGAAATGCCATAACCAAACTACAGCCCACACATCTGTCAAGAGTCAATTTGGTGATTAACTCTGCAGCCATTTGATAACATACTCAATTTTTTTTGCCCAATGGCCTCATCCACATGCTACTTCTTGTCATCATGGGGAAGGCCAGCTCAGTGTCACTGGGAAAATTCTAAGAGCTGCTAATATTACAAGTGATATGGGATGCAGCCTTGCTCCAGGCAGGGTGGGGAGCCCTACAGCCCTCCCTGTGCCAGGAGCAACCTGAAACCCATCACTGACACTGGTGCTCCCAGCAGCACTGCAGCACAGTGAGCTCAGCCCTGTGTTCTGCACTGAGAACTTGTGTAAACTGACCCCAAGTAGTTCCCTTTCAGCTTTGAGACAAAAATCAGCTCTGAGCCAAACAAACAAAAAAAAAAAACCCCAAACCCTTTACCGGACAGAGTTTTGGAATGCAGTCCAGTCCTCCTGGAACAGGGAATCTGCCAGGACATCATCCAGTTTACATTTCTTTCGTATAGACTGCAGTGTGTTTGTGAAGTCAGATGTATACCTGCAGTGAGGAATGGAGCAGAGAGAAGCACCAGCATAAGAGAACAGGGTGGAGAGCAGCAGAAAGACATGTCCTATGATTTGCTCAGTCCGTCTTCTGCAAGGGCCAAACAAGAACCAGAAATACTGAAACGAGTACAGAAGAGACACTCTGGTTCCACTGCAAACTTATCAGCCATAGACCATTCAAGCCTAGACCAGAAGACAAGGAGCATGAAAGATGCTGTGTGGCTGCCTCAGTTTCCTGCATGTGGATTACTAGGAGCTCTCCCTGCCTGTGAGAAGGAAGGAAAAAGACATTTTAGTTACCACTACATTGACCATCTCCTAGGAAAGGCCAAGAAAAGTTTATAAGGCTCCTGCTAATCCAACATCACTTGGCCCTTACTCCAGGAACATGGTGACTAACCATGTCACGAATTTGTTTTCTCAGCTACTCCCCAGACAAGAACATGGATAAAAAGAAGAACATTCTGTTTTCTACACACCCCCATTTTCTTTTTAATAATGCCCATAAGCTGGAGGCACGTACATTGCTCTGTAATTGCCTATAAAGAAGGTGAGATCAGACACTGGTGCTTTCCTCTTCCTCCTCCCCACAGGGCAGCAATACCTGATTCATACCTTGTGAGCAGCTCCTTCAGTATCGTGAAGGAATAAGCAATTAATCAGCATAGGAATAGGAAAGTGATACTTTAAGACAAGAACTAAGAGTGAACCTCACTCCGTGGGGTATCTCAGATATCGCAGATCCTGAATGTGAGGTCACTTGTCCCAGTGACTGTGTATTCATAGAATCAATAAGGTTGGCAAAGACCTCCAAGATCATCAAGTTCAACCTCCAGACTTATTTCCCCACTGAGATCTACTTTCATCAGCCTAATTTGCCTTATTTTGTTTTGGGAAACATTTTGTCCTTCAAAAGTATTTATTAAAAACAAAAATTCAGCTCAACCAAATCGAAAACAGCTGGTAAGTCTTTGATTTTGCCATAAAATCTTCTATTTTTCCTCCAGAAAACAGCCTGTGCTTGAATGAAGCAGCAAGAGGGATATTGATGATTCATGGTACACTCAGAGACACTTTCTGTTCTCAGCCATTTTTCATAAACTACGAGGTCCTTGGCCACAGACTGCACACTCACTACTCGCTTGGTATAAATGCAACAGTACCTAAAGGCACCTTACTTTGAGAACAGGGCCTTCAGGGCCTTCAGCAGCCCACACACCCCCAGGCCATCTGTGAGCTTGACGCAGTTGTCGATGGCTCCAGCCGCCAGGATGAAGAGTTTGTTGACTGAGTGGTTCAGTTCCTGGACACAATCAATCACTTCCCAATGCTCCTAAATAACAACAGTAACAACAAAGCTGAGCCTAACTCTTCTTCCAGGCATTAACACAGTGTTCTCTAGTATTCTCCACTCTTGTGAAACTCCTAAGGCAGACCATGCTGGTGCTTCCACCCTCCTACCCATGGACTGTAACAACAGCCAGGCTGCCAAACCCTGTGTTCACCAGATCTTCAAGGAAAAACAGTTCTGCCAACAGCAGAGTCTTCCACAAAAAAAAGGAAGTATAACCAAACAGGAGAGGAGGAAAGAGAGCAGTAACTATGACAAAGAGCCCTGTATTTAGCGGAAGCTTCAGCCTCTCCCTGTACAGCTGAGCAAAGACTGGTACATTACCAAGGGCACTGCACTGATCTGGATGAGGAGATTCTCTTCTTCCAGGTCTCCATACTCGAGTTGATAGGGCTTGTATGGACCATACACCGCTTCCACCAGCTCCATCACTTTTACCAGGTTCTGCTCCTCTACAAAGAATCAGATGTTTAGTCTACAAAGAGATGAATATGCTACTGAAAGCCTCATTTCAAGCTACATGCAGTAGTTCTTCCGCTAGAGCATGCTGCCTGCACAGGCTTGGAATGCTGCCCAACAGCTTCAATCTCAACTACACAGACTGGGTTTCTTATTTTTTTAGAAACAAGATTATTATCTCTACCTGCTTCCTAAAACCAAGATGTTCTACCTCAACAAGTGCCTCAAGAAAATTATCACTCACTAATCGAAAACAGCCTGGGTGATAAAAATCTATCAAACGTTCCAACCTACAGCAGAAGAATTGAAACCATCTGAGAAGTGAAACACATTACTCCCACGGCATCAAACAGGGGCAATCCTCATTTATCACAAAGCCTGGTTCACACTTAAAATAATTGACACTAATTCAATTCACTCAGCACTACTGTGCCAGTGTTTATCAGCCAGAGCTGAACACAAAGCACAAACTCAGCCTCTCAGTGCCGTGCCTGAGCAGGGAGCTGCCAACCCAAACAAAAACCAGGGCTGAATGATTACTGCTGAAATCAGAACTGGACACCAGCTGTTCTCACAAAGCTTTGCCAAACTCAAGCATGCAGCAAACCAAAATTACTTTGAATCCTGGATATCAGGAAAGACTTTTACACCCTGAGGACAGGAAACCAATGGAGCAGTCTGTCCAAAGCCAGCACTGTCTCTGTGCTTGGACATTTTCGAGACCAGACTGAACAGTATCCCAAGTACCATGGTCTGACCTCACAGCAGATCCTGCTTGGAGCAGGTGACTGGACAAGACCATCTTCCAAGGTCCCTTCCAAACTGAATTATCCTATGAATCACAGCTGAGCCCTCCCCTCACATACACATGCAGGAACTTGTTTGACTCTCCTCAGCTGAGTCACCTGGCTTTTCCATTCTTGAGATATTTCTTTTCTCAAACATCTTACCCCACAGTAAAAGAGATGGAAATAAAGGCTTTGGGGTTTTTTTTAAACACACTCAGATAACAGTTCAACAGAGGTCTTCCTATTCCATCATCTTCTAGAATGTGGCATTATTTTTCCAAGTCCTTTTTAATAATTTCTGTAATGAACCACAAATTAAGCTAGAAGATGACTGACGCATATGCAGCTAGACAGACAACAGACACAGTCACACTCCCTGACATTGCAATCATAATCATAATTTACAGGATCAAGTAGGAATCTGGGTTTAAACAGCTCAAGACAGTGTTATGAGGAACCAAACACAGGAAGCACAGCATCAGGAATGCTCCATTAGCTTTAATTTTGGATTTTCCCATAGCCAGCCTTTAAAGCGGCCCCACCAAATTCATAAGGGTCTATAAATAGCCAACAGCTTAAGTCAGGCATAAACCTATGCAAACACAGCACCTCACTGCTGTGTGGTTTGTTGGAATTACTCAGCAAGTCATGACCAAAATGACAAACATCCCAGGGAGGGGAAGCACACGGCAGATTTGCAATCAAACACTAAGGATGCTGCTGGGAATAAACTACCAACAGTTCAGAAAAAAACACTGGGCCTTGCATTGTCACTTGATTAAAGCCTAAGCCAGTAGCAACAGAAAACTACAAAATCAAATACAAGCATCCAATGGAGGCAGCCTTCAAGCAGGTTTTCTCTTGTTTAGTGAGGTGTGACAATTCCAGGAAACTCAACTTTTCTGCTTTGTGATCTCTCACAATGGGTCTCGCTGCCTCCCTGGAGACATTTCCTCATCTGGGAGGCAGAAGAAATAGTAAAGCTCATAAAAGGAGAAGTGCTAAATGTTATTTACCCTGCAGAGCCACTGTGCTCAGGACAAGGCTGCTTCAGGAAACTCAGTGTTGTGTCAATAGCCCCAGTGTAAGATACACACACAAACACAAAGGTGCAAGTGCCGGGTAACTGCACATTACTCAGAAGAGATAATCCCTCCCTCCACCTAAGACTAAACAAAATCCCACACTGGGACTTTACAAAGGGGACAGCATAGAATGACAGAATTCAGTGCCAGAGCCTTACTCAGGTTTGGCAGCATGGCTACCTCCAGCCCCTTGGCAAAGTGGACAGTGGCATCATGGAGTTCCAGCAGCTGGTTCAGCTTGGTGTCCTGGCCTGTCCTCTCCATGGCAGTGCTGAGACACACAGGGATGGAAGGCACCAGAGCTCCCAGAGTTTGAATCAACAGCACAGTCACAATTTCATGGGGGTTCTTGAAAACCTGTGGCAGCAGAACAGCTACTCGCAAAAGCACATTACCTGAGAGGAACACACAGCAACAGAGAGCAGCAGGCAGCTTCCAAATGTGAACCACCTCACCAGGGGTAAAAAACTCAGGAGCAGTCTGCTAAGGCTGCTAGAGCCACGCTGACCTAGCACACAGGACAGCCTGATTGCAAGTTTAGGGCAGTACATGTTTACCATTGTGCTTTGAGTACAGCCACCAAGAAACTCGAAGATAGGCACAGGTCAAAAACTGAATTCAGAAGAACACAGGCACTACAGTAATTCAAAAAACACCTGGCAGAAGAGGGCATTTGAAACAGAGCACTCAGTTTACACAGGTGTGTTGGGAAACAACATGAATCATTAAAACATGAAGAAATAGGACTGTATCACAAGCCAAATTACTGGTCAAACAGGCAGAAGTCAGTAGTGGAAAGGCTAAAAAGCCTGTAATCCGCTGAGAATCAGCCCCTCCACTAGCATAAAACTTGTTACAGCCTTTATTGTGACTTTTTCATCAGCTACTCTGCTCATTTGCTTTGAAACCTGTGTTTACCATCAAAAAGGTCCAAGAGTTTTTCAGAAAGCAGAAGCAACACAGGAGATTGAGTGATATGAGTTGTGCCACACGTGCCATTTATTACAATCCCCAGTTCAAAGAATATCTGCTAAAATGTAACCTGACATCTGACCTGAAAGTCACATCGAATCATTAGGCAGAAAAAATACATTTCAAGGAAACACTGGGCTCCTCTGCAGCACAGGCCTTGCACTGACACTGGCTTTGTGACATGAAGATAAGAATCTCTTACCCTTCATGGATGAAAAACTCCTACAGGCTCAACAATATGAACTTATTTCTTCATTTCACCAAAGGACAAAAACTTTTTTTGATCCTACATTATTCTTGGCAGGAAAAACAAGCACACAGACTCCAAGGGGTGACAGCAGAAGCCCTCAGATATCTTACACAGAGCAACACACATCAGTCCTATGTGACCCTGAGGGCTTTCTCCAGGCCAAGTGATAAAGCAATTCAGGCATTTCAAATGTCTTGCAACAGAACACATTTACAACACCAACAAATTAGTTTTAACTTAAGATACAGATGAAAGTGATAGAGCAGCTTTCATGTCAATAACACAGCAACCTTGCTGCTGGTGGAACACCAGAGCTCAAATCCTGTCTGCAAGGGCCGGACAAGGAACAGTAACTGGGTTGCAAGTCCCATCCTGCACCAATCAAGCACAGAGTGTAACTCAGGGTGAGCAGCCATGAGCTCTTCAGAGCTTTGTGAGAATTCAGAGGATGCCCAACCCTGTCCTCTCCCACCCCTGCAGCAGCATGAACCTGTCACTGCACCTGTGCTGCCCACTGGAGCTGGGCATGCCAGGTCCCCAGGAGGGTGTCGTACAGCTCGGTCAGCTGGCGATCCAAGCTCAAGTCACTCTGGCAAAGCTCCTGCCACACGGCCACCAGCTGCACCTGATGGGGAATAGAACCATCTGAGAGGAAAACTGACAGGCAACAGGTCTTGCTTTTGTTATTCCAAACCCAGTACTCCCCACGCACAGCACTTCTGCCAAAACATGAGGCTCACCCTTGCTCCTCTCTCCACATTTCAGCATAACTTATAATTCAGCACCACAGAAGGAAAAGACTTTCAGCATGAAGCTTGAAGCTTCTTAGTGATTCAAAGATTTAATTAACATTGGTATTTTACTCATAAAATGAGATTGCAACTGATACCCCCACATAATAGTTGAAATACTTGGCAAGCCCCAGCCTTGAACTTAATCCTCAAAAGTCACAGTCATGTGAGAAATTTGAAGCTCAGGTTATGGCTACAGAACTGTCTGGAATTCCAACTTTTAATCTTACCTGAAAAGAGTTTACAGAAGTCAGCAGCTGGCAAGTTGCAGTAATAAAGTTACTGCTGACATAGGCACATCCACAGAAAGCAAAGCAAAACCATGAGGCACAGAGTAATCAAGCAGAACACACATATCCTGTGTCTGCTGCAGGAGGGGACACAAGGACCCGAATGGAGAACTACTCCTGCAACAAGGGGAGTAACCAAAGCTGGTCAGAGCCAGCAAGAGAAGTCGAAGAAGGAAACACAGAGAGGAACAGGTGCCATCCCCCACCACAGCACAGCTGAGATCCGTGGGGCAGCAGCTCCCTCTGCAGTCAGAGCCCAGCAAGAATTACGACTTTTATTCCTCAATGTTAAAATGTTACCAAAACACTTACCTTGTGACACTTATAATAATAAGCAAGAAGCTGGGGCATCCGATCAATTTCGGTGAAGACTTTAACAAACATTTTTGCCTGATCTAAACAAAACAAAATAACAGGCATCAGGATCAGCCTCAAAGCGGAGGGCGAGACATCAGTCTGAGCAAGAAACCCTCTTCTAGGGGAGCAGGCACTATGGTCTACACAGAAAGAGACAACTTCATCTATTGTTTGCTTATCTTCTGAAACAGGAGCAGAACTGCCTAAAACCCACTCTCAAACAAGATCAGGCAGCAGACATAAGGAATTAATTTAACTTCTTAACCAGGACATAGTATTAACACACCTAGTATTAAAGCCAGATAAAGCTAGAGCATTTCCTAGAAGGAAATAATTAGTTTCTAGAAACAAGCCAGCACTTACAAACCTAAAGCATACATGACAAAGGCCTCAGCTTTGCTTTCACCTGTCCTCAAAATGATCCCTGTGCCTCAGACTGACTCATGGCACAGCTGCTCCTGCACAGAGCTTTGAAACACAGGTCCCTCAGAAGTCTGGTTTGTAGCCCATAGCCCCAGATCCCTCCAGGACCTCGAGGTGCACAAAGAGGAGTGTCAACAACCAGAACAACTACTTTTCAGAAGTGCTGACAGCAACACAGGGAAGGAAGAGCACAAAGAACTGTCCAAAAAGACAAATTTGCTAAGGAGAATTTATAAAGTTGCTTTTACAAAGTAGTAGGAACTCAGAACACTTCCAAACAAATTTCCTTCCTGATGACACCAACACCATGATAACAAAAAACAGGGCCCTTCTGCTTATTTGAGCAGCACTTCCATCTCACACATCCACGTGGCCTATAAAACCAGCCTGTAATCTGTTTTCCTGCAGTGGCCACAGGTACCCCAAACCACATAAAAATCAAAGCAGCGCTGGTCTGCAGGCAGCTGCAGAGCCCAAAACACTCCAGGGCAGCTGCTCCACCAGGAGAAGCTCGGGACCCAGTGCCAGGAGCCTTCAGGACACCAACTCTGCGCCCAAACACTGCTTTAAAGACAATAAATTCTGTGCTGATAGTAAATGACACCAAGAGCTACTGACCTACAGATTGGGAGTTAAAAGCAGCAACGATCTGAGGACTGGCCATGGCCTCCAGTCGGTTCTTCAGTGCCTCCAGGTGCACACACTTCTCCGAGTAATCCGGCGTGTCCACCAGCATACCCAGGCTGCTCTGCATGCTCGTCAGCTTGGCAGAAATCAGGGACACATCCTGCCAGCAGGGAAAGGCAGCCTGTTACCAAGGGCAACCTCAGACAGCATCAGCACCAGGGAAGAGTTTCACAGTCACTTCAAAATCCGATTTTTAAACACAGTTCCCTGAAAAGCTAGAGGCACACAGACCAAATAATTCAGTATTTACCTGTGTTTTAAGAGTCTCTTCAATATCTGCACTTAGTGTGCTCCATTTGTCTGCTTCCTGAAGTGACTCGGCAGCCAACTGCATTCTGGACTTCACTCGGTCAATCTCTACCAGGACCTGAAGAAGAAAACACAACATTATGTTCCCCACTGACACAAAAAATGACTGTCACAGATACTTGGGAGTTATTTTCTCCTTGAATTTTAAAAACAAAAAGGTGTGAAAAGATTATGTTATTACCAGAACACAGAATAGTTTGAATGAGCTAGAGAGGTAAAATCATCTTTCAAAGTCAAACAACAGAAGGTAAGTTTAGGCTAGTTTGAATTCTGGTCTTGTAGTTTTAGTATCCACTTTTCCTGAAAATGCTCTGCACCCCAGGCAGAAACCAGTGTCCCCAGTCAGGTACCAGCTCTGAAGCGACACCTGAGCAGCTGTTCCCCAGGACATGCAGATGCACAGGTCTATATCACACTCACCTTTCCACTATACTGTTATGTTAAAAGAAGTGGTTTTGTCCATCTTAAGTTCACAAGATTATTTCATATGAACAGCTCTGGAATATTCAGAATTTCACAAGTTGCAGATCAACACTAAGACAAGAACTGACCTGCATGGACTGAGCTGTGTCTTCTTCAAACTTCTTTATATCTTCTTTAACTAGGATCATCTGCTCCTTCAGGAATGTTGCCTCCTGTTTCAAGACTTCCACTTCCCGGAGGACTCTGGGCATGTTCTGGAGAGCCTGATGGCTTGTTTCTGCAGAAACACAGAGCAGTGAGGAGGGGTGAGAGCCCTTGCAGGAACAGGTGGTCTTTCAATAATCTTATCTAATATTTAGTAATTGAAAAAACCCAACACTAGACAACAAAGCAAAACATCGAACAACAAATCTTCAGCTGTATCTTTAAACTTTAAGTATGTACTTTATAATGGAATCACGTAGGTTTAGAAAAGCCCTCTAAGACCATCAAGTCCAACTGTTCCAAACAGTCCAGTCCTGTTCCCCCAGTACTGCCAAGTCTACCACTAACTCATGCCCCCAAGCACTGCATCCACACGGCTTTTTAATCCTTCCAGGGACTCCAACGCTGTCCTGAACAGCCTGGTCCAGGGCTGGGCAACCCTTTCGGAGAAGAAATTTCCCTGTTATCCCATCTAACCCAGCGTTGGCAGGAACTGCTGTTTCTCAGCATTTAACGCAGATGTGTTGGTGAAGAACTACAAGACCCGAGATCGCTGCGAAGGTGCCTCTGTCTCTGGCACGGCTGGCCAGGCCGGGATCGCCAACGCGCCCTCGGGTGGCCTGCACAGGTCTGCCTGTCGCGCCTTAGGAGGATCCAGGTATGGGGACACACGGATGCCAGGAGCACACGGCAGAGCTGAACTGGGCCGCAAACCCCGCCCCGATCGGCCCGACACATTCCCGCGGGGCAGAGCCCCCGCCCGGCCCGCACCTTCCACGGCGTTGTTGACCTCCTGGATGAAGAGCTGCAGCTTCATCACCAGCGTAGCGGCGTGGGCGTCCACCTTGCCCGGGGCCTCCTGCTGCACGGCGCGGAACGCCGCGTTCACCCAGCCCTTCACCTCGAACTCGTCCGACAGGAACCGGGAGAAATCCATAGCCACGGCCGGGCCGCGGGGGCACAGCGGGGCACAGCCCGAGCAGCTGCGGCCCGGCCCGGCCGCGCACCCGGAAACGCTCGGCGGTGCCGGGGCGGTGCCGGGGCGGTCTCGGGGCGGTCCCGGGGCGGTGACCGGCCGAGAGCCGTGTCCCACCGGGTCTGTGCCCAGGCCGGTGGGGCCTCGCAGCTCCCGGCGGTGCCCAGGCCTGCAGCGGGGCCGGGCCGAGCCGCGGTCCCCGGCCGTGTGCCCGCCCCGCCCGGCCCCAGCGCGGCACTGCTGTCTCCCACCGCTGCCGGTGCCCATCGCCCCCGCCCCTCAGCTCCCGCTGCACCTCGGCACAGACCCCGGGAAAACGGGGCCGGGGGTGTTCCTTGTCCCTGTGTCCCTGGAACAGGCCCTGCCGTGACTCCAGAGAGGCTGGCACGGACGCTGAATGCTGGTGTAGATTCACTTTTTTTTTTTTTTTTTTTTTTTTTAATTCAAAAAGTAAAGGGGAAATGGCCCAGAAAGCAGCAGGAAAGGTGTGCACGGCAGAAGCACCGCGGCTGCGGTGCTCTCCAGCAGGCTCAGCTACAGGGAAAGGCTGTGACAGAAGCAACCAGTTCACACTCCTGCCAGGCACAAAAAGGAAGAAGGAGGTGGCAGATCCCGAGAAAAGGTGCCCTTATGGAGTACTGGCCAGCACTGCTGGCCCCCAGTCCCTCCTCCTCCATGGCTAAGGCAACATGGCAGTGTTTGAGCCAGCTGGACTTCAGCTCCTGCCCCAGAGCTCTGCTTCTGGAAAGCCAGTCACCTCTCCCACCTCACTGCAGGGCTGCACGCCCTGCATGAACACCAGTTTGTACCTCAGTCGGATAGGATCCTGGGAGAGAAAGGAAGAGAGAGGGACACACCATGATTATAAACTCCTGGACTCTTTCACCCCTCACAGCCTTGCTGCAGTGAGTCACCTCTGAAAGGAGAAACACCAGCCTTGCAGAAGCTCTGCACAGAAGGAAACCCTGGATCTTCCTAAGATAGACAAGAGCAACTGGGAGACCTGTGCAAGCCACCCATGGGCATGTTGGCAATCCAGGCCTGGCCAACCTTCTCAGAGACAGAGGGCTCCTTACACATTCTTGGGTCTCGTAATTATCCACCAATGCAACAGATCTGCCACCCATCACTTGTGCCTTGGGGGCCATCAGCTTGTGTTCCATCAGCTGCCAACATCGGCACAGTGAGTGCCTAGAGCTGTCTCTGTGGGCAGATGGTCCAGAACTGTGCAGGCCCCTGCAGCAATTGCCCACACAATCCTTCAGACTGTAGCTCTGGAAAGCTCTTTGAGCAGGAAAAACATCTTCCCAGCCCAGTTCAGACTGCCCTGTCTCTCCACTGCATCTCCCCATTATTAAGACCCTCCCCATATCTCATGCAAACACCCAGTGGGATTCCAAGTGCCCATCAGCAGCACCTTGTGTGGGTTGGCGAGCAGCAGCACCTGGGACACCACTGCAGGTGGGAGGAGAGGGTTGAAGGCTGGCAGCTCAGAACCTGAGGCTGGTTGTAACTTAATTTGCATGGTCTGAAAGAGAAAACAAAATAAATACTTTTTAGTCCATGCTGGGAAAGGGCTGGGAGCATTACTGAGCCACGGAGCTGGTTAAAGATGTATCAGCCAGACTCTATCATTCAGTGAAAAGCACAGCCTGCAACTAAAGGCAGATATTCCTGAACAGCCAATTCCATGCTACATATGCACAGGCAGCAAGAGCCCTACCCAAGAGGCTGAAGCAGCAGGTCTGGAGCCCTCTCTGGCTGCAGCAAGGCCATGGATACACTCTGTGAAACGGGCACTGATGCCACAGGCACCACTGTACAACAGGCTCTCCGTGCAGAGAAAGGGAGCCACACAGTGTCCCATGAGCAAGGCAAATACTCAATAAGAAATGGCGGACCTTCTCCTCAGGACATTTCTGAGCATCTCTGCTACTTTGTCACAGGCTTCTCACCTTTGGGACTGCAGCCTGGAACACTATGTCCTTAATGGGGTGAGCTGAGGTGCTCAGCATGGACAGAACCATCACCAGCACATCTGGCCGGCCGGGAGCCGGGTCTCTGGAGAAGTGGAGCATGGCCTTGAAACCATTCCTATCATACACAGTGAGTGGACAGATAGTGCCTGCCAGAGACAAAACAAGAATCAGAATCAAAGCCTGGATTCCTCTCCCATCTGAGGGCGAACAGGAAAGATGGGATAAGGAACAGCAGAAAGGAAAATGCAGACAAACTTTTACTTCCTTCAGCAAACTCACAAACCAAGTGGCACACAGCACCTGCCCCTGATTTACACCTGCCCCTAAGGCAGAGACAGGAATCTGAATGTCTGCATTTGGGATTTAGCAGCTCAGGTTTCACCAGTCATCGAGAGAAGTCAGGTGTGGATCCAACAGAGATGCAGTGGGAAAAGCAAAGTGCCTTTCTTAGCACACACAAGATTTGGCTCCTTATCATGCATGCCTGGCAAATTCTCACGCGAATCATCACCACCCAGCCCTTCCAAAATCTGCTGCTAAGTCCTTCACTTGAGACTGAAGGCAGATCAGGATGTCTTTGCACCTGCCCTCTTCCAGCAGCAGTAAGAGTCAAGGCTCTGTGGCCCTGGGCTGAGACCCCGGGGTGACACATACCCAGGAAATGCTCTGGGGAGGGGCTGCGGAGCTGGGCCATACAGTGTGAAACCGAAAAGCAGAGGTGGAATGAAGAGCTCTTCTTTAGGAAGTGGGGCAATTCCCATTCACAAGTGTCTTTTAGGTCCCTGTAGAACAACTGTTTGAAGCTTGACTGAAGGTGTGAAGGACAGATAGTTTAGAAGCACATTACAAAGATTAGTCAGGGCACGAAACTCCTGAGTAATAAGTAGAGAGGACAAGGACATTGCCATGCTATGACCCCTAGCACCTGCTCAAATTCTCAGGTACATCAAGCCTTTCACAGAACAGTCATTACTTGTCTCCAGCTGACCCACAAAGCTACTTTGGCTTGCTTGGAAGAGCTCTAGTAAGCCTCTAGTAAGGAGAGCTGGGGCACAGAATTGCACTTACTTGGTGTAACTGAGACTAAAGGCACAAAAAGGTTTTCTAGAGAAGCATCATAGGAAGCTGGATGCAAAGAGGCAGCAGGCTTCAGCTCATAGCCTGGACTGAGGAGTGGAGGATCTGCCACTGAGTTATTTGGAAGATCTGGAAAGGGCAATTTCATTGGTGATAAATCCCTGGAAAGAAAAGCATGCAGAAAGCTTGCATTAACTGGGGATTCTACAGGGAATATACTGTCTTCTGCTGTATTCCCAATCCCTCATCCCCTTTAGGTATAAAGAAACTACAGGCTTACATTCTGAGTTCTTGAGAAATTAAAAAACTCTTGTCATCTATGGAAGATCTTCCTGTTTCAAAACTCATTAAGGCAGATTTTGGTTCTGTTACTATAGTAAAACTTAGTTTTAGGGCTTTGGAAGTCTGCTGTCTCTACACACAGCTTCTCTGGAGCCCTAGTCAGGGAGAATAAAGTAAATTCCAGCTCAAAGACATTGCAAGAAGCTGGAAATTTTCAGTAAAATTTCTTTTATTATGGCAGACTGTATAAACATATCATAGTAGTCCACTGCTCTGAAGATCTGTGGAGATTGATTTGTGAACTGTTCCAAGCTTCCACTGAATGCCTAGAAACTACTTTGTCATAGTCTGGAGAAAGCTGAGGAAAGTACTTTTTGAGTTACAGGTTACTATAAAAAGGCCTGACTGTAAGGTTTTTGTTCTTTCAGCTCAACATCACCTTGTTACCAGCCAATGGGATTTGTCTCCCAAATTTCTGACCCTTGGAAAGTCCTGGTGTGCAATTACAAAGTGCAATTAACAGGTGCACAACTGCAGGAAAGAGCCAACGTGTGCACAGATCACTTGCCATCACTGACCAGGGGCAGCTGAAAGGTTTTCCTAAACCTCCCTGCTGTAAAAGAATTCCTCAGCCTCGAAATCTCTTATTAGGCAAAGTTTACTTACAAAGAGAATGTCTTGGTCTTGGATAATGGAGAGAGCTGTTCATCCAGGCTCCGGAACGCACTCTTCCCTGCACAGCTGTCTTCCCAACTCTCCTGTGGTCCCAGGGTATGAACAGCACTTACACCTTCCCTAAATCCATTGTGTACAGCAGGCTGGAAAATAAGGCCCTTCAGGTTCATGTTATACAATAATAGCAAAAATAAACCTATTCTGCTGGAAAGAACTTTGTTTATAATAACACTGCCTAAAGTAGTAATACATATAGAGTCATTTGGTTGCAAAGTGCACTTGAGAGATTAACTGAGAGCAAGAGGATTCCAGTTTCTCCTCAGAACAGAATGGGACACTAAAAAGGCTGCCAGGGAAAGCCAGACCAGGAATCATCTCTGATTTTCGTCTTTACACCTTATGGACTGCAAAGTATCTGAGCATCACTCACCTCTGCTAGGCCAAAATCAGGTGGTGGTTTCTGTATGACAGGGGAATTGCAGAGACCTAAGAAAGACACCAAAATGCCACAGATAATTTACAGAAAACAGGGCTTTTCCACAGGTTCTTCCTTTGCTGTCTAACAGCAGTTTGGCTATGGTCTAACACCACTAAAGATGCTGCATCCCTGAAAACTTACACCTGGAAGGCTCTACTTTCTCTTGGGACTGACACTGAAGTCAAAGTTCTCCTCTCTTTATTAAACACCACAAACCCCCCAGTAACAAGGGTGACACTGAACTGCACCTACAGACCTAAGGACTGTAACTCCTCCTCGAGCAGGCAGGTGGAGGTTGTGCTGCTGTGGCGGGAGGCCGAGGGTGTGTCTGCAAAGGGATCTGGGGGAGTCTGGGCCATGGCCTCCAGCTCAGAGAAGTCGATCAGGGTGTAGCTCTTCATGCGCCGTGGGGCTGCTCGGCACGCTTTGGGAACAGAGACAGAGTTAGCGAGGAGCCTCCAGAAAGGAATGGCACATCCATGGGTACAGGTGTGCCTGAAAGGTGAAAAAATTCAGGAATATTTTCTGTCAACTATATGCAAGAGAAAATGATGGTTATATAATATTTTTCCTGTGTTATAGGACTTTCTCCACGTTTATTCTCTGAAAAGCACTTCCCTCCCAAACCCCGCTCCCACCTGGCATGCGGGGCAGAGCTGCCGTGGGGTGCCGTGGGTGCTTCTCACCTGGTGCATGGGCAGAGCTGGCAGCTGAACCTACTCCATCCCCGTTCTCCTGGCTGGCCACAACCTGCCTGTACTGCCCCAGCGCCCGTGAGAGCTTGTCATTGGCTTGCAGGATCTCAGCTGGGAAACCAGAGAAGATACAAAATACTCATGTTCCAACAGGAAGGTCAGGACAGTTCCACAGTACTCCCCAAACTGCTCGTGAGGAAGGGACAGTGCAGCTCAGGAGCGAAGGCCAGCGGAGCAGGCTGCCCTCAGCTCTTCACTCGCCTTTCATTCCATTTTGCACACACGGCTGCTGATTTCAGGCCTCTCTCTCATTCATGAAGATCACTTTGAAATCTTATCCCATCTCTAAAGTATTCCTAATTTCTGCCATCTCTTCTGCAGTTTCTTGTTCTCCACAAGTTTTCCCAGTGTACTTGAGTCTATAACCCAGCACTCCCCAGCTGGAGAGCCATGGCACCCATGGGTATGAAAGGAAGGTGTGAGGTGCAGTTGAGGTCTCAGGGTTGCTATTTAAGATGTCTGTTCAGCAACCATTGCTTCAGTCAGGTTTTCAAGGCATATGGACAGGAATGAAATGCCAATTGTGGAATTCAAAGATTCTGCTCTTATCAAATTAACTCTACCCTAGCTGAAACCAGGATACCTTCCTTGGTATTACACTTAAAAATTGAAAATATACTTCCCTTTCTGTTTTTACAGAGAGGGAGAAGTTCAATATCTGGAAAGGCCTCAAAAGCCTTCAGTTCTCTGAACATCAGAACTCAAAAAAACTCAGAAAACCACCTCAGCTGGAAGAAATGGATTCACTGTTTAACTTCGGGCTCCAAGTGAAAATTAACAACTTCCTCAGAGATGAGCAAGAGGAGACCCAATGCCATTTCCCCTGGGTTTCATGGTGAGAGTGAAGAGCTTTGCCCACAGGGTACCAAATGCCCAAGCACTCCTCTCCCAGGGAAGGGAACCACGAGGACAGTATTGGCTCTTACCTAGAGCTTCCTCGTCAGCCACCGCCTCGCTGGCCAGGCGGAAGAGCAGCGGCCTGAGCTTCTCACAGCGCTGGAACAGAGCCTGGGGAGGAAATGTTTCACTGCTCAGGACATCCCAGGCAAACTCACACTTCTGTCTCTGCAATCACCTGCAAGTGAAGCTCCCTCTAGAAGAGGGATGAAAAAGAGCATTTATGCAGGAAAAAGAGCATTTACCTGTAGGGTCTCCTGGTCAGCTGGGGATAATTCATGTCTCCTGTAGTTCTCCAGTAACTCATCCATACGTTTGACATTCTCAGAAACCTCATTGATGGTGTTCACTCTTCGGGACACCTGAGCTGACTTTTCTTGTTCCTGTGATGAAAAACGAAAGAAAAGGAGATGATAACTTGGCTGACACAGCCAGTGCACGTGTTTGTCTGGAGCTCTCTGGGTCACACCTGGGGAGTTGCTTCCTATTGATACTGTATTGCAGGTAGAGAAGGCACAAAGCAGCACAGGTGAGAACGTGCCCCCAGCCGCCCCATCAGAGCACCCTGGCCGTGTGCTGTGGAATATGGAATTCATCTCACCACAGGCACGAGTGTGACTTCAAAATTTGAGCTGGTTGGTGGCTTCTGCCACACAGAACACACCCAAAATGACCACAGGGCTTTGTTGAACCAAATCTCCTACGTAAGCAGAGAAGTGGGATGCTCCTTCAGATGGAACATGCAAACAGACAGGCCAGATGTGCACACACACACTGCATGCAGGAAAGAGGCAGTTTTGTACAGAAGTGACTTTTTTCCACCTGGGAACTGAGTTTACTTTTGGAAATTTCCTACCACTACTGCAGTACTATTGCCAAGGTCTCATTGACATGGAAGTGTCCTGCTGTATGCACATTCACATATTCCCCTCTTCCTGGCAATGGCATATTTTAGGGAAACAAAACAAAATGATCCCATGCTGTAAATTCAGAATATTTTGGAAAGACTGAACATGGGCCCTCTTCTGGGGCTACAGTACAGAGAGTCTCCTGTCAAAGACTGAATGGCCAAGTTCCCTCCCACCCTCCCTGGCTGCAAAGAGGCTTCTCCCAGGAGTTCCCACCTCTTTAATCACGCTCTGGATCAGGCGGTTGGCTGCCTGCAGGTCCTCAGGGTGGCTGCTCTTCAGGAGCCTGGCCAGGAGCTGTCAGGGCAGGGATGGGACAGCAGTGAGCAGCAGCCTCTGGGCACAGTGCTGCAGGCACACATCACACATGAGAGACACCTGCTGCAGGAATGGTCCTATAATCCTGGAAATACGTCAGATCCTGTCCCATAATATAATCCAGGTTATATTGCTGCCTGCATACACTGGCTGTTCAGGATTAGGAACTCTGGCTCTGCAGAACTTCTCTAACACCTGGAGAAGCCCTCCCTTGGGGAGGTTTCACGGAAACTGACATTTTTCTGTAAAAAAGTTTCACTTTTTACTAAGCAAATATTTCTGACAAAGCCTCACAGAGTTCTCTAGCTGTTACACTGCAGGAAGGACCAGTATTACTCTAATATAGTCTGTCTGAAACAGCAGGAGCTCCCAAAATATTACTGATCCTCTTTTTTCATCAGTACAAAACAGGGCAGGGCATGAAGACTCTACGGTTTACCTTGGATTTCTCTTCATCTGTGTCAAAAATAGAATTCTGAGGTCTTGGAGAAGGGGGAGGTAAAATTTTGTCTTCTGGCAGTTTGGGATCTTCTTTTACAATCCCTGGAACAGGTAACAGTAGCTGTTCAATGATGCCCAAGCTGCAGAAACCTCGATGCTCAACAGGGCATGAGGTTTTGCACAGATTTCTGGATTAAAGTACCACTGAGGACTACTAAATATAATGGAATGAATGAAAAATCCATCCCAGGATCCCTCTGAACTCATCTCTCATAACCCTGGGAGAGTATTCCAGGGCAAAGATCACTTCTGAGTTTGTCCTGTACTTTTTCCCTGCACACAGTGTGAACAGAGGCCTCCAGACTGGTCTGGGCTGTGGCTCAGGAAGGCTGTTCTTTGGAAAATCCCTTTAAACAGTTCCATGCATCCTTCAGAACCCAACCAGCCTGGGAAGTATGGCCTTTGTCCCTTTTCCTTACAAACAGCATGTTATGAAAAAGCTGAGTCACAAGCTGATGGGGGCAGATATCTGTGGGGGAAACCACGGGCTTGGGAGGCGAAAAAGGAAACTGAAATAACAGAACTGAACCTTGTTTCTTCAGCATCTGATAAGCATCCTGGATTTTGACTTCCTGAGGAAACCAGACTGTCCAACTGAATATCACTTCTGTGACCCTTGACTTGACTTTTTCTGAAGACCAAATTCCATAGTACTGAAAACAAGACAGTAAAGAAAGAAAAAAAAGTTTAAACCCAAAGAATTGGTGCCAGATCTGGCACAGGGATCCAGCCCCAAGGAGTTTATGTGCAGAAACCAATGATAAAATGGATTCCTGTGAGTTTATTCACAGTGCTGTCAACTGTGTATCTTGGGGTTAGGAAACAGTTTAGAGCTGTGGCTATAAACTCAAGGAATGCTATGGAGTGTATGACAATCACACATGTTCTGTAACATCAAAATTAAACCTCTTCAAACCTCTCTGATCAGTTATTGAATCCAAAATCCAAAGCAGGTTGTTTTATTTCAGTGAAAACAGTTCTGTGCTTGACTTTAAACACTCCCCTTAACTGCTGCAATGCAATCACACCACTGGCCTCAGCTAGCCCCAGACACACAAAAACTGAACAAAACCAGAAACGAAAGTTATTGTCTCTTATCAGCATCTGGGTGTCTTCTCCAATTTCTCTCATTATTGCCTATGAGCACTCTTTTTATTACAAAAACACAAACCTCCCCAAGACCAGGCATGTCAAACTCATTAAATGATACTTGTCCTCTCAGAGCAGTAAACAGAATTGTCTTCAGTGATATATACTTTAAATTCTGTGGTTTCACTGAAATCCTGTTCCCAAGCCTGAGACTGAGACAAGGAGTTTTGTTCTTCAGTTGAGCATTTCTTTGAAATCAGTTTTTTGCAGCTCTGCCTTTGAGCTGATGCAATGGAAAATGAAACATGTACCAGTGGTAAATGTGTGCAGGATCCACCAGAAAGGGAAACTGATGGCTGCGATGCCAACAGGGTGTTTCAGGCAGGCCCAGGCCTACCCCAACGAAGAGGAGCATGGCCAGAAGATCCCACTGCCTCTGATAAAGCAGAGCTGCATTTCTTATCCTGAAATGCCCCATAGCCACCATCACCTACCTTTGGGGAAAGCACTTTAATCAGCTCGTTCAAAAACCTGAATTTTGCCATTTCACTGTGAAATCTGTCACCACAGTTGTTCACACAGGTCTCCAGCACCTGCAGAAAACAAAATGTTACCAACAAGAACTGAACACACAAGGCTTGGGGAGCTTTCAAAAACTTTGTCATTATAATACTAAATCTAAGAACCTTCTGGCACTGCACTCATGAATACAAGATACTGAGAAAGTCATGCAGCAAGAACATGTTTTATTCCTTCATCCAACCTTCCTAAGAAGCACAGTTAAGACCACCTGCTCTATTCTACTCATCACTAACAACTTTTGAGCTATTGCCTCTGTGGTGGGACACAGCTTACACAGCCAGAGCCGCAGACCAACGAAACACCACAGCAGAGCAATGTGGGGAGGCACAGAGGCAGCTACTCCCTCCACTGTGCTCTGGTTTCTGTATTCCTTGTGCAAGGGAAAGTTAAAAGGGAGAAGCATCCAAGAGAAAGAGAAAGACATCAACATCTAAGAGAAAAGGAAGAGAGAGCTATCCTGTCTGCTCTGCTGTTCTACCTGCCAGACTGTTTCCAAGTGACTGCTTTGTGTGCGCATCAAGTACTTACTGTGAGAGCATGGAGAGCTTCCCCCTCCTGAGGGGACTGGATTTTGTGTGCCAGCAGCCTCAGCGCAAACAACGGGCTGGGGAAGAGCAAAGCAAGTCACACCATGCACAAGTTCCCAGGAAAAATAAATGCTGCTGGCTTTGGTCTGCAGAGAAGAGCAACTTCTGGATTCACAACAGGACAGATACCCTTCCTTGGGCATGACGGCGGCCAGGGACACGTGCACACGCACAAGAGGGGAATTGGTGATCCCAGCACTGCCCCTCAGCCATGCCCAGGGGTTGTCCTTTGGGAAGGAGCAGCAGGGACAGGCTGGGGAATGTCCATGGGCAAGCACCACCAGACCTGGCTCTCTGCAGCTGCAGGAGCTTTGATAACAGCCAGGGTACCCCGTGCCAGCTCCTGGGCACGAGCTGGGTGCCAGACTATGAGCTCTGAGCTCAGTCTGCTCCAAACAGAGATGATCACTAAGGTTTGACAGGTCATTCACTTAATGAGTCCCTGCTACTTCCCACAGAGCCCAGACTGTCAGCTGGAAGGTGGGGAAGTCTCAGTAGAGATCCTCCACCCATCTGGAAGGAAAAGCTGAGGCTGAGCTCCCTCGGGGCTTTCCTGCAGAACCCCACAGCAGGAATCCTTGGCCAGATTCCTGAGGGGCTGCTGAGGGCATGGCCAGCAGGATCGGCTGCCCGGTGGGCTCCAGCAATCAATGTCAGAGCCCACTCCTAGGTATCACCCTCCATCACATTGGCAAATACCAATTTCCAACTCATTTCCACTCCCGGGAGCAGCAGAGCCCAGCGAGCCCCCTCAGCTCCCCACACCGTGGCCCCAGGCCCCATTCCCACAGAGCCGTGAGGGAAGCTCAGAGCCAGACACAGCCTGGACGAACACAAAGAGCTGTCTGTCTGCCTTACCCCTCCGTGTCAGCGTTCACCTGGTCGCAGAACCGCTGGATGCATTCCCAGTTTTCCTCAGAGGTACTCGGGTCAGTGGCCTCATCTTACAAAGGGAGAAAAATAAGAGAGGAAAAAGGAAAGCGCGGCCTCAGTGCGAGCGAGCACTCAGGGCAGGAAGCAGCTCAGATCTCTCTGGTGCCGCTGCTCCAGGGCTTTTGGCAGCAGAAAGGGGAGATCCAGGACGAGCAGGAAACAGCTGTTACTAAAATTTGCCTAAAAATATAGTCCCAAGCACACACTTAAAGTCAAGCACAGCCTGACAACAGCAGATGCTGCTTTTAGCATGAGAAACTTCAAAACCATTTACAGGCAGCTCTCCCGGGACCACACTGCAAAACTTGTTGTGCTGGAACACAGGCAGTTTACACTTTTGCACAGCTAAATTACGGGGGGAAAGTCTTTTTTTGGCTTTATCCACTCCCCAGCCTGTAACTCAGCCAGCTTTGGGGGCTGAGGATGGACAGGACAGATGGGGAAAGGGACAGATGCAGCGAGACAGCACCCACATCACCCTAACGGGGTTCCGTGATGCCGATGGGCTCTTCCCCACGGAGATGAAGCTGGTCCAGTGCCCACCCAGTTTGGAACAGGCACCGGAGCCAGCGGCCAAGCCAGCCCCGACCCCCAGAGCCCAGCCCCACTCACTGAGCCACCGCTCCAGCTGCCCCGTGCCAGCCATGGGCTCCGTCCGCTCCGCCCCAGCAGGAAGCGGCTCCACCGCCCCCGCGGGCAGCCCACGTGAGTTTTCGTGGCGTGGAAGTGTTCGCTGTGGGCGTGGGCTCAGCACAACACCCCGCCACCAGCCCTCCAGAGCTCCTCCCCTCACCGGCGCGCAGAGTATTGGTGAGAACGGAATCAAAGTCACCACATTAATTTAATAATTAAAAGGGCATCAGACAAAAGAGGAAAAAACATCCCAATCTCCTGATCAGGGATATTTTTAGCAGAACCACGTGCATGACACAGTACACAGGGAGGAGTCCCCCTCTCCGAGCAGCTCACGCAGCCTGGTAGGAGACCAGGGCAGCTAAGAGGGCAACAGCTATAATATATATCTGTTTATATATATATATATATATATATATATATATATATATATATATATACACCTGCCCATGGTATTTATTGGGGAACTGTGTTGTGTAGCTGTAGGTACCCTGCAAGGCCCTCTCCAAAAAGAATCTGATCTGCTGCTATCTGAAGTTCAGTTACTTTCTGTCCATATGGTGTGAATTTAAATGCTGATACATGTCTTTTTCTCCCACCCTGCAAACCAGGCTCCTTGCACGAGGTGACAGTAGGATGGCGTTGAATCTGGATTTGGTTCCTCTCCCAGACGAAGTGGCTTGTGCTTAGTGCAGGGTCATACAGGCATGGGAACAGCACAGACACCTGCCTGGCCTAAAGCCCAGCTCATCTGATCAGAGATGATCACACAGGTGCTGCCTGCACCCTCCGAGTGCACACCTGGCAGCATCACCAATGTCCCGTATCAACTGGACAGTGCTCTGTGTATCCGGCCGCACACTTCCTCAGCTCCCAAAGTCACCATCATCTCGGCAACGCTCGGGCCGTGCTGCAAACACAGAGGGAGTCACTGAACACATGGAACTGAAACTTCCCGGCACGTGTTTGTGCATCATGGTGACTGAATCCATGGAGCAATTTGCTCTTGGATCGCTGCCAGACTGAGGGGGGGGTCATTAGCAGCTCAAACAAAGGCTTGGAGTTTCTCCTCCTGAAGGCAAATGCCAGCCCTGGTCAGATGGACCTGAAGGATTAGCACCAGAGCTGAGCCAGGATTAGGCTTTGGAGAACTTTTGTAAAACTTGGGTTTGAGCTCTGTGAAAGCCGATTGCACATAATCTCAGAATTGTTCTTTTTACCTGCCGCCCGCTGAGCACCAAGCGGAGGAGCTGCATCATGCTGCTGTACTTGGTCTCTCTGGTTTGCTTCTGGAGACTTCTCAGGTCTTTGTTCAACTCCTCCACAGTCAAGGCAGCTGCCTGCCTTGTCATGAGCCTTTAGGAAAGAAGGTGTCCTTACAGTCTGGGGACATGAAAACCACAGGATTCCTAACTCTCACGCCTGCCCTGTACCCGGGGTGCTCCCTCTGCTCACAAGAAGCAGAGCTCATTCAAAGGACCAAGTTTAAACCACAGAATTATGCCACAGATGTGGAAATCCATAGAAAAAGCAGTAATTCTGACTGGTTTTTAAAGAACACAATTTTCAGAGATGAGAAGCCATTGCTGCCACTACTCAGCTCAGACAGCAGCACACTTACCCTAAAACTAGTTTTCCTATTTCATCTACTTCTGCAGAAATTGTTTGTAGCTGCTGCCGGGACACCGAGGGCCTGACCCACAGGTAAGAGTAATCACTCGACACCAGATTCTTCAGGAGGCTTATGTGACCCTAGGGAAAGAAAGCAAAGCTGGCAGGGCAGAGGGCTGTGCTGTGGAGGAAGCAATTCCATCCAGCCTGGGCTTCACAGCAGTGTTCACACCTTCACAGCAGTGCCCTCGTGCTGACAGCAAGGTAGCTCGGTTTTCCACCCCCAGAGCCCCCCGGAGTGAGTGGGGACACAGAGGCAGCTCAGAGAGCATTGGCTGTCCCTGAGGTGCTGAGCAACATGTGGCTGACTCGGAGCTAGCTGGGGAAGTGGCCACTTTTCAGCATGCAGTGGGAAACCACACGAGTCACCATCCTGTTGCCATGTGCAGCCTTCACACTGGGACAGCTGGGTCCCTTCCTGCCCGTACAGAGGGCTTTATCCTTCACAAGGAATCTCCCAGATACTCCAGCAGCATCCCCGGAGCAGACTGGGAACAGCTGGAGTCACCTTCCCCCTGCGAGCACTCAGCCCCTTCACCAAAACCCAGGCTCCTGACACAAACCCCACTGGTGTCTCCAGGAGCTTCATCCCTCTTGGCAGAGGCTGCTTGGACTTTGCTTCCAAGGCCCAGAGCAGCAGCAAAGCAGAAGCACCTTATGCTGTCCTGTCAGCAAAGGGGAGAGATGAGTGGGAGAGGCCAGGAGAGGCCTCTGCTGGCATGAGGGACCTGCACGCTGTCATGAGGGACATGGGGGCTGGAGCTTCCTTCCCAAGTCAGCTACTCCCTGGGCTACAGGACAAGGGCTCTTTGGAGGTTGTCAGCTCATCTAGACAAAGCCACAGCTGATCTTATCCAGTACTACCCCCCATTCAGTTCTGAGTGGGAAGCAGAAGGGTCTTTCAAAAACATCCTGCAATTCCATGATCACTTCCACGGCAGGGACACATCATCCCTCTGCTGAGGGAGTTCTGTGCTGGCTCGGCAAAGTAGGGATGAGTTTAAGACTGCAAAGACCACCAGGACATTCACCAGGCCCCTTCCCACAGCTCAGCCGCCTGTATCAGGGGATTTTGGCAGCTGGCTGGCACACAGCCACCAGAGCTGGCCGTGACAGCTGTGTGCAGGTTGTGCCACAGCAGAGCTCCTATCACAGCCCAGGGCTCAGCTGAGTCTTCATCCAGGAATCTCCACAACACCTCAGCTCCCAGAATGGTAGCACAGTGCTCTGTCACTACTCATACTTTTCTCAGCAGGAGGACTCGCTCCACATATTCATCTTCCAGAACATCTGGATCCACTTGCTGATCCCCATAGACGAGCTCCACCAGCCCCTGCAGCTCCCTAACGAGCCTTTGGCGCAGCCCTTGGTTCTCAATGTGACGGGTGAGGTGAACCCTGTAACAGAGAAAAGACCTGCTTTTGGATTGCTTTGGGTTATGTTGGATCTTATCACCCCAACCACATTTCACAGAAAGCACAGAATATTCTGAGTTGGAAGAGACCCACAAGGATCATCAAGTCCAACTTTTAAGTGCATGGCACATGTGGGGACTGAACCCATGACCTTGGCTTTATTAGCACCATGCTCTGACCAACTGAGCTAAAACTCAGTTAGAAGTGCTAGAAAAGCAACACTAAACCACGGTCAGACACTCTACAAAGAAGCATTTAGCTCTGGTGCCCCACAGTGAACTGATGGTGAGACCACTCTAAGCAGCACATTGTCCTAGCAGCACGAGTGTACTTGCAGAGGAACTTTTCAGAAGCATTAGCTCTTTTTAGATGTTATTTTCTTATGTTATAAAACTAAGATTTTAGATCCTCCCAGCTACATCCACCCTCTGCCTAGATTTCCAATGTTGCCAGCCGCAGTGCACAGGATAGGAGGCAGGAACGGTGTGAGAAGAAACTTATGTTTCTTCTTAGCACAGCCCAAAAGCTGCTGCACCAGAACCATGCTTGATCCAGCAAACAAAACCTCCAGGCAAAGCCAAGTGCTAGGAATAAATTCTCACTGATGTGGTACTTACTACATTTTAAAGCTACCACTAATATTTTACCTGTTGAATTCTGGGAGAGCTTCCAGGTCCAGAAGAGCAGAATGGGTTGTAATTCTGCCTACTTCAAACTGGGAGATCAGCTCCTCCAAAGTCCTCCCCATCTTCTTCTCTGCAACACAACCCAAACAGAATCAGAGGGGTGTGTGCTCCCACACAGAACAACCACCACTCTCCTCACCACAGGCCTCGGGCACGGGGCCAGGCCAGCAGCACACTGAGGAAACGTGACACAAGACAGCCACCTGTGCAGTACCAGTAGCAGCAGGGACATCCTCCAGCAGGCAGGAGGGAACTGTCAGCAGGCACACACGGGATGCTGCCCTCTCCCCAGGAGCCTGCTCTACTCTCAAGGCACCAGGAACTGGGACATTCCGCTTGGCTTCATCACCTTCCTCAGCGGAACACCTCCACCTCAGTCAGCCAGAGAGAAGTAACACTCAGCTAAGAGGCTTCGCTGCCCAAGGAAGATTTCATTCCCAAGCAGAGCTCTCTGAACACAAGTTAATTTGTGATCCCCACACAGCAAGAACCACAAAAGGAGACATTGACTCAATTCCTCATGGTCTGTCAGGTTAAAGGAGAAGTGGCACAGGTGTCAGACAACACTGCAATTATTAACCACAGAATGCAGTTTTCCCAAGAGTTCACAGTTGCTCAACCTTGAAGTGAGGGTTTTCCCAAGGGGGAACCCATTAAGCATCAGACTCAATTTTAATGGCTGAACAGCAGCAGAAAGATTTCCACCATTCCAGCTCCTTTCACAGGAGCTTTGCAGAAGCCCTGGTGGCACCCCAGTGACTGACTGGTTACCTTACACCCATTTCCTGACCCCTTCAAACACTGACAAAGTTCTCAGCTATTAAAATAAAACCAGCCCATGCCACAAAGTCAGCATGAAGTGACCTGGCAGGCAGGAGCTTGTGGTGTTACCTGTGAACCCTGAGCCGCAGTTGGTGACAATGTCCACCAGTGCCTCTGGCAGGAAGCCGTCCCGAGCAAAGTGCTCCAGGAAGATGTCCCCCTGCCTCTTGGACAGCTTCCCACCATCCTTGTTCAGCAGCAGTGGGAGGTGGCCAAACTGAGGGGGCTCCCAGCCAAAGGCTTTGTAGAGGAGCAGGTGCTTGGAAGTTGAAGTCAGCCACTCAGTCCCGCGCAGGACATGGGTGATGCCCATGTAGTGGTCATCTACCACATTTGCCAGGTGGTACGTGGGGAAGCCATCCCCCTTGAGAATCACGGGGTCACCTTCCACCTCAGCCACCTCATGCTTGTTCCAGCCATAGACCAGGTCCTGGAAGGGTTCCACCCCCTTCTCCAGCCGGAAGCGGATGACGCAGTCAAGGCCCTGTGACAGCTTCTGGGCCACTTCCGTGGGTGTCAGGTGCCGACACCGGTTGTCATATCTTTGGCAGATGAGAACAAAGGTTTCCACTCAACACAGGCCAACACCATCAGCCATTTTTACATTCCCAAAACTCTAAGCAGATGCCTGAATTTTAACTGTAACCCGCCCACTACACATCCAGTCAAACACCTCATCTCTGGAGGGTGACACATGGCTTCTCTCTCTACGGGCAGCGAGGCACAATCCCATTGCAAAGTGGCTTTTTGCAAGTGCGCAGCCCTGAGAGACCCGCGTGGGACAGGGACAGGGACTCATACCGTGGGGTCTGCTGGCTGCGCAGAGCCTCCCTCCGGAGCAGCTGCAGGCGCTGTGGGGTGCAGAAGCAGCGATAGGCAGCCCCACTGTCCAGCAGCGCCGCGCTGGCCCTGCGGTACAGCTCCAGCCTCAGCGACTGCACGTAGGGCCCAGCGGGGCCGCCGCGGCCGGGGCTCTCATCCGGGGGAATACCTGGAACACCGGCACAGCAGGACTTGAACAGCTGGGCTGTCAAAACAGCTCATACAAAGGCAGAGCCAAACCCACCCTCAAACTGAGTACTGTTAGAAAGATAAGGTTTCAGTAGGTGAAAAATGAAAGATGTTTCTAAATACCTGCCCAGTCCAACATATCTTCTATTCCTTCTGCAGCTCCGGGCACCACCCGATTCTGATCTGTATCCTCCACTCTTAAAATAAAGGTCCCTTGGTATTTTTTGGCAAATATGTAATTGTACAAAGCAGTCCTAAGGCCACCCAAATGCAGAAAACCTGTAGTCGTGGGGAAATCAAAGGAGACTGTCACACTGAAGACCCAGAGAAGAGTTCTAAATATGAGCTGGAAGGGCGATGGATGCTGCCTACGATAGTAGCGTTACCGAGGCGGGAGGTGACCGCACGAACACAGCTGCGGGGGCACAGGCTATGAAAATAACTTATGGATGACTGCTCCCACGAACAGATTCCCTGAAATGACCGGGAAATCCGTTATAAGCTGGCACATGCCAGGAACAGCACTGCCACGGTCGACTAACAGTGACCCCGCACAACCAGGAGGGCACCGGGACACGCTGGCAGGGCGAGCTCAGGAGCTCCGGCAGGAGCATCAACCCCTTAGCTCTCCAGGAAGCCAACACCCACCTTCCCCACACCCGCCCCTCGAGAGCCCGAATAGATGTTTTCCAACCCAAAGCCCCGCCCCCGCCGCAGCGGAGCCCCGGGGGACGGGCAGGGGCGGGGCTGCCGAGGGGCTGGTTACCTGTGGGGCTGGGGCCGAACCGGACCCGCGGCCCCCGCCCGGACCCGGATCCGGATCCGGATCCGGACCCGGACCCGGACCCGGACCCGGACCCGGACCCGGACCCGGACCCGGACCCGGACCCGGACCCCGATCCCGCCGCGCAGCGCAGCGCGCGCAGAGCTCGCGCCATCCCGCCACGCGCCCACGTGGCCGCGGCGCCGCTTCCGCCCGGCCACGGCAGCCAATCCTTGCGCGCATCGCGGCTGGGGGCGGGGCGTCCCTTAAAGGCGCCTCCACCCGCTTCCTCCGGTCGCGCGAGGGGACCGCGACCGCCGCCACAGGCCCGGCAGCGCGGGGGGGTTCCGGTGCTCGGGGAGCTGAACGGAGGGTCCGGCGCCCCTCCCGGCGCAGCGCGGCCGGTGCTGCGGGGGCGAGATTTGGGGGCTCGCACCGCCCCCACGCTGAGGGGCGGACGGGGGGCGGCTACGGGAGCCGGCGCGGCCCAGCAACAGCGGCGGCGGTGGCAGCGTTTCCCGGCGTGCCCCGCGGCGGATTTGTACACAATCATCATGGCCGCCGCCGCTGCCGCCGCTGATGGTACGAGCGCGGCGGGAGCCCGCGGTGTCGGGAGCCCGCGGTGTCGGGACCTCGCGGTGTCGGGACCTCGCGGTGTCGGGAGCCCGCAATACCGGTGCATGGGGCGGCGGGGCGGGCTGGGAGGCGCCGGCGCGGGAGCCGGCCCCGGACACGCTGCGGGAGGCGCTCCGGGGCTGGAGCGGGGCCGGGCCGGGGCAGCGTCCCGTGGGCCAGGATCTTCCTGTCCGCTCCCCACAGGTGCCGAGGAGCCGGGCATGGAGGCGGAGCCTCAGGAACTGCCGCTGGGCTGCGGCGGAGGGGGCGGCTTGCCGGCGGCGGGGAGGTCTCCGGAGGGCGAGGAGCGCCAGGAGCCCCCGCAGGCGTCTGTCAGCAACGGCGGCGATGAGGGCAGCGGGAGGGAGCTGGTGGAGCTGAAGGTGATCTGGAACAAGAACAAGTACGACGTGAAGTTCTGCCTGGACAGCACGGGAGCCGAGCTGAAGCAGAAGATCCACTCGCTCACAGGTCTGTCGGGACCGCCGCCGCCTCCCCCGCGCCTCCTTCGCGCCTCCCTCGCCGCTGCCGCGGGCTCCTAATCGCTGTGCTTGTCTCTAGGCCTCCCGCCGGCCATGCAGAAAGTTATGTTCAAGGGACTTCTGCCAGAGGAGAAAACGTTGCGGGAAATCAAAGTAACAAATGGAGCGAAAATAATGGTTGTGGGCTCTACCATCAACGATGTGCTAGCAGTAAATACACCCAAAGAAGCTGCTCAACAGGAGGTCAAAGCTGAGGAAAACAAAAAGGAGCCACTTTGCAGACAAAAGGTTATTAATGTCTCAATAATTGCTGGCATGGGGGAGCGGTAGGATTTACGTGGTTCTCCTGCAGAGAACTGTTTAGTCCAGCAGGGACTGGGGCTTTGCAAGACTGCTTGTGGTGCCAGGCACAGCCGAGCATTTTGGCTAAGAAATGGAAGTGTTTGATGGATGTTAGTGCAAACACAGTCCAAATTAACTTTGTCTAAAACATAACTAATTTTTATTGGCACAAAATAATTTGATCTCCAAAAACTGCTTAAAATGAACACCAAGAGAGCAGTTCCCTCAGCTGTCCCAGCCCTGATGGGAATGTGGGTGTTTAATTCTCCTCTCACATTTTGGAGCACAGTGCAGTGAGGCTGGTTTGGTGGTGCTGCAGTGTGGCTGGTGAAGGATTGCCAGCTCAAAGTATTACCAGCCCTGTGCCTTTCTCAAAATAAATTTGGTTAAAATTAAGTAGTGCCTCTATGAAGCATGCTGTTGGTTTTCTGTGATTTATTGCAGTTCACACTCAGTGTCAGTCCCATCATTTCTTAAAGATGCTCAGCCAGGTACAAGCTGTGAGTGTGAATTTAAAAGTTACCACTGCTCTAATCCATTCTGGTTTGGTGCTGGGTTGCACTGCCAGTCACAGAGGGCTTCTGCCGTTCACTGGATGTAACAATTCGGTTTTTATAGACATGTATTTATGTGTGTGTGTATTTGAGAAGGCTGATACCCTTGGCATTATATTGGAGTTCTGTTCTTTTTGGTAATTTCTTGAGAGTATATTAGAAAGTGCACAATAAGTTTGAAAAGAACTGATGCCCACGGGACAGATGCCTGTGAACAGCCCTCAGCTGTCTCTCAGTGCCATTGGGATGTAGTCGGGGGAGCAGCTGGAAGTACATTGCAAAGCTTTGTAATGTTTCTGTGAATTTAATTCTCTTTTTATATTGTAGCAACACAGAAAAGTATTGGATAAAGGAAAACCTGACGATGTGATGCCTTCTGTCAAAGGTGTGCAGGTGCGTGAATAAGGTCTTGAGACACTCAGAATCAGAAAAGAGACTTCTTTGTGATTTGAGACCTTTCCCTGCTGATTCAGTCATTCTTTGCTGTCTTAGCAGAAAGCTGGAAAGATGGATGGTCCTCATGCTTAAAAAGTTGAGAGAATGTAGCTTTTCTGTCCCAGCCCCTGCCCGTGACTGATTGTGTCTCGTTGCAGGAGCGTCTGCCCACGGTGCCGCTGTCTGGCATGTACAACAAGTCAGGGGGGAAAGTCAGATTGACCTTCAAACTCGAGCAAGACCAGCTGTGGATTGGTACAAAAGGTGAGCACCTCTCAGCCTCGGGGATGAACAATTGGTGATTAGGCTGTGACTGAACTGCGTGACCTAGAAAAGCTTCTCCTCTGACTGAGTTGTGTTTAGGGAATAATGTTGGTATTGCAGTGCTTCAAAAAACTTTGTTTCCTGTTCTCAGGTGCCATTCTCCCAGGTCATTGAATAGTACTTGATATTCCACATCAGTTCCTGAAAAACTGGAGTTGAGTGGTGCCAGCAGACTGGCCCAGTGTGCTGTTCCTGGCTCCAAATGTAAACAATAGTATTTGACACTTCTGGCATATCTCAAAAGCACTCCATAAGCATGGATTTGATGCCAGCAGTACACAGGGGCTCAGTGGCTTAGCCAAGACTTGGAAGGAAAACTCAGAACTGGGATAGAAACCAGGAGTGTTGGCATCTCCGGCACTCTCTGTCCTTCCAGCCAAAATTATGTCTCGTCTCAGTAATGCACAACTGTGGTGCTGTGCAGAGGGGTTGGTTTGCAGTCATGAGTGGTGCCAGGAGGAGCTGGGAATGACGTGGGGATAACGTACCTTGCTGAGGATGTCTCTGTCCTGGTTTTGGCTGGGATAGAATTGGTTTTCTTCCCAGTAGCTGTTTTGGATTCAGGATGGGAGTAATGCTGATAACAGCGGATGTTTTGGTTGTTGCTGCACAGTGCTTCCCTCAGTCAAGGACTGTTTGGTGTCTCAGACTCTGCCTGTGAGGAGGCATTCAAGGAGCTGGGTCAGGACAGCTGACCAGAGCTGGCCAAAGGAGTATTCCCCACCACAGAGCGTCATTCCAGTATCAACTGGGGGCAGTTGGCTGGAAGGGACTAGTCACTGATGGGGGACAGGCTGGACATTGGTCAGTGGGTGGGGAGGAGCTGTATTGGGCATCACTAGTTTCTTTGGAGTTTCTTTTTAATTTTATTTTATGACTGTTATTATTACCAGTAGTAGTAGTAGTACGTTTTACATTGTTTCAATTATTAAACTGTTCTTACCTCAACCCATGAGTTTTTTACTTTTTTCCCCAGTTCTCCTCCCCATCCCAGTGGGGCAGGGGGAGTGAGTGGCTGCATGGTGCTTAATTGCTGGCTGGGACTAAATGGGACACTGGGATCCCCTCACCTGCCAAGGAAGCTATGCTCCTTCAGTTTGACTAGAATGGGCAGTATATAGTGATGAGCAAGAGGGATGAAAGTGCTTGCTCACTGTCCCAGTAAAGTAGCCTAATTGGATGGTTATACTGCCTCCAGCTGCTACAGTAGTTCCAAAGTAAGCAGAAGTGTCAAAAGTTTTTGACCCTTTCTTTGTAGGACAGACTTGACTGTGAAGATTTTTTCTGGCTTTAAAACCTCTCTTGATGCCAGCTGCAATGATTTCTCTCCTGGGTGAAGTGATGGAGCAAGGCATTGGGCCATGTTTTTCCTCAATAGGTTGGGTAGGCAGATTTTTCTGTTACTGGTCCCAGGTTCTAAATCCATGCACAGTATTTAGGTGATTAATCTCTTTCATCACCTTCCAGAAGAGTTTCAAGTATAGTGTTTCTGAGGTGTTCTACGTAGTGTTCCTAAAGCTGTGAATTTGATTCTTTGTGTAGTCATGTGTTTCCTGTAACCTGTTTCCCTACTTTCCCAAATTAGCAGCAGCTTGCTGCCTCTAGGGAATGGCTGTAATTGCTGGCTGTTATTGGGAAAAACTTCCTACTCTGAGAAACCCATGGCAGAGGCCAGCAGGTAAGGGCTGGAGTAAACACATCTGGGTGTTCACACAGCTTGTCATTTGCTGGCCCTGGAGAGTTGGAGCTGGTTCTTCCCCCCACCCCTGCAGCCTCCCTGGGCCTCACAGAGGGTTTGTGCAGGTGTTTGTAGTCTGAAGTTTGGTACAGGCAGATGTTCCCCAGTTGCTCTGTGTCAGTTGCACAGAGGCATTGATAATAGGATTTGTCTGTTGCTGGGATACTCAGAGCAGAAATTGATTTGGGGGATGCTAAAGGAGGGCAGAGTGGGGTTTCCTCTCATGAATGAAGTCACAGGTCTGAACAGGTAGTTCAGAGTGAGCTCAGTTACGGTGCTGAGGCAGAGAATATTTTTCCTTACATCACTGAGTTTATCTCCCTGTGTGCCTTCTGTAGGTAGGTGTGAGGTTTTTTTGGATCACAAATGAAATAGATCTATCTCAAGAACTCAGAGTTCAGTTTCTCCTTCTTAAAGTGTTTTGGGTATTCTTTGTCTTGTATCTGAGAAGGTAACTTTCGGCTGATGCTGAAGGCTTGAACTGAAAGGCAGGATCTTGGAATTAAGTGTTCAGAAAGGAGTGAGGACAGAGCTGACAGGAAAACTCTGCCCTGGACTATGTATTTTGTTGCTCTTGTCATTGCCTCTGGCTGGCTGACGTTACCCTGCCTTGTAATTGTAGTCTTTTGGGGGCTTCAGTTTTTCTTACTTGTTCTTTCCCTATTTACTCTTTTTTATTCCCTTCCCTGTGCTTCTCTGCACTCTGTGACAGGGTAAAGCCAGGCCTAAGCTTTCAGAGTTAGATCAGCCTATCTTTGCCGGCTTTCAGCCTTGCTTTTGAGAGTTCAGTATAATCCTTGGTAGTTAGTCCTGAATATTCTCCTACCTGGACTAGATTCCACTAGGGTGAGCATCCCTGCTGCTCTCAGGGGAGTTCCTTATGTGAAAACATAAAGTAAATCTTGGGATTTCCCATCACTCAGTCTAGGTCCAAATCATGAACACTGAAATACTTCCTGTGATGCAGGGGAACTGTGTGATGCACTTTTGGATTCCTTCACACTACTGGGGTGCCAGCTGTGGGATGTGTGGTGCTGCAGCCACCACGTCCTGGGCAGCAGGTATCCAAAACTCACCTGGAGGGTAGACTGTTGACCTGAGGAGATTTTGGCATTAATGGAGGTGGTGTATGAAATTAATATGAAATACTGCTTCCCCGCATGTCAGAAATAATACTTTGATCAATTTTAATGTAGAGAGAACAGAAAAGTTACCCATGGGGTCCATTAAAAATGTGGTGAGTGAACCTATTGAAGGCCATGAGGATTATCACATGATGGTGAGTAACAGCTCTACTTTAATCATAACCATCTAATTCCTTCACACAGTGCACACTACTGAGGCTGTAGGTCAGAACATGCTGGAGGTGGATGGTGGCTCCAGCTTTGTGGAGATGGGGCCATGGGCTCCTCTCACACTGTCAATATTTTGGGTCCATATTGAATATCTGCTGCTGTGTGGAAATCTGGACTGGTTTCACACAAACATGAAGTGCTTAAGTATAATTTTGTATCTTCTGACTGTGACAGTGTTAAACCAGTAAACATACTCACAACATAGCTCATGATTTCTTAATGGTAGTGATATTTTTTGCTACCTGATTTAATTTCTAGTTTCTGTGGTATTTATTTAAACAGGCCTTGATGGAGTTTAAGAAAAAAGGATTTGATGCTGTAATATTTTTCACACCTGTAATTTTCTGAACAACTGGCATGGGATCTGGCAAAGTTACATTTCAGAAGAGAACTGTGCTAATGTGCTGAATTTTTGGCTGTTTATTTTAGTCCATGGGGTTTTTTTAAGATCCTACTTTTCAAAGTACAGTAACTATTTTTTAATGTTGAAGTAAGTTTCTTTTCTATAAGAAGTCTGTTTCCTTCTGTAGGGGGAGGAAAGGGAAATGTTTTTCCTTAAAATCATGACCTGCAGAAGGGTGCTGCTCTAGTCTCTGTCCAAATACTTGATTTTTGACCACTCATGTAAGATGATGTCCTCTTCAGCACACGTTACAATATACTTATCTCACAGCAAGAACAGAGGCTCTGACATGCCGTGGTGCCCCTCTTCTGGGCATAGGAGAGAAATTGGGAAGAGGACATTAAGTCTAAATATAAAATCCTATGACTATAAAAACATGGTCATTGTCTTGTTTAGTTCCTGTTTGGCTTCTCAGCTTTGTCATTTCTTTAGAGACTCTGAGTTATGCTTCAGGTTGTCTACTAGAATAATTTCCTCATGTTCTTGAAACTGGCCAGGAGTTTTGGTTACTGTTGTGATGTTGTAAAAGGAAAGAGCTCGTGGTTTTCTCAGTGCTCTGCAGCTCTTGTTCTCTGGAATGCTCCTTTAATTGCCCACCAAAGAGCTGTAGGATGCCCTGAGTGCTGGAGGGAGCAGCAGGTGGGACAGGCTAGTCTGGTTTGGCAGTGGACGAGCTGTGCCTGTCCACTGGGACCAGCTCCTTGTTCCCATGTGTAAATGTTGTCATTTTTAATTGCAGGCATTTCAGCTGGGCCCAACAGAAGCATCTTACTACTGGGTCTATTGGGTCCCAACTCAGTATGTCGATGCAATCAAAGACACGGTGCTGGGGAAGTGGCAGTATTTTTGAAAGCACGCTCACCTCTGGCACAGGAAAATGACACAAATCTAAGGACACTGCTGGGAGAGGCCTCCAACATCCCTGGATGTGACAGTCCTGGAACTTACTATTAAAACATGCTAAACGAGGCATGGATGGAAGCCAGAGGTGATGTTCTTTCACCATTAGTTTACTTTTAACTTAAAGATTTCACCATCCCTTTTCTGCAGTCAGCTTCAACCATATTTAAAGCAAATACAATGGAAATCAATAAATCTTAATTCACAAAATATCGTGTGTAATACACTTAAATCTGCTGAGAGTTGATCTTCCAGTTTAGTTTTAAAAAGAAAATATTACAATGTATTATTGAGGATTTTTTACATGGTTTGAACAAAAACAAATATTTTCATAATCTTTCAGTTATCAGCATTAGACTTAATTTAGTTACTTGGTTGTGACTGGGACTTTGAGGAGCAGATTTTTAAGAATAAACTGTAGCAGTGTGCAGCGTTGCTGTTCGGTGAAGCCATATCCCGCTGGCCCTCCAGGGCAGCTTCCACTTTGGTAGCAGAACTAATTTTTTGTTTTAACCCAAAGATGCCCTGCTTGTTTGGGATTTTTCCTCACCTTTTCCTGACTCTGGCAGCTCCGGGTTGGTCTGTGTAGCGTGTGTGGAGCAGGTGAATTCTGCAGGGATGTTTTGCCATGGCAGGTGACCCAGTGCTGCCAGCTGTTCCTTCTCGTGCCAGGTCAGTGCTTCACCTCCTGCCCTGGGCTGCTACATTTTGGGAGCATTTTCTTGCTCGTGCATGTTGCAGTCCAGGATCATATTGCAACTGCTGCATTGACACTGAGCTGTTGGAATGGACACACCGTTGTGCTGCCTGGTGCGAGCAAGGGGACACAGTGACATGGACATGGATGGAAACACCGTAACGCTGCCTGGCGGGAGCAGGGTGACACAGATCTCCCAAAGGGAGGGAACCTCAGAGACCTTCCTGCCCTGTTCGGGGTGGGGGCAGTAGGGAAGAGAGAAGCTCAGATGCTGTTTTGGATTCTTAATAACAGCAGCAGTCTTTTCTGAGCTGGATTTGAAAATTTGTAGTGATCTTGAATTCAGTGAATCATATTTTAGATTAACTATCCAGCAAGTGATGTTTTGAAATGTAAACCACCTTCCAGCTTTTCTCCTGTTCCAGTTCACAAGAAGCCCTCACACCTCATTCTGTCAGAAGGAACGTGCTGCGCCTCGGGCTGTGATGCTCTGTGTGTCATCCCAGCCATCCATCCACGTGCCATTTCTCTCAGGTGTTGTGAACAGAGCCCTCAGCCCTGGACAGGTGCAAAGCCCATAGCAGATGGCATTGTGCAACCAGACTGGAGCAGTTCACACATCCCTGCTCTGCATTAGTGCTGGGGCTCGGTGCTGCTCCGTGCCAGTAGCTCAAACCCATGCAGAAACAGCCTTTTAGGAATAGCTAATCTGAATATGCTCCTTGAGGGAAGAGCCCAGTTGAAGCTCAGCAGGTGCAAATTCCCAAATGAATACTTACTTTATTTGTATTTTACTTGAGAGACTGGAAAACACATTGGCTTTCTGGTAGGTGTTGAGGTTACGTACTTCCCTGTAGCCTCTAGATAGCAGCTTTTAGTTTGTATTTTCTGTTAGAACGGCCACACAGTATGAGTTTTAAAGGTGTTTCATATCCTACATAGGAACTAGTGACGTGCTTGTTACTCTTGTAGCTTGAGGTATTTCCTTTCTGTGTACAAGCCAGCAGCAGTGTGTCCTGACATGAGTGGCTGAGGCCAGAAGAGCCGTGTCAGCTCCCTTGGCAGTCCCTGGAGCAGTGGGGGCAGAGGGGAGCTGGCCTGAGTTTACTGGTGACAATGTCATGGATGAAATGCAGCCATCACACTTGTGGTTTTCTAGTTGCCAGTTGTGGTGTTAAGGCTTAAATTAACAATTCGTTACCTGGTGGAAGGTATGGGCACTACAGGATAAGCAAAGGGGTGACACTGGCTCTTTCTGTCACCTGGGGCCATGTTGGCACTTGCCACCTTGCTGGTTCTGTGATGATCAGCTCCCATTTGTTCCTTGACGTGCTCAGACCTGTCTGTGCATCTGTTCATGTTCGTTTCCTTTCCTGTTCCTTCGCCCCCTTGCTCCTGGGGAGGGCATGTGCCCGACTTCCAGCTCCTCCCAGCTCCTTTGGCTTCTGTGCTGGACACAGCAACCAGGTGAGTAACTCTGGGGTGAGTGGGGACAGGCACCGACCCACTGCTGAGGCTGCCGGGGCACAGGGCAGTGTCACTCTCCTGCTGCTCCTTGCCAGAGGGGCACAGCTGCTCTGCGTCCTGGGCCAGGTACAGCCCAGCTGCTCAAAAGAGACTGAGCACAAACCCCTTGGTTACATACAAACCAGTTTTAAACATGAAGAAAATACAATACACTAAGAAAATGTGATCCTGTTTAGGTGCTTCCTTGCAGGTTGGTTTTGATTGGAAAAATGAAATTGTTTCATTTTTTTTGTTCTATGTGCAAAATTTGAATTAAAATACAGGAAAGTGACTTATAAATGCTTTAGTTGGTGTTTGTTGGCTCAGTATCCCAGGCTTCTTGGGACCTCTTTGAAATGAATATTCTAACAAATTAGCAGCACTACTTTTAAGATCCATTTTTTTTTCTGGGAATGATGTGGAGTTTTGTGTGTTCTGGTATACACCAGAGGCAGTTATTGACATTAAGAAACACCCTCTCTTTAGTGCGATAGCACCACAGTTGCCTCGCAGCTATTGCCTGCCTCTCTCTTGGCTTTGGATTTTGCTCTCTGGTCACTGTGACCATCCCAAGGCAGACTCGACATAACCGATGGTCCTGGGGAGGAGTTTGGTGGTTGGTCCTCAGTGAGACACAGTGTGTGAGTAAAGTGCAAGAACACTCGGCATTTGGAATTGGTGCTAAAGGTGATTCTGAGATCTGACATACAATTTTTGTGGGAAGTTAACAGTAACAGCTGCACAAAAGTGTATTTCAGCTGTATTGTATTAAATTACAATTTAACAGGATGTTTTTCAGCAGTGACTGGTTCCTGCTGTGTGTAGGTGTGATTCCCTGGGAGCGTCCTGGGGTGGCACTCCGTATGAGGTTGCACTGAGTGCTTTCTGGGTTTGCTGATTGCAGATTGAAGTATTCATGAGGCAAATGCAGGTTCCTGCAGGACACAACTGGTGTTTGCTGTTGGCTGCTCCCAGAGCCCAAGCAGTGTCCCCTCCTTGCTGCTGTCTTGGGATCCCTCCTGTCAGTCTCCCAGCTCCCCAACTTGTTCCATGACACTGAGTACCACAGCTCCCCTGTGTGCCATCCCTTCCCCTCTCCATCCCTGCCCAGCACTGCAGGTTTCTCCTCCTCTACTTGTCCCAAGTTCAGTATTCTTTCCTTCTCCATTTGTGCATCCCAAGTGTAAGCAGTCCCAGGATCACTACTTTGTTGGGAATGCAGAAGTGTTGTTGCTCAGCCTGGTTGGGGTTTGAACAGAGACTGTCTTACATAAGAGCTTGTGTTACTCACGTGGTTTCATACCAAGTTTAAAGTAAATTAGTAATTTCCATTAATGACATTGATGAGGAATGTGGACTACAGTCAGGATGTTCTGGTGACGGAAGAGAGTGATCTGGATTCAAAGGAGATAAGAAACTGTCACCACCACCACACTCTGCTGGTGCCACACACACCCTGCCCAGCTTGCACCTGCTGGCTGGTGCCCACTGCTCCTCCGTGCTCTAAGGGCCAAAGAGAAACAATTCCCTGCTGCTGCGCTGCCCAGGTGCCACGGTGGGGTCTGCTCTGCACCCCCTGCCCCACAGCCACGGTCCTGACCCCACCGGTGCCGCTGTCTTGGGCACAGCACTCCCTGCTCCCATCCTTGCAGGGCTTGTTTCCAGCCTTCTCTTGGTTTACTTTTCTTCCTTTGTAACTTGGTTTTTCCAGTGGAGCTGTTTACACCCTCAGTTCTGTCCTCCAGCCTTTCCCCACCTGTTACGATGCAACCGTTGGCTTTGTTAGTGAATGTCCTTGTCACCGAAGGGGAGCAGGGGACCAGGAGAGCCATAACAAGTCTTGTATGAAACGTGGCCATTTTACTTTCTAGCCAAGGATTCACCTTGGTAGCTCATGGAAGTTCACTCTGTCTTATCCATACTCAAAGCAATTAATTCTTTGGTTTTATATTAAAAAAAAACTTAAATATTTGTGTCCACTGCAGATTTATTTTAAATGGAATATGTGAGTACCATGTATTATGGTATTCTTAAATAAACTATTGCCTATTTTGGGGGGAGGGAGATGACAAATATTTAGTCTTAGATTTGCACTGCTGGATTTTTTAAGTGTAACCTTGACTGGTTATCCTGGTGTTTTATTCTGTAAGATTAGTCTTGAATTAAAGTTTGATAATTAAGTATTTCTGTGTTTGAGTGTTTCCATATGCTGTAGGTACTGAGCTACTTCCTCCTGCATGAACAGCTGTGAGCAAAGGGTTTGTAGTGAATTTCTTTGCGGGAAGATGGACACAGGCAGACATGGTGACATGTCAAAGCTGTGGATGCCCATCTCCCAGAATGGGGATTTGGGTGCTGCTGCCCTGTGCCACTGCATGCGCATGGGCTGTGAGTTACAGGATGATCTCTACCTCCCTGCCCAAAGCTGGGCTTTAATTTGCTTTTACATCAAGACTGGCCCAGTCCTGCTGGGCTGGCCCGCCCCTGGCTGCGGTTTCACAGTCCCACTCCCATTTAACAGCTCCCAAAGCTCGGGAGCAGCCCCAGTGCTGGGCTTTCAGCAGCCTCAGGTTTGTCACGCTGAACAGGCGCTGCTTGGCTTCGCCTCTACCTTTAGACACCTCCAGTCCCCCCAGCCAAAAAACCCCCATCTCCGAAACAGTGCAATAGCCCCAAATTTGCGCTGCCATTCTCCCAGCGTGTGCCAGGGGGCAGGTTCCTGTTCGGTTCAGTGTCCAGGTGTGCCCTGGCTGTGGCGTCCAGCATTCAGTTCACGCGGGGGTCCCCCCGCAGCCCCTGTTCCCCGCTGTCCCTCGGGAATAGCTCCCAGCCAGCCGCGCTCCCGGGAACGTGGGGCTGGGGGGGCTACAGCGGGGTGGCGGCAGGAGCCGGTCCTCTGCCGCTGCCGCCAGGAGGGCTTCGACCCGCGTTGCCGCGAGAGGAATTTTCTCAGCTCGGTGCCCGCGGCCGGGATGGGGCCGGTGCCCATGGCGGGGGGATGCGGGCGTGTACGCTTGAACCCGTACAAACGATCGGGAAGCCGCGAGGGGAAGCGGGGCGGGGAGGCCGATGGGCCCGCGGTGTCCGGGTGCGTGTGCGGAGCGCGGGCCGGCGCGGGGGGCGGAAGCCGCGTCCGGACCCGCCCGGCCCGCTGACTCACGGCGACAGCGCGGCCCGGCCCGGCCTGGCCTGGCCGGGACATGGGGCGGCCCCCGGCGCGCCGCGCCCCGCGGGGGCTTCCGGGGGGGCGCCCCCCGGGGGCTCCGGCCGCTGCTCCTGCCGCTGCTCCTGCCGCTGCCCTGCTGCTGCTCCGCCGCCCCCCGGCACAGGTACGGCCGCCGCTGGGAGCGGTGGGGTGCGGGAGGTGGGACAGCGCCCGAGAGGGGAACAGCGCAGGGGAAAGGTGTGGGGGGGGGACAGTGCGGTGCCCTTGTGGTTCCCAGTGTGAGCCTGTGTCTCAGTGTGCCCCGCGCGTCCTGCGAGGCTCCCGGCACACGACACTTCGTGCCCCGGGTGTGACAGTGCGGGGCACGGGCACCCCACGCTCGGGGCAGGTGCGCGGGAGCGTCCCGCGTGTGACACCGTGAGCGCGGGCTCGAGCCGTAGGGCTCAGGGTGGGTGCCTGAGCGGGGATCGGAACCCAGAAGGGTGTACGTGGTGTGGGTGAAGGGGCCGTGGGTGCCCGCGGGGCCGGGATGCTGCCGGGGGGGGCCCATGGCCCGTACATGGGTGGCGTTGACCGCTGTGCGCTGGGGTGCCGGGCTGTCACCGGTGTGAGACGCCCCTGCGGCACCCAGAGCAGAGGCTGTTCTCCATTCTCACCCCTGGGCCTGGCTGTGGCCGGGAGCGGAGTCCCCTTCCTTGGGCTGCCCTCGGCCCGCTCCTGCCCTGCTCCTGCCCGCGGAGCTGCTGCCTGTCAGGGTGGTGCCTTCGGAGCCGGATCCAGCAGCTGGTGGCGGTTCAACTGGATAGGCAGCGTGCCAGGGTGGCTTTGGATTACACTGGTAGACCTGCTTCATTGAAGGAAGCAGCAGATGCTGGCGCCGAGTTTCTGTCTGTGCTTGGCTGTCCCCCTCTATCCATCTTTGGGGGAACGAGTGTGCCCCGAGCCCACGGCTGAGCTCCGGCTGCAGCGGCATTACTGCAGAGTCCAGGGTGCTGTGGTGGGAACCTCGGGAAAGCACGGCTCCTGGGAACACCCCATGGGAGCAACAGCCACACTTCTGGGCTGGGGCTGGCCAGAACGGCTGCTAGGGCAACTGGGGCTGGGAGCAGAGGGAGGGTGGCAGCTCACAGGCACTCAGTGCTCCCAGTTCTGCCACTGGTGGTTTGTCGGGAGCGGGCCAGGCAGCCTGGCCTTTGCCCGAGTGCCCTGGCACCAAAACACTTGCAGAATAGATGGAAAAAACCACAGAGCATCAGGGGGGAAGGAAGCACAGAGCCCTGACAGCTGGGGGGGCTCGGCAGTCTCAGTTTCCCCCGGGCAGGTGGCCACACTGTGAGAGCCCCTTGTCTGCCAGCCTGGCGTGTCCCCAGCCAGCAACAATCCCGCCTGCGTCCCACAGGGGCTGGAGGAGCCATGGTGGGCAGCAGTCCCCTTCCCTGCCTGCCCCACCATGTCCTCTGGGCAAAGCCAGAGCAGGGAAACTTGCTCTGACGTCAGCTGAAAACTAAGCAAAAAGAAGTACAAATAAAAACTGGGCTGGAGACATGGAGATTGGTGTGAGGTGCATTGTGAGGGAGGTTGTGTGTGCTTCTGTGCTTTGTTACAGCTGAAGGAATCTTCTGGCCCTGCTGTGCCACAGCCGGTCCTGTACTGTCTGCTCTGCAAATGGTCTCAGACATGCATGTTGGCACTGGCTGGGCACAGGCTGCTGGCTGGTCCCTGGACAGGCCCCCAGGACAGGCTCTGCCAGCTCAGGCTCCCAGAGCAGTGAGGGGTCTACTGAGGGGCTGAGTTTGAGGGATGTCCTTGGGCTCTCATGCTAATCTACGGCCAGCCAGGGGCTCAGGCGCTGCTGCCAAATCCCTGGCATCGGGGACTGCCAGAGCCATGTGGGTCCCGTTGCTGTTTGCCCATCCATGTTTGCCGACAGGGCGAGGCTGGCATGTGTGGCACTGGCTGAGCTGGCGCTCACTATGCGGACGCCATATGTGGAAGCAGCAGCTCCTCTTCCCAGGTGAATTTGCAATTACTTCCTCAATGTAGCTGAAACCTGCAGCTCTGAAGGCCTGGGCAAGCAATCATCACTTCTCTGGCATGAAAAGTCACCCAACTCGTTTGTTTCTGGAAGGAGCCAATGGTCGAGCTGCTCTTGTCGCCTTCAGAAAGGCACCCAGGGTTGTGACTGGGAACAGCCACACTGCAGTTCATCCCACCTGTGGGAAAACTCATTCCAGGGAGAGGAGGGGGAAGGAAGGCTTCTCCAGCCCCAGGATGGCTCTGGTGGGATGTGAGTGGTGCTGCAGGAGCCAGGGACCAGAGGTGCAGGTGGTGCTGGTCGCCGTGGGCTCAGCTGCCCCAGGAGCTGAGCTGCGCAGAGGACCTGGACTGGGGGCTTGTTCCCAAGTCTGGCTGAGCTCTTTAGGATGGTGTGTCTGTCCTAGAGCCTCCAAGGCGGTGCCGTGGCTGTCCCAGAATCACTGCTCTTCATCTCCACACTGGATGGGAACCTCCACGCTGTCAGCAAGAGCACAGGGGACATCAAGTGGACCCTGAAGGATGGTAAGTAGTGACTGGGGGGCATTTGCTTACAGCCTGGCTCCTGTAGCATGTTTGGGCTTTGGGAAGGATCCCCTGACCTGGCTCTTGGTGGATGGGCTCTGGGCTGCCAGTGCCTCCAGCCCTGGGGTGAGGTGCCAGCCGCAGCCTCAGCCCCAGCCCCGGCCCCAAGCACAGCTGAGCGCAGATGAGCGTCTGCCATTGGTGTCTCTTCTGGCTCTGAAAGGCAAACAGGCTGCATGGCTGGGCTGGGTGACAGTGCCACGCTGGGTAAACAGTGGTGTTGTGCTGTCCCACTCACAGGAGCGCTGCTGACGTGGCCTCTCACTCTCTGTTTCAGATCCCATTCTGCAAGTGCCGGTGTATGTGGCAGAGTGAGTGTCACCCCCACAGGCAGTTGGGCAGTGCAGGAGGCTCCCTGGTAACTGATGGAGCAACAGCAGGAAAGGGGAACCACAGAGAAATGAAATGTGCCGCCCATGCCATGGCATCACCTTACCCTGACCCTGGTGCTGGCACTTGGCACATGGTGACGAGGAGGAGCTGGCCCCTGGCTGCAGAGCTGAGGAGCTCTCAACTCGACTACACACACTGGCATGGAGAGAAATTGAGGGAAATCCCCCTGAAAGCTCAGGGGCAGGCAGGACAGCAAGAGCTCCTTGAGACAGGCAGGGCATCCACCTGTCTGGCAGATGGGCACTGGGTGGCTGTGAGGAGTCCCAGGACTGACCAGAGTGGAAGTTATTTCCTGCCCAGTCCAGTGCTGCAGGTGTCCAGGAAAGGTCAAGTCCTGCAGTGACTCACCCTGGAGCAAACTGCTAAAGGGGATTCTGCAGTGTAGCCACTCTGCATCCTTGGGGGTGCCCAGGGCAGGGGGTAGCTCATGTTTTATAATTCTCTCCTCCTTCCCAGGCCAGCATTCCTTCCAGACCCCAATGATGGCAGCCTGTATATCCTGGGAGGAAAGAACAAAGAAGGCTTGATGGTCAGTGGGGCTGTGGGCATCCTGTGACCCCCTGGGGTGCCCTGGGCTGGGGAGGTGACTCTGGCCCTGCACTTGCTGTGCCGCCTGTGTTGCAGAAGCTGCCATTCACTATCCCAGAGCTGGTGCAGTCCTCGCCGTGCCGCAGCTCGGATGGAGTGCTCTACACTGGTACGGAGGCGCTAGGGCGTGCAGGGGGACCGTGCTGACCAGGGACTCCTGGGAGCCATGGAGGGTGACAGGCAGGAGCCCAGCGGGAGCTCCCGGGGACAGGCAGGGCTGCAGGGATTTAGAAAGAAGGCATTTTCCTTCTCAGGGAAGAAGCAGGACACCTGGTTCATTGTGGACCCCAAGTCAGGGGAGAAGCAGACCACCCTCTCAACAGAGGCTTGGGATGGTCTGTGCCCAACCAGCCCCTTGCTCTACATCGGACGGACCCGTAAGCCAGTCCCGTGCCTCCATTGACCACCTGGTCCCAGGAATGGGGCACTGGAGGTGACCTGGTGCCCTGTTCCTGTCCCCAGAGTACGTCATCACCATGTATGACACCAAGTCGCGGGAGCTGCGCTGGAACGCCACCTTCTCTGAGTACTCGGCCCCACTCTGCGAGGAGTCCTACCACTACAGTGAGTGGGAGCTGCAGCAGCCACGAGAGCCCTGGGAGTCATGGCACCCAGCTCCCCAGTGCCCACTCGCAGCAGGACTCTGGCTGTGCAGGGGCCTGGGGTGGCAGTGCCAGGGCCAGCAGGTCTCAGCTGTGCCCCTTTCTGGGGAGAACAGGCAGCAGCCCATGGCCAGTGGCAGAACTGAGAGGACACAGCCCAACTGCTGCATCCCACATCCCTCTTGCTCTCTCTAGAAATGGCACACTTGGCCTCAAGCGGGGATGGGCTGGTGGTGACCCTGGACAAGGAGAGCGGGGAGGTCCTGTGGGCGCAGAACTACGGCTCACCTGTGGTTGGCATCTACCTGTGGCACCAGGACAGTCTGCGCCGCCTGCCCCACCTCAACCTGGCCATGGAGACCCTGCGCTATCTGACCTTCCAGTCACAGGACATCCATGTCCTCAAGTGGAGCTACCAGTCCGTCAAGGACTTCGCCGCCACCAAGACCCAGCTGCTGTATGTGGTTCCCGAGTGGTGGCAGCCAGTGGCATTCTTGTTCCTTGTGCTCGGCCACCCTGATCCGGGATGGATGGAAGGTGATGCTTGTCCTTGTCCTTCAGGCCAGCGCTCTATGTGGGAAAGCACGCGACCAGTTTCTATGCCATGACCTCCCTGGTGCACGGCAGTGTGGCGCTGGTGGTGAGTGTCCCTGCTGCCCCGCTGGGGCTGAGCCGCCACGGGCGCGTCCGGCCACGCGGTGCCCCACGAGCTGCCACATCCCCAGCCCCAGGGCATCACGCTGGCCAGGATCGACGGCCCCACCACGGACGACGTGACCATGAGGGAGTCTGGGGAGTGTGAGATCATGCCCAGCACCAATGTCAAGTACCCGCAGGGCAGCATCACCTCACTTCACAACCAGTGGCTCCTCATAGGTGCGGACCCGTGGTAGGCACAGACTTCCCCATGTGCTGGCTTCCAGATGGTGCCCAGTGGGGAGCAACCTGAGCTGCTGCTGTGCTTTAGGGGCACAGCCCGACCTGCCCTGCCCCATGGGATGAATGGGATTAAGGCTGTGAGTCACCTCAGGCTGTGGTGACTCTGTCTCGGGACTTGTTTCAGCCCATCCTTGTCCCCTCCCCAGGAGTGACAAGATGCAGGGGTGGGGAGGGACCCTTTGAAACAGGGCTCACCCATGCTTCGACCCTCCCTTCTCCAGGAGAGCCAGGGCTGCTGGCAAGGAATGGATGCTGAAACCAAGAGGTGAACTGAGGGTTGTATCTGTTCCCCTCCTGTCACAGGGCACCATGAGCTGCCTCCCGTGGTCCACACCACCATGCTGAGAGCCTTCCCAGAGAACCTGAGGAAGACCACAGAAGCCATCATCCCCAGGGCTCCTCCCACCAGGACCGTGTTTGATGATGTGAGTGGTGAAGGGTGCTCGGTCACTGAAGGGTCTGGGCTGCTTGGGGTGGGCAATGGGTCCCCAATGTGGGATAGGATGGAAGGAGGTCCCAAACCCAAGTGCCCTGCAGTCTGTCCCTCTTGTGTCACCCAGCCCTGGGTGTGTGTTGCAGTTCCTGGCCCCGAGCAGCCCGGAGGAGCCAGCTGTCCGCAGCGAGGGGCAGCTCCAGCCAGACCCCACACCGGGGGAGCAGGTGGAAGTGTATCCCGAATCTGGCACCTGGGACCTGGTGCTGGCTGGCATCGGCACAGCTCTGCTGGGCGGGGGAATCCTGGCGCTGCTGCTCACAGTGAGTGGTGGTGCTGGAGGGCGAGGGATAGCGGAGCCGATGCCCCAGCGTGGCTCCAGGCATGGAGCTGAGTATTCCCATGGTTTGTGTTCCAGAAACTGCAGCAGCAGCATGTGGCACAGCAGCAGCAGCTGCAGGAGCAGATACAGCTCCTGCAGCAGCAGCAGGAGATGCTGCGTCCGGGCCGAGTCTCCAGGGAGGGCATCCCTGAGGAGCCCAGGGAGCTGGAGTTGAGCCAGGGAAGTGCATCAGAGCACTCACAGAGCTCCAGCCCCTCAGCCCACCTGAAGCACCCAGCTAATGGGATGGTCAGCCTGGAGCCAGCTGTCCCAGTGGCTGCTGAAGGTGGGTGCAGAGGGAATGGGCAGGCTGTGAGGGCTGCAGCCCAGCTGGGATGGGAGGAGGTGCCAGATCTGCTGCTGGATAAGCATGGGCCACATAAGAGCAGGGCCCAAGAAATGGCCAGATGAATAAAGAAACAGGTGTCCTCCATACAGAACTAATGCTTGGAGGCTGGAAGATGGCTGTCTTCTCTCCCTTGCAGATACAGAACCGGACCTGGTTGTAGTTGGAAAAGTTTCTTTTAACCCCAAGGATATGCTGGGCCATGGAGCTGGAGGAACCTTTGTCTTCAGGTGGGTGACACCAAGTGCCTGCCCCCACTCTGCTCCCATTCTCCCTGGGAGCCACAGGGATAGTGACAAGGCAGCTCTTGCCCAGAGTGGTGGCCACTGGTTCAGGGACTTTTGAGAAGAACTCACCACTTTCACCTTCTTGTGGTCCTCATCACACCCATCCTGGACTTGTGGCCCTCATTAAGCAGGCACTGGGTACACAGGGCAGGTCCCCCTTGCACCCCCTGCCTGCCTGCACCTGGTCTGGTCCCTCACACAGTTCCCAGGCTCTGGGTGAGCCCCTTTTCCAGCGCTGAACACAGTAAAAAGTGAGGGATGTCATTTTCCTACAAAATTGAGACCCTCCAGTTCCCAGCTTACACTGGGGAAGATCTCTTCCTGTCAGTGATGTGGCAAGGCTTTGGGAGTCGCAGCAGAGTGACCCATGCTGAGGACCCTGTGGGTGAGCTCCAGCATTGGCCGAAGTGTGGCTGGGTCATGACACACGTGGACACACTGGGGACTCTGCACAGGGGGCAGTTCGAGGGCCGGAATGTGGCCGTGAAGCGTCTCCTGCCTGAGTGTGTCCACCTGCTTGACCGTGAGGTCCAGCTGCTCCGGGAGTCGGATGAGCACCCCCACGTTGTCCGCTACTTCTGCACTGAGAAGGACCGGCAGTTCCACTACATTGCCATCGAGCTCTGCTCCGCCACGCTGCAGGAGGTGAGCCCCAGGCACAGGGCTGCTGCTGCAGCTGATCAGGAGCCCTGGAAACACAAGCCTTGGGCACACACAGCCTCTGTAGGGGCTGTTCTCCATTACCCACCATCACCCTGGGGTGGGGTGTCTCTCCAGCCAGCTTGCCCTTGCCCAGTAAATCAGGCTTAGTTCCTCTCTCTCTCCTTTGTGTGGTTCCAGTACGTGGAGAGCCCCAGCTTCAACCGCCGTGGGCTGGACCCAGTGTCCGTGCTGCGTCAGACCATGTCCGGGCTGGCCCACCTCCACTCCCTCAGCATCGGTAAGGGCCAGCAGTCCCCTCTCCATCCCCTCCTCAGCGTATGCTGCGGGGTTTGGGCAGCATCTGTTGGGGTTTGGGCAGTAGCTGTGGGGGTCAGCAGCACATGGGGCTGTGGCAGAGCCCTGTTTGCTCCGGCCCTACCAGGGGACACCACACGCTCTCACTTCCAGTCCACCGTGACCTGAAGCCCTGTAACATCCTCATCTCTGTCCCGAATCGCCACGGGCAGATCCGCGCCGTCATCTCTGACTTCGGCCTCTGCAAGAAGCTTCAGGGGGGACGACAGAGCTTCAGCCTCCGCTCCGGGATCCCTGGCACTGAGGGCTGGATCGCGCCCGAGGTGCTGCAGGAGGCCCCAAAGGAGAACCCTGTCAGTGAGCTGTGGCCACCCCCACCCCGGGTGCTCCTTGGACCCATTGTGGCAGTGTCCCCCACGCTGGCAGTGGCCTCAGGTCACACTGCTGGGTTCACAATTAAGATGAGAGCTCCATGAGCCCAAGCCAGCCCAGATACAGGCACTGTGCTCCTTTCCAGGGCTGCCCCCATGCCCCTGCCCTTGTGTTCAGCACAGGTGTCTCATCAGGCTCCAGTCCTCAGAAATTTGGGGTGGGGAGGTTGGAGGGGCTGTGGGTTGCTGCCAAGGTTACGTTTCTCTCTTCAGAACTAAGAATCTCATTCCTACTGGAAGCAGCTGCTGTACTGATCCCTGGCAGCGCACGTCCTGGGATTCATGCTGGTGTCCATTTGCCTGCTGGTGGGACACCAGCAGCCCCTGCATGTCTGTTGGGCTGTGGAGTCCTGAATTCTGGCTGTGCCTCTGGAAACCTGGGGTGATGGGGCTCTCTCACTGCAGGTAGCAGAGCAGGAGCCCCATGCGATGCATTTTCCAGCAGCTCTGCAGCCAATTGTCCATATAAAAGGATAGAAGAGTGGAAGGTAAATCTTTCCTCACCCTTTGCCTGAGGCTCCCGTGTGCCCCTGTGTTTTGCAGACCAGTGCCGTGGACATCTTCTCAGCCGGGTGCATCTTCTACTATGTGGTGTCAGGGGGACAGCACCCCTTTGGGGACAGCCTGCGGCGCCAGGCCAACATCCTGGCGGGCTCCTACCAGCTGAGCTGCCTGCAGGAGGAGGCTCACGGTGAGACCCTTCCCCAGTGGCACAACACCGCGGGGAAGCCCAGGGCTGAGGGGCAGCTCCCGGTCCTGGCTCAGGGGCGAGTTCTCAGCTGTTCTGTTTCACCCCCAGACAAACTTGTTGCAAGGGAGCTGATTGTGGCAATGATCAGCCCCGAGCCCCAGCACCGGCCCTCGGCCCCTGTGGTGCTTGTGCATCCCTTTTTCTGGAGTCAGGAGAAGCAGCTGCAGTTCTTCCAGGTGAGTCTGTGCTTTCCCACCGGCAGTGAATGCAGGTGTGCACTCAAAGCTGTGCTGGAAACTGCTGTGTTTAGGTCAACATGCTCATTGTGAGCTACTCTTAGGAGGGGTGAGGGATCCCTGGGTCTCTGTCCCACCTCGTGCAGAGCAAGGGCAGAGCCATACCCACCCCGTCCCCGCTCTTGGGCACACAGGACGTCAGTGACCGTGTGGAGAGGGAGCCGGCTGAGGGGCCCATCGTCTCAGCCCTGGAACTGGGGGGTCGGGCGGTGGTGAGGACCAACTGGAGGATGCACATCTCCCTCCCACTGCAGATGGGTGAGCGTGGAGGGGTCGGGCTCATTGTTGGGTCCAGTGAAGCAGGTGGGGACTGGGGCTCCAAGGGCTGGTGCTTTTACTGGCCAGCAGGTACCTGCTTATGCTCAGGAGCTGAAAAGCAGGGCAGGTAAAGGTGGCAGCCCTTCCTTGAGAGGCCAGTGAAGCAGAGCTGGGGCTTGCACTACAGGGGCCGTGGCAGCCCCTCACCCCAGCTGTGTCCCGCCTCACTCGGTGTCTCTCCTGCTGTCCCCAGACCTGAGGAAGTTCCGCACCTACAAGGGCGGGTCAGTGCGTGACCTGCTGCGGGCCATGAGGAACAAGGTACAGCCACCCAGCTGCCCCGTGGCCGTGCCCCCTCCTCTGTCCCCATCCTCTCTCACCTCACCCTCTCTCCTGCAGAAGCACCACTACCATGAGCTGCCAGCTGATGTCCAGCTGGCCCTGGGCTCCGTCCCCGAGGGCTTTGTGCAGTACTTCACCTCCCGCTTCCCCCGGCTGCTCCTGCACACGCACAGGGCCATGCGAGTCTGTGCCCACGAGCGCATCTTCCACTCCTACTACTGCCAGGGGCTGAGGGGCGACGGCACCTGAGCGGGCCCAGGACGCGGCCAGAGGGCACCGCGGCTGCTGCGGCCTCTCCTCCCCGCCTGGGCCCGGGGTTCTCGGTGTCCTGCCGGGGCCAGGTGGGGGTCCAGCAGGTGGGGGCACCAGGAGCACAGGGCAGCAGAGGTGGGCACAGGGCAGTACCATGCCCTCACCTGGGGTTTCCTGAGGGACCCTCTGGGCACCCACCTTTGCAAACACTCACAGTCAGACTCAGGTGTGAAGGCACTTGGGCCAGAAAACAAAGACATCTCTGGGCTGGACACAGTGCTTGGAGAAGAGAGGAAAACACGTGTGTTTTCCCAAGGACAGCCGCAGCAAGGCCCTGGCACAGCGGTGCACTCAAGCTGGCATCAGTCCCAGGGGGGCATTCACCAGGGACAGGAAGCTTTGTCCTGTGTGTTCGCTCCTGTGCCAGGGGCCTTGAGCTGTGACCAGGACCAGGCCCCCAGTCTTGACACTGGAACTGACCCCTCAGCCCCAGCGAGGGCTGTGCTCAGCCAGGCCAGGCTGAGCAGCCGCCCTGGGGCTGGGACCTGCCCGAGGGCACAGCCCCTACAATGAAGGTGTGAATCTCAGCTGGGCTGAGAATAAAGGTTTCTCCCTTAGGGTCCGCAGCAGCCTGTACCTCTGCCAGGCCTGAGCCCCTGAGCAGGTGGCACAGCAGTCCAGGAGCAGTGTCTCTGGGCACAAAGGAGGGAATTCCTTTCCCCTAGGATCCTTCCCTCAAAGACAGGCCTATGCTTGCAGCTCCCCCAGCCCCTCCTGCTGCCCAGGGCCGCTGACTGGTGGGTGCTCTGGTTCATGGCATCCCCATGGGCATGTGTTCCCAACGAGCCAGCCTCCAGCACCAGCTGGGTGCATGGGCACAGAGAGCCCCACAGCAAAGTTCCGATGTGGAACAGCAATAATTTTGTACAGTCTGATTCCTTTGTGTGCTGGGGTGTGGGATTTTGTTACACAGGTAACAGGGTTTGTACCAGCTTTCTTTTCAGAATATATTTATACAAAATGTTACAAAAATTAAAAAATAAAAACTGAAAAGCTTGTCCTGCTTAAAATAATCTGGCCTGAGGGCCCCCATAGTTGCTGGCAGGGAGCAGTGGTGGGAGAACAACAGAGGCAGGGCAATGGGCTCCTGCAAGACTCTGCTGCATGAGAGGACAGGTGCTGATTCTTTAGCCAGAATTAGTCACGGAGCCAAGTGAGAGGCAAACCCAGCCCAGGGCTGTCAGTAAGAGTAAGAGGATGCCTCATTCATAGGGGAACCCAGAGATGATGCTCCCTCCCTCAGCAAGGCAATGGGAAGTGAAACAGACTGGATGCCGTGTCAAACAATCTTTATTCAAGTTATGCAATATACAAAAGTTGAGGTTTCATGTAGTTTCAGTATTAAAAGGCCAATTGATCACTCTCAACCCGGGCTTGTTCAACACCTTACCTGAGCTTCTATAAGAGGAAACAAAGCCCAGAGCACGGGCACAGCCATGTATGGGCACCTCAGGTGATAGCTCTGCTCTCCCCCTGCTCTGCTCTCTCAAGAGCAGGCCCAGGCACCTCAAATGAGAGGGCTGGGTTGGAGCTGGGCTTGTGGCTTTAGGAAATTAGAAAAACGGACTAGGTAGGGAATTAAAAAATAGACTTTGTTAGGAGCAGGAAGCAAGAAACCTTTGGGCACCAGTCAAAGTGAACATCACCATTCCCACAGCAGCAGGGGCTTCCTTGTGGCAATGAGCCCATACCCAGTAGCAGGAACCATCTGGGCCATGGGAGGGAAGCTCCCAGACCTCTTCCTCCACAGGTGGGCAGTTTGGCACAGATGTTGAGTCCAGCAAGAACAAGGTCTAAGCAGCAGATTTCGTCTGGCGTGAGCCAGACCTGGAGCTGAAGAGCTTCTCCACCATGATGCGGGCATAGCGGAGCCGGCGGGCCAGCTCCTGGCAGCAGCCATGCTCCTCGATGAGGCTCAGCTTGTACGTGCGGAAGTCCCGTTTCTCATCTATGTATGTGACAGCAGCCATGAGAGGGCACAGGATGAGCTTGGTGTGGTCCTGGGGGGGAGAGAACACACAGTCACTGAGCACTGTGCTCCTTGGGGCAGCAGCTCCTCTGGATGAGCCATGTCAGCAGCACTCGGAGCGCGGTGACAAGGCCCCGCTGCAGAATTCCTTCAGAGTGCAGCAAAGGGCAACAGCCAGGTCGACATGGCTGCACCTGGCTGCAGCAGCCAACCTGCTGCTCGAGAGCACGGCCCCTCATGAGCGAGGAGTATCTGGGGGCCTCAAGTACTGGCACAGACAGCTCCCAGTGCTCAGCGCCCTGGGCAAAACCTTGGCTCAGGTCATCCCCTCCTGCCACTTTCCAAGCAGCACCACATGCAGCCGGAGCCACGGCCTTGGGAAGAGCCTCACCTGGAAGAAGTTGATCTGCACAGTGCCGTTGCTGAGGTGCAGGATGATGGCACTGCGGGTCCGGAACCAGTTCCACAGGTAGGGCAATCGGGCCAGCTCATCCCCTTCCCGGGGCGTGATGTTTGCCCCTGCCTTCAGCAAGTGCTCACTCATGTAATTCCGGAAGTACTTCAGTAGTGTTATCTGTGGATGGGACAGGCTGTGAGGGGCCGAGGGTGACCCCAGGCACGGGAGGGAGCACAGAGACTGCTATCACAGGCCCAGAGCTTCCTTACATCTTTCAGAGCTTGAGGTGTCACTGCAAAAGCTTGTGGAAATCCTCAAAATTAATGTCTGACTGTGACAAGTCAGACTCGCTTTGCTGAACACTTTGGTACGTCCAAGTCATGTGAGCACTTAGATTTCTGTGAAACTGCTCATAAATGAGCCTCAGATAGCAGTCAGAGCTGCTGGTGTCTGTTCTTGGGACCACGTGTCACCACCTAAAGGAAGCCTGCAGAGTGCCAGTGACCTCCAATTGTAAATGTTTCTCCCTGGAACCCACCCTGCCCTCAAAGCCCAAAGCTGGCAGGAGTCTCACCACCCCCCCCCAGCCAGGCTCCTGTCCCCAGGACTGACCTTCTTGGTGAGGGCAGAGGGGCAGGACCTCACGGTGAAGTAGGACTCGTTGCTGTTCTGCTCAATGTACTGCAGGTTGTCCCCATCGTTGTACATGATGAGACGAGTGGAGTCATTGAAGAGAACCCCAACGCTGTTGTCACAGAGCTGGTAACCTGCCAGAAGGGACCCCCATGAGGCCTCCAATCTCAGGGGACCACCAGCAGTGGGAAGCACCAAGGCAGATGGTTTATCACTCAGGGATTCCCTAACGGCCACCTCACCAAGTCTTTGCCAGGTCTCCTCTTTGGGGAGGTCTGGGTGGCACTTTTCCACCTCTGGATTTGTCATCTCCCTTATTGCATCACCTGCTGCAGGAACAGCCTCTGCTGCCACCGTGGGTCCCTGTGCAGGCTGGGGAGAGCTTGGTGACCTCAGGCACAGGTAGCCATTGTCCACCTTAAAGTGGGCTGATGGTCAGTGACCACTGCTCTGGACTCCCAGGGTATTTGGTAAGATTGCTGGCAGAGGTCTTGGACACACACACTGGAATATGATGATTAAAAACCCAGACCTAGGAAATGCCCACATCCAGGCTTCTTCCAGCCCCTTCAGATACCAGGAAATCCTGAAGCATTGCCACCCACAGTATTTACCGAGTCCATATTTATCCGAGTAGTCCACCCATTTGCTAACCCAGAAGATGGGATTGCAGGCTGGGTCCTCAGCTTCTTCTGCAGGAAGAAAGTAGCTTGTTAGGAGACATTTCCCACAGCATGTGCATCCCACAAGGCCCATGGGCTGCCCCAGGCTCACCTTGCCTCACTGCAACTCTCTCGGAGGGCTTGGCTGCATTGACTGCAGTCAGCTGCTGCAACATGTCAGCCAAGTGGCCACTGACAGTATCCCCCAGCTCCCGCAGCCCCGCTGCTTCCTCCTTGTCCGGCAAGGTCTCCTGTGCAGGGCTGTCTAGTCCTGGGACAGAGAGAGAAGGGTGTGGATGTGTGACGAGGGAGAGGTTTCCAAAGGCACCAGACTTACACCCTACCCCAGGTATAGGCAACACCTTGCACACAGAATGGATCAGGTTGGAGGGGACCGTGGTGGGGCATGTGGCCCCACTTCCCTGCTCCAGCACGGTAATTCCAGAGCACAGGATGTGTCCAGAGGATTCTGGAATATTTCCAGTAAGGGAAACTCCACACACATTCTCTAGGAAATCTGTTCAATGCTCAGGCACTACACAGGAAAGGTCTTCATTTTCTGGTGGAACTTCCAGGGCATCAGTTTGAGCCCATTACAGAGCTGAAGTGAATGCAGTGCTTCCTCCCTACTTTGGTCCCAGGCAGAGCAAGGAGAGCCCCCTCATCCACAAAATGCTCCAAATTTCCATAATAATCAGATGATGTGAGAAAGGCACACTGAAGGTTGTGGATGCTGCTGGAGGCCAGGCAGGCTCTCTCCAGCACCGCAGCCCAGCCTCACTCGGGCACCCACACTTACCTTTGTTGAGCGCGGTCAGTGGCTTCCGCCCGCCGAGGTCCATCCCGCTGGGAGCCAGGGAGAAGCGGGGTGCAATGGTGAGGCAGCTAGTGGGCAGGCGGCTGGGGAGGTACCCTGAGGTGAAGAACTCGTCGTTCAGCAGCTCATCGATGGTCGGGCGTGTGGCAGGGTCGGACCTCAGCATCTTCTGGATGAGGTTCGCAGCCACGGGGTTGATGTGCTAAGGGACAGGTGGAGTTTAGAGACAGATCAGGGGACAATGTGCACTAGTGACAAATGAACAGGATTTATAACCCAGCAGAGCTCCAGTGCTGCTATCAGCAAGCAAGACAAAAGCCAGGGGAAGGAGAATTGGGCAGCACAGAGAACTGGCTCCTAATGGTACCCAAAGCCTGAGGTCAACAGACTTGAGCAAGACCAACTCATCAGCAGTGGGATGAGCTGGGGACCTGGCCCAGACCTCACAGACTTGCCCATGTCCATTCACCCCCACATGCCAACAGCCCAGATGGGATTTTTACCAGACTGGTGGGGGGGGGCAGGGAGCTGCTGCCTCCCCACGAGGTTCATGCCACCCCGGACTGAAACAGCCCCTCCCAGCATTGACAGCCCCTGCTACGTGAGAGCCCACGGAGTGTCAGACACAGGGGCTGCAGGAGGAGGCTGACCAAGCACCACTGCGAGCCAAACAGATCCTTCATGGGAAGCACCATACCTTGGGAATGGTGTACTCATTCTTCTTGATCCGGATGTATGTGTCCTTTAGACAAGAAGTCTCAAAAGGAGGTTTCCCCACCAGAAGAGTGTACCTGGGCATTCCCAGACAAAAGGGTGTCAGTTTTGCAAAAGAGACTCAGATTGTGTGCAGAAGCGACCCTGTTCTAAGCACACCCAGGGGCTTTCCTGGCAGAGGGAACACACTTGGCATTAGACACACTGACAGCTACATGTACTGTGCCTGACTCCTGGTTCCCAGGAAAGGGAAGCTGGGATCTAGCACCCTGCAGGGAAAGTAGGAAGCTGCCTGGCAGCAGGACTTAGCCAGGAACTATGGGAACAGTTATCTGGAGCTTTGGATCACACTGAAGTTCCAAGGGGTCAAGGAGACCAGAACCACAGGGATTGCCTGTCCCTGTGGCCTCTGAAAGGCAATTTGACTCACATGATGCAGCCAATGGACCAGATGTCCACCTCGAAGCTGTGCCCCTTCTTGCCCAGCACCTCTGGGGCAATGTAGTTGGGAGTCCCACACAGGGTCTTCTTACGCTCCCCATCATACTCTACCTTGGTGGCCAGGCCAAAGTCACCTGGAGGGACAGGGAGACAGGATATGACCAAGATGCCCTGGCTGGCTGGTTCCTGGGCTGAGGTCCCTGCCACTTACCGATCTTCACCTCCATGTCGTCGTTGAGGAAGAGGTTGCCCAGCTTGAGGTCGCGGTGGATGACGCGGTGGCTGTGCAGGTACTGGCAGCCCAGGATGGTCTGGCGCAGGTAGTACCGCGCCTCGGGCTCGCTCAGCGCCTTCCGCCGCTTGTGCAGCTCCAGCAGCGACTGCGGGGAACGGTCGGTCAGTACCGAGGCGGGGAGTGCGGGACGGGGACGAGGTCAGTACCGCAGGACGCGGGGAAGGGGACAGTCAGTACCCGGGGGACACCGACACCCGCCCCCCGGCCCCTCACCCTGCGGCGGCAGAGCTCCAGCACGACGTAGACAAAGTCATCGTCCTCGAAGAAGCCCTGGAAACCGACGATGTGGCGGTGGGAGAGGCTGCGGTGGATGGCGATCTCCATGGACATCTTCTCCTTCTGGTGCGGCTTCGCCAGCAGCGACTTGGGCACCACCTTCCCCGCGAACACCTCCCGGCTCTCGGCCTCGGCCAGCTCGTAGCACCGAGCGAAGCCGCCCTTGCCCAGGAACCGCCCGCGCACGAAGCTGCGCCGGGTGCGCGGGTCCACGAGCACCTTGGGCACCTCCTTCACCGCCGCTGCCGCCGCCGCCCGGGCCGGCTCCGCGCGGGGCTGCTCCGCCGGTGCCGCTGGCCGTGCCGCCGGCCTCACCGCCGGCCGCGCCGCCTTCCCGCCCGCCGCGTTCATGCTGTGCCCGTGCGGAGCTGCGCTGGGGCCGTGCGGTGCCGGGAGAGCGGCGGGTCCCGGGTCCCTGTACCGAAGCAGCGGTAGGTGCCGGTGCCGGGAGAGCGGCGGGTCCCGCGTCCCTGTACCGAAGCAGCGGTGGGTGCCGGGGTAACGGCGGGTCCCGGGTCCCTGTACCGACGCAGCGGTGAGTGCCGGGGACCCGGTGCAGCGGCGGGGCCGGGCTGGGCTGGGTCTGTCGCTCGGTCCGGCCGCGATTCAAAGGCGGCGCCGGGGCCGTTACCGCGCGCGGCCGCTCCCTATTGGCCGCAGGATTTAAAATCCACGCGGCGCGCGGGGCACCATGGGAGCCTGGGGCGGCACGCGCCGGCGGGGGCGGGGCCGGGCGCGCTCGGACACACTCCCACGGCGCGCGCGCGTGTGCGCGGGCACCGGCGGCCGTTGGTGGTGGCCGCGCGCGCTCCCGCCGGCCCCCGACGCGCGCGAGGCGCGCTCCCGCTGCCGCCGCGGAGCCCCGAGACAAGCGCGGCCCCGCGGGACTCCCGAGCGCGGGCACGAGGCGCTCCGTGAAGGACGTTCCCTTGGGGTTTGCACCCGGCGTGGATTTTCCCGGAAGAGGGACTGCGGCGGCACCGTCCGCTCCCCACAGCTTCCATGTCCTGCCGGTTCCCAGCGGGATTCCCGCGGGTGCCCGAGAACCGGTCTTTGGGCTGGTTTTTATTCCGTAGACATCCCCCACTCCTGCTGCCCCTCGGTCCCCTCGGGTGACAGCGTGGCAGTTCTGTGGGGCTGTCCCTGACCGCACTGCCTCCTCTCCCCACACGGACACGCCACCCACTGACGCCCCCTGCCCCATGGTCCCCCGCCCCAGGGTCTCCAGCACTCCCAGTGCTGGCTCCTGGGCCCCACTTGCCATGAGAAGTGACCACGGGATGTTTCCATGCCTTAACTCCATCACCAATGAAAAATAACCCAAAAGCAAACAAAACCAGCAGCAGTGCCTTGGTCCAGGCATCTGCTCTGCTTCCTGGCACGCACAGTCCCATGGGCTGAGGGTAGGGACTTAACATCATTTGGCCTTCCTTCCCCACCAGCAGAAGCTGTTTCCTTCAGCCCTGGCTAACACAGAACAGATGTTCCTGCCTAGCATATACAGTGCTTTTGCCACATGCTGGCCCCGTGGGTTGAGCCAATGCCCCCAGCTGAGCCTCACCCACAGGCATGGGTCATCGGTGCCAGGGTGTGATGGAGAGCTCAGTGCACGGACAGAGCCCTGCAGGTCACCATAGCCACAGTTCAAGTGTCATTCCCGCCATGGAGTTGGACCATCTTGGGAGATTCTGCTCCCCACAAAGCAGGCACGGCCCCCACTTGCTTGGTGACTGAGAGACCTTCCCACACAGCCCCTCGCAGGCTCCCTCAGCTACTCGAGCCGAGTCATCACTGCCTGGCCCAGTGGTACAGGGAGGGGGGGTGTGTTCCCAGGGACTCTGAACGTCCTCAAATCCAGCAGCACACCCTGCCCGTCCCGGTCAGAGCAATGCCGAGCAAAGCACACAGGGGATCAATGAAGCAACACAGCAACTTGGGGGTAGAAGTGCTCAGTGTTTGTACAAGATTCCTGAAAGAAGACATTCCCCTCCCTGTGAAATACATTTCCCCACTCTTGCAGCTCCTCTGGCTACAGGCACAGCCTCCTGTGTCGTTTTACGGCACCACGCTGGATGGAAGGCTGCCAGCAGAGCTGGGACTCCCCATACTGCAGCCCTCTGACACTCCATCTTCCCAGAACTGGCAGAGGCGGAGAGGTGAGCCCCAGAGGGACGCTTCAGAGGCAGGAGGAGAAAGTGGCCAATGTAAGGAATGTTAACAATGCTGGGTGTTTGGGATCTTCAGTGGTGGATTTGTTTTAGGCCCTGGCAGAGGCCACCTTAACAGAGACAACAAAAGAGGTTTTAATTAAGGCAGAAGAGTCAGCTCAGACAGCTAGAAGGACGAGCAGGCCAAGAAACATGTAATTGCAGTGACATATCCCTTCGTGCACTACAGCTTTGTTCTCCAGGTGATTGTGGAAATTCATCACTCAGACTTTTCCAGCTGCCATCCTACTCCCAAACTCATATCCCTTCTCCCACTCCTCTCCCTGCTACTGCAGCTGCTGATCAAATGATCCCAGTGAAATGCACAATGTGGTGTTGAAACTTTGAGGTGACAACACAGCAACACAGCACAGACACCCCACTCCTGCCAGACACTGCCAGAGACACACTACAGCAAAGCAGTGCTCTGAACACCTGCCTTGCACGAAATCTCACAAGCCCCAAATCTGTCAAATCTGTGACAGAGGAGCCTTCTCCAGCTCCTCAGAGGGAGAAAACAGCTGTTTCACACTGTACTACACTTTTTAAATGTACTACTGCATTACACTTTTTTAATGCACAGGACAGCCAGAATAGCCTGTAGCAGTCACAGAACAAGGGACTGTGGTTCACGCCCAGGCACAGCAGGAGTCTCAATCTAGTCTCAAGTTTGATTTGAAGAGTCACAATGAGTCACTTGAACAACTGAAGAGGCTTTAATTTACGTACAGTAAAAGTACAAACCAGTCAGTGGTATTACATGTGATGAACAGCAGCTACTACACACTGTTAGTACTCGTACAGCTATTTGCTATTAAGGTGTATCAGCACTTGCTACACAGATCAGCTGAGGCTCCAGGGCTGCTTATCCACAGCCACACAACTACCACACACCTAATGTGTGTCCTGGCCCCAGCTGCTACACTACAACATGCAGTTGTAAAACCTAGAGTTTAAACCCAGTTTAAAACCTAGAGCAGGACTATGCTAAGCTTTAATAGAGCACAACCAGAGCAGGCAGACTCGTGTGCAGCCAGTTTTCTGTACTCAGTCAGGTACACAAGCATCGGATGCCTCCAACTTTCAGAGCTGCTCTCAGCAAGAACTATTCCTGCTCTACTACATGTCCAAAATTAAATGTTCACTCTTTCTGAGAAGTCGGAGTCTCGTTCTTAAGTTTCATAACGCAGAAAAACCCCAAAGAGCTTTCTGCAAATATAGACACTGAGTAATAAATGGGGACAGTTGCAGCATTCTCTCATTTTTAATTACCCACTTTCTGCTGCATTGAATTCTGTGAATGACATGGCAATCCTCTTTTCAAAGGCCTTTGGCTCTCTAAGGTCTGTGATATTCAGGAAGTGGCACTGACCCCAAGAACACTAGCCCTGAGGGGTGAGAGCACAGGACTGACATCAGTCTGCTTCAGGAGCTAAAAGCTAAGACACATCCTGTCAGGCACAGAAAGACAGGTGTGTCAGCCAAAACTCCTAAAGCCAATAGCAGGATGATGAACCCCTGGAGAAAATCCCAGAGAGAAATGGAAGAGGCCATGCACCTCAGCATGCAGGCCCATGGGACAGCAAGTATTGTGACAAAGGAAAGGCCTGGGTCTAACGAACCCCAGTAAGTGCCCAGAGCACACCCAGAACAGCCCTGCTGGGGTGGAGACTGCTCCTAGCAAACCTAAACCTAGCTTTGGGCTAGGACAGAACTAAACAGACAGGCTGAGGCTGCGGAGTACGTGTCAGCTCTGCCTCGTTCCCCAGCAGCTGCCCCAGCTCCAGAACATTCAGTGGCACAATTCAGACAACGTGGAATGGAGTACACTAGATGAGGATACAAAGTTTGAACAGGACACAGCAGCTTTCACGAGGGACTGCTTGGCCAGGCCAGTGGCACTGAGGCACACTCACGGAAGTGCTCAGGAGAGCACAGGGCTCTGGCCTCACTGGACAACACCCCTCTCCCCACCCCCAGAATGTTCCTGTGTGCCTGAAACATGGGAAATGGGCTACTAGACCTGAGTGAGTGGCAAGAACTTCTGGTAATAGCTCTTGGTAACGTCAATCATGAGTTCCTGGGTGCATTCCGGGAGCTCCCCAGAGAAGAGTCCTGGAAGAAGAACAGTGTTATGGCCAGCAGTCATCGTGTACCACCTATATACCACGCACTAAAACAGGGAGTTTCACAAGTTAAAACTGTTACTTTTCAGTGCAGCAAGTGCCTGATACCTTTATTTTTAGGCATTAAATGCTAATAGGCAACTTTGTTATAGCAATCTCATTTAAAATAAGAATATCCATGTTATCTGCACTTCTGTGCAAGGGAAGATAAAGGGAGCATACCTGGGCAGCCCGAGAAGACAGTGAAAGGTGGGACTACAGTTTCAGGAGGGAGTACTGTGTTGTCTAAGATTTTGCAGCAGTCTTTCAAAACACATCTACGTCCCTGAAACAGAGAACAGGAAAAGTTTATATTTACAACACTATAAACATGAGATCTTCTTCTTATTACTGATATGCCACCTAAAATTCAAGAAGATTAATAGCTCAAAACACATTCTGTATAAGAAAGCACAGGAATAGATCTTTACCCTGACTGAATACTCCTCCCAACAGAATTAACTTTTCTTTTTGAGGGAAAAATGTCTGCTTCCTTTCAACTAGCACAGGTACACGCAGCTGCACATTAACATGTCAATGTTCAAACTGGCACCAAAAACTCAAGTCAAGCACTACCAGTAAGGCTTTCTCTACCTCAGCACACCGTAGCCTTGACTATTTGGTCTTATTTACACAGAAACACGATTCCACTTGTACTCTGTGGTCAGGCTGCCTTCCCCGGGCAATCCCATTAGCCACAGGGACAACACTGTTGAGAGGGACTTTCCAGCCAGCACCAGCTGAACCCACTGTCCTCAGAAAAGCAAACCTGAAAGCTCAGCTTCCTGCAGAGAAGGAAGAGGAGGAGGAGGAAGGAACAGTGCAGGGAAGGTGAGCCAGCTCCAGCCAGCTGGTGCAGACACCTCTCAGCTGTTGTCACAACTTCTCAGCAGCACCCACGAGTTTACAGAAAATACAGAAACAGCACTCACAATGACACAGTTCTTGCCTATGTGAACATAGGAGCCAATCTGGGCCGCGTTGACAACACAGTCCTCTTCTATGAAGACATGGTCACCAATGTGCAGAGGGAAGAAAGCCACCCTGCAACAGGAGAGGTATTTGTTTGTGTCCAATAATCAATCAAAGTGACACTGCTAGACCAAAGTTTTCTGTTCCCAGCTGGATTAACAGATGTGGATCTGGTGCTAAGGGAAGCAGACAGTAGTTGGGTTTTTCCTCTCTAAAGGATGGCCCAAATGAGAAGGAAGATCATGAATAAACGCACAAAAACTGAAACATGCTCTTCGTTTTGCTCTTCTGATCTATCCCAGCCTTTCCATTCAACAGTCTGACACGGACACCAAACCTCAAGGCACAGCTCAGCATCTGAGGGAAAGGCAGGTTTGAGAGACGTATTTCTGCAAATTGCTGCAAAAGAGACAGGGTCCTCCGAACACAAGACTCAGCAAAGCTGACGGATTTTTTTAGGTAACTCCCTAAAGGAAGGGGCCTCTTACCCTTTACTGAATTTCTTGAAAGGCGGCCTGATGACGCTGCGACTCTTCACCACACAGTGCCGTCCGACCCGCACGTTCGCCAGGTCACCACGGATGATGCAGTCGTTCATAACTATTGTCTGCAAAAGGACAGAGAGCTAAACGAGCTCCCTCTGCTACCTGTGGCAACAGTTATTACACAAACTCATGCTGAGATCTGGTCACTCCAGCAAGATTACCTTACTTTAGAGACGATTCTTTCAGTCAAAAGAAAAGTGACAGCAAAGCAAAAGTACAGGAGGTAGGAACCACCAGCTGTGCTCCTGTCATGCCAGTGAGCATTACAGAGCCAGGCTTAGGCACAAAACAGAACCGTGTGTTGTTCCGAGGAAAAAAGCAGCACGGGCTGCTCGCAGCAGGGGAAGGGCAGTGATGCTGAGGAAGAGCAGCGCTGGGGACCGCAGGCGGGGCACGGGGGCGCGGGGGACCGGGAGGGGACACGGCAGCCGCCGCCTGGCGCTCACCTTGCCATTGAGGACGATGTTCTGGCTGCCGCACAGCACGGACTGCCGGCTCACCTTGTTGCCGGAGGCCTGCGGGGAGAACGGGCGGTCACGGCGGGTGTCCCGGGCCCCGCCGCCCCCGCAACGCCCCGGCGAACCCGGCTCGGCCCCGCGGCCCCCATACCCCCGCTCCCCACGCCCCCGCACCGTCTCGATGTACTCGGACTTGTTGTAGAGCATCTCGCTGAGCTCCATGGCCGCTGCCGCCCGGCCCCGCCCGGCTTCCGGCGCGTCACCTCCGCCCGCGCGCCCCGCTCCCGCCGCCCCGGTTGCCATGGAGGCCCCGGCGGCAGCGGCGGCCCTGAGCGGCGCCGACAAGGAGAAGGTGCGGGGCCGGGGAGGCCGGGCAGGGCAGCGAGGCCGGGGCCGGTCCCATCCCGGTCCCGTCCCGACGGGTGTCTCTTGCAGCTGCGGGAGAAGTTGGCGCTGCTGAGGCGGGAGTACAGCGAGACCGTCATCCGGCTGCGGGTGAGCGGGCCGGGCCGAGCCGGCTCGGGCCGGGCCGAGGGGGCACCGGGGCACCGCGGGCCGGTCCCAGCCCCGCCGGGGTCTTGTGTGTCCGCAGCGGGCGCGGCGAGCCGAGCGAGCCAGGAGCCACGGCCGGCGGGAGCGGAGCCCCCCAGGTGGGAGACGGGGAGAACGGGATGCCCCAGGTGGGAGATGGTGGGAACGGGATGCCCCAGGTAGGAGCCGGCAGGCAGCCCCGCCAGGACAGGGCGGTGGGAGCACCCAGGGACCCGGCGGCCGCTGTTGCCCCTTAGTGCCCCTGTGGACTGTCCTGCCGAGGATGGACCCGGCCCTGCTGACCCTCACTCCGGGCCCCGCTGTACCCTCGGCCACTGCGGCCACATCCGCTGCCCCCGTACCCCCACACGGCCCTTGCCCTGGGCTGAGCCGTGGTCTGCAGTAACATCTGTTCTGCTTCTCTCCTCACCAGGCCTGCAGTGCTCTGATCCTGACTGTAAGATCCCCATCCTTCCCTGCAAAGAAAGCCTAATTTTACCATATGATGTTTTTCTTGGACAGGACTTTAGGAGTACTTTACACGTGTGACATTTGTTCCCCCAGGTTCTAGAGATAACACATCTCCTAGTGCTGGTGGGCCCTCTCAGTTACAGACTAAAACCTGCTCTGATGCTGATACAGAGAAGACAACATCTGTCACAGTTAAGCATGTTCCAGAATTCTCCAGTGATGAGGTTAGCCTGCAGGACAGCTCCCGGGCAGAAAGCTTTCAGGCCAGCCAGGAAAACCTGTACTGTGGGATCACCAGGCCTGTCCCTGAGGAGAAAACGCCCCAAACCTCCCAAGGCATGATGAAGCTGCGGAGACGGACGAAGGCTCTGGAATCAAAGGAAAGGGAATCAGTGCATGATGTGCATCGAGTCAGTGCTGGTGCAATGATGAAAAATCAAATTGCCAGTGCAGAGGAGCTTCAGTCACCAGTGTTCAGGCGCAGCAGCCTCTCGCACACTGAGGAACCCACCCAAAGGGCATCTGGGGCAGTGCTTGTGCAGGGAAAAAGAAATAGTTTTACTTCTGATGCAGCATCAGGGGTTGTACAGGATGTGTTTGAGGGCAGTGTCACTGCAGGAGAGCCTGAGCTCTCCCCACATGCGCTGAGGGACAGCAAGGACATCTGGCAGCCCGAGTCCTCAAGGACTGTGGCCACACTTGGTAAACGTGAGCCATGTTCACAGCATGAAGATGCTGTTTTACTGGACCCCAGAGGTGATGGAGAAGAAGAATCCCCCAGTATAATAAAACAGCCGGAGGGTGAGAGTCTGTGTGAAGATCAGGAGGAATTATGTGGGCTCCTGGATTTAATGTCAGAAAATGAAATATTGCCTGACAGCAGAAATAACACCATAACCAAGGAGAGCAAAAACCTTGAAGGACATCAGAGTGACACTAATACCCTACGTCCCTGTCCTGCAGATCATGCTCTGGACAATGCTGAAGAACTGTTGGAGAATCAACAGCTTGAAATTCAGTCAAGACTTTCTCCTGCTGACAAGGTGACGGCTCCCGAGGGCACACTGAGCTCTTGCACAGTGGTTGAAGGGCTGCTCTTTCCCGTCGAGTACTACGTCCGGACAACTCGCCGCATGTCAAATTGCCAGAGGAAGGTGGACCTGGATGCTGTAATCCTCAGCCAGCTGGGCAGGAGAAAGAAAGGTCAGCGGAGTAAATGCAAGCAGAAAGATGCAAACCCCAGTCAGCCCTCCCAAGAGAGAGCCGAGAGTGATTCGGAACCAGGGGTCATGCCCTCCCCTTTTTTTGGGGCAGAAAATGATCCAGCAAACTCAAGTAGTTCTCAGAAATCTCTTCCTGCATCCAGCAGCAGCAGCAGCAGCAGTACTTCACTTGGATCCATTTCTCAGAAAAGCATCACTAGCACAAGGCAAGAGCAGAGACAATCCCAGAGGAAACAGAAGGGAAGAAGAAAGTCTGCCTGCAAAGTCCCCATGCATCCAGTGTCACAAGAGCTTGTAGAGAGTCAGGATCCCATAATGGCCAATGAAAGCTGTGCCCTGCTGTCAAATGAGAACCAGAGTGAAAAGGAGAACTGCGATGCTAACCTTGAAAGGTCATCCTCCGATGAAAGGAGATTGTCTGGTGCTGCAGCACTGGGGTCTGTAGGGACAGGAGTGACTGGAGCTACACAGCCAGCGGGTCCTGATCCTCCTCTGGGCGGGAGCCAAGTGCCAGGGAAATGCCGTAAGACTCTGTTAGAACAGGTTCAAAATCCACTCCACAGCAGTGATTCTCTGAGCCCAGGGAGTGAACCTTTTGCCAGCCATGTGGGAGATGTGGAAGCCAACTCTTCTGTGTGTCAGGGCGATAAACATCCAGCGGAGCGTGTGAAGAAGCAGCGAAGAGCCTGTGGGGTTGAGCAGCTCCCCGGGGTCAGTGTCCCTGTGCGCCGCTCCCTGCGCTGCTCTGTGAGACACAGGGCACAGACAGACTCAACAGGTACTTCCTCACATATAAACCCCAAAATGCCCCATTCCCCAAGGCAGGGGAACGTCCCTGTGATTGCAGGCCCTGCTGTTCGCCCCCTGCTGTGTTTATGCAAGAAAATACGATAGGGGTTAACTATTTTTTTTTTTTTAATGAGATTTATTTTTTTTTAAATAGATCATTGTGGTGCCTATGTTCTTTGAACAATTCCAGAAATTTCTGCAGGGAATGAACAGAGTAGGAGCAGGGCTAAGAACTTAATGTTGAGCTGCCCTTGCTATTGGAGTGAAGGTTGTGAACACTAGGGCAGCTTTGACAGCAAATGGATGTCTGTGTGTTCCTCCAACTGAGACGACATGCTAATGATTATTTTCTCCTCTCTGAGGTTCTGTGAATATTGTGAAAAGAGAAAGTGTTGGGAGAAAACCAATAAACCAAACTGACCAACCACTCAGGCGTATCTGTCAGGCTTTGGTGGTGATCTTTGAGCTGAAGGCTTGATACAGAGATACAGAGTAACTGCAGAATGTAGTGTCTTTCCAGAAAAGTGCCACTTTCATGTGTTAAGATGAACATGGCTTTTTGATTTTTTAAAAAAATTATGACACCCTTCATGAGAGATTCTGAAAAGGCAATTTAATGTTTATTTTATGATGTGATGTTCTGTCTTGTATTCTTGTGTTTAGATGACAGCAGCAGAGGACGCAACTGTCCCATGGGTTCACAGGGTCCTGCTACCCTTGGGCTCACTGCTGTGGATCCTGACACTCGTGGCTCCCTCTTCTCCTTCCGCAGCCTCCAGTGGCTGGTCCCTAAGCTGGGCATCAGGGACTTCCACTTACCGAATGAGGAATTCGGAGTACTGAAACTGGAGAAATTGAAATCTTCCCCCGTGAACGACTTGGAGGATTTTGTTCTGTGTGTGTCTGAGGATGGTGTGGCTCCAGAAGATACACAAGATGCACAAATTAATCCAAAAGAAAAAAGTCTCAGAAGTAATTTGATTTCGCCTTCCAAAAATGGATTGCCTGAACTCCCTTGCGTGAACCCGACTTTAAAGAAGGAGCTTTCCACCCATGAATTGCTATTTACTCCCATGGGGACTGTCTTAGCTGAGGCTCCCACCCACACTGAGTCTCAGATTTCCTCGTCTGTTTTCCCTGCTGTGGGTGCAACCCCAGGTGTTTTACCTTCAGTGCACAGTGAGGTCTTCCCTGTTACACCTTTCGTACCTGCCTTGCCAGCGACTTCACCTTCCCCCAGAGGAGCAGCTGCCTTGGTCCTGGGGGATGTGACACACAGAGACCCGGCTGTGCCACTGTGCCCTGACAGCTGTGCTGCAGGGGCTGCCACAAGCCAGGAAGAGCAACGTACAACGTTTCCTTTAGCAGCTGAAAGAGGTCCTGAGAATAAATCTGATGAGACTGTGTCCTTGGAGAAGCATGAGCAGTCAGAGAACAAAGAGCAGGAATCCTGCAGAGCTTCCTCTGAACAGGTAACAAGCTGGGCTCTTTGCGAGGGGTAGTAAGCCAGTGGTTTTGTGGGCAAATCCCCTCTTCCAGAGTCCCATCTGATTTAAGGGAAATTCTCTTTGCATGCTAGTCCTGCATCGATCATAGGTCTCCAGCAGTGGCATGCAGTATCTGCATGAGAGCAACAGAGAGCATGCAGCACTTCTGCCTCATTCTTGTAGGTGCTGAATATAATTTCAAAGTTGAATTATCCTCATTCTGTACTTTGTTCATGCAGAAAAAAGATGTAGCAGAACAGTTGACTCCAGTGCTGCTGGATGGTCCCAGAGAAGAGAGCTTGCAGCTTGTGTCAGAGCTAAAGGTGGGAGAACAGGGAATTGTTACTGTGTCAGCAGCAGCTCTGCATGACCACGTTTAATAAAAATACAACAGGTAATCTTGTCTATCAGAGGAAAACCAGCACTGGTTTGTTTTGGGCAGGATTCCTCGTGTTCGTGCGCTGTGGATGTGAGCACGGTGTGGTGGGAGGCAGCTGGCTGCAGGGAGCTGCGTGTGGTCACTGCCTCCGAGAGCGCTGTGTCCCTCTGGGAACCCCTGGCACCCGACTGCTGGGGAAAGGTCTACACCTGGCACCTGAGAGAGGTATGAACACAGTCCTTCTTTCTAGAATTAAGGGCAATTTTCCTGCCCCATGTGTTAGTTCCCAAGATACAAGGAGCTTGTAGCTGGTATAGTTGCATGTTATCTCCTGGAATTTAATTCCATGCACAGAATGGTGGCTGCACTTCACTTGTGCTTTTTCCCCTTACAGTCCCCAGAGACACATTTTATCTCTTGCATCAACAGGGATTGTGTAATTAGGCAGCCCGTCAGCAGAGAGTTCAGCTGTTCATTTAAGCGTGCTTCTTGAGAGGGGTCTGAAAATCACTTCTGCTCCACATAATTTTACTTGAAACACTCTAGAAAATAAGAATAAAGTCAAAGGGACACTGTGGGTGACACTGAATTCTTGTTTTGTTGTCCCAGATTCCTGTAATCCAGATTATTCCTCTGCCAGACACCTGTAACCTCGTGTGTGTAGCACTGGGAGAGCTGGAGATTGGAGAAATAAGGTTTTGTATTTATTTCTTACTCGTGCTTTGCACCCTGAGTAGTTGCAGCTCAACTCCTTGTGAGTAGTGGTTGAAATTATCTTTTTACTAATGTGGCACTTTCTCAGTTGCTTTAACAGTTTGAAAATACGGAAGGGTTTTCTAAAAGTCGCCTATAAAGACCTGTTTATTCACCTCAGAGCTGGCAGACTGATTGAACATAGGCTGATCTGTATATGCTGCTGCATATTTGAGTGGAGCTTCCTCTTGTCATGGTGTGTGCTTGTCTCGGTTTAGGCTCTTGCTGTATTCTGAGACTGACTCATTCAAGCACTCCCTAGTGAAAACTGGGAATATAAAAGCAGTTGTTGGGCTAAAGGACCAGAGGCTGGTGAGCAGCAGCAGGACCATTCAGGAGCAGCAAGTAGAGATGGTGTCGCTCTCAGAGACAGGGGGGTGAGTTTGGGAGTGCTGTTTTGGGGTGGTCTCCGTGTGGTGGGTGGGATAAAAGTGAGGAAACAGCTCGGATGTAGGGCGTTGTCATGTTCCTCTCCCAGAACACACACTTGTTGTTTTACCTGCTTTTCTATGTGCTGGTCTCCCTCCAGGAGCAAGGACAGGCAGACTCTGATGCCTCCTGAAGAAACTGTTACAGCCTTTGCTGAAGTAGAAGGGATGAGAGAGGCCTTGGTGGGCACCACTGCAGGGAACAGTGTTGTGGTTTGGTGAGTGTTTCCTCTGCCATACACAATTTGGGGGTTGGGGGACAGTAGCAGCAGCTGCAGGGTTGTACAGGGGTGCTGCCTGGCTGTACAGCTGACCTGCTGTAAAATGGTGATTGTCAGAGGGCCTGCAGTGTGGCACCACAGTCGATAGAGAGGGAATGAACTGTGCAGCTGTAATTCCATTGCTTTTGTATCATACTCATTACACCCTTCCTGTCTATTGGCATAGTTTGCTTAATGTGGAACCAAACCCATGTCCGTCCTGCGTAGTGGTGTAACTGTGATTAGAGGGTGGAAATGTGTCAGAATTTGTGTTTTCATCAACTGCAGGAATCTGAAAACAGGTCAGCTCCTGAGGAAGATGCATGTTGGTTATTCCTACCCAGCTTCCATCTGCCATCGAGCATATTCTGACTCTGTATGTACACAAAATTCACAGTTCATGCTTGGGCTGCACTGACTGGGCTGGGGATATAACAGATTGAAGTTGCTAGAGAGGGTTGAACTATCAGCTCTGTTTCAATACACTGCAAATAATTAAAGGGTAAATAGGTTACCAGGAGGAATAAAAAACCCATGCTGGCTGCCTCAACTCCTGGCTTGCTGCATGGTGCTAATAAAGTGAGAGTGATGCATCCTGGTGCATTCCAAAGCTGCAACATCCCATGTGTGGGAAGCATAAGTGCTGTTGCCCAGGCCTAGTGCTTGGCAAGTCTCTTCCATGTCACACGTAGTGCTGCCAGCATTAGAAACCCACTGTGAAGTGTTCCTCTGGACATACATGCCCAAGGGAATGAACTGTGTAAAACCAACATTCATACCAATAATTTTTTCCCGCTTGCTTCTACCTGTGCTGTGATTCTCAATGGGTTTTTGTGGTTTATCAAGGATTTGATTGTTTTCAGTGAGCATGTAACCTTTTGGGACAAGAATATCTTGTCCAATAATGGTGCCTTGAGTCAGACTCCTTGGAGTCTTCCTCAGATTATCCATCCCAGGACATTTTATGCTGGTTTGTGGCTGTTCTGGGAGCTACTGTTTTCAGCTGTGCTGCTTTCCATGGAATTCTTGTTCCATTTTAAGCTTGTAGGGATTAAAATGTGGCCCAGAAATTTTACTTCTTTTGTTTTTTGAAGTGTCACCTCATCCTGTGGCAGGTTTAGCTTTTTAAAACAGGAAGATAAATTCGTAAATCCCTTGGGTCACTGAGCTGTCACTCTGCTGTGTTGCATCAGCCCTTATCAGACAGCAGCTGCTCTGGGTTTTATCTAATTTGATAAGGAAAGTAAACCATTTCTGTTTTCTTCAGTAAAAATAATGCATCACTGTTCATGGGGCTGTGATTAGAGAGAGTGTAGCAGTTAATTTTTGGAAAATTATTTAGTGATGTATTTTCCCTCTCTGTATCCAGGGCCTTTTGTTTGTTGTTTTAAGTTATCCTCTTGCCAAAGAGAGCGAGTCCTGTGGAAGCCCAGCGTTCCATGTGGTGGCCTTCAACCCCCGCACGGGCCGGAGCATGGGGGTGATGTTCTCCTGCCTCCCCCCCGGCCATGCAGGCAGGCAAGTCGCTGGGACTGGGGCTGGGCTGGCTCCTGTGGGGGCTTTTAGGAGAACCCCTGAGGAACAGAGTAGCTCTGGCAGGGATCCAGTCACCATCTCCCCGGTGATAAGGGGCTGCATCCGGCCCTGCTGTGTGTCCGGTGATGGGCTGTGGGGGCTGGGGGCATGGGCTGCTTCCTGCCCACTTCCCACACCAGGCTGTGCGCTGACCCCTCGCCCCATCACCGCGGGGACAGGGGGCTGGGCTTGAGTCTCTGGCTTTGTCCCCCCAGGGACTGTGGGGTGTGTCCCTGGGTTCCTCGGCTGAACCCCTGGCGCTGCCTGCGGCTGTGGTGCTCTGTGCTGCCAGGTTTGTTTGTGTGGAGCAGCTAGCTGCAGGCACGTGGCCTTTTCCTTCCTGTGTCCTGTGTTTTGAGGCATCAGCAGGGTCAGCCTTGGGTTTAAGGCTCAGCCTTGCAGCGTCCTTACACAGGAAATGTGATGGATGTGTGGGAATAGCAGTGGACCAAGTTCTTGGTTACTGAACAGTCACGGAATCACAGAATGGTTTGGGTTGGAAGGGACCTAAATACCATCCAGTCCCACCCCCTGCCCTGGGCAGGGACATCTTCTACTAGACCAGGTTGTTCCAAGCCCTCTCCAGGCTGGTCTTGAACACTTCCAGGTGGTTTTTTTTTTAAGAGTACCATTTTTTTAAGAGTACACCTTTTTCAAGTATGTTCTGAGTCTCCAGGAGGATTTTCTCAGCCTCCTCCCTTCCCAGCTGCACTGGAGGCACAGTCTGGACTGTAGCCTGCCTGTAGTTGCTATTAATCTTTAACTAAACCCTGAACTAAATGAACAAATGCTGCCATGATGTTGTTCTTGCACATCCCCTGCCGTCTGCTGACCCCCGTGTCCCCACAGGTACCTGGAGGGTGATGTGTGGGACACCACGGGAGCCGCCGTGCTGACATCGGGTGCCGTGGCCGTGTGGGACCTGCTGCGGGGGCTGGTGCATGGCCGTGCTGCCCCCGGACCCTGCGGGGCACTGGGCACTGGCCCGCTGGGCCGCCGGTAGGGCCGGGCTACTGGCTGGGCGCCGTGATGGACCGTCCACCTGTACCGGTACCAGCCAGCCCAGCTGGGAGCCACCTGACAGAGGGGGGGGTGAGGACCCCCGTCGCCAGCGGGGCCGTGTGTGCCATGTGTGTGCAGTGCCATTAAATGTGTTGCCTTTGGAATGAGTCCGTGTCTGTTGCCTCTGCCGTACAGGGGGGCTGCCGGGGGGCCTGCAGAGAAGGACCTGGGGGTCCTCATGGACACCAAGCTGTCCCTGACCAGCAGCGTGTCCTGGGAACCAAGGAGAACAGTGGTGTCCCAGGGTGCACCAAGAAGAGCATTTCCAGCAGGTCAGGTTCCCTCTGCTCAGCCCTGTGAAGCATCTGGAGTGCTGTATCCAGCTCTGGGCTCCTCAGGACAGGAGGGACACAAAGCTCCTGCAGGGAGTCCAGCAGAGGCTGTGGAAATGAAGGGACTTCATTATCTCCCTGACAAGGAAAAGCTGAGGGAGTTGGGGCTGTTCAGCCTCAAGAGGAGACACAGCTGAGAGGGGCCTTATCAATGTGTATAAATATTTAAAGGGGCTGCCAAGAAGATGGATCAGGCTCTTCTCGGTGGTGGTGAACAATGGGGCAAGAAGCTACGGGCAGAAAGTGTTGCATGGGAAGTTCCACCTGGACAGGAGGCAGAACTTCTTTCCTGTGCAGTGACCGAGCCCTGGAGCAGAGACCAGAGAGAGTGCGGAGTCTCCCGCAGTGGAGCCGTTCCCGCCCCGTCTGGCTGCACCGCTGTGCCGTGTGCTGATCCCGCGGAGCAGCGGGGCGGGAGCCGCCGGACCCTGCAGCGCTCATCCCGGCCCGGGGGCGCCGCTGCCAGCCCGGTGCAGCCGGGATCGCGGGATCCCGGCCCGGGGGGCGCCGCTGCCAGCCCGGTGCAGCCGGGATCGCGGGATCCCGGCCCGGGGGGCGCCGCTGCCAGCCCGGTGCAGCCGGGATCGCGGGATCCCGGCCCGGGGGGCGCCGCTGCCAGCCCGGTGCAGCCGGGATCGCGGGATCCCGGCCCCGGGGGGCGCCGCTGCCAGCCCGGTGCAGCCGGGATCGCGGGATCCCGGCCCGGGGCGGCCGCGCGGGCCGCCGCCCGGCAGGGGGCGGCTGCACCCGCCGCTCCCGCCGCGCGGCGCCCGCCGGGACAGCGACGATGGCGGCCCGTGTCCTCTCGTCCTGCGCCCGCCGCCTGCTGCCGCTGCCCGCCCGCCCCGCCGCGCTCCGCTCCCTCCGCCGCCTGCCGCCCGCCGCGCCCGCCCCGCCGGGCCGCTCCGCGCTCCTCCGGCTGCCGAGCGTGGCCGCGCCGCCCTGCCGCGGCTTCTCCGAGCTGCCGCCACTGACCTTGGCCGACATCAAGGACCGGGTGCTCTACGTGCTCAAGCTCTACGACAAGATCGACCCCGAGAAGGTGGGCTGGACGGGGGGGAGGCGGGAGGGCCGAGGGCCACGGGCTCCGGTGTAACGGGAGCTGCCGCCCCGGGCACGGCCGTGCCGGCTGCCCGTGTCTCGCTGACCGCCGTGTCCTCCCCCAGCTCACAGCCGAGTCCCACTTCATGAAGGACCTGGGCCTGGACAGTCTGGACCAAGTGGAGATCATCATGGCCATGGAGGACGAGTTCGGTAACGGCGCCCGGGGCTGCCGGGGGCGGCCGGGCCGCGGGAGCAGTGGCACCGCTGGCCTGTGCCATGTGGGGCAGGGAAAAACGCAGAGAGCCAGCACTGAGAGCAGAGCAAACCACACAGAGCCGTCAGTGAGCTGGGCTGCGGCACCCGCGGGAGTCGGGAACGCGCCCCATCCCTTTGCTCCGGAGCTCGGGCCCTTTGGAAGCAGGAATTCTCTCCCACCCGCGATGAGCACCACCCGGGGAAGGGGAGAGGGGAGCAGTGGGTGCTGAGCTTGGTTTCACAGATCAAAAATCCCAGGCAGTGCAGGCTGCTTTTCTCACCAGAATTTTTTCCATTCTCAATCCTTAATCCTACTAGAGCAAAAAAAAGGTGTTTTCTCCTTATCAGTTTATATTCAAAATTTCTTTTTACTTTCTTTTGGACTTCTTCATGCTTCTCTCTAAAGCTCATGAATTCTGGAGTGGGTGCCTAAATGTCATCTTGGGTCATAGATCTCACTGGGGCTTGGTCACTCTCTAAGCCCAGGGTGGATGTTTCACTCCCAGGGCCTTTGCTGGCAGTGTGTCTGTAATCCCCAAGTGAACTGCAAGTGTGGCCAGGAGCACTAAAACAGACATTTCTGGGGTGTTCCTGACCAGTTCCACCACCAAGAGCCCTTGTGCCCTGCCGTGGTGTTTTTATTCCATGCAGGCCCATGACAGCACACTCAGCCTGAGGGGCTTCAGGCACTGCCTGGAGATCCAAGAATGTCTTCCAGCCACACACCGGGGGCTCTGGGAAGGCATGGTGGCTTTAACAAGGCACAGGGGGCACTGGCTCCTGCTGTGCCTACCATGTCCCATGTCCAGAAGAGGTGTCACTTTGGGCAGTGCAGTGATGGCAGCATCAGCTCCGGCTGACACAGCAACCCCTGCCTGTGTGTCCCCTGCCTGCTTGTCCCCTGAGCCAGCAGCCATCTCTTCCTTGCCCTTGCTCCCATTTCCATTGGTTTTGGGTTAAGTGTGTGCCCTTTCTTGCAGGATTTGAAATTCCTGACGGAGATGCAGAGAAGCTGATGTGCCCACAGGAGATTGTAGATTACATTGCAGATAAGAAGGATATTTATGAGTGAAGCAGTTCCTCAGAGGTGAGTTCAGAGGTATTCTGAGGGTGCCTGGGCACATACTGGGGTAGGGGCAGGGCAGGGTGATGTGTGACATGTGTGGCCCAGGTGGGAGCCTGGCAGCTCGGGAGGGAGCTGGCAGCAGCTGGGGATGCCAGTGGGGAGGGTGAGTGGGATGTGTTTTCCTGAGGGTGGGGGTGTTTTCCTGAGGCACCTGCCTGAAGAGCCTGAGAAGATGTGGGGCTCAGCCTCTCCTCTCGTCCTGCCTGGCACGTCCAGCGCTTGGCTCATCCCCGGGGCAGTAGTGGGTGGCAGATTGGTCTGGGCCATGGTCGCCCATTTCCCCGTGCCCCTCGGCCCTGTGCAGGGTGTGGGAGGGCACCTCAGTCCCCACTGCTGCTGCTGTTTCCTCTGCTGCAGCCGGGAAGGAAATGGGCAGGAAAGGGTTATAGGAGCGACGGCAGAGGGCTGCAGGGGAAATGAGGTGGCCTCAGGCCAGCCTGCAGCACTGATCCACATTCTTGCCTGTTCCTGTGTGGCTCCAGGCCTCCCCCCCAACTCCCTGGGGCAGGGGGGCTGCGCCTCTTCTCTGTCCAGGACTGGGGTAGGAGCCGTGGCCTTTGGAGAGAACTGGGGGCTCCTTCTGTGCCTGTGTTCAGCGCTCAGCATGTCCTGACCCACTTCTGTGCCTTTGAATGCTTGATGAAGTGTTAAACACGTGGATTTTGTTTTCCCAGGAGCTGTCCCACACCAGGACTGGGCTGGTGCCGGCAGGGATGGATGGGAGTGCACATGCTGTCCCACTGCGACTTTCATGGGGAAGCTGCACGTGGATGTTGTATTTAAAGCTGTCTGAATGTGTTGTCCTTTAAAAACAAGAAAAAAACAGGAATAAAGAGTTAAGACCATTCTGTTGGTGGCTGTTCTGTTTCACACAGTGGGTGGATCCTGGTGGTGGTGTTGGGGTGTGAAGGACACTCTGGGGACCCTGCCCCAAGATTTGGCTCTGTCCTGCATGCTTGTAACTGTTTATTTCATCAGTGCTGGTCAAAACAAGCTCTGTGTGAAAGGCGTCTGCTTTCCTGATGGAAAATAAGGGGGGGGAATGACTCTCCTGCTGCTGAACAGCAAATTCACATCTCTCTTCCTGTACACCCAGTTCATCTGGGCATGGGAGCCTCGCTTTAACCCTCACGAGGCAGGAATGGGTTATTTCTGAACACTGCACAGTTTTTCATCAGAGCCAAGAAACACTGACATGTCACAGCAGCACTGCCAGGCCGGGAGCCAAGGAAGTGTCACTGGATAACAGATCCTCTGGCAATGGGGGAGGTAAGGATAGAAAATGGAGCAGAGGCTGCGGTGCTGCACATGGTGCCTGTGTGCGGTGGGTTGTTCCCAGGGTGTTTTCAGGAGCTGCACTTCACTGTGAGATCCCTGGCAGACCGGTGACCCTCTGCCTCCAGGGCCCAGGTGTTGCTCTCACTGTGCCCTTGGAAACTTCTCCATGGCTCCATAGCTCGGCTGAGCTCTGAGACGTTTTCTGAGCAGCTGCACAGCAGAACTGGGGGCACACAGTGGGTTTGGCTGCTGTGTCCGTGGTGGCTTCCCCATGGCATGGACACAAGAAGTCTGAGGGTGAGGAGTGGTCACTGAGTTCTCTTGGTGTGGTGAACCCTGAGGGATGTGGTGAGGGACCTGCAGCCAGAGCTGACAGTGATGCCCTGAGGGAGCCTTTACCCTGGCACGACTCGGGTGGATGGGGACAGAATGGGGATAGCCAGGGGCAGAGCACATGTCCCGGGGATGAACGGGTGGGAGGGGGACAGGCAGGAGCTGTGAGTCTCCCGAGTCCCGCAGGCACCGGCCCCGTGCCGAGCACCCCGGGGTGGGTCCCGCTGCCGAGCCCCGGCCCGCCCGTCCCGGAGGGAGGGTGCTCCGGGGCCGGTGCCGGTGCCGTGGGGCGGGTCCGGGCCGGGGGCTGCGGTTCCCGGCGCCTCCGCCCCGCCGCAGCGGGGGCGGGCGGGGGCTTCCTGCCGCCGCCTGGCAGAGCCGCCCGCGCCGCGCCATGGAGCGGCCCCGGCCGCCGCTGCCCCGGCTCCTGGCCGCCGCAGGTGAGCGAGCGCGGGCGGTGGGCACAGCCGGGAAGGGTTCCCGGCCCCGCTGGTCCCTGGGCGGGGGATGCTGCGCTCGGGGGGCGGTGGCGGCAGGGCCGGTGCATGCCGGCGGCCCGGGGATCTGCGGCGGCGGTAGGGCCGGTACCAGCACCGGGTCCGCGTCCCCGGTGGCGCTGGGGTTGGGGGTGGCGGCTGCTGCTCGGTGTCACCGGGACCTGCCCGGGTGGGCCCGGCCGCGGGGTCCCGGGGCGAGCGGACAGCGGGGCGGGCACGCCGGCGGCGGCCGCGTGCCGTGCTGTGGCCATTCCGTGCCGTGCTGTGGCCATTCCGTGCCCTGCTGTGCCTCCAGCGCGGGCGACTCCGTGGCCTCGAAGGTGGCGGGTGCTGCGCCTGCCGGAGCCCCGGTGAGCCGCTGGTGGAGAGGGGGGCCCGCAGGGCTCGTGGTGACCCCGTTCGACTCCTGGCCCCACCCGGGCAGTGACCACCCGCCGTGGCGCCTGCTGAACCACCCATTCTCCCCGGAAAGGAGCCGCCACGGGCCCCGCAGCCGTGCCCGGAGCACTGTTCGGGCGCTGGCGTCGTGCCCTGCCCGCGGACCTGCTGGTGCCGGTTTTGGCACGTGGCGGCGGTGCCGGAGGATGGTCGGGTTCGGCGAGAACCGGGGGCCCCCAGCACAGGCAGAGGGAGGTGGTGGGGCAGGATTCGGCGCCGCTCGTTGGGACCAGGGCAGGTGGTTCCCAGCTGGGTTTGGGTTGTTCTGGAGCATCTCCTTCAGCAGAGCCACCCACGGTTAACAGAAGGGACAAAGAGACCCCCACCTTCAGCGGTAGCTCCGGCGCTCGGTGCCTGGTGCTGGTGCGGGATGCTCGATGCCCAGCACCGGTGCATGCTGCTCCCTTCCCTCTCTCCTAGTGCTCGTGGAATGCTGTGTGCGGCTTTGCCCCGCTCTGGGCAGCAGGACGGGCTCCACTCTGAGCGCTGCCGACCCCTGCGCCCACCTGGGCACCGCAGCAGGGGAGCGCTGCCAGACAGGTACTGCCGTGGCTGAGACCGTCCCTCTTGCAGCCCTTTGTGGCACCGTGTGCCAGCCACGTGTGTTGTGGCACGCTGGGGCCCAGGGTCCCGCGGTGGCTGCTGTGGGTGCTGGCCGTGGGTAGGACCTGCTCAGTTTCCACCCACTCCGCCTCTGCCTGCAGGTCACCTGGAGCGAGGAGCTGGCACAGGGCAGGCACCGACACCAGAGGCCATGGGGCAGCTGTGGACAGAGGCTGAACTGCTGTCCTTGCCTGGGACCCCTGCCGGGACAGTCGAGCTCTCCAGCCCCCAGGAGAGCCCCAGAGGCCCTGGGCTGGGCAGGGAGGGGACAGGGCCCACGGTGCAGGGTGCTACAACCACCGAGCCCCTGGGGCCCCTGGTCTCTGCAGGCACTCCTGAACAGGCAGCTGCAGGCAGGGAGCAGCCATCCCCTGCCAGTCTAGGGGTGACCAGTGCAGGGGCCCCAGCTGCTGTGCAGGCAGGCACAGATCCTGCAACCATGCACCCCCTGGGCACTGACGCTGTAGGACATGTCGCAGTAGAAGGTGCCACAACTGCACAGGGGGCACTTTCGCATTCACCACCCTCCGCAACAGTGCCAGACTCTGCCAGGGGTCAGTGGAGGTCCACCAGCACCCTGCTGGGATGGAGGGCCACTGGGACAGCCCTCGTGCAGAGCCAGAGAGCCACTCTCCAGCTGGGTGACAGCAGCCCAGGGACCCACCCGAGCACCGTGCTGGCTACTGACAGCTCGGCGCCAGGGACAACAGGGACATCACCCTTTGCTGGGGGGCTACGGAGGCTGCTGACCCCCACAGGGACACTGCAGGGGACACACTGGGGGCTGCCAGGGCTGTCAGGAGGTCAGGGCTTTGCCTCCCACCCATGGGAGGGTTCCCCCTCTGCCCCTCGCCCCTCTGCACTGTCCCTGGGGCCTGGTGGGGACCCTTTGGCCAGCACAGCCTGGCCAGCCGTGGGGACAGGCCCAGCCTTGCTGCCTGCCACACACAGGCACTCAGGTCTGCCTCTCCCCACCACCATGGCCAGCACCCCGGGGGTGACATCTCCCGGCCAGGGAGGAGCCCTGGACCTGACCACAGGGGTCTTGAGCCCCCCCGACCGGGGAGGTCCCCCTGAGCACAGTCACATCCCCCTGAGCCCATCAGCCATCCCAGGACAGCCCCCCGTCCCTGTGACCCCTGGGCACGCTATGGCACAGGGTGCGGTGACACACGCCAATCTTGGGTCCCCCACATCCCCCGTCCCCACAGTCTACCCCAGCCAGTGTCTCTGCAGTGACCCTGCTGTCGACCCCACTGCCTTCCCCAGGGACTGGCTGGGGGGTCCTGAGATTCAGCCCCACTGTGGACACCCCCCTGGGAGCCCCCTCCCCAGGGATGCCCCATTCCAGCTCAGGGGTGGGTCCTGCTGAGAGCCTGGGGGGACCCAGGTGGGGGTGGGCAGCCTGGTTCCCCCCTCAGCACCTGGGCCTCCCCAGCAGCCAGCTTTGTCCCAGCCTGCGTCTTCCCAGCCTGCGTCTTCTCCGGGACTGACCACTGCTATTGGCGTCACCGCCACTGGTGTCACTGTCACCCTCACAACTGCCGCCAGCCCAGAATGGCTCGGGGACATGGGGACGGTCACACCAGAGCCGGCTGCTGCTGTACCTCAGAGGGATGTGGTGGGACTGACATGGGGATCCCCAACTCATGTGCCCACTGTGATGCCCGGGCCCCCTCAGCAGCCCACAGATTCCCATGGGACCCTGGGCCATGGTGGAGGCCCTGGGTCCCCCCCAGCTGCTGTGGACACAGACCTGGCCCAGCCATCGAGCAGCCCCGGAGGGAGGGCGGACACTGACACTCCCCAAGTGACACCGGCCGGGGTGGGCAGAGCCCCCCAGGTGTTCATCGTGGAAGATCAGCCCCCACTCCTGAGAGGTAGGTCTGAGGTTTTGGGATTCTCTGCTGGGGCACGGCAGGAGGGGGAGAGGCCCTGGGAGCCACCAGCATGGGGGGATTGTGGTGGTGGCCCCTGGGGTGGGGTCATGACATGTTGGTCCCCATCTCCTCCTGCAGCATCCCTCCTGCGCATCCCCTGCGAGCTGGTGCTGGACATGGCCTTCGTCCCAGCCCTGCAGGATCCCGGGTCCCACGAGTGCCAGGAGCTGCTGCACAGCTTCAACGAGACGGTGAGTGCAGAATGGGGCCAAGGGGGGCGGGCTGGGGGCCATTGTGCTCAGCTCCCGCTACCCTGCGCAGGTCACTCCCCTCTTCGCGTCGGTGCCTGGGTTCCTGCGGCTGGAGGTGACAGGGATCAGGTGGGTGGTGGCACAGCCCCGCAGTGTGTGTGACTCTCCCCGGCACGGGGGTACAGGGACCGTCCCACGCTGCGGGGCCCCAGCAGTGCCGGGTGCAGTGCTGGGCCGGGGGTCCGGCATCCCCAGACTCGCGGGGGGTGTCCCCGCAGGGAGGGCACTGTGGTGCTGCGCTACGACGCGCTGTTCGCGGCGGAGCAGCTGCCGGTGCCGGGCCTGGACGAGCTCCTCGAGGCCGCGCTGGGCTCTGCCGGTGCCCAGCCGGGCTGGCGGTGGGCACGGCTCCCGTCCTGCGCCACGCGGCTCTGGGTGAGTGCGGAGCTGCGCCATCGCTGGCCCTCCCGCGGGGCTGGTGGCAGGGTGGGCACACGCTCGGCAGGGCGGAGTGGCACAGCTGGACCCTGCCCCTGCAGCGCGGCCGCTGGACCCCTGTGCTGTGCTCTTCGCCTGCCCGTCCGGCTTCGCCTGCGTGTCCAGGGCGGACGGGAACGTGACCTGCACCTCCCTCTGCCACCGTGACTACTGCAAGAACCACGGCATCTGCACCCACGCCCGGGACCAGCAGCCCCGCTGCCAGTGAGTGCCCTGGGGACAGCCCGGGGTGGCAGGTGCCATCCCCCTGGCGCTGATGGACCCCCTCGGTGCAGGTGCCCCGTGGGCAGCGATTTCTGGTTCATGGGGCTGCGCTGTGACTACCGGGTGACACAGCAGAGCCTGCTGGGCATGGCGGCCGGGGTCCTGCTCAGCATCGTCCTCCTGGGCGCCGTCCTCGCCGCCATCGCCGCCGCCGTTCAAGGCGCTGCTGCTGGAGGCCAGGGCCGACCAGACCCGCAGCAGGTGGGAGCATGGGGCCGTGGGGGCCTGGACTGGGGTCTGTGGGCTCCTGGAGGGTGGGGACTCCTGCCCCTCCTGGCGTGCCGGGGCGAGGGGCAGCAGGGAAAGCCATGGTGGAGTCGCTGGGCTGGGGCTGACCTCTGCCAAGGAAAACACTGTTGGGTGGCTGATAGCGGCGGTGGGAGGTGCTGGGGTGGGGCAGCTTGTGTGGGGCCCAGGAGCGGCCGGGTGGGGCTCTGGGTGTGTGCGCGGTGCCACGGAATGCTCGCAGCCACGGGAAGCGGGGTGCATGCCAGAAAGGGGGCTGTGGGGCTGTATGGGGCCGCGGCAGCACTGAAGGGCCATGGGCTGTGCTGCTGTGGACAGACGCGTGAGATGAGTGATGAGCTCCAACTGCGTGGTCCCTGGGACCCCCAGTGCTGCCCATGGCACAGGGTCCGCCTGCCGCAGCGTGTGCTCGGCCCGTGCTGCGGTGGGGCAGCGAGGCTCCGGCACAGCCCTGACAGAGCAGCTCATCAGGGAACGGGGCTCTGCTGTCCTGGCCCCACTGCCCGTTTCGTAATGTGCCGTGGGGATTGTTCCCGAGGAAACCACGGGAACAGCTGCAGCCGCTGCGGGGCTGTGGCCAGAGGTTGATCAGTGTCACGGGCTCTGTCCCCACCCTCGAAGGCTGGGCCCTTCCCTGGACCCAGGAAATTTGGGCAGAATTCTGCAATCTGTCTTGTCAAGCAGTCACTGGGGTTGTGTGCTCATGTGCCTGTGTGTGTGTACATGTGTGTACACACATGTTGTATGCTCATGTGCCTGCCCTGTGTGCACGCGTGTGTGTGTACGTGTGTGTGTGTACATGTGTGTACGTATGTATGTGTGTGTACACAGATGTGTTCGTGCCTGCCCTGTATGTGCACACCTGTGTGTGTGGGCATGTGTGTACACATATGTGCATGTGCCTGCCCTGTGTGTACCTGTGTCTGTGTGTACCTGTGTGTGTGTACCTGTGTGTACCTGTGTGTGTGTGTACCTGTGTCTGTGTGCACACACGTGCCTGTCCTGCCCCACAGCTACCGGCGTTTCTGCCGCCTGGACGACGTCTCAGCCCAGTACTGGTCGCACTCAGGGCTGCCCTCCGCCAGCTCACTGGACAACCCGGCCTTCAGCAACTCGGAGGAGCTGCTGCACCTCCAGATCCTGGACAACGGGTGCTGCGGCTGCCAGGAGGACTTGGCTGTCACTGACAGTGCCAAGCGGGGCCTGGTGCCCTGTGCCCACCCCAGTGCCGGTCCAGGTAGGGACTCTTTCCCCAGCCCATGGAGCAGGGCCTGGCCTGGGGTTTACTCGTGGGGCCGTGGTGACGCTGGGCAGGGCGGGCTTTGGGGCACACGGAGCCCTGGAACCGTGTTTGCAGCCCCTGCCCAGCCACTGGCTGCTCCACCACTGACAGCGGCGGGAGCTCAGACAACCCCCAGCCCTTGGAGTCCACGGAGCAGTACCTGGTTTCTTTCATTTTCTGCCACGGGAGGAGCTGTGTGTGCTGGGACTGCTGTAAGAGAGGAGAGAGTTCACATCTGCAGGAAAGTGGCTCTGTGTGCTCATGGGAAAGTCAAATCAGCTTCCAGGGGTGTCCATGGAAAAAGAGCCCTGGAAGTTTCCAGCTTCACTGGCAAAGGGCAGGATGGGCAGGAACACCCCCACCCATGGGCCTGTGGGGGATCAGGAGCACAGCCACAGCTCCGAGTGCTCCCTCAGCTCCGGGGCCTGAACTTGGCACTGCCCAAACAGCAACTTCATCATTCCTGGAGCACAGCACAGGGTCCCGCTCCTGCAGCCCCCCAGTGGCATTCCCAGCACCAGCCTGACTCTTACCCTTTCTCCTCATTCTCTTAATTACCCATGGATTCTTTTCCCAGCTTCCATTACGACTGGGACACCAGTTCCAGCAGCATGAATGACCCCATGGTAGACTCGGGGAAAGCCAGTGACATCTCTGTGTCGAGTTGGCCCATGGAGCCCCTCCAGTGGGCTCCCTTCCCTCTCCTCCACCAGCTTTCCAGGCAGCGACCGGTGAGCCAGGGGCCCGGGGAAGGGCTGCAGGGGCCAGGGCGGGTGTGCAGGGGTGTGCAGGTGCCCCAGGCTGCACCCTGCCCACCCCATCCTGGGAGGGTGACTCTAGGGAAGCGCTGGAAGCCATCCCTGGCTGGGGGCAGCAGCCCCCCAAGGGGCACAAACCAAATTCACCCTCTGCAGCACAAGGCTCGTCGGCCACAGTCGTTCTGCGAGGGGCTGGAGCTGGGCACCCTGGAGCGGAGCTGGACGGCCTGAGGCCACGGACAACAGATGGCAACGAGGTTCAGCTTTAAAACCAACCACATTTTATTTCCACGTAACGAGCTTAGTGAAGGAATTCCACACACTTGGACGATACAATCAACGCGGGTGTGATGTCAGTGATGTCAGTCCCAGTGGGGCAGAGGCCTGGCGAGCCACTGCCCACGGGTTCCTGTCCGGGCCTCGCAAGCTCTGGCTGGGACTGTGGACTCCAGAGCAGGCAGAGACAGAGAGGTGTCAGGACACACAGTGCTGGCATCCACCAGGTCATGACTTACAGGGGCAGTCTGGGCACAAGGCTGGTGGCTTCTGGAGGGCACATCACGCTATGGACACACAGGCTCTGCCCTACGGCCGCTGCAGGACGAGCTCAGCCACGCTGAAGGGAGATACACGAAAGCGCTGCTGCGTCGTTCATCATGATTCATGTCAATGAGGTATAAACACCAGGATGTTGTAAGCATTAAAGTTTATTTTCCAAAATGCTCTCCTTATTCGCACGTGTCCTCTGGAGCATCGAGCTGGGCACAAATGGTGGGGGCTGGAAATGGGGTGTTGTACGGAGGGCGAGGGCAACAGGGTCCCAAAGGTGCTCGGATAGAAAAGGAAAAGCAAGCTGCAGTTCTACACTTAGACTCTCATAGTCTCAGAGGGGGCACATTGAGGGAGATTTTTGCTAGAATAAAAT